>NC_037648.1:3502911-4197672 GCF_003254395.2 Apis mellifera
CGCTATTTCTGTTTTCAGAAGGAAAATGAAGGAGAAACTCTGAAACTCTGGCTCGCTTTGGGCGTCGATAGGCTTATCACTAGTCCGAATAATGGGAGTTTTGATCGATAGTTCGGTTCTGCTGACCCTGGCTGCTTTCGTGCGATGGACGTGAATTGTCCATATCTCTTATAAATCAGTTTTGTCAGAAATAGTTCGTTCAGAAATCTTTGGGAGATCGGTAGTTTATCATTGGATATAATGTCGATGTCTCGAATTCGAAAGAACTATTGGTGTTTCTTATTTCTTAAATTTTGATCGATTTTTTTAAAATGTTTCTTGGAGATAGTTATAGATATATGTATATATATTTATAAATTTTTTATTCTTATCATATATATTCTTATGATATTAAATCAGATTTATTTGTACTTTCAGCACTATTTCTTATTAATTGCTATTAATTTAAAATATTTTTTTATACTTATACTTCTATATATACATATATAAAATTTTCTATGATGAAATTTAATTTGTTTATTATACTACGAAATAACGAGATCGTAAAATTAATAAGAACTCGAAAGTTTGAAAAAGAATGCGATGCACTGCCTTAAAAAATTTAATTTATACTATATTATATCCATATATTATATTTACAATATTTATAGTTAAATAAGCGTTGATATTGAAAAAGATATAGAAAAAATATATATATTATCTCGATCACAACAACTCATCTAAATTTTACCAAAAGAAGATAACAGATAAAAGAAGACTGAAACCCAATCATCTTATAATAACAATAATACAAAGAAAAAGAAACTTTCGATAGATCTTGATTGAGCAACCCTCGAAGACAGTGAATCAGCAAAGCAATAGTCAGTGGCTAGTCATCTACGAAATGTCAAGCACTTTGGAAGCAATCAACCACTAGGTCAGGAATCAGTTAATCAGTCTCAGAGACAATTAGGGTTCCAGTTGGAGCGATATCTCAGTCAGCTATTAGTTAGTCGGTTGGAGGATGAACAATTCGCCCTCTACACAGGGAACGCACAGGTTGTTTCAAAGTTCTACGGATTCTGGTGGGGTGAGGCCAATTTTGAAGAGAGATAAACTCGGAAAATCGCGTGAAGAAATCGTATAACGATATTCAACTTTGGATAACAATCGGATGCACCTTTCGCTCCGACACATTGAATAATCATGGTTATCGAACCGGACCTGCAATTTGTACTTGTGAGACCTGAGAAGTCAGATAACGGAGTTTCCGTTCTCGTCGCTATATTAATGAGAAAAGCGATAGGATAAGGCTGTCGCTTTCCAAATTGCGAGCTTCCAGTCACGACGAAGTTGCGCTTTAATTTAATAAAGATCGATCCAATTTGCGATAAGAAATCTTGGAAAGTTGGGGATGGAATATAGATGTACTGGAAAATAATGGAAAATTGAATACAAGACGGGAATTCATTTTCTTCATCATTTAAATCTTATCGTCTTTCTAAACAGTGATACATAATTTTTATGTATATTTTTATTTATTAACATAGAAAGAAGAATACTTAATTTGTTCATCTTAATATATATAAAGACAATTAATAATATTTACATTCATTGAAATTCCTCAAGTTTATTTCTCACTCCCTTTTTCTTTCTTATCAATGATATCAATGAGTTGCTTGAACATTAAATAAACAAATTCATATAAAATCGTAAAAATCGTGTTGACGAAACTTTTTAAATATAAATATGTTAATAATAAACGAATATTGTTAACGACGCAAGAATAACGCTTATCAGATTGAATATGAAATGGATATTGAATATTATTTTTGTGTTGAAATAATCTTTTTTGGATATTAATGCTAATTTATAATTATAACCTTTACCTAATTTTCTTCTTAATTCAATCAATTCTTATTTATATTTGATATCTATGTTATGAAGGGATTGATATCAAGATATCAAATGTTTGTAAATAATAAAAGTTTATTTAACAACAAAAGGTTTAATTATAGATTGATGAGAAATTTTTTACTCCTCTCAATAATTAATTATGAATTTTTAAAATCTTGGATCCATTTTTTGTATTCATAAAAAAAAGTTATTCATTTTACAATAACATTTCAAGGCTCAAAATTTGTGAAAATTTAAATATTTTATAAATTTTTTTAAAATTTAGATAATCATGCATGATACACGAAAGATGACACTGTTCACTTTTTCCAAGATATATCTTATAAAATTCTGAAGTTCGAAAAGTATTTCGAATTTAGAATTTATGCAACAACAATTTCAATATATCGTTGAATAAAATAAAATTATATTTAAAACTTTTAAGAACTTTTTTAAAATTAAATTTTTGAAAAGATTAATATGCCATTCTTTTTAGAAAATATTCAAAAGAATAAGTGATTAATAAAAAAATTATTATATAAAAGTATAGAGCTTATTTCATAAAAATTTTATGAAATTCCATATATATGTAAATGAATGTTTTACTTTTCTTTTTTAAAAGCAAAAATTTTATTTTCTTTTTATTTTTGAAAGTTAAAAATTTTTATATTATTTCTAATAATTCAAATAATTCATCAACTAATTGTAAAAACTTAAATTTTTATACTATCATTTCGTTCAATAAATTCAAATTTTATAAACAGTTAATAAACGAAATTTTAATCTGGTTGATATTTTCTGATATTTACTGTACAATGTATTAATTCACGAAGCTAATTTTAATCATTTTGTTTTATTTTGATTAAATTGACTATTGAGAAGAAGAAAAAAACAGATGAGCCATGAGTGGAAAGTTAAAAGGTAAATCACGCGTGAATTCTTTTTTCTTGCCTGCGGCAGTATTTCTCACCACAAACGGAAATACATCATTCCAAAAACTTTTTGATAACACGTCACCACGATGTCCAATCTTTGTTCGATAAAGAACAGCTTCTGAAAAAGGAAGACGAGCGGAAGAAAGGAACCTTATACCTTTTTGTATCTTCTCTATATCCTCAAGATATTTCCTATGTATAACTTTCTTTCTTGTGAGAAGAAATGCACATATTTCTCTTTTTAGAGCAAATGTTTCATAAATGCAATGACTCATGAAAGTTTGGATATTATTTAACACAAACATTTTGAGATGAGATTTAATGAAAATTTGTATTTATATGTTATGAAAAAATTTTTTTGTTACGACGAAGAAATTTTAGAGAGTGAAATTAATAATTAAACATTTCAATGTTTTATCAAGTTTCAAATTTAATTTTTTTTAGGAATTTTTTTCACAACATTTTGATCATTGATTTCACTTTTATAA
This sequence comes from Apis mellifera, assembly GCF_003254395.2. Taxonomy (NCBI): domain Eukaryota; kingdom Metazoa; phylum Arthropoda; class Insecta; order Hymenoptera; family Apidae; genus Apis; species Apis mellifera. Next base: position 3,506,210 of record NC_037648.1, read on the forward strand.
GAAAAATTGTTCCATATATACATTTATACTCTACACAATAATAAGGTTTTATTAAAATTAAAAAAATTGTTTATTAACATGTTAGTTAAAAAATAAAAAAGAGTTTGAACATTGTACATGAATATATTAAGAAGTATTAGATGAACATTAAAGAAGAAGATAGAAGAAGGAAAATAGAAATATGAGATAGCAAGGAATTACGACAATCATCATTTATTAATCTAAATTTTTTTATCTAATGTTTTCTATTTTCTCGTGAATATTTAAATAGAATTTATGAATTATTATGATTTATTTTATAATTTTCGAAATATCAAAATTTATTAATAAATAAAAAAATGAATTTCAATTATTTCTTTAGAAGCCAAGAAAAAATTTAAAAAAAAAAAAATGAAAGGTATAAATAAATTGGAATTTGCAATAAAATTTACACTTGTGAAGAAAAACTAAATTAATGTACAATCAAAAGTAATGTTATTTCACTTTTATTACTCAAATTTCTGCTTCTTCAATTATATATTCTATTAAAATATTTTGAAAAATAGAAGTATTTAAAAATATTTAAAAAAAATAAATTTTCTAAAATTATTCAGTTGATTCTTTTTATATATATCTTCTTATTATATTATATCTTGATACAGTTTCAGTATCTTAAGAAATTACTTCAAAAAGATGCACATATACCAAAATACACTTCATCAACTTTAATTATAACTAACATATATTCAATCTTATCCAACAAGTAGAAATTTGTACACGTTCTGAAAATCCTGACCTCTATTACCGAGGAGCGATGACAAGTAATCTCGCGTGAAATTTCGTGCAGTCGGTAAAAGGTAAAATCTGGCTCCTCGATGTTCTCTCAAAAGGATCAAGTAATTCGCATGGCCACGACAAAAGATCGTAGCGAAGTAGAAGATGAAAGGCAATACCGTTACGTTACGTCCAAATGAAAAGGCTTTGGATGCTTACATTCGGTCAGTGTACGAGCTTACCTAGTTTCGAGATAATAATTAAAAGCTTATCGCGAAAATTGGCCGGCCGCCAACAGGCAGTAGGATATTGTGGATTCCCCTTGGAGAGCCGTGCGGATAGGAGAGGAAAAACGAGGAGCAAGAAACGGAAGGTGCGCCGGCCGATGTACCGGCCGAAACTCGAATAAATTGCTTTAATTAAATAACTCCCCTTTTCGAAAATTGGTTTCGTGCTTGGTGAAGCGTTAATTGCCACACTTTTCGCCACGTTCACGAAGTACGGGGACGGTGATACGCCGCCGTTTCGCTCGGGAGAATTCATCATTTGCGATTGCCAAGTTGGAATATAAGCAAAAGTAAATTCAAATCGTTCGACTGAGACTTTGTCTAATATTACTTTTTTTTTTTTATGTTCTCTAACGTTAGATTGACGTAGACGAAATATATTGGAAAATGCCAATTGTATATTTAAAATTTTTAATTATTTTAAACTCTTAAAGTTTAGATTAGATTAGATCGAGTTAATATTTTTTTGAAATTGTTTGGTTGAAGCACTAATTTCCTTTCCTTATTTTTGGATATTCGATTTATAAAAATATATAAATTTATAAAAATATATATATAAAATGAAATATAGTAGTTTTGAACCTAAAAATTTATTAGTTTAAATATTCTTAATCTACTGTGTAATTTAAATTAAATAAGTAAGATTAGATAAGGTTAGATTAAGTTAGATATTTTTGAAATTATTAAATCTTTTTTGGAGAAACTAGAATATTCATTCAAAATTTGTTATTCTTAGACTATTACCTGTAATTTAGATTGGATTAAATTAATTATTTTTGAAATTATTTGATTGAAACATTTTTTTCTTTCTTTCATTTTTTTTTTTTTTTTTTTTTTGATATTTATAAAGATGGAATATATTGGATTGAATCTAAAAATCCATTAATTTAAAAGCATTTTAAATTTAATAGTCTTAACCTATTATGTGACTTAAAATTAACTAAATTAAATAAGATTTTATGAAATCTTGTAAAAGATTAGATGATAGAGAAAGAGCTTGTTTTCTGAATTTGAAAATCAATTATGGATATTATTCCTATCGACTTGATAATATCATTAATGAAACTGATCCAACCTTTTTTTTACAACTTTTTTTATACTTTCTCATATTATTCGATAAACGAAATGTTATAAATTTAAATGTTTAGAAAATAATTCTTGTACTTGAAAATTATTTAGAAACTTAGAAATTTATCATTTCTAACAAGAATAATAATTAAATTAAGATATTATTATTTTTTTAATATAATGATATAAAATGCTGTTATATAAATTGAAATAGAATATTATACATTCTCGTCTACTAAATTTATCATCAATTCATTTAATTCTTCTTTTGTCTTATCATGTTCAATCCATTACGAATTAAATTATCACCGGAAACGATTCAAAATCTGTCTTAAAAACTTTTGTTACATATTCTGATGATATTGAACTATTTGATAGATTTATATTAATAGAGTAATTTAACGTCCTTCAGTTTAACGCAAGTTAGGTAGTTAGTTTAGGCCACATTTTACGCAGAGAAGATCTATTTAACCTTGCGGGAATTTACATAAGTACATAGCACGGTGGTATGCGGTGGTCGAGAGTGGACATTTAGCGAAAAGTCGGTGGAGCGTGAGCGATGAGAGAGAAACTTTTGGAGAATTAATTTGCAACGGTTGCAATCTTTTGGTTAGAAGAATGGTCTGGGGGAGAGGAGCGAAGGAGAAAAAGAAGGTGGAGAAAACAATGAGAGAAGAGTTCGTTGTTCGAATTATGAGATGCTTTTGGTACGCAGAAAACTGCTCAGCTTCAAAGAAAGGAAATAAGATATGGACAAGTTTCTCAAGGTACTTAAAATTATAACTACAAACAGATTTGTTTTCCTTGCAACGGAAACGGAACAATTTCTATTAAAATCAGTCTAAGAAAAAAAAGAAAAAAGAATTGCGAGCAATAATTACAGTTCTCGATTCGAAATAGGATATAGAAATAATGTTTCGTCATTTAATGGAATAAAAGATAAAAATATGTACATTTGAACAATTCACTTACTTTTGATGACAGAAAAGATACAGAAAAGATCGGATATCATACACGTGGTTTATTGAACAAATATTGCATTTTAATTCTTTCATTCAGGAAAATGAATTTAAAAATTTAATGATATTTTATAATCAAAATAAATGAATATTTTTTGCATTTATTATATTACATATATAAATAATTATAAACAATTATTTAATATAATATAGGTAATATAAATATTTAATATAGAAATTTGTAAAATTCTATAAAATGATATTTAATAATAATAAATGTAGATGCTATGTTTTGTCAAATATAAAAGAAATATATATTCTGAATAATAAGAATTTAAAAAAGAGAATATTAAAAAAATTATTCGTTTATTCGTTTATTTTTCCATTGAATATGCTTTGTAATATAAGGAATAATAAATCAGAAATAAAAGCTACGTTCAAACGACCAGAAACTTTGTATTTCACAATAAAACAAAATATTATTTTTTAGAGAACTTTATAATGAAGAACTTTATAAAGTATGACAAAAAACAAAGAAATCCTATATTTATAGGGCTTATGGTGTTCATCGAGAGAAATAAAAAAAATGTATAATAACAGATCTTAAAAGTAATCTTTTTCCTGAATGTTTTCTGTATATATATTATTTAATAATTTCCATATCATAATCAGTTCTCTTATTGAACATTTCAATAATAGATGTAATACAAACACTCATATTCATTGATATTTGACATTTCTTTCTCCTCTTGATACACACATCTATTGGTTTGACATATACATCGATTGACATATATTTTCAAACATTCTTTCTTGTTATTTACAAATTTAACATATTATATATCAAGTAGATCAAAATTTTTTAATGTTCTCACAAAAAAAAAAAATAAATAAAATCCAAGAGATTCAGATCAGATAATTAAAAACGTAGTAAAGTCACCAGCATCTTGAAATTATAATTTTACAGAGAAAAAAAAAATTATTTTCAAATCCTATAAATCCTAATAAGTATCGATTTTTCTTCCATCACTCTATAAAAGTATATAAAAATAATTTTTATATAATATAAATCAAGAATTATTTGTTAGAAATAAAAATTTCACATGATGTGTAATGTATATGCAGTAAGCCATCGATGTGTTCTGTAACCCGTGTTACGATGGCATCGTTCCGCCCTCGTTTGCAACCCCTCGATTCCCCTTCGATGCCAGGCCGTTTTGGCCGGTTTGAGGCAGCGTTAGGTTCGTTGGAGCGAAAGGCAAACGTAGGGATGCCAAACGAGCGGCATTTCGCTCGAAATCTGACTGGACGAGATTCGAATAAACGGCAATTAACTATTCCCTGACTGGCCGCAATTAAACGTTTTTTGGTCTGGCGAGCGTCCGGCTCTCGACCAATTTCAAAGGACAAAATCGTACATGATTTCTGAAAGGAATCGACCTCTTCGACCGAGGGCAAATTGGATATATATATATAAAATGAGAGAAGTCTGTAAAAAACTATAATTATTTAAATTCTTTCAAATTTAATATTGTACACAAACAGCACAATATTTTATTTATTAAATAAATATTAAAGAAGTAAACAACAAATTTTCATTATAAATATCAATATTGTTTTTTAATTACTGTTACAATAAATAGAATGAAAATTAATATTTTATATAGAGAGAAATATATATATCATATTTTTAAAGAATAACAAATACAAAAATACCGGTAAAAATTTATTTATCGAGTTGAATTAATTTTTCGTTAGAGACGAAAAAAATTTATAAAAATAATTAGAAATAGATCGCTCTATCTATAATTCATTTTATTTAACTGTAATCTCGATGATGTAAGGGTTAGTTAGATGTAAGTTTAAGTTTCTTAAGACATATTCTCAAAAACTAAAGTTCCTGTTTCAAGAATTAATATTTTTGTGTATTTCAATATAAAAATTGTCACTTTTTGACTTTATTTTACATGAAATAATTTGTTCATTCATAATATAAAAATATAGATGATTTTCCATCCAATACTATATTTTATGAATTGCAGAAATAAATGGTGATTGTACACATAGTATGGATACTATATATATAATATATAAGTTTTTCCTTTAATTCGAAGTATATAATTACATTTGCATAAAATTTACATTTCGCGATCTCACAAAATTTTCGATTCCATTCGAAAAAAATCGAGTTTCGATCAGTACGTGGAGTATTTCAAAATATTTATAATCATTCGTCATCAGAAAACGGTCGGTGGACGCGATTCATTTGCCATGCATCCAATCTGTGTTTTATTTCCACAGGGATGGATATATCTGCGAATATATCCGCAAGAGATTATTCTCCAAATCGCTCTCGAGCTCGTTGCATTACTCGTTGTCTGTTTGGCCGATCGCAAGGATTGTTAATTTGCATCGTGAATTTTTCGCTCGCCGCCAGATATATTTTTCAATTTTCAACTCTTTAATTCCATTCCATGCTTTTTTACGCTCCCCACACCGCAAATCGATTCTTAATTCCGTATTCTTCTTTCCCTTTGGCTAAATAAATATTGGGCGCGTTGAAAAATACATGCAATAGTTTGAAAATACAATGCGCTTGATATTTGTGTCTAGGATGAATGATAAAATTATTATGAACACTTCCAAATTATTTCATTCATTTATTCAAGCGTGGAATTGTCCTGAATAATATATGTAATAATAATAATAATATCTAACACAATAGTATTTATGGTAACTATTATTCGAATCTGGATTTTATATATAGTTATTTTATATATTTGCAGTAATGATTTTTTACGTTTTTTATTATAATTTCAATTCAGAATATTTTTTATTTTAAAGATGATGAAGAATATATCGAATGCAAATGATTCTCGTTTGAACAATGAGAATATATTTAATTTTTCTATGTATTTTTATATGTATTTTACAAAATAAAAAAAATATAACTTTTATAATTTTGAGTAAATTCATTATTCTGTGACGTGAACAAATATAATATAAGTGTAGAAGATGTTTCAAGTTTTAATAAATAAACTTTATCTGTATATTTTGTTTTTTCTAAATAAAAAAAAAAGAATGTTTAAAGCTTAAAGCTTTATTTAAAATTCAATGAATAAATTACGGAAAAAATATGATAAGTTATGAAAAGTAAGGGATTTGCTGATATATTCTTATATTGTATATCGCAAAAGTCCATTATTTCTTTCATATTTCGTATTTTTGTCATAAATTTTCAGTAGAAAAAACTTTAAAAAATTTATTAATACATATATTAATATAACATTTATTTTTCATTTAGAATCATGAAAATGTATTAACAAAATTTTAATTTTGAAATTTAATATCGAATAAAATTAAATGATACATTTTCTATTGCGTTATTCAATTTTTCAGAATCTGAGAAGTAAGATGAATCATCGAAATTAAATTTCTATATCTTCTCAAATCCAATTATATTTTTCAACAATTTTTCAAATTTCAAATAATAACAATTTTAAAATCGTCGCACTGGCCATTAATATCAGCAACGTGGAATCCGGATGCTTTTATCCAGAGAGAAGAATTTTGTAAATTCAATTGACAATAAATAAAAGAGAAGGAGAAAGAGAGAGAGAATGAGTCGGATAAAAAGGATAGAAGTCAAATTTCATTCGATGGTTTATCTCACTCCTCCCGCTCGAATCTCATTCCCAAAAATTGATGTGGATAAAAGACAGGCATTAAAATATCGTTACTGCAATAATACTGTTAAAAAAAACACACATTTTTTCGCAAACGAAAAATGTATCGTTTAATTCCATTCGATATCCAAACTTCAAATAAACGATAATTTCGAATTGTTCGTAATAATTTGATCGGCCGCCGGTATATTTTTATTCGACGTGGCGGAAAAGTTGCAATTATTCATGATGGAAGAGGAAGGGGAGGGGGTGGGGGCGGAACTTCCAATAAGCTACGTATAATGGCTTTTTGCATAATTCGCAGTGGGCTATCGGACCGTCGATGTTTTGGAAAAGCGCGGTTTAATCTGTTTATGCTTTCCGCGATGAGCGGGAAGAGGAAAATCGAGTTCCGTGAAGCTTTAATTTAACTTAACGTTCGAAAGCTCGTAAACTAAAAAACCATTCGCGGATATACGTTAAACTCGTTGAAAATCCGATAAGAGTTCGACCACGCCCGCTGTATTTGCGTATGTATTGCATCGCGATAAAAATTTGCCGAAAATACAAACAGTCGTATATTACATATATGCTCGCTCCTCGATAGAGATCGCAGCGCCTCCTAGGCTCGAGTTAAACACATCAAATTCTATTTTTCGTTTCGTTTCTCGTTAACGAGTTTTTTTAGACTTTTTTTCATCGATTTTTCTATTTGGAGGCCTCTTGAAAATTCGTGTGTACACATGAAATGATAGGATATTTGACGTGTTTAAATATCTCGTATAATTAAATCTTTTTCAATTGGATTTCGAATGTTTATGTTTGCTATCAGGGTGATGAAAACTCTTGATATTAACGTGGAAAGAAATTTCATATTTCGTTATGTATTAATTTATGTTACATATACAAAAAGATAATATACAGAGATAATATACAAAAAAGAAGATATAGCATATGTTTCACAGTTCTGAATACAAAAAGACACATGTGGTGCAGACAGAAATTGGAAAGAGACGAAAATAAAAGAACATAAGCATGCTAATTTACTATTAATCCGTTGGTTTATCATATAATTATCTAACAAAAATGATTATAATAATTATTGTCAAAATTTTCGACAATTAGAAATAATTTTACAACATATCTTGGTCGATGGATATATACAGTAAAAAAAATCGTATTAACAAAGTATAAAAATTAATTATGCTAAAATAAATAATTTACTAAATATTTAATATTAAATTAAAAATATAGAAACGCATTTGATAAAAACATTTTAATTAATAAAAGAAAAGTTAATGAAAGTTGAGAAAAATGAAAATATATATTATTAAAATTATTTAAAATATGCAACTGAAAATCATGTAAAAAAAAATGAAAAGAAATTTGGATTTAATTATTTATAAAAAACACTGCGTGTTTGGAATTTTTCCAACATTTTTGATGTTCTAAACACTGTACAACGTAAGTATTAATATAATAATTCAATAAATTATTTCTGTATAGACAGAAAAGAATAATACTTATAAATAATCTAAAAAGTTTTATTTCTATAGAAGTCGAGCAAATTCGAGAAATTCAATCGTATTTATGATTAAGAATCTCATATTTTTTTTATTTGCTATTGACTGGTATCGATCTCTAATATAAAATGTCTCAAAATATTAAAATGTAGCTTAATTGATGATTCTTGAAATAATTTTAAACAAATTTTCAAAAATCTTAATTCTGACTTTGATAACGTTATAACAATAGTTATTAACGAGTTATTATTAAAAGTTATTAAAAGTTATTAAAAGAATTATTAATAAAAAAACATTATCCGATTACAGAGCATGTAAAGAGTTAGTAGTATTGAGTTTGTGTCGTCCATTGAACTTGAACAAAATAAGTTGAAGCAAATATGTTGAATATTTTTGAACAAAATTATATCTTATTTACGAACTTATTTACGAACAATGAAAAAATTAATTAATCACTATTAACGTAAGTATATATATAATAAATAAATCAAATATATTCCTTATTCAAAATGATTGTAAATATATAATCAAATATAAAATGAATCCAAAACATGTAGAAAATATGACAGAGATGGATTTTATGTGAAAAAATTTTGAAAAATTTCAAATGAAATTGTTTATTTTCTGATTAATTGAATAAAATAATTATATATGTAAAAATAAGAAAAAAATATAAAATAAATTTTTTGTTAAAAATTAATTTTTCAATTAAATTTGAAAATTCGCCTATCGTACGATTTCTTACGATATATATATATATATATATATATATATATATATATATATATATATATATATATATATATACAATCTCGATTTTCTCAAAAACAAGGATTTAAGCGATGAAATTTTATTCTACATTTCTACAAATAAAATATAAAATAATCATTTATCGATACTTTATTCGTATCCAATCGGGGAATTAGGGAATTTCACTTCCATTTGAAAAATTTTCAAATTTAATCTACTCGAAAACGAACTTGTTCGAATGAACAAATTTTATTCCATATTGTGGATTAATTTGTCACGTAGAATCAATCTCCGCCACGTGCTCTGACTTATCCTGCACGTATCATTTTGTTCGCCACCGTACATACACGATAAACGAGGAGAGTTTTCTCGCAAGCTTCCTATCCTTGGATTAACTTTTTATCCAACTCGAGTCTCGGCCAGCTCGCCAGGATCTTGATTAAAGTCGCGACGAAATGACTTTATCCCTTTCGCTTGCACCGCTTTATACGTGGCCCTGCCCAAACGTCGCACTTCTCCCTTCCCCTTCCTCTTCTCTTTTTGCCCAACAGCGTAACACGCGGAATTCCCTTGTGCACAGTGTCCCATAGAGTTTCGATTCGGCTTGACTCCATTGTTTCGTTGTTTTTCCAGATCTTTGATCCTCCATTCGCCAATAAAACGCCCCCATTCCACCCTTGTCCCATCCCTTCTAACGACTTTGAATCGTGAGCACGAGCAACGACAGAAAGTTTTCGAGAATGGAGATTTTCATGTTCCAGAAGAATGGATAGCTATTTAGCAAAGACAAAGGAATAATCGGCGGAGAAATTTGTTAAGCGTTCAGAACGGCATGCGGCTGTTCATCCCAGAAATATTTTCCTGGCCTATCAACCAATGAAAATTTATCATATTTCTACCAAATTTTTTTGCCAGGTATTTATCGATTTCCAGTTTATAACGCGAATATGCGCTTTTGCAATTTTTGAAGATTTTTAGAATTTAATTATCGCAGAATTTCTAATCTGGGAACCGAATTCTTTGGATTAGGAAATTTTTGGGATATTTTTTTCTCGTAATTATATTCTCGTATTATATTTCGTATCTCGAAAATAATATGAAAATAGTTGCGAAGAATGAAAAATAATATAGGAAGAATTATTCTCTTAAATAATTTTGCCATTTTTCTTTAATGTTTATTATTATCTTTTACGAATTTTACTATTCATTTTAATAATAATAAATATAATGTATTTTTAATTGAAAATGTCAATGAAAAAAATAGAACGAGTTCATTTCTTTCAAAAATGCAACTAATAGAAAATAATGTATAAAATAAAGAAATTTCTTATCTATTTAGAGAAAAATGGTGAAAATATTTTTATATTATAATAATATTTAGCAATTTATTATTTGCTATTTGTTACTTTTATTTTTATTTTTATTAAAATTTTTCTTTGAATAATTCAAATTCATTCAATAATTAGTTCTTTTCTATTATATAATTTATAATATTTATAATTTATATAAATATTATTAATATATTTATAATTTATTTATAAATAATATTTTATACATATATAAAATAAATATTAATTAAAATAAATTAATTAATTAAGAAGGAAATTAAATTGAGCTGAGAGAAATATAACTTTTTATTAAATTTACTAAAGACAAAAAATTGTAATTATATTAAATTTCATCATTTATGATTAATAATTTATTTAAAAATTCTCTTATCTAAATATACTCTCATTATTTGAACAATTGAGATTTTATCGTAGTTTTATATTCTTGAAATTCTTTGCATCGTACAAAGTTCAAACAATTTTTTAATCAATTATAATATTTTTTTTATCATTTTTTTTTTTTGAACTAATTTTCAGCCATTTTCAAACATCGACACATTGTTACGTCATGACCAACAAACGATTAACGTAGTTTATAGTCGAAACTTTGTTATTTATTAGTTGAAGAAATTATTAATTGTTTATATGCATGATTGTTAATAACTATAAAATATTGTTATTACTTTCAAACTAGATCTAAACGAGATCATTGTTTATCCATAAGTTATTCTACGTGCATTTCATCATTTTTTCTTTTATTCGTGTCAATCGAATATAAATTTAGAAAATTAATGTAAATACAGTAGAATTTTTGTTGCACGAACTGATTTTGAAACGAAAATATTTGGAAATAAAAAAATTTTCGCGTAATGGAACAAACACACAATTTTACATTTTCATAGAATGATTAATAAAAAAGGTTCTTAATCATGAAGATAAATAGATAAAAGTATTCGTTAAATGAAGAAAAAAATTTGAATAAATAAAAAAATGGGTCAAAAAATTAATATTTTCAACGTTATAAACAATTCTTTTTAAGCGAATGATTTGTTTGTTTCAGTGATTAACAAGTTCTATAAAAGTAATGGATTATCTCTTTTTTTTCTTTCTGTTTACAAAAAAGGTGTTTTACATGCATTTCCATATATGCTTAACAACATTCGCTTAAAAGAGAAAATATTAAAATAAAAATTCAAGTTTAGTAGAATTTTTTGTTCGTTTATTAAACAAATTCTATTTAAAAATTATAAGTTATAATATTTTTCTTATATTCCATATTGGAAATATTTGTTCTAAAAATAAAAATGATACGTGTCTTTCGTATACATATAATCAATTTACATATTACACGAACTCAACTCAAATAAATTGTATTATTAAAATCAATTACTTCAGTTTTATGCGAAACATTGCATATAGTAGATCATAATAGACTATAAATGAATTTTCTTATTAATGAAATATCACTTTCACAAAATCAATCCTTAAAATTTCAGTATTATTTTCATTTTCTAAATAAAAATGTATTATGTTATTATAAAGAATATTTTTAGTTATAAATTACATACAAAATATGGTAAGAAAAAGATTGATTTCACGCATTTATCATTCACAAGATGCATTATATTCTCCATACACAATTTCCATCAAAATCAGATTTTCCAAAATACGTATAATATTCATGGACTTGTGTTGCCACATATATACATACACGCTTTTCATCAACTCTCGCAATCAAAGTGTTAATGATTATTTCCTTTAAATAATTTTAAACCACATCTCTATTTTCTCATATACAGAAGATGACTAAATTTCCATACGCCATATTTTTATATTTAAATTTATCATTTTTATTCCTTAATTATTTCGTATTTTTCTTCACTTTTATATCGGAAAAAAAGTAACACAAACTCGTCCTCATTTCCAAACGATAATATATAACCAAATTCATTAAAATCTCATGGAATAAGAATAACGAATTATTCATAATAACCACTTGACATTAATATTAACAGTTTTATGGCTTTTCCAGCCAAATACGGATTCCTGACGCAAAGATTGAGCGCAAAGCAATTTAATCCTTACACACGATTTCGATGCTCCTGATGAACCTTTCAAGTTTGCCCTCGCGAAAGGCATTTCAGTTAACTCCCTCAAAACGCTGACACGATGTTATGTGTGTAACGGATGAGTATAAATTTCTTCGACCTCGATGTCCGCGTTCCATGTTAACGACTCGCATTTGCGCGTGCATAGGGGAGAAATTAGTCACATCGTTATGATATACGCTACTCGGGTTGCTGTTTAAAGCGGTGCAAATCGTGGCATTAGCGGGCGAATGGGAACCGTCGGAAGTGATGTGTTTCAATATCACTGGAATTACGCGGCTCGCCTGCAATTGGTCACGCTCGCATCCATCGAATAACTTAACAGTAATAAAAACTATTTATCACCCATGCATCTCTACAAATATTCTGGTCCATCGAAATTTCATTCGAGGAGAAATTAGGAGAATTTTTGAGAATGTCGAACCGACATGACCGGAAAACTTCTGTTTCGAATATTGAAAAATAGGAATGTATTGATTATTTTTGATTATTATTATTATTATTATTATTATTATTATTATTATTATTTTACGAATATTAAAATGTGGCACACTGATTTTGTCTTCCTTAAGTCCTTTAACTTTGACGATATAATTTTGAGATTATTTAAACCGTATGAGAATAGCATGTATAAATTATATTATTTTTTCCGTTTCTGGAAATACTAACTCATTTCCTTTTTTCTTATATTTGGGTTGTACAAATTCGTTTTAATTTTATCTCATGTAGATATAAAAGTCAAATAAGACATTTATGATAGTATTTCATCATATATTTCATTCGTAAGGAAATTATTATTCATTTCAAATGCTACTTCCGCAGAAAAATAGCTTTTCTTCATTTAAACAGTTGAGAAACAAAAATAACTCAATGAAATGTAATGAATTAATTTATTATAAAACTATCATCTACTTTTACATACTTTGATATTTACGTTTATTGTGCAATATTTAAAATGACATAATGATGACATTGAATAGTTCTATATATATATAGGATGTCTCAGAATTAACACAAGATTTGAATTAAATATAAAAGAAAGTTTTTAGTCTTTAAATATTTATTTTTTAAGTGAATCATAAAGTACATTGGATAGGGTTATTTATGGAACAACACATCGGGCAAATGGCCTCTACGGGTTTGCTGGCACATACGCACCCTTTCGTTGAAATTTTTCATGACCTTTCTGCATAATTGTGGCTGAATTTCGTTGATGCAGCGTTTAATTTCCTCTTGTAATACATGTGTGGTTCTGGGATTGTTGGCATAGACCTTTGACTTCAAATAACCTCATAAGAAGAAATCTAATGGTGTTAAATCATATGATCTAGGGGGCCAATTCTGATCACCAAAACGAGAGAGAATATACGATTAGGAAATGTCTCATGCAGTAATTGAATTGTTTCATTGGCTGTATGGCATGTGGCATCATCTTGTTGAAACCACATATTGGTCATATCTATATCATCCAATTTCGGCAGAAAGAGCTATGTTATCATGTCGCGATATCGAGCACCATTAACAGTTGCTTGACCAGCCTTATTCTCAAAAAAATATGGTTCGATGATGCCTCCTGCCCAAAATCCGCACCAAACAGTGACACGTTATGGGTGCATTTGTTTTTCGCTAATCGCACGTGGGTTCTCTGAACCTCAAACACGGCAATTTTAGCGATTAAGCCATCGAGGTGAAAATGTGCTTCATTGCTTAGAATTATTTTGCTCAAAAAACCAGCATCCACTTTTTGATGATTAATTCCACGTTGTATCGTATAACGCATTTTTATTAACTCTAAACTCTCAGCTGTCAAACTGTTCTTTTTTCAGGGTTGTCAACAACTTAATGCAAAAATGGCGGCAAATTCAAATCTTGCATTAATTTTGGGACACCCTTTATATGTCTATGTACAGGATTGCTAAAAAATTTCTCAATAATAGAAATACAATATACATTGATGCAAGATTAGGTTAGGTTAGATTAGACATGTGAGTATTGCTGATACTGAGCAAAGAAAAAAAAATCAAAATTTTCCGAAGAAGTATCGAAAAAAATTCTAACAAATCAATTTAACAAAAACGTCAATAACAATAAATCCTATTATTACCTATTAATACCTCTATTCATCTTACAGCGAGACTTGTTATAGTTCCCATCTTGCAAGATGAATAGTTTTCGCTTCAAATCTATGACCAGGCTATGCAAGACGTTACTATATCTAACATTTGTGCGTTGGTTGTTGGTAATTAAGTCTCGTTCCTCTTAGTATCTTACCCTTCAGAGAGACTGAAAGGCTTCGGGTGTTGCGCTAGGTTCACGCTTGTTTGGAACTGCTTTGAATCACTTGAGTGGCGACATAATCATGGACCTGAACTTTCTTATCTAATGACAAAGATGGAAGTCTTGATTAAAAGCAATTATCAAGGAGGAATGACTTATATTAATATATCTTTTTTTTTTACAAATCTTTAATAATTAATAGTTACAAATTCTGAACAACAATAATTCACACGTAATTGCAAAATACATAGATTTTTCACTATTAGCAACGCCATCTAGCGATTCTCAACTCTGTTCCATCAATAAA
The DNA here is from genome assembly GCF_003254395.2 of Apis mellifera. Taxonomy (NCBI): domain Eukaryota; kingdom Metazoa; phylum Arthropoda; class Insecta; order Hymenoptera; family Apidae; genus Apis; species Apis mellifera. The sequence goes on from NC_037648.1 coordinate 3,521,235, forward strand.
CATCGAATAAGACAATCTTGTAGTGATAATACATTCCACTAATGATGATAGATTAATATCACAGAGATCGAATAAACGTCAAAGATTGAATTTGGTTATTTGACGTTTAATTTGTAAAGATATTAATCGAAAACTAAAACCTAATAGTTCGAATTTCCCAATGATCTCGATATCAATTCTGTAATCGTACTTATTAAGAAAATCTCGAACAAAGACATTAACGAACATTTACATTACAAATGCCTGTTCATCCTTAGTCCTTGACTTCTTATAAAACACACATACACTTTAAAAATGATATTAAGTTCTTGAAAAATTGTCCCAATAGATTTACTCTCTCGTTCGAAATAACCCGCGTTTTTTTTCCCGCGGTTCCACAGATTTTTTTCTCACTCCCTCAATATCGGTGAATTCCGACCAAAGGAATTCTAACCAACCGAGAGAAAGAGAGAGGCCGGTGAAAATTAACGAGCCTGACACATAATATCCTTTCCATGGCCACGCCCCTTCCTCCTCGCCTTATGAACGATAGCATCATCGATCCCTCGAGGCTCCTCTAATAAACGAGGCAGAAGATCGGTCGGAAGGTTAATAACGCATAAAATCAGCAGTTGCCCCACTCGCCGGCTGGATTCTATTCGCGGCGGGAGGGAGGGGAAGGGAGATCCGAGCTACTTAAAAGATACTTAACGGGTGGTCGAGGACCTTGGCAGACGCGTCTGGACCTCGGTTATTAAGTTCATCCATCGACACGCGGTATTCCCTTGCAATGCACTTCCCCTCCCTTCCTCACTCTCGCTCACGCAAACTCGTCCAAGAGGAATCTCGTTACTTCGTGGAACACCCATAAATCCACGTCGCTTTTGAAAGGTTCGGAAATTGGGAAAGCGCGTTGCAACGTACTTTCATCCCCCTCCCTCTCTTCCCTCTTTTCTTCCACTCCCTCTCCCTTTCTCGCGCTAGGATCCATCCTCTCCGTCCGTCTCTTTACGACGCCTATATGTCCGGCCATGTTTGCATCCAGCGCGGATTTCTAGGCAATGTGAAAAGCGTAGTCTCGTGAGCAGCTACCGACGATATTATCGAAACCAAGGCTCGAACCCTCTCTACATTTCGAATGCACGCGATGCCAATGTTTCCTGTGGGATAAAGGATAAGGGATAAGGGAAACTTCGGTGCTTTTTCTTTTTTTTTCTTTTTTTTAGGGAGCACCACACCTGTGCTCGATTTATCTTTTTTTTTTTCTTTTAGGGAGAGATAGAGAGGAAAGTATCGAATCCACGTGAAAATGACGAGTTTTCAGACAGTTACGGATAATATTTAGTCTCGTAGCGTTGTGGTCGTGTATTTTATGACAGTGAATTCTTGTTTCAATAATACTGTAATATTTTTGATAACGTGAATATTTTTTGATTTAATAATATTTTTGATCAAATTTGAAATATAACTCAATAGCAAATAATAATAATCTGGATCAATGGAAAATTATTTGGAGGAAAGATAAAACATTTTTTATTTTGTATTAGCAATAAAGTAAAGGAATATTCGAATTTAGTTGAAAAATCATAGAGGATATTTTTTTAGTTTTAACGTAACTGCGAGATTATAATCAATAAATTAAAAAAAAATAATGCAGAAAGTTCGTAAACGCTTTGACGTAAAGTTATAGATACATATTTAGGTTGCGTTCAATATATCTATAATTTTGTAACACTTTTTTTTTTTATTTGTCGATTATATTTCTACAATTTGATCATAGAAATCATTCTACATTTCTATTAATCTTTATAATTTATTTAATATATCAAAGTGATTGAAAAATTCTTTTCGTAATTCATATACATGATGTTGGTGATTATGATTTAAGAAATTCTATTTCAAAATTTATCAAAATTAATAAATATTGACAAATTAATTAAATTGGAGCCAAGATAAACACAATAGTTATGCGTATAAAAATTTTAGTTAAATTTTATTCATGAAATTACAAGCAATTTAAATTAGATGAAGAAAGGTAGAATGCGACCAAGATAAATTTTTATTTCCATCTAGTCCAATGTGAATTTGAAATTTAATAAATAATAATAATAAATCAATCAATATTTTTGTACATCAATTTTTCTACTTTGATCTTTAGAATTGATTCTCAAAATTAATTATATTAATATTTATATACCATATATATATTAATTAAATTTAATGATTTATGATATTTCATTTCAATCCTCTACAAATTAAATGTTATTTTTCATCCAGAAACACATTTGTTCCATTAAAGAAATAACATTCTTTTCAAATATTCCGCCATATAACTAAATGCGACAAAACTAAACGTATGTACAAGCATTAGTTCTAGTCTTAAAAATTTCTTCATCTTTTTTTAAAAATATCTTCTGTTTCAATATTTTCGAATGTAGAAATCGCCAATTTCATAACGATCGCGCTCCATTAAATTCAGATAGGTCGGATAATCCCGATATCAAACTGATACCATTAATCCGCTATAAAGCGTTATGAATAAAGTTCGATCGCTGTACTTAGAGAGCCAATGAACTTAATTTCCTCCCCTAATGCTGGCGGGTCGCATCAGCGTCGAGCAGCATCGAAGGTAAATCGAGAATTGGATCGATCCTTTCTTACTTACGATCTCCAGTTGTCGAGATCGAAAGAAACGGAGTAACCGGATTCTCGAAAAGGTATCGAGTTTGGAAAGAGGGAGGAGGGAGATATCAATCAAGGTGTCACCACGTTCGAGCGGATTTTCCATCCGAACGCGTGAAACGATTATTTAAATGGCTCGTCATGGATAAAGAGATCGAATCACGTGACCGAGTTAACGTGATCGTTCGAATAAGATTAATTTTTTTCTCTTTGTCTGGACGCGTTACGCAAAATTTTCCATCGCATGGATTACGATTCTTTGAATTCATGGAAGCTTAATTTATGAAAAGCAATTTATGACATTTCGTTATATGAAATATGAAATTATAATAATTAAGAAATTTTTTGAGTGTAGTTTAAATTCTAAAGAAGAAAATGTGTAAGAATTTTATATTTTTGTAATTCTAGATATTTTAAAAGTTAGAATGGGAGAAAAATTGGAAAATTTGGATAAGAAAATTTTTCTAAATAAATAATGGATAATAAATATTTATTAAAATTTAAGATTAAAAAAAAAGCGATTATTATTTTTGAGAATTAATGATATTTTTATGGCCTGGCTGTCGATATTATTGCAAATGTAATTTAACTTCTTAATTTTACATGCCTCAATAGCAAGCATCGTATCATAAATCAGAAAGATCAGAAGCACAGCTGACCACTAGTCCGTTCGACATATATTCTGCAAGTTATTCTACGCCATTTGTCCAACTTGTCGTCCACCTCTTTACAGAAGATTGACTCTGTTCTCCTTTCATAAGAGAAATAATACGCTAAAGAGAGTTATTAAAATTTTTAGGACAGAAATAAGAAAAAAAAGATCTTTAAATTATAGTGTTGGAATTTGAATTAAAATTAAATTTTTACAAATTTTTTGATATGAAATATATTTGACAAATATGAAATTTAAAAGATTTTCAAAAAATTTTAACCATCACTTTTATAAATAGAGTATTCTTTCAGATAATTAGATTATATTAAGATAATAATTGTTAATAATTATTAATAATTTACATAAATTATCATTTTACACATTATCTCGAATCTATTAATGTTATTAATTAATTTGAGTTAAGCTTTTCTAAAACTAAACATACTTACACACAATATTTTAATAGAAAATAATTTTGTTTTTAGGTTAATAGAACATTTATATAGAATATACTCAGTCAGGTAATAAATAATAGATATTCCAATAATAAAAATTCTCTTTTTACTTTGAAAGCCACGTGAGTCATAAACATTGATTAAAAAATTTAAGTTTTTTAAAAAAACAATCATATTATAATTCTTATTATTATTGACATTACTTAATAAGTATATCTTTATTATATTAATATAAATATAATAATATATAATATATCTAAATAAATAGCAACGTACAGATAGTATAAACAAATCTTTGGAAAAGTGAATTCAAAGCCTTTCAACGTGCTTTTTTCAAAATAATGTAGAGAATTTTGATAGAGTATTCACACACATGTTAAGTTGAATAAGGATCCTCGAATAGGAATACAATGGGCGATATTTATGTTAAAGAGCTGAAACTTTCCCGCTCTAAAGTCAACAGACGTCCTCGACTTCATACGGGCTAACTCACTACGAAGTTATCCTCTAAGCTTGAGAATTCTCTGCGAATTTGACCAAGCTCACGCACGAACGCACTTCTATAATCCTCTAACCGATTCTTAACGGCGAGAAAACTTTTTTACTCCTCCACGTTATCAAATTTTCACCGAGTACGTTGCTAAGTTTCAGTGTGAAACCTGTGCGCATCAGAAACGGTGCGTATCTGAATGAAACAACTTCTGTAAATCGTTATTTCTTTTTTAAAACAGCATGAAAGTGTAAAGCTGCAGAGTAGAGTTAACCGAATGTCAAGAAAAATGTCAATTTACATCACGACTCGTTTAATTTTTATTTATTTGTTTGTTTAAAGGATTATTAATTTAATAAATTGATATTATTTTTATTATTTGATTAAAATTTTTTTTAGAAATTTGTTGATAAAATATAGGTAAAGTTTAGGTAAATTTATTAAGTTTAGCGAAAATAAGAAAAGTTGAAGAAAATTTATGTTTATGAATAATATGATTCCAAATCATATTTATTTTATGATACAATTATATTCAAATATAATATAAATCAAATATATAAAATACATATATATGATATACTAATACTATTTCCACTGACTTTTCAATTTGTATCGTCATTCATTTAATCAAGATATTTTATTTATTTTTATTATAATGGATTGATATTTTTTGAACCAATACAATAAAGAAATATATTAGAAATAAAACATCAATTCATAAATTTATGTTGATAATTAGTAAACTATTTAAAAATAAATCGTAAAGTCGTTTATAAGTCATCTTGAAAACGAGTGTACTGATTCTTTACTGGTACGATTCGTACTGGTTCTTTAATCGCATGTAGAAAGAAATTAAAGATCTTAAATAAGAAATTATAGAATATCATTATTTTTATTATATTATCATTAAAGGCATCATCTGATTGTCATTTGTATAAAATATTATAATATTATATATAATTATATATACTATAATATTATAAAATTAATCAAAAGCTAAAAAATTCAGAAATTACAAAAAGATCAACAATATTATTTTTAGTGAAAACCATATACAAATATAATATAATAATATTTAAAAATTCTAAAAACATGGAATTAAAATATTCAAAGATCACTGAAAGAAAATAATAAACAATAGAAATAGAATTACAATTAAAATATAATATAACAATAAAATGAAAATGTAGAAATTATTGGCAATTGGCTTGGTTGTAAATTCTGTTAAATAATTCAGAAAAAATAAACTTAAAAATAAGTTGAATAAGAAAAAATTAAAAACCTTTAATTAAAATTATTTGAATATTATTCATTAAATTATTGATGGATCTAAAAGCAAAAATTGAAGATTTTTTTACTCTTTTTACTTTTATTATATTATATTATTATACATCTTTTTATTTTCTAAAATATAATATATATTAAATACATTCATATTAGATTATAATTATGCTCACAATGGATACTAACCATTAACTGGCCAAAATTAAAAATTATTTTGTATCCTTTTTATATTTTTTTTAATTGCTCATATTTGCACAAAATCATATGATGAATATATATATATATATTCATATATATATATATATATATATATATATATATATTAGATAAGAAGAGAATTAATATTAAATATTTAAGTGTTAATAGAATTAATATTAAATAGTTAGATGTTAATAATTAATTCTATTTCTAATAATAATAATTTTTTTTTAATAATTTCTAATAATAATAAATTTCTAACTAAAATTGTCAGACTAAGAATTCCTCACCGTAGGAAAAATATGATGTAGCATAGATATCATACATATGTATTAATGCAAGTATGCGAGAATTAGAGATACTAATACCTAATCTATATACATTCATGAAATATATATATATATATATATATATATATATATATATATATAATTACTTTAAAAAATATTCATTCACATTGATTTTCAAGAAAAATTGAAAAAAAGAAATGCACTTTGAAATTACAATAGAAAAATTTAGATATGTATTATTAAATTAAAATAATTTTTATTTTAGCTAAAACAAAAATTATGTTTACTATTAAATTAAATATGTAATAAATTTTTTAGATATATTATCTTTATATATCTAATTACTCGTAAAAGAATAATATTATAATAATAAATATTGAAAAAAAATAATAAAACTCTAATAATTTTTGTTTTAATATAAATAAATTGTATTATTCAGCTTTGGTTATATCAAATAAATTTAATATATGATTCTTGATGATTTCATTTCAAATATTTATATCTTTCTTTTGAATAATATATGTAATATAATGATATACTTATTTTAACACATTATATAATATATTACATATGATTAAAACTTGCTTTAATTATTTTTATTTTTTAAAATACAGAATATTTTTGGTAATGATTGTATATATTAAACATTGAACTCTTAAATCTCTATTTTTAGCAATCTTGTTCTTAGCTATAAGAAACAGAGTAACTTAATTTTTCAGTTTTTGATCTTTAATGTGACAAAATATGATTATAAAAGTTTTTATATCCAATAAGATTTATATTTTATTACAATTAAATTTTAAAAAATAAATTAAATTTTAATCAAACTCTTATTTATTGTATATATATTAACGAGTAATCTTTCCATCTCTATAGACAATCTTATCTCGCTCTCCCCTATCATAAAAACGTCCCTTATTTCTCTCTCCTCCCCAAGATTCTCTTGTAAACAAATCTCCAATCCGCGATGAAACGTAAGCGGTTAAAGAAGATCGATCCGCCAAGATCTCCATATAACTCGAGCGTCGATTCATAGCTTTTAAAACCGTCATAAGGGCATTCACGCGTGCACGCTGGCATGGTTTCTAAATCCTTTTCATGTGGAGTCTCGGAGATCGGGGATCGAGGCCTCGCCGATCGATATCGATCCATGAGATCGAATCGAGGATGCGCGTGCCTTTGCAAAGGTTCTCCCACGCGAATTCCATGTCCCGTAGACGACGAACATTTGTCAAACGTCGAAAGAGACGCGGAAGGATGAAGGCTGATGGCACGGGAAGACCGTTTACCTGGGAAAAACGCGAAGAGTCGCGGGAGAGAAGGTGGGTGACAGTGAAAAAGGGGTTTGAAAGATGGCGGAAATCGATATTGTTTATTTAGAAAATATTTACAGAGGATGGAGTGGAAATGATGGCATGGTGAAACCTTATATGAATAAATTATACACGTGATTTAATTGAGGGAAATAAAAGTATAACATATATGTATGTATGTATGTATGTAAAAGTATAACATATATATATATGTAATAAAATAAGTATATATACGTATGCAATAAAAATATTTTTATAGAATAAGCATTTATTATTTTGATTAAAATATCACGAACAATATAGATAGATAATAAATAATAAAGAATATAATTGTTCTAAAGGATAAATCATGTTGATAATAAATAATGTTAATAAAATTTAAAAAATGACATTTCGTATTTTGCATTTAAACAAAACGTAAGTATGTTAAAATAATTCGTTGTTCAGTTTTTTCGTTAATGATAATTAATTTAATTATTATTAACAATAATAGGATATAAAAATGACTGAATAATTAATAAAAAATAAAAATAAAATAAATATCGATGTGTTTGATAACTGATAATAATTGGAAAGAAGATGATGCAAAAGTAAATAAAAAAAAGTAATAAAAGTAAATAAAAAAATGTAAAATGAAATTTTTTTCTTTTGAAGTTTAATCTGTAAAAAAAAAAAATTAAATTTAAAAATTTTTAAAATATAAATGAATGATTATAAAAGAATAATAATAATATAAGAGATCATTTTCTATAAATCGATAGCAGATTGTCATGAGTTAATTATTAAAATAATAATTAAAATAATATTTTTTTCAAATCCTATGTACATATACAAATTTACAAATTTCATATTTTGGTAATAATTTTAATATCTTATTTTACATTTTTTATATTTTCTTTCGCATATAGAATAACTTTTGTATTTATCCTTTTATATATAAATGAATCAAATTCACTTAAATATATTTGAAAAATTTTCAAACTCAATTTCCTGGAAAGTGAAAAAAATTTATTTCATATTTTTGATTTGATATGAAATCTTCTTTCTTCATTTATCAAATATTTCTGTAAAGAAACAAAATATTAATTGCCTTCGTTCTTACATCAAGTATTAATATATAATAAAAAAGTTTAGTTTTCGAATATAAAATATATCAATTTATTTATTTAATTAGAACAATACAATGAATTCATATGTAAAATAACGCGAATATATAAAAATCAAACTAAAAATGTATAAAATATAGTAATCAGGCTGGAATAAATCAGTCATTTTCTCATTTTCCTACAAAATTTAATTTTTGTCAGATACTCGATATCGAAATATTAGAATGAAAATCATAGCGTGATTTATTCGAAAACCTGCAAATATCTCGAAAAATATGACGTAGAAAAATGAATTTGCCAATATTTATCTTAATCTTCTAATAAATTTAAAAATAATTGATGAACATCACATTTATATTTTCAAGTAGAGAAATCTAATATATTTTCCGGTTTAAATCATACTTTTTACATTATTTATCCACACTACAAATAAAAAAGAATGCATTTTTTAATCAAACTATTCCAACATTTTCTTGAAACAATAACATCGACGCACTGGCACAATACAATTCAATAAATCGTTTCTCGATCGAGGAAAGAAGAGCAACGCCTATGACGACCGCTCTAAGGAGTTTTGTTTCCCTGCCAGGGGCTATCACGGGGCAGACAATGATAAGGAAGAATGGTTCCAGGCGAGCGCGAGGACACATCGGGACAGTAAATTTCCTCGACTTCCCTTTCCATCTTTATCCACTTCTTCCTTTTCGCCCGTTAACAAATCGTTTCGTCTTATTCACTTCTTCGCGAATTTAATTGCGACGACGAAGATCGCGAGAAACGCGTCGGTTGATACCGTTGCCTCGTTATTCTCGATAGAAATCTGTTTCAATTTCGCCATTCTCTATTCACCGGTTTAAGCCTCTGTTTTCCCGGCGAACGTTCCCAATTCCTCCAAGTAGTTCCACCCCGTAATTTATCGGCCCGTTTATGGAACGGATGCCTCGCGAGCGAACGAATAGAGCGGAGAGAGTTGTTCCGATACAGAACTCGGGGATATTTAGTAGTCGGAGTAGGTGTTCAGTCAGACGAGGTATCGTGAAGGATGTTTACACGATCTGTCGTCGCGAACCAAGAGGTTACTACTACTGGGATTTCAGCGAAAATGATATAGAACTATAATTCAGGTTTCACAAAACATCGCGGTATAGAAAATATCGCGCGTAACTTGCAAAATTTCGAAGGAATAGTAAGTATTTATAAAATTTACTGACTCGAACGAAATACGTTTATTTCTTACTAGTTGAATAATGAATATAATACGTATTATTCTCTCTCTCTCTCTCTTTCCCTTTTAAAAACAAAAATGCTTATTTCTTAATTTATTTATGATAAAATTTTTGTGAAATTTCTCTACGTATGAGACGATACTAATCTTTTTAAAATTTTTATCAAAAATTTTATTCTAGTAAATACACGAAACGGATTCATTTAAAAAGTTTTAAACATAATTTTACTCTATCAGTTAATTTTTTTTTTCTTTCTATCAACGAAAAATAATGTAATAAGTATGACATTCGTCGAAAAAACGAGCATGATTTTCGTGTAATTCCAAAATACAATATAACCTTGTTTATATTTATTATATAAACACTATATTATAAATATAAATTTTTATATATATAAAGCTACACATTCTGTATACGTTAAATGTCGTATTTCGAATATTTTACATGTTGAATGTATTAGCACTTTTTGAATAGTAGTATAATATCGCACATATTACATTTTATAAAAAAAAATTATCAAAAAAATATGAGTTTTTATGTATTTATAGAAAATTTAAGCATACAAAATCCAAAAAGAAAAAAATACATACAATGAAGCGGATAAAGTAGATCTCTAGCTATATTTTTTTTACCATATTCATAAAAATTTCAATTAGCATAAACATTAACTGTTTAATTATAAAAATATTTAAATTTTTGGCTGTTTATTTGTGAAGGAACTGTTTGTAATAAGACTATTTCTTTCTCGTTTAAACGTGAAAAATGAATTGAATATGAAATTCGAAACGTGTAAATCTCTTTAAAAAGATGGAGATCTTGAATATTTTTTCAATAATTTTTACGAAAATTTAATCAAAGACGAGATTAAAAATCTTAAGTTTAATTTTCACAAGTTTCCGCAAGACTTTCTTCTATAGATATTTTTTGAACGTATTGAAAATATTATTTTTCTAAAAAATCACATATAATCTTTATAGTTTCAAAACTTAAGCTTAATATGCAGAAATAATGAATATTTTTAAAAAATTATACCTTATATTCCTGTTTTCATAATGTCACTTTAAATACATAGTAAAAATTTAAAATAATATTTTTCTGTAGAATTTAAAATGTTAAAAAGTTACCATTTACCAAAGATTTAAAAATTGTAATAATAAATATGGATTTTTTTTCAGAATATTAAAAATATATGAAAGTCAATCATGTATAACCATTTGCATATACACGTATTATAAAAATGAATTTTGTCATTTTTTTCAAGTTTCTATAATATTATCGCATCGCCATTACTTGTCAAGGATTTACCGAGCAGAGGAAGATTCACAAATTAAATCAGAATCAGTTTTTCCTGGATAAAATAGATATATAGGAATAAATTTTAAATATGTCTCCCGTTGACATTTTTTTTCTTCTATTCTTTTTTTTAATAGCGTTAAAAAAATGTTAGCAATTTGAGAGGAATTTTTTATTTATTTTTCAAATAAATAAAATTGCTCGTAGAACTTTTGTCATATACCAGTTTTTAGCCATTTCAAAAATATTTTTCATGTAATGAACGTCACATTGATATCTGGTGAATTTCAAGGAAAATGGCAGTTTTTTGCGGCTGATGAAAATTTATGAAGTCTGCTAGACAACTCGAGGTTGCTAACGAGATGGAATCGTCTGATAAATTTAATAAATAGTTCGCAGCATTTTTTTTTTTTTATTTATTTAAACGACTCTTTTGATTAGCAGATAGTTTTGTAGATTTATCTGAACTAGCGATGACGAGCGAAGGGGAAAAAAGGCAAATAGGATAAAATAAATGGAAGATACTTTAATCGTGTCAATACCATCTTAAACGTCGTGTTGACCTTCGTCATTGTCGAATTTTTCGATCCAACCTGTGAAAGAAAAATTTAAATATTCCGTTTCGACGTTGATTTAAATCATTTGGCCAAAGGATTTAGGAGCAAAAAAAAAAAAAAAAAAGCAGAGCTAAGACTGATTTTAAAACCTTGTCGATTCGAAAGAAATTTCGAAAGAAACTTATGAAATTTATATCCAACATAAGGACTACTTAATTTATTATACACGAATGAAGTAAATCAAAAATTTAACTTCAATTATTGCAAAAGATAATAATTAAAAGAGGAAACATTAACAGAAATGTAGTGGTTCCAAAGAGCAATCAAAAGATCATTCTTTGATATAAAGATACAATATATAGAAAAACGTTAAAACACATTGAAAAACATCGTCACATCAATATAGTAACATTAAAAAAAAAAATAACCTCACTGAACTCACCAATTTTAGAACCGAGAGATTCCAAGGAATATAAATTTGTGTTTGACGCCTCGTTTGATATTTTTACTGAACTTTCGTATGAAAATTCCTCCACCCTTCTAATTCACTCCCGACTTTATCCACACACAAACACACACACACACACACACACACACACATATACGAGGCCAAATCTCGAAACTGGAAAGGTGAGCAGAGGGTCGCAACGCGGAAACGATGGAAGAATTCTCACAGCGTGTTTGTCTAGCGGCCGATGGAAGAAGGGAGAAGAAAACCAATGGGGATTCGCGGCACGGTGTTGCAAACCCCGCGCTCCTCTTTATCATGGCCTGCCGAGGAAAATCTGGAAAGTACACGGGAGCCCAGGGTTTGCTGTATCCAGACCAAATATTTGAGGTGAAAGAGACTTGAGAGGAGAAGAGAGGGTGTCGGAAGACGTCGTGATTGTACGTCGTTTCGCTATTGAACGGGGGCTAGACAGTCGGGGAGGGGATTGCAGGGGGGTTGGAGAAGACGAGAATCACGGGGTAGCGAGTACGGTGTCCGGGTGGCGGCGATAAATAGCTGTGGCGTGTTATAACTTTTGAAAACGTAATACCGTTGGCTGACGTTTCCACGATAAACGCGTGCTTCCGCGATATATTTTTCCGGCGTGCCATGCATGGATCACAGTTGATTTATGGTTGCCGACCGGATACACTAACCGGCGTATAACTAACTTCTGTCGCCAATTATTCGGCCGGCACAAGTTCGCAAGTGAAACTTCCGATTTCGGTACTTCGAAAAGTATTATCACTTCACGAGATTCCCGGAGTTATCTGGATGAGGATGCTCTTGGGCGAAGTTGATACAAGTTAATTTCACTGTAGATCTAATCTTTGGCGAGATATGATCGAGAAAAGTGAATTTTATCCTTTCTAACCATGTTTCAAAATGGCTGCCAATTTTCTTACGTGACTTAACCTAAAAATCTTATTTACGATCGTAATGATATCCAATCTATAAAAGTTTTATAAATTATAAAGGAAAATATGTAAATATACAAGTATGTATAAGTGATTCAGTTGAAATTTATATAAATGGAAATATTTCCATATATTCCATGATAGATGGCCGCCATTGTTCTTACGTGACTTAACCTGAAAATCTTTAAAATTTAAAAATTTATGATCGTAATGATATCCAATTTATAATAAAGTTTTATAAATTATAAAGGAAAATATGTAAATATACAAGTATAAGTGATTCAGTTGAAATTTATATAAATGGAAATATTTCCATATATTCCATGATAGATGGAATATCATTACCATGCTAATTACTTGAACTATGATTCTGATGGTCATTAATATTTTTTATAATGAAAGAAATGTTTTCAGTAACATCAAAAAGATGATTTTGAACATTAAAACATCTATTAGAAATATAATATATTCTATTTACACTATCTTTCTATAACACTATCTTTTATGTATAATTCACATTAATCCATTGAAAAAGTAATAATTAAAATTTTCAAATAAAGTTATTTCAAATAATTACTTATCTCTTAATTTTGCAATTCACGTCTTAATTTCACGTCTTTGAACTATTAAAATTTTGTCCATCTCTGTTCACAAACCAAAACGATAATAACATAATATATAGAAATCATGATAAATTTATGTATAGTCCTCTTTCTAAAATAAATAAAAAGCAAGTATTCGTCACTGACTCGTGACGAAAAGCGAAGTGTTATCAGGCAGGTCAAGAGGAAAGAAGAAAAACCGGATCGCTTTCCCCCCTTCCCCTCCCTTGGAAAAGAGCGGAGGAGGAATGGTGCGCGCTTGGCAAAAGAGAAAAGTCCAGACAGATTAAACGACGAAGTTAAAAGGTGGAAACGATCGTGAAAAGTGGGGGAAGGAGAGTGAATGGGTGGGGGACTCGGAGTATTAAGCGGGCCGCGCCTCGAAGAAAGTTTCACTTCAAAGCGTTTTCGAGGTAGTTTCTGCGATACTTTCGGTAGCGGCACACTACCTAGAAGAAGAAAAAGGAGCTCGTGGGAAATAACGGCACGGGTGCCGGCCTCGTGTCCTTATGCTTACCGGGAGGCCTTCTTATCATTGTTCGCAGCCAACTTCCCCAACGAAATCTTTCAACTTCTTATGACGCTCGACCTTCTCCGCGTGAATAACTTCGCCCAACTGGGTCGATCTCGCCACCCTTTCAAAACAGCTCGATCAGAGACAGAAAGTAAGAAGGAGAGGCATCCTCTATAGAGGCAATAATTTGTAAATATAAAATAAACTATTGCGAAGCATGGTATATATTATATTTGTAACGGTGGAATTGGATATTAATTCGAAAAAAGTTAGTGATTAAAAATCTCAAAGGAAGAATTTTGTTTGTAAAATGCTCGAACAATTATTATTTATTCAATGCTTAATTACGAATGTTAAATAATCGATGTAGCTTCAACTATTCAAATTTTATAACATCTCTGATATACGATTGTTTTTTGATTACATTTGCAAATAATAATATCTGTTTTATGGAAATAATTGGAACAGTGTTTAATCTGATTGGATTGTGAAATATTTCTTTCCAAATGTAAAAATAAGGGATCTGAAATTCAAAATTAATATTAGTGAAAATTCCAATATTATTTGATTGTGTGTTTTTCAATTATCAATTTCATTATATAAAAAGTATTGTATCTTTAATAGAACAGATTATTGAAGATAAGTACGTTTTACATTTGACTTGACTTTTATAAGATAAGAATATGATCAATTACCAAAAAAGTATATCATCGTTATTTTTCGTCCAAATTTTTTCTTCTAAAATTCTAAAAAAATAACGAAATCGGTCGTGTATCGATACAAGATGAAATGATAGAAGAAAACAAATTTATTCTTATACTTCTCTCTTACTAAATTCGATTAATCGAGAATGCACGAATGTATTATCGCATTCGTGTAAATTTTGAACCGCAGAAACGATGAGTGGACTCCTGATTGACCCACAAACGCATCTTCAAATATTAACGTTGTTATCACGTTGGAGCGATTGGATCACGAGAGAACGTTGCAATTATTTGGGAAAACATGCTCTCGTTGAATATTTTAGAATACAATCTTGATCGGACAGTTGGCTCGAATATATCAATTTTACAAAATTCGTTCCGTGTGCGCGTTTTAGAACGTTGATGTAATCCTTTCCGGATTCTGGATGCTATTCGCCCATATCGAAAGAAATTTTGTTTACGACGAGAAAACGGGAAAATCCAGATGGAATTTATTTACCGACGTTCTCTATATATTTCGATCTACAAAAGGAAACAATATATTTCGCGGATATGTTATATATCCGTTCACAAACGTGTAAAATATTCGAGCAATATTGGATTAATAATCGAAGAAGAACAGAAGAATCGAAGCTAATAAATAGAATGGATAGGGAATGAAATTATATTGATTCGGGAAAAAACATATATTTGATGCGAAATTATATTACAGGATCGTCGTCGATCACAATTTATTATAGCATTCCAACGATGAATACCGTATGGATAATTTACACTCGTGGATGTTTAACGAAATCTGATATCAATAATACGTATAATAAACGTGATAAATATTTGGAAAAAAACAAGTGTATTGTTAAATTTATGAGATAAATATGCGTATCCGATAAATGTTTTCGAATTATTGCTCTTATCAATTGTATTGTGCAGAGATAGCATAGCAAAAATATATAAATTTTTATTTTCACGTTTGAAATATTTCTGATATACTTTTTTCTTTTTTTTTTTTTTCTTTTCATTAAGAATGACGAAAAGGGTGAGTGCAAGCTCTTCAAGCTTCCTTCGTCATCCGAGAAAGAGAGTCTCTCGAATCGATTAGAAAGAAGCCTTTGTCGTCTCTTTTTTCTTTAAAAAGAGAATGCCATTTCCGTTACAGTGTTTTCATTCGGTAGCCACTTCCGCCAACTTTTCCTAAAGAATTAGCGCGTTAAAGGCGACAAAGATTCGACGTACAAAGAAACTTGTGCAGTGAATCAGTGAAGGAAAGAAGAGATTCTATGTACGGGATTTACAGGTTAAACTTTGTTTCGTGAAACTTATTCCAATTTATCTATTATCGAATATAAAAATAATTTGTCGCTGTAGAGAAAAAAATATTTAAATATTCGCGTTACTTGATCGATTCAACATTTGATATTCTGTCGTTTCGAATTAAAATTTATTTATTTACTCTGAATTTTTATAAGATCGATCTCTTACAAATTATTGTAATATCGAAAAAGTGGCCTTGAGTGATATATGATGATTTCCATTATTCAAAACATAAATTGGAAGATGAAAATAAAATTATTCTTAATTGAATAAATTACATATATTTGTTTACATTAAAAATAGATATTATAATGCAATGTGTTTGCCAGTGACACTGTAAATTTAAAAATATTGCTCAATTTTAGCAAAATGCTTTTTCGATACGACGTTATATTTCTTGTATAAATGACTCTCATTTTTTATTTTTCGATTATTACGATGATAAAATGGAATTAAAAAATATCGTGAAAATATTTTTCCTCTTTTTGTCACAGTTGGAATAATATATATTCCAATAATATTTTACAGTGGATTATATATATATGGATTTACATTTACATTTTTATTCCAACAGGATATGTTATGATAAAATCACATTTTATTCCAATTATATATTATGAACGAAAGAAAAAAAATATGTTTATAATGACAAAAAATGAATCAATACGAAAAATATCGTATGTTGTTTCATTTATAAATGATATGGCCTGAAACATATTTTACATATTAAAGGCATAATATTGTTCATGACACAATATTGCCTTGATTTAATAATAGCCTGTTTATGAATGCTACACTTATATTATATATATTACTGGAATAAATAATATTTATTATCTTACTTTATCGACTATGGTACAGATTGTACCATATATAATCTAATAAGAATCATATAATAAAATATTTATATTTTATTATATGAAATTTGTGATAAAATTTATAATTAATTTTCAAATGTACGTGCAATTTAAATACACCCAATCCAATATCCAATATTATTAAATGTCCGGATGCAATTATACTCAATCGTGTTGAAATGTAATTAAAAGTAATTTAACTCCCTCGTAATCCTCGTTACACCACCGTAACAACGTCAAGGACCGAAACCAAGGGATGTTCGCGATGCTCATGTCACCAACAGAGATTCTGTGACTCACGCTCCAGTGAGTGTAACACGGTACAGATGTAGCAGGAAGAGGAAACGGGAGTATAGGTTAGGTTGCGTGACCTCCGTGTTGATTCCCAAGTGGCGTCCTAGTCTCTGTTCGAAAACAACCACGGGTCTGCATTCGTAGACACCGGGGATTCCGAGCTGAACTCGATAATCACCGATTTCCAAACGTGAATCTGTACTTGGCCCGGTTCAAAACTCTCGTCTATCTACGATTATACTAAACTTATCGATGGTGGATCGGATTTGAGCGAAATGTTTTAACTTGAGCAATTATTAAAATAGCTGTAAAATTTAAGTTATCCAATTAAATTGTTGGATTTTATATAATTAGAATCTTGCTTAGCCAAATGATTATGACCAAGAAGGTTAGATGGAGAAATGAGATTGCCAACTAAATTTATTAATATGATTATGATTGTCAATGCATTTTTTAATTGATGAATAAAAATTTTATCAAGTAAAATGAATTTGAAATTATCAGTCTGAATCAAAATAAGAAATTAGAATATAGAAAGAAGAATATTTTAGAAAACTCTTAAATTTTGTACAGATTTTGATGTTTTAGTAACAATAATCAAGATTGCTAGAAATAAGAAAAATATAGCTACAGAAAATAATGATATAATAAAATATAATAAAGAATAAATAATATAAATATATTTGTATACATTTCTAATCTAACAAGTCAATATTATCAAAATCACTCTTTATCTAGTAAATTTATCCAGCATGAATTGTAAAGATATTAATATTAATTAATGTACATATATAGCTCTAGTCATCATTATTTTTTTCTTACAAAAACAAAAAATTTTCCTAACAACAATATTTTTCTAACAGTATGTATAAATGCCTATAACATTAACTTTTATATTATTGTTACATGCATATTGTGGAACATTATAACCAATATAAATATGGTTATTATCGAAATTAAATATATCAAACCAAGTCTGATATCGGTTAAAGAGCAAAGCAAACAATAAATAAATATAAATTACCATGGAGAATATATTGTTAAAAAAAAGTTTTCAAGATATTTACGGAAACATTTATGCCCTATACGAATATATCATAGTTTGATGCTCAATACAAGAAATATGTAAATATATTTCTAAAAACACAGTCAACCTGGAATTAGTTCGAGGAGCGATGGATTGCTGACGAGATGAAAAAAAAAAACGGGCGGATGCTCGTGCTGGAATGGAAAGTTTGGCATCCGCTTCGATATTTACTCACAGTTGTATTTATGAACAAGCGTTCAGAGGCGAAGAGAAGTCTTAAACTTCACTTTGAGCGTCATCCTCTGCTCTTCTCATCCTGACCGTTTCTTGCATGGATCTTTGGGATGCGAGAGGAAGACAGACGTGGCCACGTGTGCGTCTTCACTTTGGAACGGCAAGAAGAAGAGAGAACAGGCGGCGAAGGAAAGTGGAAAAAGAAAAAGGAGCGAAGAATACGAAAAGAAATCGCGAAAGACGCTTCCCTATTTGATCCATTAGGCACGTACAGTCTGGAGCGAGTTGCATTGTGCCGCTTGTACACAGTTACCCCGCTCTTTTCCCATACAGTACCGATGCTCATTCATTTTGCCTCCTTGCAATACGCGTTTTTCCCTCCGCGCCCTGCCGTTCCGCTTCCTTTACTCGCTTGCGCTCTCGTCCTTGTTTTCTTCGAATCGTTTTCGATTCTTGTTTTTTGCGAAACAACCGATCGATTTAACGGAATTTTGTTTGTATTTCAACACCAATGCAATCCCTTTTTATCGTAAATCGACCATGAAAGAATAATCGTATGAAAAAATAAGTTAAGTAGTTATGATAAAACTGTAAAATTGTGCAAATTTTTTTTTTTGTTACACTTGGGATAATATACGTATCAATAATATTTTGTAATGAATTATTTTTATCTCAACAGATCGTTATGGTGAAGTAATTTTTTATTCCAATTATGGATTTTATGGATTTGTAAAGAAGGAAATGACAAAAAAATGAATTAAAGGAAAAAGTGTTATATTATTATTTTATATGGAATCATACATATAATGATATTATAGACAAAGTATTCTTCACAAAACAAATAATGCGTTGATTAAATATTAAATTTTGATGATACATAAATGTTTATAAATGCTATCTAGAATTAGTAATCTATAATCTGATAAAAATCATAAATAATAAAAATATTTAATTTGTGATGAACTTGAAAATAATTTTGAAAAGTACTGTGGGATATAAGTACATATATAAAATTGAATATTGGGATATAAATACGTGCAATCTGTTGACTTATCTATAAAAAAATTTTAATTTTTTGAACTAATTAAGGATCATAGAAGGGAATAATTTATGCTAATTTATGTATTTATAAAACACATGAAAATTACGATACTTTCAAGTTTTCGTTTCATGAAAAGCGATTAATTAATTAATCCATTATATGCAAAGCCCGTAATGCAAATAACGCAATCCTCTAATTTAAATAACATAATCGATTGTCTGTGGCACATGTATAGATATAAATTTCGCAGGGTCGCTTCAAACATTAGAGGAGTACATAATCGTTTCCGTCAATTTAACATAAAGAGCAATTCAGATGCAAATTACACGTAATTCGATTATTACCATTTATGTTATATCATGCAAATAATATTGAAACAATTGTTAAGATTTCCAAGCAATTCGTATATAACTAAGTTTATAGCAAATGAATTAATGAATGAATTTGCTTGCTATAATATATGAATGATATTTATTCGTTAAAATTTATTCGAAGAAGAAAGATCGGAAAAATATTATAAAATATTATAAGATAGCGAATGTTATTGTTTCTTTTTATTACCAATACAATATTGTTATCATATTATCTTTATATACAGTTTTCATAAAATTATGATTTTATTAAAACTATGATTTACAAAATTTGATGTTTCAATTATAATTTGATATTATTTACATATAAATAAAATCAAGCAAATAGAATTTTTTGTTATTATAATATAACATATTAGTATATAACATATTCTATTATACATATATTACATACATTTGTATATTCAAAATATTAAGAATATATAAGATTTATTCTCCAATTAATTTTTAGTTTTATTTAAAATTAGTATTATTTAAAAATTATTTCTGCATAAAAAATAAAATTATACGTATTTTCTAGTACCGTCATTTTCCCTCCATCATCTACAGAAAAATGAATATTCTTCGAAACGTATCCTCATCTACGACATAAAATATTTCACTGATTACAGTTTTCAATTGAATTAAAAATTGTCAGGTATTAATTCGTTCCGTGAAATCGTAACATCACGATTTTTTTTCCCAGCTAAAACTCAAAACTTTTTCGCGAACGAAAATCTTCGAAAACACGCTCGATCAGGCGGAAAGAGACGATCGCCTAATTTCCATAGACGATGGGAAACAGTTTTCGGACGACAAAGGGAACGAAGTAGGAAAGGAATAGAGCGCACATCTCGAGCCCCATTGGGATTCCATCGGTGGACCGACCGCGAAAGTATTTCGTGTCTGCGGTTAACTCGTTACGCGTTTAACGAGGATCGGCTGGCCAGAGGTGAAACGTAAGTAACGTTGTTTGAAAGCCCATTTAAATTCAAAGGGTTGGTGCGCGAGGCAGAAATTCCCATTCGTCGCCGGCCCTCGTTCCTCGAGTCACCTTTCCCCATTTCCCACCGTCCACTAACGCCTCGGGGAATCGTGCCCCTTCCCTCTCCTCCCCTCCCCTACCCCTCCTCTTCCCTCCACTTTGATTCGACGTTGCTCCGCCGGCCGGCAGACGGCCGCCAGTCGCGTGCCACCACCCTTTTGCTCCCCACGAAAATTTGCATAGCGCCGTGCACCTCGCTGGAAAACACGGATGTTCGGATGGGGTTGTCCTGCCACCGGGATGTTTGCATAACGCGTGCAGTGTTTCGGTTTGCTCGTAGCGCTGCTGATACAGGGGCAAACTTTTTCACTGGTGGACAATTCCGGCTTCCCAAGAATTATTGGCTCAACGCTGGGCCACTTCGTCTTCGTGTTGGAACAGGTGAACGGAGGGGAAAATGATTGAATGTAAAAGGAGACATTGCCCGGCTTTTAGAGCTATTTATCGCGTTTTTATCATGCGATTTCTCATCTCGCAATGATATTTTTCTCTCGTTTTTCTGTGTTGCTTTTTTAAGAGGGAGAAACGGTTTAACGAAACGCAGGAATTGTGAATTTATGCTTATTACGAGTATCATATTGTGGCGCATACTACTTGCATTTATTTTGAATGTTTCGAAAAATATAAATAAAAAATAAAATGTATATAAATAATATAAATAAAAAAATAATAATTATAAATAAAAAATATGATATGGAAGAAAATAGTTGATGTATTATTTCGTTATAAACTGATACATATGTATTAGCAATCGTTAATCATTTTATATAAATATAATGGTTTTAAAACGATATAAACTGTTTTATTTTTCGTATGACAAGTGGAATTAAAAACTATATTCTTTTGACGATTCAGATAAGATACTGAAAGTAAGATGATTATATTAATTTGCTAAGTAAAATAGTTGACATACGAAACAGCAAATTTTTATATATTTGGTGGAAGATTCATTTCAAGATCATTTCATCAATTTAAAGAATAAATAAATACAAACTCGTTTTAATATTTAATTTAATAGAATATAATTATCTTATCCTATATTGTATAAATAAATAACAACAAAATTTTTTTCATTACATCAATAACTTATACATAAAAGTGGAATATAACAAAAATATCAACATACGTAAGCAATAGAAATAAAAATATCCTATTCATCTTACCTATATTATCTTCTATATTAAATTGGAAGCAGTGTTATATCTTGCTAAGCGTTATAAATACTCGCGAAAGTTTCGAACGATGTGTTAAACAGAGCGCTGACATGACGTGAAAAATTGAACTTACAGAGGGATATGATTGAAACAGTGAACTACCTTCGCTCGTCCAGATGATTAATCAACCAACTAGCCGATATCGATTGATTCTTGGCGGAGAAAAAAAAAAAAAGAAAGAGAGAAACGAAAACATTGGAAACGAACATTGGAAAAACGAAAATTTGAAATATGCAAATCAATGGAACAATTAAAGGAAGCGGAAAAAAATGGAAAAAAGGAAAAATTGAAGGGGCAGGGAAATGAAAGGTGGCGTGAAAAAGTTTGGAAAGCCAGCTCGAACGTTAGCATCCGAGGTCGAATTACCGTGATTCCCGGCAGCACGTGGTCAATATGAATATCGAAAAGTTCCGTAATTAAATGTAGTTTTCGCGCGGCTGTCCGTTTTTATGAATGGGCTTCGTTAGTAAATCGGCCACGTCGCCGATGACCCGAACGACGACCGAGATTTATTTAACAGCTCGCGCAGGCGTATATCGTAATAACGATAAATCGCTCGCAAATTATTCCTCCTTGGCCGGATGTAGATGGCGCTTTCACGCAGAATTTTAGTGGTTTGTTTGGTTAAGTTGTTTTGAAAGCTTTATTGTTATTGCTCTTTCGAGAGAGAGAGAAAGAGAGAGAGAAAGAGAGAATATCTTGCTTTGATAATTTTCCGCGTCGATAAACATGTGCATAATTTAAGGAAATATTTTAATAAAAGTTATTGAATGCAAAATTAAACAAATAATGCTGTTTGTTTAACGGATGATGAGATTCATTTTTCTCTAAATATTTTCGTCCAAGAATTATTAGTGTTATTTTTTTTTTTTTTTGTATTCATTTGTGAGAGATAAAAATTGAATATTTTATAAATATTGAATGCATTTGAAAATTTATCATTCAAAGCGATGATATTTTAATATTAGCATTAATCTTAAACTTTTTGGAGATAACTTAATAGTCATACTGATGTTTTCGAATCAATAAAATTTAATAAAATTTAATAAAATTTAAATTTTCACGATGCACAATCCGCCTATCATTGATAAAAATAGCAAAGAATCGAGGTAAATATGTTAATTGTATTAATATCTTGATATAAAAGTAACAGGAAGCATTCGAAGGAAAGAATTGCATATCGAAAATTTCCTGAATATTATTACAATGAAAAAAATATTCTTATCCTAATTGATACAAATTCTCGAAAATAAACGTTTCTTTTTAATAAAAAAACAAATTGATCAAAATGATGAATTTTTAATCTTCATAAATCTGGCAATTCGGCCAGATGTAGCAATTTGATGGTGTAGAGTCGGAAGTGGGTCAATTGAAGTCGGCCTGTCACGGAGACGATCTCGTTTCACGTAAGAACCGGTGAACCTCGACAAATTGGTACTTCAAATACAAACGGTCAATCACGAAGGCAGTTATTAACTCATGATTTTCACTCTGCCCGATTCATCGCCACAAACTGCTCTATAATCCTCCTATTTCTACTTGTAATCTTTCGAATTTTATAAAATTTTATTTTGCATTGAGCCATCTAATTGTAATAATGGATATAATAAATAACCTTGAAATGGCATCATCAAAAATAATTTTAAGAAAGAAAAAAAATTCTATCTAACAATAATAATTTAACTTTATACATTTTATAACTTCTTATTCTATTTTTAAGATTATTTTTATAAGATCATAAATAACGAAAATTTTATTACACATTTGAATTCTTCATCTTGTATACAAATTATTAATTTTATCTTCAATTCGATAATCCTATAAAGGATCAATTGATTAATTACAGATCTATTATTATAATAACAAGTCCCAATAGACTTTTGATAATTATAAAATATAATTATAAAGTAAAATATGAAAATTCCATATAAAAATTTTTTTATCTCAACGATATATCTTAAGTAAATCTAATCATAGATCAGAAATAATATGAACTCCATTAAAGAGAGAGTGATGAAGATAATTCTATGACAGTTAGCTCCACAGAAAATATGAAGGTTAGCTTAAGCACAACTATAATTATCCAACTTGCTCATGGAAAACAATTAGTTTGGCTTTTCTGGAATAATAATTTAAAAATAAATTAAATTGTGTTGCTATAAAAACATAGCTATGATCGTTTTACCGAAGTTTCGTAACTTTTTGAATTTCCGGAATGGAGAGAGGGGGAAGCTTCACTTGTAAGTTGGTGATGCAACGGCTACGCTTCCTATTCGGAACTGCTGCTTCCTTTTTGCACGATGTTTCATGTCTCTCGGCCACTTTTTCAATTATAAATCCAAATTTATTACCGAGGCGAAACCACTTCGAGTACGCGTCTTCTTTCAGGAACGAACAGGATGCTCCCGCTTGCAAAAACAATCGTAGTAAATTATTCTGCTCACAGTTTACCATCTCTCGTATATCCTTGCATAGCATAACAGAGGAAAAAGTGCATTATAAAGACCAAAATCTACAATATCGTTATATAGAACCGTATCGAAAAATAAATTAATGTAAATTTGTCCATCTTTCTATTATTTCTAGGTTATTATATTCACCAAAGTTAATTCAGTTTTGGATATCTATCATATGGATGGAAAATGAAATGAAATCTTCTTACTTGTTTTATTATATTCGTGGACGATCTTTGGAAAAATTGATTTTAAATACAAACATAAGAATTGACAAGCAATGGTTTTAGTTGAAGATGATCGTACGTCAGCAATATTGTCTTATTGTTACTTATCTAATCAATGAAAATTTTAGAAATCGACATTAATATTATTTTAGTTGCACTTTTAATTTAAATTTTTCATTCAAACATAAAAAAAAAATTATGTATTTATTTTTTAATAAAAATTGTTATATTATATTTTTGACTTAATTTTACATGAAGATCCATTTTTTTCAGCTTATATATTCTATTTTTTAAAATAGAATGAAAATATCAAAATTATACGATTATTTTCAAACCGTAAAAAAAAATTTGATTATAATTTTTAATGTGAGATAGTTTTTCTAAAGTTAAATATCCGAGGAATCAAGTTTGAAATTAGTTTTACATAAAAAGTATTATTTAAAAACAAATTAATATATATAAAAACTTATATATCTCTAATTTTTAATTCCTATATTAAAAATCACATATAACAAAAAAAAAAAGATTTCATCTTTTTCTTTTCATCTATTTGCATATTCATACATAATAATCCATCTTTTTCTTTTCTTTCATTTCTGCACCAGTCTTCAACTTACTTTCCATGGCTTCATGAAGGCAAAGATAAGAGTGCGATAATGAATCGTCTCTCGTTAAAGAAAAACTCAAACTCGATTCAACGATTCAACGATATCTACCACTATCTTCGTCTTAAAGCAATCGTTTAAAGCTTCGTATCGAGGAAAAGATTCGCGAAAGGAAAGATTCGCCAAGGAGTCCACCATGACGAGTCACATGGTAAGAAATGGATTGAAAGAGAAAGGAACGTGCGAGTTCAGAGATGGCGCCCGAAGTGTTCGAGAAACCGACCGACCACCAGTCGAAAATAGAATCTCGATGGAAGACTAAAAAAGTGGGGGAATCCCTAATAAAGAAAAAGAAAGAGCTTTCGGGTCGGGTCTGCGCGTTGTAACTAATTTAAGAAAGTGCCGGGGCAGAGCGCATCGAATCGCGTTTCCTCCTTTCTCTGGCTTCCTTCCGCTCGGTGTTTGCCCCGAATGGCAGCCCGCTTTTATCGAATTCAGAGGGCCATCGTAAAGTCAATGAGACTCAGGCTCCTTACATTTTTCAAGGGCTCCTTGCTCGGCCGCTATAAATAACTGTCCGCCTTTGATCGCGCGCACCTTCCTTCCTTCTCCTTCACTCTTTCTTTCTTTCTCTCTCTTTCTGTGTATTCGAATCGGTGGATGGTATCCGCGTGTCCTCGACAAATATCCACCAAAGAAGGGAAAAATTGCCCCGGATCCTCGGATCTCCGGCTACTTCTCATCCTTCGTCCCCCTTCATCCCTCTCGGCCGATAGGCAAACACAGCTCGCTGTTAAAGAGCAGCCGGATTTCGATACGCGATTTCGCTTTGAAACGGACGCACGGTCCGTGGGTCAAAAGGTCCCCGCGACTCCTCGTTCCGTTTGCGGGATCCATGTTCGTTTCGAGTTCAACGCGGCCAACCGGTGGCAAGACGGGATTAATCGTGGAGAGGAAGCACGTTTGAAGGGTTTTCCTTTGCTCTTTCATCCGGGCTTTTTGGCGAATGGAGTCGTGGTGATTAGAACGCGTTTGTCAACTGCTTTTAGGGGGAGGGGGAAGTGTGATTTTTTAGGATTTTGAGAATTGATTTAATCAGTGTGTGATTTTTTAACGATCAATCGAGGAAATATTGGTAACGTTGGCGCAACGACGAGTCGAGGATATTTTGGGGAGAGAAAGGTATTGGAATTATTGTTGGTGTGAATGGAATCGTAATTGGAATTTACAGTTTCATCTTGTTGGGGAAATATGCGTGAAATGCACATGATAAATCGATCAAATCTGATGTTGACACTTGGTAATATGTTAAATATAAATGATCATGCGAGAATGATGTGAGTTGATAGATTGACATGTGATTTATTAAATTATCTGTGCATTCTATATCGAATCATTCGGACATATGTGTTATGATTTGTATTTTTATTGTTATTTATTAGTGATTGTTGCAATAACATAATCGAACAATAACAACATAAGTATTTCCCGACATTAATTATGCATTCATCGCGTGTTTTATCTAATCATCTATTCATCGCGTTCAAATAATTTAATTTTAGTTATACATTTGTTATTATCTATCGATATTATATGTATATATATATATATATATATATATATATATATATATATATATATATATATAAAATACATACTAAACATCTCATTTTAATTTATCTACGATTATCGGTTAAACTGCGTGCATTATTTAAAAAAATATTTCATATGAAACTTGTTGCATTTCGAAAGATTTTTATGATGATTATCAGATTTGTCTAAATAGAGGCAAATTTAAACAAATGTAAGTGACCTCGAATGATCATGAAAGATTTGGAATGGATTAGAATGCTGATTAAATAAAAATATATATATAATTCTATTAAAAAAAAAAAAATAGAGGTTACCTTGAAAATTTTATATGGACAAATTGAATAGATCATAAAATTTTTGAAAGATAAAAAATTTCATCGAAAAAATTTTTTTTTGACATAACACATAATTTAAAAAATAATTGAATGATAGATTAAAATAAAGCATCCTATATATTAACATATATATGTATACCAACAGATAATCATTATAATCATTAAAATTTATAATTTAAGATAAAGTGACTATAGGGGAATAGTATGGTTAAGGACTCCTATAAATAATATATAGCATTCCCAAGTTACTATCGAAGTATTAAATAAACTCGATATAACCTAACTTTGGTGACAAGTAGATCTTATGTGACAAAATCGTTGACAGACTCGTATTTTTGTTCTTGTGTAATATGCAGAAGTAATTATATTCAAATGAAAGATTCAAATGAAAAAATGTATTATTTTTTTCCATTTATTTTTACATGTAGAATTATTCTCTTGCCTGGTTGCATCATCTATTTTCTCTTATGAAATGTTAAAAATTTTTTATATGTATTTCTATAATTTCTAGATATGTAATGAACGAATAATATGAAATGGAAAATGAATGATGTATGAGAAGCAACTATTAGAGAATGAAAATTAGAAAATAAAAGAAAAACGAAAACACAAGAAATCATATATGAGTGTGAGAGAGAAAGAAAGAAAAAGTCTCAAGAGTATGTAGAATAGAAGTGTTTTTGTTCTTTGTTTTTAACGAATTTTTCAAAATTATTATCATTATCATTTTTACTATTAAATCTTATTTCAAGTAAAATATTCTTGCAATCCATAACTCTATATATTTCTATATACATATGTACAAGAAAATTGTTCAAAATTTTTAATTTTTATTATTTTCTTATTTAAAAATTATAAAAATCGAAAAGAAGTATGTCCTTTTCTACATAGTTATCAAAAATTCGATTCCTTCTTTTCGTTCTAATTTCACAAACGTCTTTAAATTCTCTGTGAGGAAAAGGGCTCGTAAACAGTGGCGGGTTAGTGATGCCAGTAAACCTCGAGGAAGCAATCGAGGAAAGCGGTCCGTTTCCGGGGCTGAGCTTCCTCCTAGCTCAACATCTTGGCGCGCAATCTCGAACTTTCATCGTGCTCGTATCGTATCTAACTCGAATCCACGCAAAATACTTTGCAAGAAACCACTCGAGAAACCACTCCACGCGCATCAATGTTGGTGGAAGTCGAATTTCGGTTAAACTTGCCGGCAAATTTATTTCAAATAAGCCTTGGAACTTTGTAAATCGCCGGATCATCGAACTGTTTATTCCCCATAGCGGCAAGGCACGAGATAGAGGATCTCGCCGAGGGAGGGAGCGACGTGACTGTGAAGTATATTCCTCCTAAGGCTTCTCTCGCTTGCCAGTCGTGAACAGAGAACAGAGGAGTGGTTGGCTGTGCCAGAGATATGGCTTAGTTTCTATCGGTGACTTTTGCGGAATTGAATCGATGCCAGAAAATATTGAAGTTGCGAATAGTTGGAATGCGAAGAGAGAATTAGAGAACGAGTAGAGAGCGGCAGTATAAAGAGACCAATCTAATAAAAATGCGAATGCGAAATCCGAAACTTTTTCACCGGAGGAGATTTGTTTCTTTTTGTTGAGTTTGTGATGGTTTGTGGCATTGACGAATGAAAAGATTCGTGTTTTTATCGTTGTTGAAAGGAAAATAATATCTATTGATGAGATCATTTTAAGATAGTTTTAATAGAATGACATTAAAAGTGATTTTATGTGAGGTTAACTTTTAGATAATATCAAAAATGTTATATTGAACAAATATATGATGTGTAGAATTAATGGGGAGAAGTAATTTTTATGTTAGTATGTAAATACGTAATTTATTTTTACTAATAATCATGTTTAAATTGTCTACAATATTTTCAATTATATACATTGCTACATATAATTTTATGCGAGGTTATTTTTCCTTTCTTCCTTTCTATGGACATATAATTAATATGTAAATATGTAATTCATATATTTTTACTAAGTATTTTCAGTTGGTATATATTGCTGTTATGTGAATTTTATGTGAGGTCTTTTTTTGTTTATGGATAAATAATTTTTGTATTAGTATGCAAGTACATAATTCATATATTCATTTTGTATTAATAATTATGTCTAAATTGTCTAGAAGATCTTCATTTGGTATACATTGCTATAGTTTTATATGAAATTATTTTTTTTTTATGGATAGACAATTTTTATAAGAATCTTCCTTCGATATGATGAACTGTTATCATGAGTTTTTTATGAAATAATAAAATAATTTTACAATTCAATATCCAAAGAACCTTGAGATTAATTAGTTCAAATTAACTAATTTCTATTCATCAATAAAAGAAATTAATAAGAAATAGAAATTTGCATCTAATTATAAAAAGAATAGATATAAAGATTTTTTATTTCATTTATTTTTTAATTTTTCTAAAAGTAAAATGAATTAAATATGTATAATAGCAATTTCAATAAATCTAATCTTATTATTAACTCAACATTTACTTGTTAAATTCAATCATATAAATTTTACTAGTAAGCTCTGATAAATTCTTATTGTAATTCATATATATATATATATATATATATATATATATATATATATATATATATATATAAATTTTTATCAAATTAATTAATTTATTGTTAATTAACATAATAAACTAAACATTTGCAGAAATTAGAAAATTAGATAAAACTTTTATTTTTATTGTTAAATTTCTCCAAGAATAGATTAAATATTCCTAATAACAATTTGAATAATTTGAATCCTAATACGCAATTCATTTATAAAATTATAAAAATTTATTTTTTTTCATTTTATAAAATCACAGGTCTATCAATAAAATTATCCAATTTTTAATTTTTGTAAATTTTCTAAATTCTTGAAAAAAATATTTAAATTGAGTTAGGTTAGATTTATAAAATATAATATAAATATAATAAAAAATTATTATTATTATTATTTTTAAATTTCTAATCTCATTAAATACATTAACATTTTCCTAAATGGAAAATTCAATTATAGAGCATATACAATTTCCTCACGTCAACGCAATGCAATGTTGATTATCCAAAGGCCAAATCTGGGAAGCTGGAAAGCGATCACGTCCCACAAACTCATCGAATCAACCGAAACAGTTTGACGCGCTTTGGTAACTAGATTCTGGTCTAACCAACGAAGCGTATACAGATAGGTTGATTATTTTCCATTTCAGCAAACGATGGAGAAGTGGGTCGCGTTAACTCGCTATCATTGATAATGACAGCCTGGTTTCCTTTAAAGTGTATTTTATTGATTTAATTATAGCCATTTATCGGCCATTTTTTCCAAACTTTCTAGTTTCAGTTTTAGAAAATTAAAATTTTGTCATCGATCTGAGATTTTGAATAAAAGCAATATAGAATATATCTTTGATAAATAAATGGCAAGCTTAGAAATTATAAATCAAATTCAGTTGATCTAACAATGTGAAATAATATGTAATTATTTTATCATTTATATTAATTGATCAACTTTTATTTTTTTGCATTATATAAAAAATCGTAGAATTTATTTTCATTTCAGGTTGTATAATTTAAAATAAATAGTTCGATTAAAAAAAAATTTCAATGAAATATTGAAAAATATAATCTCGAGAGAAAATGTAAAAAATGTAAAAAAATTTTAAATAATTTATGTTTGGATAATCTATTATATCGCTTATCTCTGAGAATCTCTTCATATTGTCCAATTCTTGTAGATATAATCGAAACATGATATCAAAAACATAATGGTAAAAAAAAAAAAAAACAAAAACAAGAAGGAATAAAATAACAAAATATAACATAAAAAACATACATTATACTATTAATCGATTATCAAAGTTCAATTTTCAACCAGAGAATTAAACAATGCGTAAAGATTTTCTTTTCTCAAGCGGCTTATCTTGCTCTAAAAAGGACAAAGAAAATAGGGGTAAAGAGGATCAAGTTAAGGTCGATAACGGTGCGGAAATTAAAGAAGAACGAGGCAAGTTGGAGGAAACACTTCAAAACCAAGAAGAGGGAATGTGAAACGAGCGAGGAGAAGATGGAAAAGGGAAATCGATATTGTTGTTCAAAATAGTAGTATAGAATGGCCGATAAGATGGAGAAACAGAGATCTGTGATCAAAAAAGGAGAAAACGACCTCTCCTTGAGGATCGAGTCGGAATATATGATGATAAAAAAAGATTAGAACTCAATCTGAGAAATTTTCTTGGCAAAGATATACTGACTCGTAAAATTCTGTATATGATTCTACGAATCATGCATATGAAAAGAATGACAATGTTGAAAATGGAAGTGGAGACAGAGGGAGGGAAGAAAGGAGAGGGTGAGAGGAGAGGGGGGAGAGAGAAAGAAAGAAAGAAGGAAGGAAGGCAGGAAGAAACAGGAAGTTAGGTTAAAAGAGACGTGATTGAACGAATGAAAGGAGAATGACAGAGGAAATCACTTTGTGGAAAACGTTAGATAATATTATGATGGGTGGTATAAAGAGAGGCAAATAAAAAGACTCGTAGTTTAGCGAAGTTTATTCATTATTCCGTTTACTCCGAAGAGCAAAAATTTTTGTATTATTTTTTTATTTACTGAATTAAAAGCAGGATTGCTAATAGGATACATTAATGTGACAGATCACTAGACTGTGAATTTTTATAAAAATATAAATATTTTTTTTACATCTATATTATATCTGTCTTGCATATTTTATATAAATGAACATGTCATATATTTCTTCTTCGATATTAATTTAATTTACATGTTAATTAAATAAATGAAAATTATATTTTGAATGAAACTTTTCGTAATGAAAGCTAGAAAAATTTTAAATTGTTTATAAAAAAAAAACAGAAAAATTTTTTAGATAAATATATTTTTTAAATAAAAAACGAAGAGAAAATTTTTATATAATATTACAATATAAATTTTTCATGATTTGTATAACACAAATTATTTTGTAAATATTATATAATATTATATTTGGCATGTATTTTGAATAATGCGATATATTTTCTATTTTACATTAAACTAACAAACAAATATTTACATTAATAGTTTTAATTATATGAAAATCTACAATTTACAGATTGCTGATCTAATTCTAAATGGAATATTTATATTTTTATAAAAAATTAATACATTTACATTTACATTTACATTTTACTACATCTTTAATTTATATAATTACATTATTATATCTTCAAAAAATTAATTAAATATGTCATTATAAAGTATTTATAAAGCATTTCATAATAAATCATATTATTCCATTTGGAAAAAACATATTTTTTTTATATAAATGAAAAATATTTAATAAAATATTTCGTAAAAAAAGTAATATTTTCTTATTTAAAAAGTAGAATTTGCATCTTCATTATATCATCTATAAAAAAAATATTGATGTTAAATTATGTCTTTCAGAACTTATTAATATTAATCTAAAAAGTAAATCTGTAAAGAGTAAATTTGTTTTAAATCTGTTTTAAATCATTCTGATTTTTAGAATGATCATTAATTGTCATTTTCATTTGAAGTAATTGAATTATTTTTATAAAAAAAGTGTAAAATAATAAAAATATAATATTACATAAAAAGAAAAAATTATCGAAAACTTTAAAGATCAATTAAAATTATTATATTTAATTATATTTAAATAGAATACAATTTCCTCTTCGCAAATGTCAATATTATAAGCACATAATATAATATAATGAAAATGAATAAAATTCAAAATAATAACTTTGAAATAATTGATACAATAATAAAATATTTTTCTACTTTTTATTATTTTCAATCAAGTACTCCCCATGTTCCATAAAAAAAATGAATTTATATAAATATTTTTTTTAATTATATCTCTTAAACTAATTTGCAATAAATAAATTATACATATTTACATATTTTATAAAATTAAACTTATAATTTACAATTTAAAAAATGGAGCTTAAATTACTTCGGTTATTAAATATAACTATATTTTGAATATTTTGTATTACATGCATTTTATAAATTTTTATATGTTTAAATTTTGCATACAAATCTGCATCTGTAATCTAATGATAAAAATTAAAATATTTTGTGACGAAAATCACGAAAATAATTTTAATTCCAAACAGATTATCAATATTACTACGAGGATGAAACGAAAGATGTGAAAAAAAAGAAAACAAGAATGATAATCGATTCGACAGCGTGAATCAGGAAAATAGTTCAACTAAAAAGTTATTGTTCTCACCGGATCGAGTTCCGGAATTTTTTTCTACGTTTAGCCCCCTTTGCCTCGTCCTTTTTAACTTCTCTTCGAAATGCTTTTAACCGACTACTCGCCTGGAATTTGAGGAAAATTTCTCCAGCGAACATCCGCCCCTAACCCCTTTCGAAATGAACCGGAGATGAGGGAAACGTTTTCGAAGATGTACAAAAAATTAGCACACTACCTCCGATGAAAGGAATTTGTTCGTTACGTTCATTTATATCTTGCGATTTTGCGAATAAATTGCTTGAAAGTTAGTATCAATAGAATCAAATTTAATCTTGAATAATATCGAATAGGATACAAGTATATTGCATTTACGAAGAAAAAATTTTCAAAAATTTCTATTTTATTATTGTATACATATTCGTTTTTCATTTTACAGGATGTAAAATATTTTAGATATTAGACGTCTTTTTTCTAAATAAAAAAAAAATGGAAAACCTGAATTCAATAATAATGAGACATGTTTTCTTTATGGAGGAATAAGGATAAAAAATTGCGTGTAATCAATTTTAAATATATGTATGTGCAGAACATTCTAAAAATATAATTAAAATCTTTTAAAATCTTTTAAATTTATGATTCAGTATGAAATAATATATTTTGATTTAATATATGAAATTGATGTATTTCTTCGAATTAATTAGAATAAATAAAGAATAATATTCATTAAAAAACAAATGCAACAAGAAATATATGAAAATACGAGAAATATTGAAAACAATAGCTAGAATTTGTTATAATATTGTTATTTGATATAATAAATAGTATGGATGTAATAATATTCTATAATAATTGAAAAAATTAATAAAAAACCCATATATTTATCTTAATGTGAAGATTATTCATGAATAAAATGATAGCTTTTTTATGCTTTATTTTTCTACTTTCATATTTTTCATATTTTTCATTCCTGAGAGAAATTGTAATTAAATAGAATTTTAATTGTTGCAAGCACAAAAAATGTTTCCATTTTTAGAAGATTAGACTAAGTCATTCTATATTTTTTAACAAATCACTTTTTTTCGCTTTAAAATATCCGCCATTTCATTTAATCATTTAGTATTTTTAGTATTTTTAATAAATGTATAAATTATTTTTATTTAAACATTCCGAAATTTATATAACTAATATAACAATTCTATTTATATATATATTAAATAACAACATTTGCAACAATTATAAAAACTCATTCGCGATATATCATATTTCTATTTTCTTAAATTACAATGTACTAGCAGAACACGAAACGAAAGTTAAAAAAAAACTATGGAATCAAATTTCATATTATGAGAAACATTCATGGAACTATAAACATTGAATTTGATATGTTCGACATAAAAACATAATGTTGAATCAAATTCGGCATATACCATAAAGAAATATAACCAATATGAAATATATTTTCAATGTTATGCAAAAAATAACTATAATTTCCACAGTGCATTCATAGAAATCGATCTACAGTATCATCTGCATTTCGGCTATTACGTTGTTTTCTACTGGACTTGATTATGTGCGTGATTTCGCGTCTAATTTTCCCGAATGTTTTATCCCGGCTCGGAAATCGAGAGCGCGTGCAACATTTGGCGTACAACAGCAAACCGAATATATCTACGCGACACATGATCCGTGTTTTTCCAGCTTGCCACCGTTTGTTGGCCGACAAATCTCGCTTGCTGTTGCGTAACAAAAAATTACACATCGATACCCATCAGATGTTTTCGCAAGAAAAGTTTTCCTATTGTGTTACGAATCGTTTAATTCGGAGTAAACTTTTGTTGTTCGAAATGTAATAAAATATGAATTTCCAGTAATAGCGCTTAATTAGTTTTAACTTTTTTATAACTACTTTTTATATTTCAGTAATAAATTTATGAATTTAAAATATTAAAAAAAAAGAATATATCATAAATCTATAAAAGTTAGATTAAATTGGATATGGCATTACTCGATTTATAAATTTATAAAAGTTAGGTTAGATTAATTATTACAAGATTCAATCTACAATAGAAAAAGTAGCTATACTATAAAAAAAGTTAGATTAGCTCACTACTTATCAAAATGATTTAATTATATGTAATAATTAGATTAGGTTTATAGATTAACATTTGAATTAATGAACATCATATAATTCAATCTATAAATGTAAAAGTCAAATGAATGGTTAATCATCAAATTTCTAAATTTATGAAATTTTGGTTCTTTTTAACATAATCCTCAAATCAAATGAGTTTATAACTTTATACTTACATTTTATTAATATTATACGAATCTAATACAAACTTAAATCATTTATAACTTAATGAATAAGTGTTTAAGTTTTAGAATAAAACTGTTACAGATTTAATATTGGAAATATTATTGGATAAATATTATATTATATTGGAGAAATATTTGTTGTGTTCTGACAATTTTTGATCATTTCTTTATCGATTTTGATTGTTTCACTATTGAATCATTCAAAAAGAGTAAGGAAAACATTCTTTTCTGTGAAATAAAAAAAAAATGTTTTTTATTTCAAGTTTTCAAAATATTTCAAGTTTCAAAATATGTGTGATTCAATAATTGAAGTTCAATTCTATAATATTTACACATGTGTCACATTTCAATAATACATGTTATTTTTTACTTACAATAATACAAAATTATTTTTTATTTATATCTTATCGATAATTAAAGAAAGAAGATAATTTTCCATTAAAATAATAAAGATACTATCAAGACACTAAATTAAAAAGTCTAGATATTAAAAAGACAAGATAACAAAAAAATACGATCAAGATATTAAATTGTAATAATCATTCATATTAAAAAATTTAAATAAGCCATATTTTTCATAGATTAGATAAAATTTTACAAAAAATATTAAATATATCGATTTACAAAAAATAAATAAAAATATTAAATAATATATAAAAAATCTTATATTTTAATTCCATTAAATAAACATACAAAATTTACTTTTAATATATTTCATTAGGAAAATAAAAAATAACATTTAATATAATGTATTTAGAATACCAATGTACTTACATACTTCGACATCCTTCGATCATCTACTAGCTACTAGCTGAAGTATCCCATTTGTCTCAGTCTGGTTACGTTCACATGTACACGACACAACCCAATTTCGCTGAAAATTTCTCGCGTCGATTCGTCGATGTGAAACACTCTTTTCTTCAATTCAAGAGCGCTGCTCGACCGTCTCGAGACGACGCTGTTTAATCTAGCGTGTCTGCCGATCGTTCCAAGGAATATCCAATATCAGGAAATTAAATGGCGGTCCTCGATTTCGCCTCGATGCCGGAATTTACGTTTTTCGAAGCCGAAGACGAAATTTCATAGCGTTTAACTTTTGCTGTTCGATAATTCTTTTTTTTTTTTCTTTTTCTTCTTTTCCAACACGATAAGAAATGCGATACAAAGAAGAACGCTCGAAAAATTTGAATTATCGATTGAATATTGAAATACTATTTTTTCGTAATTTCAATACGAGATGCGAAGAATTACTTTGTAAATAAATTTTAATCAATTGTAACATGTCCCGCGGGTTAGGTTCTATCGATTGTAGGAAATAAACAATTGTTTCCTTTGAAATTTATTTCTTCACGTTCCGTTCCTATCGAGATACAGTCGGTTACAAAAGTTTTTCGATATTATCTCGCAAGAAAATTTACTTAATTTAGAAATACTGATTTAATAAAAATTACGAAACTCGTTAAAATTTTATGGATTTCATATTTTTTATTATAATATATTTAATTGTTGGAAACATGAAAAGATTTTTGATTTTTGATTTTTTTAAATTAATTTGTCTTGTACGGAAATGTAATTACATATATCTTTGTTTTTATGAATAATTTTAATTATAATAATTTATAGGATGTTAATGTATATAATCTAAATTAATCTAATCCTTTAGAAAATTTGATTTTACAGTCTAAAACATAAAAATTAATGAACAAAAAATATCGATTAAGATTTATTTATTAAATTACAAATAATTAAAATTTATGTATTAGATGAAACGAAATGCAGACAAAAAAAATGAGACAACTCTATCTTCGTTATCTACTATTGATATTTTTATATTTGTTTTGATATTTAGAATCGATCTTCACAAATATCCTGTTATTTAGTAGAAGTTATTTAGTAGAAAAACTTGTGTATAAGTATATAAAGATAATACATAATAGATTATACATGAAATAATTTTAATTTCTGTCACAAAATCTGTTCAAATGCATAAAAATAACCTCTAAATTTTTATCATCATTTAATAATTTGAATATAATTTTGAAAATCTTTTACAATTAAATTCGAAAGAAACATTTTAAAAGTTTGTTTTATCTCATATCATTACAAAATTATATCTTAAAAAATGAAAAAAAACTTCCAGAATTGTTTTTAAAGTGATATTTCATTAATAAAAAAACAATTGATTCATATGTAACTTATTATACTTTATAACATACTTTACTATAAGATTTCATGATATAAAACAAAATTATAATGGTTATAAGATCATTTGAAAATTAACTTATACGAAAACTTTTGTAATTGACTGTACTTCAATGCATGGAATCGCAAGCAGGAAATTAACGGCAACTTTTGTTTTATTTATTTCATCGGGTATCCAGCCGAATGATTTACAGCGCAATGTTCATAAACTTTTGCTGTGCACGTTTTCTCGTTAATTTTCAATTGACCATTTACATAATACGCATTATTTCCAGCGACGAGCATAGACGTCGTGCAGAAACGTCAAATAAATTTCTCTACGATATATTTAATTTCACAGGGCATTTGACTTCATTCGCCTTTTCTTTTTCGTGCACTGGATACTTTATATATGTCTTTGTTATTGTAATACCCGTCCAACCCTAGAAATCATGAAATATGAGCCAACTTTCGTTCTGTTTATATGGAATCGAATATTAAATAATGTTAAAATACGATTAATTTTTTTAAATAGTGTAGAATTGATAAATTGGAATCCATGAATTATGCAAATGGGATTACAATGTCTTACAAAAGTTTTTTGAAAATTAAATTTAATTTATTAATTAAATATTCTCTCTTTTTTTTATTTCTATTTCAAATAAACTTATATTACATCATTTAATTAGAAACTAATATCGATGAATCGTTAAAATCATTTGAAACATTAAATAACATCTTTTTTTTACGACTTTCAGATTCGTAATATTAGACAATATAAGTTCTATTCAAATTACCTTTTATTATTTTATCCCTTAAATTTTATTCAAGCATATCCTAATCAACTCTCTAAACGAGATGCAATTTTGCTCGATTCATCGATAAATTCAAAAGAGAGAATTTCAGCGGAACCAAAAATTTCGATTCCACTGGATCCACAGCATCTTCGAGTACACACGAATTGCTCGAAATGCACCGTGAAAATAATTGGCCTCCGTTTCTGTAGCGTGCGTGCATGATACGAAAAGTTATTTCCATTCGAGCTGTGCCTTGGAATATTTTACACGAGGACGGCCGTCTCGCTTCGGATTCGGGCCACCGATAAAAGCGCAACGATAAAAGTTCCCTTGGCGGGCTGGCGTACATCTTCGACAACGGTCGAACAATCAGTGGATAGTAGCTTGCTTGGCAACTGTAAAATCTTTCGGAAGGGATGGGAGGCAATAATGGTGAAATAGTGCTACGACGCAGCTCCCCTTCAATTTCCATTTTTCCATTGACTCCGCGGGAAAGATTACCGTAGAACTCGTGATCAAACTGACTTCGTTGCATGGAAGAAACATGATTTATTTATTTGTATGCACGTGTGATTTATCTTGATACCAATTGATATAGTCAAAATGAGAATTTTAGGTTAGATAAAGGAATTATATTATGGAAAAAATATGATATATTTTAGAAACATTATAAGATTTATAAAATTAGGAAATAAATAATTTGATAAATAATTTAATTATTTAAATGTGAAAAAATATTTGTGTTTTATCTATTTTTTTTAAATTATTGCAAACGTTATATAGGATAATAGTCTTATTAACAAAATTCATAAAAAATAAATCTCCTATTTTTAAATTATCATAAGTGTAAATTAACATTTGAAAAAAATTAATAAAAAATTGATGAAAAATTAAAAATTTTATATATTATATTATTTAATATATTATATAAAAAAATTAATTTTTCTTAAATTTACTTATTTGAATTCAAAATAATATTGTTTTCAATTTAACTTTGAAAATTGATTTCATCTTTTCAAAGTATCAGCCAATAAAAAAAAATATTAGAAAAACTATCTCTTCTATAAATTTTATTTAAATCGGCAATATTTCTTTCCGATATATTTTTTTATATGCTAATCTATTCATTAACTAATTCATTAATTATTTTTTTTTTATTATTTAGATTAGATTATATAAAACTGTATTTTTTCTTTTATTGCATAGGTTAGGTTATATAGAAATGTGATCGTAACAATGTATGAATATATTCATAACATAAAGAAAAGATTTTTTGCAAATATTCTGAAAAAACTGGTATAGAGAAAAATTGTTCAAAATTATGATCTTGACAAAGTATTTCAAAATATTTTAATATTTATTTATTTATTCATATAAAATTGTTATTGTAAAATTTTTCTTTTTCTTTCATAAATAAAAAAGTTGTATTTATTTTTTCTTATATCATGATATCATCATGTTTTTTATTTTTTAATCAATAAAAAAATAATATATTTCTTTCAATATAGAATTATTTTCGTAATTATACATTGAAAACAAAATCAAAGCTTCGAAAATCGTTATTCAAATCCAATGATACATATCAAGTATCTTATATAAATCGTAAGAGAAACTATAAACGATCATTATGCTACTTTATATTCAATATTGAAAGATTCGCCTGATTTTTATCTATTTATCAATAAGAAAAAATTAATTTTAAACATAATTTCTTTATTCTTTTTCTTTTTCCTCTTATCTTCATATTAAATTATGATTATTGTTTATCGATATTTTATCGATTTTGTTAATACTTTTCGATATATAGGTAATATCGTTAACTGATAAAATTGATTGAAATTTCTACTCTTTTTTTAATCTTTGATAATTATTACCAAGACACGTAAAATAATATCTATAATATTATCTTGCAATAAAAATAAATAAATTTTATTGAAAATCTATATTGCAGTTAATTTATATTACTTTTATTCATGTTATTTATCTTAACGATATTTTGAATATTTTAAATAACCAATAAAGAACCAATGAAATATTGTTTATCCATAATCATTAATAATAAATTCGAATAAAAAAAAAATAGATGAAAATAATTACAATTCTATTTCATACAATTATTTCGTTTCAATTTTACTCGAATATCATACAGAGCATATTCACAGTGATGATAAAGCTAATACAGAACTCGATTACCGTTTTCCTCGTGAAATCGAGCATTTTCCTACTACTTTCAATAAATATTTCATTTAGATTCTTGTACGTGTGGTATAATCGTGCCTGGAATGGCTATTTCCGAAATTTCATTTCCCAGAACGAACGTCGTTGCCTGTTTGCGTCTTCCCAGGATGAAGGCAAGAAGCAATGGGTCGGTGACTAAACAAATAACACGATTAGAAGAAGGCGAATTTCCTACGGGTCCGTTTACACTGTCCGACACGTTTCGAGCCGAAGCAATTGAATAAAAAGATCGGGAATGCCGGATTTGAATGCAAAGCGGCTTTAAACTGATCCGAGGGGTGTCTAATCGTCGAATTACTGTAACAAGCATTCGGACCTCGTCGAGTATATAGCACATATGTTGATGCTGGATAAAAATGCTGGAAATATCTTTGTATGCTGATGAGTATGCCACTTATGAAGGCTGGAAGAGGGAATAAAAATAAAGACAATTATAGCTTACATTTGCAAAATTTGTATTATGGAGAAGGATTTTCAATAGATGGACTTTCATGGAAATAATAAGGTTTATATAAGGTTTTTTTGAAGAATAATTAATAATAGCTTAAAAAAAAAATAATAAAATAATAAAATAATGTTTAACTGATTTGTAACTGTATTTTAGATTGGAAATTTTATAAATGAGAAAGAAAGTATTAATAGAAAAAAAAGTGGTAATATAGAATCCTAGTTTGTTTTTCTGAGATTTTTTGAATGTTATTTTATTCTTTGATTAATTTATTTTCTTTTTTTTTTTACATTGCTTAAACTTAAAAAAATAAATATCTTAATTAATTGATAATTATATTGAAGAATAGATTTAATATTTATTATTTATATTATATATTATTTACAAGAAAGTCATAAATATAATATTCATTTTTATTATGATAATCTTCCGAATATTTATGAATACAAAATATGCAAATAATATATATGAACAGAAAAATGATTTACACATAAATAAATGGAAATTAATTAATGCAATTACTTGAAAAAATTAACTTTAAAATTCGTTTTGTTACTTTTTATTACTTGTTATTTAACTGTTTATATTAAAATTACGAATAATTTGTTGTTATGTAATGACATTATGTGATAACATGTGATAACATGTGATAACATTATTATTTTTATCGAGGAATTTCATTTTTTCAGCAAATTATTTTCGAATATTATTTTAAAATTAATTTTAATATTATTTCAGAAGTAATTTATTTGTGAAATAACACAAATATTTTATAAATTATTTATACGAAAAAATTGATTTATAATTAAATAATTTTTTTATCATTTTATGTAATAAATTATTTGTTATTATTATATGATTTTGATGAAAATAATCAGTTTCATATTATGCAATTAAATATCTATTAAATACTTATATTATTATCTGAATAAAACGTATATGTAATATATAATATATATGTAATATAATATATATAATATATATAATACATATAATATATAAAATATATATTATATATAATATATATAATAATATATATACATATGTATATAATGTATATGTAATATATAATAATATTATATATAATTTTTTTATCTGAGTGAAAATTAATATTAATTTTGCCACCATTCAATTTTGAATAATATCAAAAGCTAAAGTTTGAAACCAATCAATTTAGCTTGATAATTTTAATATCAAATAATGCAACTCTTCAATTAATTATCTAAAATTTTCACCCTAAAAATTTCACCTTGCATTAAATAAAGAATATATTATTAATTATAATATGTTACTTATTAAATAACAATTTTATTCTATTTTAAATATTTATTTTTAAATTTTTCTGTATTTCTCTTCCATCATATATTCAAAATTAGCATAGAAAGGAAAGGAACAAAGGTT
This sequence comes from Apis mellifera, assembly GCF_003254395.2. Taxonomy (NCBI): domain Eukaryota; kingdom Metazoa; phylum Arthropoda; class Insecta; order Hymenoptera; family Apidae; genus Apis; species Apis mellifera. The sequence continues at coordinate 3,564,177 of NC_037648.1, forward strand.
AACGTTTTAACTCGGTTTAATGCAACAATTTAAAAAAATTTTCCTCAGTTTCCAGGAAAAATATTTCGAAACGAAAATGGTACGCATGAGCGAGGATCATGTAACCAAGGATGTCATCCTTTAAAGCGACAATAGAAATTTACGTAACTAATTTTCTGCATCATCGTAAACTAGGCTCTCGACCACGTTTAATCCTTTTGCACATTAGGGAGGATATGGAGAGTTTCCTTAACTCGAATCCTCTATCCGAAATTCAATTCTCCGCAAATCTATTTTTCCAACCACTGTAATTAATGCGTGGAACCGCGCAAACCGCCACGCTTTGAAATCACAACCGAGGTGGAAAAATTAATGTAGACCATTCCTTTGCATAGAAACAGATTTGTGAGAATACGAGCGGTTGTTTTACTTGAATTTTATATGCATCTCAGAGCTGGTGCATCGAATGTATAAAACCATAACAAACATTTGTTATTACAATACTGTTATATGTTCGTGTTTTCAAATTCTTTTAATTATATTGTATTATAACACACGTTTGGATAAGTATTTGAAAATTAAAAGCTTAAACTTTTTATAATTTATTGAACATAGATTGAAAAAAAGTAAAAGAAAAATCAAATAATAATAAATAATGATATAATAATTAATTGATAAATTTCATGATGTGGAATTTATTTACATTGTAGATAATTTTGAAAATTTGTTCAACAATTATTAAATATAATTATATCTTCATAAGTAATAATAAGAATTTAAATAAACAACTTTATGTCTATCTATTAATTATGCAGTAGTGAATAGTACTGAAATTTAATCAGTTTAACATGGCTCAACCAAGCTTCAAATTTCCATGACGTGTCAAGAGGAATCTCAACAGTGTTGAAGAGCATTTATACGTAGATAGTTTTGGAAACTTCGATGTTTATTGTGTTATCAAATGTGTTAAGTGATGGGACCAAATACAATAATTTCTTCGTAAATGACAATTTGGAATTATTCTATGTACGTATAATATTAAATTTATTCAAAATAAAACTCAACGTTATGACATTGAATTTTAATTTCGATATGTTTCTATTAAAGTTCGGTACTCTATTTATTATTTATTATTATTATTTATCGAAAAGTTATTATTGATTAAAAAAAGAAAAGAAGAATTGAAATTCAAAATTTACTTGGACTTAGAGCTTTTTTAGATTCAATAAATTGAAATTGGATCCAAGTAATATGATATCAAAACAGAGATATTTAAATCTTTGTGCTGTACTTTTTAATTTAGACATTCAAAATTAAAAAGTATCGATTCTGAGGCTCGAATTTTCAACGAAGATTAAATACTTTGCAAATACTACTATTATATCTTTACCAATAGCGTTTCAATTTTATAGAATGAATATTTTAAAAGCTTTAAAATTTTTAAATAGTTATGTAGAGTTTATCTTTGATATCGTGTCGAAAAATCTTTTAAAGTGTATTGTGCTTTTTCTTTTTAGAGGAAAATATTTCAAATTTAATGAATCTGAGATATCTATAAGATTCCGTTGCCATTTGGAACGAATATTCCAATTGAATGAAGGATTGGAATTAATAGGATTGCGAATGAAGAGAGAAAAAACAGTGATTAATACAAAAGCTATTTTTATTCTTTAATCTCATATCAGTCGTGAAAAATCCTTCGCTACATCCAAAGTACGTACGACATGTGCAGAATCGAATACATTACGTTATACACAGTAATACAAATCGTATTGCTCAATCCTTTGGAACATCGTGTGTACATGAGCGTGTGTACGTATTACATGTATATATATATTTATATTTGTATCCTTTTATATTTATAATTATATATATATATATATATATATATATATATATATATATATATATATATATATGTATAAATATATATATATATGTATATGATGGTAAGTTCACGAAAATATTTCGTGGACGCACAGTGTGTCGTATGTATATAAGTTTGAGGCAAAAATTATAACTTATGAATTAATTAATCTTGGACTTAAAGCTTCTAATACTTTTTTTTTTAATTAGAATCGATTAATGCATAAAACATACAATTTCGCTAGTTTTATTAAAAAATATTCGAATCTTGATTTTTTGTTAGATAACAAATATTTGTCAATTCTTTTCATTATTGTAGTTTATTGTCAACTAATTGTTGATTTTTATTTGAACAATTTTGTCATCACATTAACGAAATGCTTTTCGATTAAACTGTCCTATCAAGCATTTTTCGAAACAATGTAGTTTTATTATCTTCTTTTCATTCTTATTAGGATAAATGAATTAGACTGTTTTTAAACCTTTTAAAATATAGAATTCTTTAATTTTATTTAAAAAAAACTTTAAATATTTCAGTATATCTTTAAAAAAAATGAGAAAATTTTACATAGAATATTTTAATCAAGGATAAAGTTTCTCTATTTTTTTTTCATTTTGGAAAATTGAAAAATTTGAACAATTAGATTAAAAAAGTTAATATAAAATTTAATCTATTCAAGGCTGTTATACAAAAAATTATCGATGTTTATAAACTTTATATATAAAAAATTAATGCTATTATTATTATTATTATTGTATTAAAATTACACCATATAATTAATATATTATTATTAAATATAACTTATAAAAATTAAATTAACTCTCAAGCGACCGACCCTTCATCATTAAAAAAAAAATTAATTATTTTTTTAAAATATATTTTCTAATATGCTATTTTAATATCACTTTGGTTAACAATCCGTTAATAGTATATAATAACGTACAATTTTGATAGAAAAATCAATTCTGTTGATATACAATAATATTGGTCATAAATGACCCAGGATCGTCCATGCCGACCGAGAGTTAAAAAAATAAATATTCCACTAATAACACGTGCTCGAAAAAAATACACATATTTTTGCATTAAATTTTTTTCAACTTTACCAACAAATTGGTACACGAGTCGCACAGAGGCTAGAAATAATCAACTCCATTAAAATATAATAATTCCAGAAAGGGGATTAAATATTATTAGATTTCAACTCCAAAATGAATTTTTCAGAAAATGGAGTTAACCAGTTTCTCCGAGCCTCTGAGCGCTTCACATTAAATATAACTTATACACAATATTACAAACTATGCACTAATATTTCACGATACAAGAATTTTCACGCTTTACATTTTTTGAACTTTGTTCATTGACCGACACACTGTGGGACATAGTTTACGCGCGTGTGGTATATGTGTACCTGTCTCTTATGTGTGTGCACAAATGATATAGATGTGCAGGTATGTGTAATTGTGCGGAATCGTAACTCTGTCCGCGGGCGAGCTTTACGGTCGAAGGGAGGGTCGAATGAGATCGATACGTCTGCCCTCGATTCTCCTCTCCCCGTACTTCTCCTGTTTTTTCCTCTTTCTTTTATAACCTGTCCCTTCCCCTTTTCCCCTCTTTCTCCTATTTTGTTCATTTACTCTCTAACGATTATGAGCCACAAGAAGACCCGTATTGGGAAAAAAAAAATTGATACCAAATGTGTCATAATTCTATCAAAATCTCTGTTTCCGCCCTTGTCACTATTCGTTGTTTCACGCTTGTCTCTCTCCCTCTTGCTTTTCCCTCCATCGCTGGAATTTCCATCCCCCGCCTCTCTCCGCTGACAGCCATAATATTCGTCAAGTTACAAAAAACGAAAAGACACTGACCGAGTTTCGCCAACTCGGTCGATAAGTTCGTGCTTCAACTCGATTCGAGGTAATTTAAGAAGGTTAGGTTCGTTCGTAGTTCACACGTAGTTCATTCAATGGCAGAAAATACGAGATTTACGTGGTTCTTTGGTATTTCCGGGGATTTGAGGTTAGATTTGTTCTTTTGCAACTTTTATTTTTGTCTGAAATTTTATCTTTCCTGCAGAATTGCAAGATATGTTAATGCTAGAATTATCGAAATATAATATGTATCTGTGTATTATACGTAAAATCAAAATAAAAGTATTGTTTCTATCTCAATAAAAATATAAATATAAAATATAAAAGTATAAAAACATTGGTACATATTTAATAATTACATAAACAAAAAATTTGAAATCATTTTTTTTATCAATCTTTTTTGTTTTTTCGATGTATAGAAACAAAGTATAAAAATCTATTGATTAAAAAATTATATGTATTTAAAATTTGGTATTTTTAGCATCTTGAATTAAATTGGATTTTAAACTTTTTTTTTGTATTTTTTAATAACATTAAATGATATGAATGAAATACAATTATTTCGAATTAAGAATTCATTGGTCATAAATTATAGATATTTAAAATTTCTTAGATTTAACGAATTAGATTAAATTAGTTTAAATTATTAGTGTTGTATCTGCATTTTGCAAAAAATTGATTAAAAGAAAGAAATCGTTTTTACGATAATGAATTTGAAGATGGATTAAATAAATATTTTTGTCATTAAAATTTCATCTGATTCATCATTAATGGAATTGATCTAAATTTTTTTTAAATTTTCGTTCTATTTTTTGATAGACAATCAATAACGAATTATATCGAGTTAGATTAGAATAATTTTTTGATAAATATATCATTTCTAGATGCGATATAGTTATATTTCACCTCTAATTATTATTATCAAAAAATTATCAAAAAATATAATAAAAATTTAAAAATAGAATGCTTTCTTAAAACTAGATTCAACCAATTGCACTCGAAATTTTGAATTTATTATTAAGATGAAAAATTTTGTGTATTGAAATAAATGTCAATGAAAGCAAAATAAGATACAAATCATCTTTGGTAAATTTCAATTCATTTTGAACAAAAAATTATCATCTAAGAACGAATAGAGCAAAACAACATGAATTGTTTCTTCGAATCAAATAAATATTATATGTAATATTATATATCGATCTCGAACCATATTTCACGGTATAATAATTTATATTATATAATAAATTTCACGGTAATAATCGAGAAGAAAAGTTTCGATGTTGCGTTTAGATCGCGATGCATCGTTGGAAGATTGTGTTCTTTATGTGTTCGCATGTATGCACCATCATGGTCGCGATACCTTCCATCTCTACGACGGTTTCTCGCGAAAATTTCGATATAAATTCTCGTTCGACAGCGTTGATCGCAATCGATCGATCGACAAACAAGCGTCTTCCTGTATTTCATACATATATTCATACCAGTATAACAATCGGTGTAGTGCCTAGGGAATTCTCCGCTTTTTTGCTGCGAGCTATTTCGTTTTCGCCCGAGACGAGTGAAAATTTCTTTGGTACCTCGAGGAATGCATTTTTTAATTCTCTTTGTATCCTATCCCGTTACAAAAGAAGAAGGCTGAGATTAGACTTTGAATTGCTGCGAGCTGTTATTTTTCCGTGAAATGGGTTTTCGTAATGTGTTCTCACAGAAGATGTAACGTGCAAGTTGATAATTTGCGAAAGGTGAAGATTTTTTAAAACTTCGACTGTTTTTAAAAAAAGGGATGATTCTTTAATTAAAAATTAAATGTAGAATACAATTTTTTCGGAATTTCTGAAATTGGGTTTTTTAATGCGTTTTCACAGAAAATGTAAGATGTTGATAATTCACAGAAGGTGAAAATTTCTTCTTGAAAAAGAAATGATTCTTAATTTAAAATTAAAATGTAGAATAAAATTACTTCGTATATAATTTCTTTAAAAATCGAAAAAAAGATTGCTAAAATTGAGATGTAAGATAAAATTTTTGCACATAAGACTTTATTTTTTTGGAAAGTTAAATTTGAAAATTTATTGAGTAGACATATATATTTTTCATATTTCATATATTTTATCAAAAATCATGATATAACTGAAAAGAATGTAAAAATCGAAAATGTAAAATAAAATTGAATAGGGAATTTCATTTTTCGAAAATCAAATTTAGAAATTCACTAGATACGCGAACACTTTTTTCATATAGAGTTTTATTGTAAAAATCGTAGTATAACTGATAAGAATTTTAAAATGAATCGAAAAAAGAGTAAAATTTTTAGATATTCTATTTTCGAGAAAATCAAATTTGAAACTTTATTAAATATCTGTACATTTATATCACAATTTGCTTTTATTCATACTATTACTATTTATAAATAATATTAAAATATTAATAAAATAATATGGTATAATTTTAAAGAATAAAAATAAATTTTATATATAATAATAAAGTATATATAAATAATAGTAAGCAGTAAATTTTAATAATTTATTTATTTCAGGTCACAAGATGTTAAAATTTTTTATATTATTTTTAACAGACAAATTTTAATAAACTGTCAATAATGCTATTATAAATTTTTCATTTTTCAATTTTGATTGAATGGTAATAGTTGAATGATTGATAGTTTTTTTAAAATAAACTGTTTTTTTTTAAATGAATTTTAGACATTTTATCTATTAATTTTTATTAATATAATATAGTCAGTGTCAATAAATATTTATTATAAGCGGTTATTTTTATAATACAAAAAAACGTCGCTTATCCTAATATTCATGATTATCCCAGCATAATAGACAAGTATATATTTAAATTAACACATTTAAATATTTATATTCTATATTACGTATCATGGTATTTAAAATTGATGATTACCTAATTTTTTTTTATATATATTTCTTTCATTTTTTATAATAAAATATCGTGTTTATATTTGAAAATTAGTTAATTTTTTAATTGTTTTATGAGATTATATTACGTATTGATAAAATTAATTCTTTTGATCAATTATCTAAAAAACAGTTTACCAAACAGATTTTTGTCCAATTAATTCGGATTATTGATTATCGTTCTACTATATTTATAAAAATTATTTTATTTCATGTAAAAGTATGGCTTTCAAAAGTTTCTGATAGTGTATCTGTGAATAATAAATTAAATATTAATATGCATATTATTTTCCATATCTTTTCCATTAATCATTTCACCTTTTTTTGCTTGACATTTAATTTAATAAAACCTTACTTTACAATGTTTACAAAAGATCTTTCGTCTGATATTGATGTTGTAATTGTAAAAAATACATATATTACTTTTCACATTTTCCTCTATTAATTACTTTACTTAAACATGTAACACAGATAAAGACTTGATATTTGAGTCCAAGTTCAAAAATACCCCGATACTCAAGAAATTCAAAAATTTTATGCACTCGCGTAGATGTGATGATGATAGCAAGAATTCCAGTTCAAATCACGACGACGTTGATCAAAGAACATTTCCAAGACGGTTGGAAACAAATTTCTGCGCGACTTTAATGAATATCAAGGCGACAAACTGCAACGAGATTAAAGGCTCGCGAAGAAAACATGGGTTGGATCGATTTTGCCCGAGCACGAGCATCGCGTGGGAAGTTTCAACCGTGATGGCGGCACGCGCCGCTTTAATAATTCACCGCGTATCTCGCAAACACCAGGAAGCCGATGGACGAATCTCGTCCGACTGCGCGTTTAATCTCCATTTTCGACTCTGACGCGCGATCTGTATCCGCGTCAATCTGAAAAATAAGTTTTCACAGGCAGATTGGACATCTTTTCAACGTGCCGTATTTTTCGACACGACTTATTGACACATCGACTGCTTTACGACCGATCAACATTCGCAACATTTAGATTGTATAATAATAAAATATATTTTAAATTGTTCTCATTGTTCTGTTACATTTTTCTCGTCGATGTGAAATGATTTTAAGATTTGTCTATCTGTGAATTTGTAAATGTCGCGATATTTCTTTTAATCAAGAAATTTTTAAAATTCAAATATTTTATATTTAATCATATATTATATACTAAGTAAGTATTTTCCAATTATTACAGTTAATAAAGATTTAAACTTTATTTATTTATCTATGATTAAATGATTCTTTTTGAATTATATTTTCTTGTTGAAATCATTATTAAATTATAATTTACTATTTATTCGATAATTTTGAATCAAAGATTATGCTATTATTTCATATGACAATGCAGATGAAAAAAATAAAACCTAATCGTAAAATAGATATTATTACGATAAAGGTTTTTATAGAAACAGATTTTAATTAAACAGAAGATTATTAATGTTTAAATAATTCTATCTCTTATCTTCACTTTCCGTGTAATCATCAATGCATAAATTTAATAAAAAATTCAAATAAACTTTTGAGAAACCTGTTCCAATCAATATTTGTACCAATGCACGAAATATAAAATATCCAAATTGGATAATCAATGTGTTAAACAATAAAATATGTACCGTTAAAGTTGACACAATGTTCTACACGAGTATATTATTGTACAACCATAATCGTCCATGTATACACATTCTTCCGCAATGTGTATGTATACTGGAATAGCAATGTTGGCAAATGGAATATGGAAATAAGGAATAATTTCAATAGATAAACTTACAACAGAATCACTCCAATGAAACGAATTCTATCTGTAACTGAATGAACCGCAATACCGCAATGGACTGCAATATTCCAATAGGACGGATTCGTAGGGATAATCTGCCAAACGATCAAAGTTTCATTGTGTTCATTCAAGATTGTTTGTTTCACGAACTATACGATGGACAATTCCAATGTAATCAAAAATATCTTAGGAGAACGTAAACACCGAACGAATTGCGTTAACCATTGATGAGATCTCTAGTGCAATGAAACTAGTATCTGACACTTTTGCCAATTCGCAGTAATAGCGAATTTAAATTGTAAAAAATAAAAATTATTTTATAATTGAATAAGTCAATTTATTATTATTATTTTTAAATATTCGCTCTCTTTTAAATTTTCCTTTAATCGATCAAATAAAAGATATCGGTTGAAATTTTTATTTATTGAATAATAATTAGTGTTAGTATAATAATAAGTTATATCTTGAAACAATAAAGAAATACTGATATTTTATTATAATATTGATTTCATTCCTTCTTTAAAATAATATATCATCCTTAATTGAAAAGCTGCTGTGTATATAATTATACATGTATATGTGCACAAAATCATAATTGTTATTGGTAATTCTTATTGATTCGATAACACAATTTGTTAATTGAATTTACGTAAAATGTATGAAGATTAAGACTCTTTGTAATTTAATTATAATTTAACGATTAAAAGTTATCAAAAAAATAATTGTATTATTAGATACTTTTAAACAAGACGATACATTCTCATCATTGTTATTGTATAATTACGTATTATAATTATTCGATCAATTTTCTCGTATTCTATAACCATTTCAGCATTTTCGTACGAGCTCGATATCCGAATTGAGAACAGATAAATCAAACTTGGCCTTTACATTACAGGCGGCCTTTGAAAACGATCTAAGAGATCGATAGGCAGATAAGCATATCTCGATTAAATTCTACTCATCGTAATTACATCGTGTCCTTTATCGAACCAAACCGATCCTTCATTAGACTGGAAATATATTTGAGAAACGGGCGGCAAGCAGCTGTTAATTCGTGTCTCTATATTACGAGTTCCATATTAATTTGGGCGGTGAATTCGACAGCTCTCGAGTCGAGGCCGCTATGCGGTTAATGTTTAATTTCGATTATGCATCGATTTAATCAACGCGGTCTCGTGACTCATCGAGGAATGGAAGTATAATTTTCATGATTGGAAATTAGAGAATCGGCTATTTGGAAAATTACATATTGGAAACAAGTGATTAATAGTAATTAATGACAAACATCTTTATATTATATATTGGATATTGGAAAAAATTGTAATTATAATTATAATTATGTAGAGGTAAATAATAAATTTAATATATTTATTATTAAATGTTCTTTTAATTAATATTTTATTAGATTATAAATTATATTCAATGAATATTCAAAGAATATTCTAAAATTTAATATCATTCCTGTTTTTTTCAACACTAAAAAAATTTAAAATTAAACTAAACTGAATTTCGATAACTAGTAGAATAAATATGAGAACTAAAGATTAAAGGATTATATTTATAAAACATTGGAAGAGAATTAGAAATATAAATGATTTTTTTTTTGTATAAAAATTTATTTCGTGAAAATTCAATTTATTTGAATATTTTATTTTATAAATCTGTTTTAAACTTTTTTCGACATCTAATATTAAAAGGATATAAAATTCAATTTTGCTTTTTTTTATTTTTTATAAATAATTATAAATTTAAACAGAAATTAATTTCATATAAATGTTATATAAAAAAAAATATAACTTCTTATTTAATTTATGCTGAGATTTGAAATAAGAAAATGTACATACTATTATTGTTATATTTTATGTATATAATATATATATACTAAATCTTAATCTATAATAAATATGATTATTTAACAAGTAAGAGATTAATAACTTTTTAAATAGCTAAACAATTTATAATTTTTGTAAAAAATATATATTGATTAATTGAGAAATGTAAATGGAAAAAATCAAAGAATTAAATAGATAATACATAAAAAATAAATAAACGTAATAAACTTTTCAGAATTTACATATCTAACACAATTATTATTAAACAAATATTTTGTTTAATTAATTAATCAATCAAATAAAAGATAATAATATAAACAATATAAACATATAAATAATATAAACAAAAGGCAATTAAAAAAATATTATATAAACTAAAAATATTTAACTCGAACAAAAATTTCTCTAATATCTAATTCTAATATATTTCTGAGAATCATACTATTTTTTTCTAATAAAATTAAATAACACATTATTAACACAATTTATCTTTCAAATAAAAAATTTTTAACGTAATTATTTACTGTTATTCATTCAAAAAATATTATTAATAATATAATTAAATTTTATTGAAAATAAGATACAAACAAGAAAATATAAAAATATTACTCAAACGAAAGTTTCTCTCAAAAACATCGAATCCTAATATATGTTTCTTAAAATCATTATCTTTGGTAAAAAATAATTCACGATTCTATTCGCAGTTATAAGCGAAGATTTAATGCCCTACCATTCACCATAGAGGAAATAATGGCGGAGGAGAAGCGACAGCTTGACGGTATTGTCGAAACGGTGAACCGTATTAGCGTCAAATAATTAAATCGTCGCGCGCCAATAACCATCGTTTATACCGGCTAATAATTATCACGGTCCGTTGCCACACTCATAACCTGTCGTTAATCGTTGGCGGACAAGCGCATGAAAATATTCAGCCGGTCCACAAGCGGAATCCTTTGTGTCCTACATTAAACTTCGGCGCCACGGTGTATGGGATGGGTATTGTTAAAAATAATGAATCACCGAATAGCGACGATTCATTATTCGCCACGAGCAATAATGTATGAAGCATGGCCGCGTCAACGCTCGTTACGCGTTGCATTCGAGCGTCCTGATAAAATCGGTTTGACTCGTTAATGAATGAACACACGATGTTTCGTATGTCATGCGTGTGAATTTTTATCGATTAATTTATTATTCCACATTTTTTTTTTTTTTTGCAAACATTTAGATTCGCAGTGTAGAGTGTTTGTACCGATTACTGTGTTGATCATTATACTCTGTAATATTATTTTCGATGCTTTTCTTGCAATAAATGTTTTCTCTGTTGGTAAGTTTATTTGTGCAAGATCAGATAATGATATTAAATGAATGAAAATATGAAAGAGTTAAAAAGGATGTTCAGATAAATTTGTTTCAATTAGGAATTCTTACTGAATATTATATTGGGTAATATATACTATATCAGATACTATTTGTTTATCATAAAGTAACGTTATGTTTTAAAATACTTTCCGAGTTTTAAAAGGAATACCAATACAGTACCAATTACTGTACTCTTTTTACTGAATATTATGCTTTGCATAATACTATATATTGTATTCTATATATATAACCGTTTGCTTAGAGAACAAGGTATAAAGAAAAGTTTGCATAAAGAAAGGTTACGTTTAATCAAGAAGTTTTTTGCGAAGGATATAATAAGCGATGCATCACGAAAAACTTGACTCAATGTGCAGCATATTAATAAACCTAATAATAAAATCTAACCTAAAATTGACTTTAGCTATTAGATCATTTAAAATGGAAAAGAATAAAAGTATTAAATTTATTTTTAAAATTATTTTTAAAAATAATCATGAACATATACAAATGTCATATACGTTTTTTATTTAATAAAAACAAAATATTTCATTTCTTTAATTTTGTTTACTGAATATTTCTAATCATCAAAAATTTGAAAAATTATTTTCCAAATTCCAAAAAGAACAAATATCTTAGATTTTTAATTTAAGATTAATTATCTTTAATTTAATAATAATAAATAAATTATAGGGACATAGTTATTGGTATAAATGTCTCGGTTATTATAAAGAGCAGAAGCGTACAGAGATTCAGAGAAACGTGAAACTTAAACCTGGGATAGAAAGCTAAGAGAGCTAGTATACCGAAACCGGTTTCGGTAATAAGATTTAGGTTAATTTTGAATTCTAGGGCTGTTGTGCGTGATACGACGAAATGACGGTCGTAAGACCCAAACGCCGTATAACTTGTATCGCGGAGTAACGCTATAGGCCTTTACTAAAGGACTCCTCTGAGAGTCCAATCTCAAGAGGATGCAGGATTTCATTAGAAGCCAGTTCTGCGGTTTCTATTGCATCCATTATGATGTTAAATTTCACTAGCAAAGATTTGAAAATCGAAAGATAAAATTGAATCGAAAGATAAAATTAAGTAAAAGATACTTTTTGAAAAAAACTTGATGAAACATATTATATATTTTATATGCTATATACGATATAAAATCACGATAATATTATTATTAATAATAATGAAAGAATAATTTCCGCGAGTAACAAAAATTGAAATTTCAATAAATTTTTAAAAAAATTCCACAAGAAAAAATACAAAATTACAACTAGAATTTAAATTAAATATCAAGTCATAAAATGAACGACACACATTACTTACGCTCACCTAATAGTATGTGTTTTTTTTGTCAACAGAGGACTACTATGTACCCAGTTTTGTGCAACAACCCTTTCAAGACGACGCCACAAATCCTATCCTCCCTATCCTCTTCAACAAATACCATTACAGAGAGAAGTCGTCTGATACCTCTCCAAAATCTTTCGGAAACTCTATCCAAAATTGGACATCCCCATCGACATCCCCGTCAGCTTGGCGGAGGGATTAAATCGAAACAACGTAATACACGACAGAAGCCAATACGAGTTTGACGCGAGAATTCGATACGTATCGAAAACTAAAATCCACGAAGATCATCGACTGGAGCGGAAAAAATGATTGCGAAACGATGGAAACGATGTTCGTTCGACGAAAATAACAACTTTTATGCCACAGGCGAGGTTCGAATTCACGTCACGCGAACGATAGTCGAGACTACAAATAGTGATTATCCTGTTGGATCCGTGTCATAACAACCTCTTTCAACGCACCCTGGTTTACGAAGTTCGTTACGAGGTTCACAGTTAGGGAAGAAAAGTTTGATCGATGAGATTTCGCGCGCATCGCAACTGGATTGGTTCGTCAATCGATAGAACGAGATGAGAAAATCAAAATTATAATGAAAACTGATTAAGTTTAATGTTTCGTGCCTCGTGTGCGATAGATAATTTTTATAAAATTTGTTTTTAAAGTATCATCAATTTTGAGGTATTAATTTTTCAATTTTTCAAACATAATTTTTAAATATTACTTTGACTACACTATTAATTATACTATTTTTTTCTATACATTACAAATTTAATTCAAAATAAATACGTAAAATGATATTTATAATATAAATAAGCAAAATAAAAATTTTGAAATTGTGAATCCTTTAATATATTTCAAATTTAATTTAAATTTTTTTATCGAAATTTATTATTTTTACATAAAAAGAAAAATTAAGTAATTAAAGAAAAATTCATAGAATTAATGAAAATAATATTTTTTATATTGTTTATGTGTTTGTATTAAATTGTTAGATTTTAATAATTTAAAATGTAATATTTGCTTAACTATAAAAAATCATGAATGATAAAACAGATTTTTTTTGTCTTGTTTCGTTTTACTCTAGTCAACCAATTCTGCAGGGATTTATGGAACTCGGAAAATCCCAAATAACCGTGGTCTCGTCGAACACGTTTCCACTGTATTCTCTCTCGCTTGTAACTCGTTTAAACTCGCTTTTCTGAACGTTCCAACGTCGTCCCCGAGGATGAGAATAATCTCCGTGGTTAGATTTTTCTACAAGATAATTCTCTCACCAGTGGGATACCAACAAATATTGTGACATCGTGACTGAACAAAACTATCCTATTTTTGTACAGAGTAGTTTTGTTTGTCGATGAAGAGACTGAAAAATCTATCTTTATTGTGTCATCAACTGATCGATGTTAAAATATCTTTTACAATGAATATTGATATTTTTAAAACAACCTACAAATATTGAAACACGTTGCGATATATGTATCGATTCAAGCAATGAGTTTAAGTAACTGGCTCACACAATGATATTTCAAATTTCATGTTTGAACCATTGTTTTAATAAGTCGTTTTGAGTCGATGCATACACATGTTTCATATGAAAGAACAATGATATAATACTTTATACAAACATAGAGAATTCTTGAGAATATTATTTAATTCAACTGTTACTATCGCAATAATACAAATTAAAGTGAATTCCGAAATCCAATGAAAACATGATACGATGTTTTTTAAACAGTCATCCAAGTTATGATCACGACTATCGTAATTGGATTTTGATGATCGAATGAAAATCCAACATAATCGAATGAATCCAACAACATTAAAGTTATTGACAAACACAATTATGATTATTATTGTTATTAATCATGAAAACTGGATTATTAATTGAGAATTTACAGTTTAAAAATAAATCACAAACTATCATCAATAATATATATTTTAATTATTCATTTTAATAACAATTTTGATCAACGTAATTTGAATTTATTTTACTTCGTAATGTCGTTGCTCTATTAAAAATTGTGTTTTGCATTTTGATCCGCTTTTGAGTCATAGCCACCTGTTGTTCATTGCAAAAAAATGGAACCGGGAAATTCTCTCCCTTTCTCGTGCATATGTGAACGTTCAATATTTTCTAGGCAAAGTTTGACGCTGGTTCTGCGAAAATATCCCGCGAGGAATGTAATGGTTGGATGTTGATTTTGGTATGAAAATAAAAAAAAAAAAGAAAAAAAAAAGGAAAAAAAAGAGAAAAAGAACCTACGAGCCAAATAGAAATTTAAAATTTGAAATGTTTGCCTAATATCTCGTCAGAAGCGAAATTGGGAAAAGGTAGAACGAACGATAAAATGAGGAGAATGCCCGAAAATAGGAAATTAAATTCCATGAAATATAAACGAGCGAAATTTCACTCTATACAGTAGAGACTCGAGATCGAAAGAAATCTCTCTCCATTTATTCTCTTTCCTTTTTTTCCCTTCCTCTCTTCCCTTGATTGTCGCGTTACGAACAATAAATTCATCCTCGATTATCGGAGATCGAACGATTTTCATGATTTCACGAGTTATAACACGCGATAAAAGCTATTTACAAAAAAAAAAAAAAAAAGAACGCGTCAAAATAATCTGGAAAACGTATAATAGATTTATCTCACGCAACATCGAGGCTGAAAAATCAAGAGAATCTGCGATAGGAGCTCTCACGAACGCATTGCGCGTTGCAATAGAGTGAAAAAGAAAAAAAAAAGGATTGAAAAATAGAGGGTTGGAAGATGAGAGACGAAAGTGGAAAATAGCGAGATACAACATACGCTCTTGATATAAACGGGGACAGAAAAAAACGAGACGTGGTCTTGGAAAGATCGTAAACCTAATTCCGTGCATGGGGCGTGTCAAATAATCTGGACCGTGTCATAACTCAAAAGCGGACCTCTCGCAGTTGTGAATTACGGCTCGTCCGTGGCCGGGCAGCGGCGATTTTTTCTCCTGAAAATTTTATTGCCGTCCTGCGTGCACAGCGTATGGATGCAAATTATTACGTTTGATATATCGTCGGGAAATTCTCTATCGAGACTTTCGTCCGGAATCTTTTTCCTTTTTTTTTTTTTTTCCTTTTTTTTTTTCGATCGTTCAACCAGCCGATAAACGTGATTTGACGCTGGCAATTTATTTGATGGTTTGTGAACGCGTCAAAAAGGAAGCGTGGAGAACGTTGAGATGAAAAATGGTTGAACACGAATCCTTTCTGCGATTGCGATTCAGAGATGATGGTAAACTAATTCGCTTGTGGGGTTGTTAGAGATAGGAAAAACGTGATGATGACGTACAGCTAGTGAGAGATATTAAAGGAAGAACAGATTAAAATCGTTATACAATATATTTCGTGAATGTATGTAGATCGTAGATTATAACCAATGTTATAATTTTTCTTTTAGATTCTTTTAGAGAAATTTCTTAATAATCCTAATTATAACCAAAAATTAAATTGATGTAATTAATATCGTGATTCATATCATAGCCATACAATTATATTGTTATATATTGTTATGTTTCATTATTGTATTATATTATTTTAAGGTTAGGTTGGTTTAAGAGTGCCAAAAATCAAACGTAACAATAATAGACTCATTCAAATGTTCTGTAATTGTAATTGTCTTCAAACTCAAATTTCAAATGTTTGAAAAGCCAAAGTCAAGTCAAACCAAGTCAAGCCAACCATTGTTGCGTCTCTAAGCTAATCTAACCTTAGATTCTACAATACAATATAATATTCTTTATTTCTTGTCCAAAATTTTCAATTTTAAAATTTGTATGACATTCTTACTTATAAGTTATATTTTAATTAAAGATATATATTTGGAATTTGTATTTAAAAAGATATAGATAAAAACTATATTCGAGAGAGAGCACGAGGAATGAGACATCTGGCAGTGTTGTATCGAAATATTGTTAAAGATTTATACATGATTAAAAATGATTATACATAAAAAACATGACTCTGTAGAATTTCTGATGAGTAATAGTGAGGGAAAGTTTGTTGATGAAGATTTAATATTAAATGAGGATGGTATATTTATATTAGGGATATAATTTGCAGACATGAAAGAATTATGAGAATTAGTATTAATTTTCACATATTTTTTTTCTTATAAGCCATTCTTTTGGTTTCTATTTATTTAAAATATCGAATCAAAGGCGGAAAACAAGTTTAAATTGGTTTTCTTTAATATATTTAGTTTGAATCACTTGAAACTTTTTTATTAATCATTGATAAATGTCGTTCCAATTATATAATAATTATATAAAATTATATTATATCTTAGAATTTCAAATAAAAAAAATGACTTAAATATGTTTCCATCATCCAGTTCTTTATTTTAATATCCAAATAATTATTTTGATAATAAAATAATTTTGCTAAGATGCTTCTTATCTTCTATCACTATGTGTACTAATAATTCTGAACTTTTTTGTTATATAATCCAACAAATTTGTCATAATTGTATGGAGATTCAAATTTTTATAACAATATAATTTTTAAGAACATAATCTTATTGTTCATTATATGAGTCAGGTTCTCAATCTTTAAAAAATGAGTACCATCAAAATTAAAAAATTTATTATGCACTAAAAGATAAGTATTTAATTTAAAAAAAGTTAATACAATCATTGATCTCTGAAAATGGATTTTGTGATATTTGATAACTATAGTTTGAAATTGAGGCCATATATTTAAATCGAAAATAAATTTTTGACAAAATTGAAAAAAATTTTTAAAAATCTTTATACATTATATTACACAAATTTTATATATATATATATATTTGAATCTAATTCGATATATTATTTAAAATAGAAACGACTCGAGATTTTTCATTTCATAGATTGAGAAATTCTGCTATGTATCCATATTGTAATCCTGAATGATATTTCATTCTTATCTTTGTTTCTTCCTAATGAATAATTTATAGTCCTTTGCATTCCAATTATATTTTTTTTTCAACAGCCATCCGGACTGAACATATTAATTCGAGTTTAATGATTTGAATTGATGCTAACGTCTAAAAAATTCTATTAATCCAACAACGATTTCAACTTGATTTCCTTTAATATTAATAATTTAAAATATTTTCACACTGAAGTGAATATCAAAACAAAACTTCGTTTCTCGTTTCGAATTCTGCAATACTGATTCCAAATATCATTTCCTATTGTCATCTAACTAAGTTTCCTCGATCCTTTCATCAATCATCCTGATACCCTGTAAAACATCGCACTGATTCAAACTCGAATGCGTATTTATATGTATATCCCATATGAGTCTGTGTATAAGTATGCATGTCACGATTTGAGGATTCCTCGTCGATAAGACGCGGAAAATCTTTTGAGAGATCGACGTATCAAACGAAAAATTCGAGAAACCATAGAATTTGCCATGAGCGAACTCAGAAGAATTCGAATTGTTTCACGCTCGATGCGCTCGCCATTTTTGTGGCAAATCACGCGATGAATCTCGCGCTTCGAGGAAACTATGGAGGCACACGTGGAGGAGATTCGATTCTTGGCAGATCGTAAAGCAAACACATCGTTCATCCGTAAATCGACTGATGATTGACAAGATAGAAAGGAGAGAGGCAGTTGCGTTTATGATCTTTTAAAATCGACCATTGATTGCTTTTTTCTTTCTCTTTTTTTTTTTTTCGTGTTCCATTCGACTTTGAGATTATCTGCACATCCCCCTTCGGCCGCCGCATCCGGCAGTTCCATTTTTGCTTATCGTAATTCGTAATCCTAATATGCTATATTAACGGTTTTTTTTCTTTTATTAAACGCTTGGTCATCGCGCATCTTCGCTACGCGCGATGGAGAAGATGGTTCCTTTAAGGAACGGTGGATTTTCGTTTAGTACTTAGATAAATCGGCCTTTATTTCGCGTGGCCAATATGCAGTTTGCTTTGCGATACACGGTGAAATATTTTTTTGAAAACAATTCTTTGAAATTTCCTTTTTTTTAAATGAATCGTGATGAAAAATTTTATTTCTTTATTATTAAATTTTTTTCTTCGATTATTTCTTTTAACGATATTGTTTATATTTTGTTAATAATTAATCACTAGCAGAATTCGATTAAACTTTGATTGCAATTTTTTTTAGAAGAAATTCAGATTTAAGATGTTCTGGAATTATCAATAATAGTATTTTCATCTCATTTATTAACCGCGACCAATGTAGCTTGACTTTAGTGATCGAATGGAAATCAATAGGTTACTTTAACAAAAATTGTTTGTACACATTGATTTGTACATATTATTATTAACGAACATCGACTATTGCTGGTCATTAGTCGCGTTACATAATTCGGCCTATAGTTTAAGGTGTTTCGAGTTTAACTTTTTATTAAAAGTTATTAGTGTTTGAAATAGTTTTGTTGAAATAAAACAATATAGTGATAGATACATTTATGAAAAATATTTATTTGAAACAATATTTTTAGATTATATGTTTAGATTTAAATTGATTTTGATTTAAAATATTATGTTTATGATTATTATTTAACAAAAAGAAAGACATATGTTATTTCGATTAATAGATGAAGCTTTTAATAGATATTAATCAATCAATTATTTTCGCAAAGAATTTTAAGATACGATCAAAATAGAATTTCACTAATAGAGAAAATATTTATTTCCATTAATAATTTCAAACTCGCGTTGAATAAATATATAATTCAAATATTACATACTTATAAATCAAAGAAGGATCCGAAATTTTATTTAATGTAATATTTAATTAAATTTTATTCTTTATTTCAATAATTATTTATCCAAAACTATTTTCAAACACAAAACAGTAATATGTACATTATTTTATATTTCCCAAATGTAATCAATATTTAGCGATGAAATGACAGCTCATGGATCCTATATACCAAAACTCATTGACTCTTAACAACGTTTTCACGTTAATGAAAAATTAGCCTAATTACCTGATTTATATTCAACGAGTATCGCGAAGCTCGATCCAACTCTTAAAACTCAGTTACACGACGATTACGCACATTCGATAACGAATACAGAGTGAGGAGACAATAGCGGCTGATTGGTCGCATGTCTTAGAGGCTCGTCTTAGACACCCTTAAAAAATATCTATTCTTGCTTGTCCAAGTATTTCGATCAACCCTCAATCTCCACGTATTTATATCTATTTATATAAGTATATATATATATATGTATATTTATATATAATATATTATCCCCTGTCGGGGGGATATTCATGTACTGTGCAGACATGACAAGTTGACTAGGCAAAGAAAACGCGGATCTGGCATTCCGATAGACCCGGGCACATTCATAAAAATAGGCACGAATATTGGCCGAAAGTGTCACCTAGCCAATTCGTCATTTTTACAGTATACGTTTGTGTTTGTATATGTCTGTGTAAATTGATGTACGAATTTATACATATATATCATGTACGGTTCATAACGGTTCTGTACATCGGGCTAGGCAACGCCCACGATGGCTTTCTCTCTCTCTCTCTCTCTCTCTCTCTCTCTCTCTCTTTCTCTTTCTCTCTCTCTCTCTCTCTTTCTCTCTCTCTCTCTCTCTCTCTCTCTCTCTCTTTCTCTCTATCTCTAATTTCAGCCATCTCGTAAACTCACCAGTCTTAAACACCGAGTTAACATTATTATCACTACGGCAGAATTGCTTAACTTTCCGTGACAAAGAGTTCGTTTCTCGCGAAACCAGCGAGCAATAAACGGTAATAATAATCGGTTAGCCTAAAAAAAAGGAAGAGTAACCGGGGGGAAGAAGTGTGGAAGGTGATCCGGATGAAAGTATGAACTTGAGCAGATATCGAACGAGTCTTCTACAAACTCGTAACACGGGTAAACGTATTCTCGTTTCCTCCTTTCCTCGTTCTTCTTTGTTCTCGTCTTACCGCTTTCAATCGAAACGAGTCCGTATTCTACGGATTTGCATCTTATTTTTTAGATGAAAGACATGCATTTCACCGACGCAAAGAATTTATCTTTGTTAGCAAAAGAATATTCTTAAGGTTTTAAGAATGATACTCCATTTTATACCCGTTTCACTTCTTCTTCCACTTTTTCTTCACTTCTTTCACCAAATTCTTTTCGTTTTCAACACTTAGATACGCACTTGCCTCTTACGTATATACACTATTTCACTCAATTATTTCATTCACGCACGATCACATGTGATTTTTGCATAGTCGATTTCACTGTTACCGATCGAGCAAATTATCTTTTCACCCCAGGAATGTTTCCAATTTGCACTAGGATCCAAGTAATAGACAGATCGTAATAACACGAGTGCAAACGGCCACATGGACAGATTTGATTCGATCAAACCGCAACTTCAATCGATTTTCAAAATTCCACCCACGTGGCGGTTTGTTTGCGTTCCTATAAGCTCTTCGAAAATTCGATTCCTCTCCCGGAAAATTCCATTACAAGACGAGGTTCCGCAACACACCATTTCGAAAATATATTCAAAAATTTTCTCATTTGCGGATCGAAAGGATCCATATATCGATTATTTTCTTACTCCAAAAATGCGTGGCTTCTTTTCTCATTTCGTGGATCTCTCGTGGCTAATCGAATTCGTACAATCTCGAGAGAAAGTTTCTCAACTTGAATTTTCGAGCGCGAAACGGAAAAGGAAAATGCACATTGTGACATGAAAAATATGTTTCCAAATTCGATATTCCCTTATTCGTTCAACGAAAAAGAGAACTTGATCAACTGTTCTTTCTTTCGAATCACACATCTATCTTTGATAAGAAATTATTATCCATGGAACACATGATCCGGAAAGCCATACACCTGATCAATCCATTATGCACTTCCTGCACAATTTGGAATCTCATATCTATTCTCCTGGATGAGAGATTGTCGTTCTCTCCCAGACATTTTCCATCAATCGTGTCCGTATCCATGTTTTCTTCGAATTAATTCGTCTGAAACCTACATGTATACCGATAGTTCCCTCCTTGTATACACGAAAGATCGCTTTCTCTCCCTCTCTCCCTCTCGAGAACGACGATAATCCTGAAATTGAGCCATCAAACGATCCGACGAGTCATTTCCACGTTTCATCCAAACTTCCACCCACTATTCTCGATCTCGTCCCAATCTCCAATCCTCAGCCCGTAGTTAAAACTTAGACGTCCATAGCGTCCCCGACGTAGCCCTCGTCAGGACTTTCCGGGTGATGAGGCGGCTGAAGGTCTTCCGCCCTAGCGGCCGCGGCCGCGGCAGCCTCTCGAGCAGTTTTGCTCAACAGTGATCTAGGCGAGAGCGGCGTGGTTTCGCCCCTGTATGCCGCTGGTGGCGAAGGGATGAACGGCACCTCGGGGAACACGGCGACCGGGGATACCGGGGAAACTGGCAGCTGTTGTTGGATCGGTTGCTCGACCGGTTGAATTGGCTGCGGCTGCTGCTGTTGGGCCGGATAAGGATATCCCTCCGCTGTATATCTGGTGTCAGTTCTGGGGAGGACAGGATCGTATCCCGGCGACCTGGCCAAGAACTCCGCCTCCCTCGAGTACCTGGCTGGTGGCGCGACAGCGGTGCCTTCTACCGGCATCCTTTGCCTCAAGCGAGGCAGCGTGCTTGCCGCGCTGAACGGGATCTTGGGTAGGCCGAAGTTGAGCGGGTAACCGTCTTGATCGAGATAGCTAAGCTGGGGGATGTTGGATGGGCGCAGGTCGGGTTGCAGCGGGTATCCGGAATCGTATTCCAGAATCTGTCTCTCGCCCGGCTGATGTCGGTACAATTGGCCGTATCCCACATCGGTTGTCTCCGGGACCTCGTTTATCAGATCGGGTTCGGTCAGATACTTCGACACCGGGCTGCAATAAGGCTCCTCCACGTTCCTATGCTCCCTGCGCTCAAGAGTCGCGGCTCTGCTCATCTCTCGTTCGGTATACGAAACCATCTGCTGGTGCTCAAGCCCGATCAGGCTACCGTTACCCTTTCTACAAGGTAAACTGGTTGTCGTGTCTTTGGTAATAGGCATGACGGATTTGTTCTGCGAGACCAAGGCTTTCGAGTTTCTCTTGCGGTCACGGCGACGTTTGCGAACGCAGAACACTATGCTGCCTATAAGGGAGGCGAGAGCGAACAGGGTGCCCACAAGGGCGCCCGCAGCTACGGCGACCACATAGCCCGACCTCGAGTGATCGTTGGGCGGTTCCACTGTTATTCTCTCCTGGAACAACACTCGCAGCGATAGATTCGCCTCGGCTGAGCCCGCCCCGTTCTCAGCTATACACGTGTACGTTCCCTCGTTCAGGGTCTCGACGGAGTATAGAAGAAGAGCGCTGCTCATATTGGTTCCACCACGCTGCCTGTAGACGTACCTGGAACAAGATCATGGAATTTGATCGAAAACATGAAAGCAGGAGTTTATATATAATAAAATGGAAGTTAATCTTTCGTCGTGATTGAATTTCGTTTCAAAGACGGTCCGTATAATTTGAAATCAGAATCGTGTACTAATCGTTAACAATGGCTTTTTTTGCCTTCCGCTGGAATTGGAACGAGAATTCCGGTGTTAAACTTCGAGATACGGGATTTTTATCCGCTTTTAACAGTTTGCCGCGATGGTGAATGACCTCAAAGGTTCCTCTCGGGTATCGGCAACGTACCCACTTAATTCGAGACGAGATTCATTAAATGCTCGGGCTTTTGAAAACTATACGCAAGCTTCGTACAACCGTTCTTTGAGCCGCGTTCCATGTTCGACTTTAATTTCTATCTTTTAATCTTTCGTTCTCGATATTGCGCAATACTAAGTAGATATAGAGCGAGTCTCGCAATACGATTGCTTCAAATAATTCGTAAATTAGTTGTTGCGTGGAAAAATGTTTCAGAGTTTCAGAGTTCATGTTTTATTAACTTTTTTGTAAGTGGGTATATAGAAGATGTATGAGTGTGAAACTTTTTAAATGGTTTTTAAATGGAAACGTATATTTTTTTTTAAATATATTAATTGATATAGATTATTATTTTATGAAAAATTACAAAGCAATTTGTATTAAAATAGTTTTAATATCACAACGATAAATACAGCGAAAGTTATAAACAAATTCAGGCTTGAACATTTTAAGAATTTTTTTAAATAACATTACTCTAATTATATTTTAAAATTAATTAAGAAATAATTAAGTTTCGAAATCATATAAATAAAATATAAAATTTCAAATGAAATAATATTTAATAAGAAATATTTCATGAGAAAAGTAAATAAATATATTCTCAATTAAATAGTTTTAATTAACATTTCATGAAATAAATTATTTGATTTCGATGAAAATAACTAATTTCTTAATGTATGTTATTTATTTTCTTATCTCTCTTTTTAATTATCCAATTAAAGTACATTTTACTTATCAAATAGTACAAAGCGTTATTTCAAATAATCATTTTTAAATTATCATTTAAATTAAATTTTGCTTTCTGATGAAATCTATCTTCCGTTACTATTATTTTATATGAATTCGTAAATTACATACTTGAAATGTTTCATTTTTCTTTTTTATTTATCAAAACGTTATGCAAATCGGATTATTAACAAGGTAGAAATTTCTTTAATAGTTACATGGACTTCGTATGATGCATCATCGGACAATTATAATTTTTGGAATGTTGAAAAATTCATGCGAACAAACCTTTGAAATTTCACTGAGATGTCAGTAAAAATTGTCGATTCTTGCTTGCGCCACCAGCGGTGGCGTCGTTAATTAGAATACTTTCGTGATTAACGACCGTGACGGGCGTCTTTCGAAAGAGCTCAGATGAAATTTGACGCGAAAACGAATGAACGACTGCAGTAAAGTTTGTTCGGAATGCAATTTTCGCCAACGATCTTGATAATAAGGCTGCCGACTAATTTCTTTTCAAATTTCATCGATGTGTTATTTTCTCACGAATTTTAATACGATATCTTTTGAACATTTTTTTATGACGTATTATGATAGCGATTCGGAGTGGAAAATATTCGAGATATATATATATATGATTTGATATGTTAAAAGTTCTAAAAAAACTGTTTATAATTAATACACGATATAATGAATAATGAGATTTTATATGTGAATTTTTATCAATTTAACAAAGTGAAATGAAAATCATTATATAATTTCAATGTTCTTTTACATTTTTTTTAAATATTAATTTGTGACGATACGAAATATAGGAAAATTTTAAATATGTCTATAAAATTCAGATTTTAATGCTCTCTATAAAAAAATATTTCCAGGTAAAAAAAAAACCATATTTAAAACAAGAAAAAATGCTGAAACTTTGAGGATAAATTTTAAAAGAGGGAAAATTTAAAAAAAAAATATTCTATATATATATAATCCATTATACTTATACATATGAATTTCTATTAAAATATAGATTTTTTGTTTTGTATACTTTTCTGTAAGGTAATATTCGAATATTTTTGTGATTGTATATAAAATAGGAAATATAAAATTTAGAATACATATAATATTGAATAATATTGAAGAAAATTAATATAATGTAATTTACTGTTTTTTTGAAAGGTGGTTTAATATTTAATTTAATATCTATCTCAAAAATATAAATTAAATTAAAATATAGTTAGAAGATATGTTTTCTCTTTTTTCTTTTTTATAAAAAAATATATGTCATTTAAATATATTTGCAATTATTGGACTATGAAATATTTAGTAATTTGTGTAAATTAAAATTTTTTTTAAAATAGAAATAAAAATTTATAATAAGTAAATATAAATAAAAAAGCATTAAAATGAAAATTCATTTCATCTTTTAAATATCATAATATAATAATACATTCTTAATATTTTATTATCTTATTATAAATATATTATATACATCCTATATATTTTTAAATATTTAAATTTTACATAAAATTTTACAATCCAATAATTATAATATTTGGAAATTGCTAGATTACAGTAAATTTAAAAAAAATTTAGAAAATTAATACTACTTATATATTTGCTTACCTACATTTAACTTAATTCAAATCCAACACTATAACGTTAGATATTTCTATGTCTTTATTCTGTTATAAAAATCATAAGGAAAAAATAAAATTATTCAATTATTAATTTTTTTCATTAATATTTACTAATTTTTTACCATACTTTATACATCAATGAAAATAGTAAATTTTTTATTTATTTTATTTATTTACTATATTTTTTTATTTATTTTTACTTTAATTTATTATTTTTATTTTAATATATTTCGTATTTTATTTATAGATATGTCAAAACAAAAGTAATGAAAAATTTTATTTAAATTCATGAGAAAGTAACACATCGACAGGTTGAGATATTTATCGACATTTTATTTAGGTTGCAAACGATTCTATACGAAAGCCATTTATCATATTTCCATCGACGAGAAGAAGTAGCCAGGATTGTATTTTCGAAGAAAATTTTAATATTCTTCATGGTTCGCCAAACCGTTATTGTTATCGTTTCGTCCATAATATGATATTCGGAATGAATATTCAAATCATTTAGCGGAAATATTATTTCAGTGGATATCGTATTTTGATGTATTGATTTCATATTAAGAATACTTATGTACCTTAAGAATTTAAAAATTGTTCAAAATAAAATATTATTGGAATATATTGAATTATTGAAATAATTCAATTCAATGTGAGTGATGTGTACATGTATTGAATAAAAAATAAAATATTAAATTACGATAAAATAATATTTTTCAATCTTTTTTTTTAAATTATGATATTCTTTCGTAATATGCCAATGCTTGTAAATTCTCCATATAAGATGAATTCTTCACAATTTAAAAAAATTAACATAATTTTTTGAAATAATTAAAAATGAAAACAAATTGAGAATCAAATTGTCGAATAAATTTAAGAACATATATGAAGATTTTGAGTTCCACTCCAGCGTCAAACTATGGTGGAAAACTTGTTAAAGTTAATAATTTAAATGATATAGATAATCATGAATTTGAGTGATTTAAATGAATAAAATTTTATTCCAATGATTTTGATCGAAGGAAAGGGAATAGAATAATGCGAACATGATAAAAGAAATTGAAAGTAACGATAGAAAATAACGACTTGCAGAATTTTAGTCAAGATGCATATAAAACATTCTCACATTCCCTTACCTTCTTGCCCAACGCAGGAACAGTCTCGAGACAAAATATTCCACGGAATATACTCACCGAGGATAAGCCGAAGACGAAGCAGAATCGTTCTCGTTCTGCAATTCACACAATTCTCCGTTAAACCACCAGGTGAGTTTGGCAGCCGGCACAGCGTAGACGTCGCACTTGAGAGTGACATTGTCTCCTTCGTAGGCCTCGATCTGATCCTGGAGCTCGATCTGCGGCAGGCAAGCGAGCTCGTTCAACTTCACTTCCTTGATCTGTTTACCCCGAAGTTTCGGTGGAGAGTCGCAGACTGGCTCGGACTCTTGAGGGGCAGCGGGTGCCGACTCCTTGAGCCAAGCCTGGGTAGCCTGCAGACGACAATCGCAGAGCCAGGGATTGTTGTGCAGCGTGAGACCCCTAAGGCTACCTCCTAGAGGCAACGTGAGATCGGGTACCCGGGTCAACCGATTGCCATCTAGTCGCAACCACTCGAGTTGATGTAGGCCGTCGAACGCTCCCTGCTCCACGTTCTCTATTCGACACTGGCTCAGTTCCAGGTTAGTCAGATGGACTAGATGTTGGAACGCTCCTCGATGGATCTCCCTTACAGGGTTTCCGTTCAGCAACAATTTCATCAGATTCGAGTAAGATGGAAAGGTCTCGGTCGGTATCTCCTCGATCAGGTTCTCGGAGAGATCTAACTCAACCAGACCCACCAGCCCGACGAAGGCTCTCGACGCAATATGACTGATGTGTGATCTACTCAGGTAGAGTCTCTGCAGATTGATCAGACCCAGGGCGTGAAAGCACTCTGGAAGCAGACTGACCAGATGATTGTTCGATAGATCCAACACCTGGGTCTCCTCCCTGGCGCCCTGGGGCAGTCCCTTCAGGTCTCTGTTGGCGCACTCCACCCACTCTTTACCGCTTTTCCATTTGCACGTGCACATGCTCGGGCAGCCCTCCACCAATGAGGATGTCCATGATAACAGCATCATCGTGCCGAGAAGTGTCCCTCTCCACCACCATGCTCGCATGCTCGAGCACATGGTGCGTTCCGTTTCCCCGAGATCTTCCTTTCTATCTCATCTTATGTACTCGATCTCGTTTCACGCTTTTATCTCGTGTGCGAGCTTTTACCTCAGCTTCCTCTTGCCTGCAGCATCTTTGAGATCTTCTTGAGCTCGAGGATGGGATGGGCGGTCTCTCGATGAGTATGTCAGGTCTTTCTCCGATTCCCACCCTGAAACAACAATGTTCGATTGACTTTAGTACGAATCTATTAGTAGATTTCTTTTAAACGAACGAATTTTTTGAGGAAAGGAGAAAAATTCGATCTAGTTTTTATGTTTTTCATTCCCTGTAATTTGATTTTTTAATTGTTTCAAAAAAAATCTGAAAAAATTTTGAGATATTTACTTATAGGTTCTTTATTAACTATATAATATTTTAGTCAAATGTTTAAATGTTTTTACAATAAAAATTTGACGGAATGTTAAGGACAATGAAAATTTTACTCGCAGCAAGTTTTCATGTCGAAAATATAATAAACCAATTCTTGGAAAGAATACTATATAATATATTAAAATAAAGAAAAATTTAATATATTTCAAGATATACAATGTTTTGTATTCTAATCATTTTATCTTTACAAATTGATCATAACTATTTATATGACTTTTTAAAATTGGCTTTAGTTAATCAATCTTTAATTGATTAATTTTAATTGTGATTAACCAAAATTAAATATAAGACATTGTTGTATATTTTAAAATTCAAATTTCTTATTTTTCATATTAAATCAATTTCTTTTAACTACCAATCAAAATAAAAAAAACAAAAATTTAATAAAAATGGATTCATACAATTTTTCAATTTTTTTCTTTTAATAAATGTATAACAAATTTAATAATATAAGTTTATTAATTGACAAATTCAACTTTAAAACTGCTCTTAAAAACCATAAGTTATAAAATGTATTTTATCAAATTTTTCTTTTATTATTTTTATTTGTAATTTTAGATATTTTTTATTTTTTTTTACAGAATAGAATATTGATTATTGAATAATTAATCATCTAAATACAAAGTGAATATATATATATTCTTGGAAAAATACATCTTGAAACTGTAGTTAAAAACATATTTTTATATTTAATTTTTTCATGATCTATTTACAAATTTCTTTTTAACCAATTATTTTAAAAATTATTTAAACTTTTTTTTAAACTTTTAAACTTTTAAATTTTCTTAAATTAGAAAATAAAATCTATCCATTTGAAAGAACTATAATAGTTAATTCTTCTTTTCAAGATGATATAGGCTTTCGCTAAATTATCATGACTTCGTAATACGTTTCATTTTAGAGACTATTCTCTGTGAACATGCTCTTCGTAAATAACGCTCCTCTCATGTGCATATTCACGCTTTTTAAAACGATGAGGTTAGCATGTTCATCATTGTGCAAAATTTATGAGTTTGCAATGAATGAGTCAAAAATTAGGTCAGAAAGTTCCATTAAGGCTATTCTCTTGAAATCATCTCATTCTGTTTATCAATTCACAAGTTCCAAGTTCATAATGTTGTTCAATAACATAAAAAGCAGAAAAATTTTTTTAACTTTTTATACTCAATAATTTTTTATATTAAAAAATTTAAGAAAATTATTAATCGTATAAATTTTATATCTTAAATTTTATTATATGCATTTAATGAAATTAATGAAATTAAAATTTAATTTATTGGCTATGAAATATAAATAAATAGAATCTTCAATATTCGAAGATTTGTTACACAAACGTCTATTAAATATATTAAATTTCTTCTTTATTTCTATTAAATAGTCCACTGTTCAAACATTCGATGATATGTGAAAGATATATTTTTCTGATTATTCTTTCAAGAAAAATATAAATGCATATAAATATATAATAAATATGTATATATAAATATATATAATAAAATATATATAATAAATTTGTAATATGTAGATATTTGTAAAAATCTTTACAGTTTTATTTTGTTCTTATTCATATAAAGCTGATATTTTATATGTTCTAATATTCTGTATACAATAATATATATAATATGAAAAAAGAAATTAATTGTTAAATAATTCAGAAAAACAAAATTTATTTTATTTATTCGGTTAAGACGTTAAGTATTAATTTAGAAGTTCAAAGAAAAAATATAGATGATAAGATTTCTGAAAACTTTGAATAAATTTAAATATTTCTAAATTAAACATTATATAATATTTAATTTTCTTATTTCGTTACGTTTTTGACTAGATAAAAAAAAATTTTATGCAGCACTGAATTTTTAAAAAAACTTTAAATTTGCAGCGATTCTCAGATTCACATTAAATCAATATTTTTTCTCTTTTCATTATTCTTCAAAAATAAATAAAAAAAATTGGCAAATTGTATATATATATATATATATATATATATATATATTGTAATTAATATAATATCATATGATTAATATTTATTTTTGAATTTGTTTAGAAATAATAGGCGTGTATTTCTTAATTTTTCAATTATAGAGTAATTATAAGAAAATTTTCTAATTTGAATTTTCTATATCTCTTTATTATATAGATATTAATCTAAGCAAAATTTTATTACAGACCAATCAAAACAAATCGAAGTTCTGCGAATTTTATCAATTTCTAAAATCAATTTTTCGATTGAACATGGATGAAGCCTCAAAGGAAAAAATGTCATATCAATTTTTTTTTATTTTTTTAAATAAAATCCTTTACGATTATTGTTCCATTGAAAAATATTTCTATTGAAAATAAACAAAATATTGAATATAATAAATATTCTAACACAATATGCATCATATATATATTATTGTTCAAAAATAAATTTAAACATTAATAAATATTTCTAAATATTGAATATTAAATAATAATTAATCTTATTATTCCGTTATATTTTTGATTAGATAAAAAAAAATTTTATGCAGCACTGAATCTTTGAAAAAATTTTGAAAGAATTTTAAATTTACATCAATTCATTCACATATATTTTTCTTTACATTATT
Source organism: Apis mellifera (assembly GCF_003254395.2). Taxonomy (NCBI): domain Eukaryota; kingdom Metazoa; phylum Arthropoda; class Insecta; order Hymenoptera; family Apidae; genus Apis; species Apis mellifera. Next base: position 3,595,365 of record NC_037648.1, read on the forward strand.
CTTTTTATTCTCATAATTTCTTTACATTATTTTTCTATCGAATCACAAAATTTGTAATATCAATGCATATATATTATTATACTTAAATATTTAATATCGTAACTAAAATTATTATTTTTTTAAAGAATATATTCTTATATTCAAAATTACTTCAGTATTATTTAATTAAATTACATATTATTTGCATATTATTAGCAATAGATATAATTAAATGTATTTCATTGACATACCCAATGATTAGATATTATTGCTTGCACTAAATCTTTCGATTAGTTTTCTTATTCTAGTATAAAATAAAATTTTCAAAAATTTATAAGAACTCAAAAAAATAAGATCGTTCCATTGAGTACCATAAATAATATAAAATATTATTTATTTATATATAAAAAATAATATTACATATAAATTAATTGTGCTTGTGTTTATATAATATTAACAAAAAAACGACTGCAAATTCTTTTTTTCCAAAACTCAAATTATATTTTCTTTGATAGTGTATTTGACATTGAATTCCGGAAAGTAATTAAATTAATCACAATAGCGAAAGAATTAATTAGAACTTTATTCAATTCTCGAATGATTAACAACAAAACCACGAAAAAATATCAATTTCACTTGGAAATTCAGAATACAACTTCATATCATATTGATGTTTCCACAGATCGGTGTTGATACTGTTTCATAGTTGACGCACCGTTCATAATTAATCGTTCGATCTCACGTTACATTTTGAACAAGGAATAGGGACGCATACTAATAGACGTATCACACCATCATCGACATTAAACCGCCTAGGTACACGATACACTTCGAAATTATATTATGGTGGACGCGTCGTTAATTTCGATACAAGGGATCCACTACAGCTTCTTCGAAGGTAGACCTCGATCTTGAGGACCGCAAACGATAAATCGTAAAGTTGGCACGGAATGTTGTAATCGATTCATCTCGAGCAACGAGTTTTCGATCGGGCGATTGTCACGCCGCGCCTGCTCCGCACGAGAACCTATCTCAATCTCATTCTAAATGTTTTATTATCCATCTAAGACCGACCGATAATCGATCAAAGGATTTGTCATGGTGGAATTCTTGTCGAAATATCGAACGAATTTCGTGTTATGAGCGATGGATGGATTAACGGGTTTAACTTGAAGGCGAAGTTAGTCTTGTAATTGCTGGATTTGATGAATTAGAGAAAAAATTTTCTTTGATGTGTGTTTAACAGTTCGAGAAAAATTAAAATTATACAATTATTTTTTAGATGAAGAAATTTTTTTTTAATGTTCTAAATTTAATATATAAATGTATGGATAAAAAATAGATAAAATTATTTATAAAATTAATTTTTAATGTGCAAATATATTTTTTAAAAGTTTTAATATTTTATTTTGTTAAATAAAATATTTTGATTTTTTAATTTGTATTTTTATTAAAAATTATATTTTATTTTTTATAACTTTTTGTTATAAATTTATTGATATTTTAAAATGAATATATAAAATGATATTTATATATTATATAAATATCATTTTATAAATATATTATATATTATATTTTATAAATATCATTATATATATAAAATAAATATAAAATTATTTGTAATTATTGCATAATTCGATTATTTATATAAAAAGAAATATTATTTTCTCAAAATAAATATGAATTATTATAAAGTAATGAAAAATAATTTTTAAATGATTTTTAAATCATTAAAATTTTAAATCATTAATTTTTAAATCAATGAAAATAATTTTTAATTTGTGATGTGTTGATGATGTTACAAAATTTGTTCGTTAAACTGAAATAACAACTTAAATATTACTATAGCATAGTATAAAAGATATAGAAGCTATTTTAATAGTTTTTGTTTGCTATTAAAAGTTTTAAATACGAAAAAAAAAAGTTTATTCTTACATTTTATTTCACTCTAGTGCATCTTAAAAGCATATTTGCTGAAATAAAGAAATATATTTTCTATAGAATAAGAATTTTAAATTATATTTATGGTAAAAGAAAATAAAGATATTTATGTTAACACGCAATAATTCAATAATTATTTCAATATATATTTTTTTAAAATATACATAGAAGATATATGAGAAAACACGCGAAATGAAATTATTTTGGTTATCTACCATTCTTCAGAATATTCTTCTCTATTTTTTATTTTTTATTCATAATCTACATTCTTTAACACGCCATTAAGAAATTTCACGAACGAAAAATGTCGAAAGAGAATCATATATTTTCCTTCGATAATACTATCCGCAACGCTTAAATCTTTTTCACAAGATTTCTTCATGTTATGCATCACAAAGCTCGATTCACTCTCGTGTTGAATCGTGTAAATTATCAGAATAGCCAAACGATAAAGACAATACCACAACTTTCAAGACTACAACTCGTTTCCTGGAATGGTATCGTTGCATGTTACATGGAATTCAATCTCTATTATACGGTAAGCTCGAAATCTCAGGCAGAAGGCGGATTATCCGATCGAATTTGCAAAACATTAACTCTCTCTCTCTCTTTCTCTCTTTCGGTCGTAAAAATGCGATAAGGGATCTGCGAGGAGGACCGGATTCCCGCTTTCTTTATCGAGCGTATTTTATGGAAAAATCTGACCCGCATTGGCTGTGAAAAACTTGGAAAATCTTGGAGATGGCTTCAGGGAAGAGGAAAGGCTCACCAAGAGTAGGAAAGTGTGTAACTATAGAAGTTTGAAAGTAGAAGATGCGAGTAAAGAGAGCAACTTGTATCGCGTTGCAGGCAAACTTGCCGCATAAACGAGAAATTAATCCTTTTAGAAACTGTTTTTCGACCTATGATATGCTTGTGCTCCGTCGTTCAGTAAACGTTTGGTTATTCTTGAACGTACAACTACAAAACAATGCGCTGTCGCGTCCTTGGCATCTGTTGGTATCTCTCCGTCAAATTCGGATGAGTTCGAGCGATCGCCAATTGATTAAGTGTAATATCATAGTAATGAGAGAATTGCATAGGATTAATATATTCGTGAAACATTTTTGTAAGATCTATTCTAAAAATCAAAACAAACATAAAATTTGAAATTGTTAGTTATAATATATTTTATATAATATATTATTAACTATTATATTTTTAAATGCATATGACACGTAAAATAAAAGTATATTATATTTGAGAAATAAAGCAATAAAAAAAAATGAAATTTCTATTTCAATTCCATTTCTTTGATTATATTTAAAGAAAAATTTAATTTTGTATAAAAGTCTGTAATTTAGTTACGAATAAGTTTGCATTAAATAAATCTAGAATGAGAATATATTAACAGTCTCTATAATAAAATAATTTGATTAATTGTCAGAGTTTCTTAACTGTAAGACAAATAGAATAGAATTAATAGAATTGGAATTTCAATTTTTAAGCTATATATATGGTTTTTGAAATTCAATACGTATAACAAAACTTATTTTTTCTTATAAAAGATATTTTTTTTTTTTCTTTAGATTCCCATGAAATAATAAAATGAGTGATTTATATAAAGGAAATGTTAACAATTTTCAAAATATTGACAAAATATTGATTCCGTAACACTATTATAATTGATAAAAAAATAACTTTATACAGAATTACATATATTTTGATTATTAAGCGAATATTAATATAATTAAAAAAATATAATATCACACATAGGGCTATATGTATATATTAATACAATTTGAATTAATGATATTAATATAGCCTATGTTTAAATCTATTGTATTAAATCTATGATATCGTATTTTACAAATCTAAAAATTCAAAAATTCAGTGAGATTTTGATAAACAAATTATTATCAACAATATAATTAAATGAATTCTTACATCGTTCTTCTAATACCATTAAATTTTTCACAATTCCAAATGCTTTTTATTATATTCTCAAATACATTATCTAAGTGAAAGTGCTTAGAAGCATGGGTCAAGAGCTTCTCCAAATCGACAAAGATAAATATCTTCGTTTTGTCAGACCATTTCAAGAGGAACCAAAGAAAGGTGAAGATCCTAGATTCACCGAGGCGTCGAAATTATCGAATAAATGTGAAAGCACGTTGTGCAAAATTGTTTTGGAGAACAAACTATGTTTGGAAATTGGCGAGAAGCGTAAAGGGAAGAGCAAAGAGAAATCTCCGTTGCGAAAAAGTTGCGAAGACGACGGTAGGGATAAAAGATCGGTCGGGAGAAGGAATAATAAATTCCATAGAGATGCGAGCGCGTGCATCCCTATCGTGAAGACGTCAGCTCGAAGAAGAAACACTCCTCGCGGCATCAACCGATATCAAGATATCGGAATATCGAGCGGCCACGCGGCATGCAAACCCCCACGGTTTTTCATGGCTTTATTCCAGCATACCCCCGATCAACGAGGTTTTTCACCGGTGCAAAGGGAGGCCTCGAGGATATTGCCTGCTCGACATTTGGAATCCAATATCTACTATCGCCACTTTTTCCTTCTCCCCTCCGCAATTTCGTCGATGCGCTTTTTAACGCGTTTTAACCTCTGGCAAGCGAAGATCCTTGAATAGCTCGATGGAAGAATATTAAGAGTTTTCGATTAGCTTTTGTTCGTAGATTAAATCGTATTTATTGCATCAACGTTGTTGCTTTGGAATTTTTACTTTATTAACTATCGATCCTCGATAATTGCACGTGGCTATATCCGATGAACTATATTGATTCAATGAAGAAATATTGTGTGATAAGCTAGATGATTAAAATTTGTAAGTTAGCTATTTCAACCTTAAATCAAGGTATTTACTTGTTTTCTAAATTCCAATAAAACGCTTTTAATAGTTTCTATATAGTTAGATTAATCTTTGAAATTTTTCAAGCTCTTTGATATATTGTATATATAAATCAGATCATTATGGTAAAATATAAATTTTTTAAAAATTTAAATTAGATTAAAATAATATATTCTAAATTAGATTAGGTTAGATGTTAAAAATTCAATATTCTAGGTTAGATTTAGCACTTTAGATATTCCGAAATTATACAAATTATGAGAATAGCATTAAACATTTTTGTCGATATTTTTTAAATTATTTGAAAAACTATTTAAATTTGAATGATTTAATAAATAAAAAAGACTTCACGAAAAGGAAAAGGATCCAAATTGAGAATTGTAAATCGAGGATCGTATAATTTTTTTTCCAATTCCAAAATGGCGAGTGGATTAAAATAACCGGCCGAGATTTTATTTGTTCCCAACGGGTGAATGTCCCTATAAGAGAAAAAAAAGGTTTCTTTCGCTCGGCACGTTTCAACGTCGAACAGGCCTAATCGAAATGCGCGTCGAGGGAAAGCTTCTATTGCCAAGACCTCTATCTCCACGAGTCGTTCGGCTCGAATAAACAAATGGGGACGCTCGAGAGACACATCGTAGAATTCGTAACGTCGGAGAGAGAGGAATCACTCAAGCCCACATTGGATTCGAATCTAATTACCTATCTCACGTTCAACACACGTGAAAATTCAACTTGTATCGCCTCAATTTTCTCAAACTTGCTCCTATATATATAATCTGTTAACACGTTAACGAATGACGTTCGGTTTGCAAAATTATTAATGATTATTTTTAATTATGAATATTATTATTTATAAAAAATATTTAATGATTATGCACGATATAAAATGGTTGATAATATCTATAGATACAAAATATTTAATAATGACATAATGATGTATTTTTTAATATAGAATATCTAATAATATAATCCAAAATGATTATAATATTAAACGCAAAATGACGTTTTAAGATATATATTTGATACAAAATAAATATTTCACGTTCACAATTTTGTCTATAAAACACGTTTATCACCAGCATGCCAGATTTCATGTAATCATCATAATAAAAAATTTAAAAGATCCATCGTTGAAACATTCCGTTTACAATAGTCGCAAGGGAGCTTGTGGAGCACGACCTCGAACTTGGGGACAGAAGAATTATTAAATAAAGGAGTCCGCGTAAAGAAATTCGTTAAAGAGGAATGGTAAATTGCTCGGGTCCCGAATTGCTCATTCCGCAATACTCGGCCGCTCTAGAAACTGAAATTTCGTGGATTTTTTTTTTTTTTAACGACCAGCTTTCATTAAACATCGGACTCCCTGGAATTCCAACTTTTGAAACGATGACGGCCATTCCGCGAATTACTTTCGCCGTTTCAAACCGAGATTTTCAGGCCGCTCTTGAAAAACGCGCGAGAAATGGCGTCGAGATATAAAACGCGTCGTGTCATGCGAATGCCTCGCCACCCCAACAGCGATTTATCCGCTCGTGCGAAAATGAAAGAGGAGACGAAAAATGGGAATTCGATGTATTCTCGATAGCATCGCCGACAAACTCGACACCGCGCCTTTCGAGATCCAGCCTCGAGTTTCTTGCGGAGAAGGGTAATGGTCCCTATCGCGACACGAATTCGAGTGCCGAGTATTCGTTGAAACGAAGAAAAACGTCAATGGGGAAATATTCGAAGATTCTTCGAGGATCGCTCGATTGAAAATGGCGGTTGAATGGAGGAAGAGCTGATTTCACGTTCGATTACAATTTTATGAATAATCGGTTATTGTGGAGCGGATAAAGAAAAAAAAAAAAATATTCTCATCGAACATTGACTTTTTTTTTTTAAAATGGATTTGTCGTAGAGATATTTTGATCGATAAAAATCTTTCGACGAAACGAAGAAGGATATTTTTTTGGGGAGGCTTGTTCCTCGGAGAAGGAGAAGGGAATGGGGAGAAATAAAAACGAGAATTTAATTAACATCGGCCACCATTAAACGAAAGAAGAGAAACTGGTGACAAAGAGGAGAGGCAGTGGGATATTCGTTAAAGTTGCTTGCGTCCGATCGAAGCTGTTGTTCTCGTTCGGCCCTTCTTCTTCCTCGACTTACAATACCCCAGACGAACAAGAGAACAACCTACCGCCTTCTCATCGATCCGAACGAGTGGACCAAATCCACCCTTATTTCCCTCACTCCCACGATAGAGGTTCCCAAACTTCAGAATTGTGGCTTTCTCAAAATTTTCCAAACATTCTCGCCATTGGAAAATAACGTAGAAACGAATGGAGCGTGTTAGTTTGATGATGATATTTATTTTAATTTTCTTGGAAGATTTATTTACTGTTTGAGAACCTCTTGCTTTTAATTCTCATACTCTCGCTGCTTTTTCTCTCACTTTTTCAATCTTCTCCTCTACGATTCAATTTCGGTTTAACATTATTTCTTCTCTTCTATTTCTTCTGCGGGACTCCAGAAATTTAAACAGCTACAGACATCAGAATCGAAATCAATTCGATGTCGATACTGTGAGTATGCTGAGTTGTACTCTCAGACTAGGTTCTTGTTTTCGACACTTGAACTCCATTCATTTCGAACATCATGTTTCTCAATTGTAAATTCGATTATTTTCGATCATCATGCATCTTGCAAGGTATAATCATTAATTACAATGATTTTGAAATACTAAATTTCAAATAGACGGATCTTGCATCAACAAAGATAATTAACAAACATTGTTCTTATTATTAAATATTCATAGACTACTACTTTATTATTAAGCGAAAACAATGCTTCCAAGCGGCCATTCATCCAACTTGATTGTATAACTATTGATTATATATCTTACGTAATTGAATTTCAGGTCAAATGGGAATCAAATAGATTCTATATTGCAGAGATCATTAGCAAATGTTTCGAAATTATTATTAACAGTCATTGACTGTTGCTATTATTGTTTATTAGCGAGAATTTATAGTTTAGAATTTTAGTTTTTCCAAAATCATCAAACAACAAATAATATTATATAATATTCCTTGTTATTTTAATAAATTTGATCAATGTACTTAAAAAATTTGCAATTTAAAATAAGTTCTGGAATCATCAGTAACAATAAATGATATTTTTTTCCAATTGATTTACACAATTATTTGTGATTTACACAAATATTATTGTTATTGTTGTTGTTATTATTATTATTAACAATCATCGATTGTTGTTAAGCCTGTAGTTGAGACTTTACAATCAACTATATATAATGGTGATTAAATTAGTGATTAAATCGTAAAGATCCTTTATTTTTGTCTTTTTCTTACATTAATAAAGTAAAATAATAATAATAAGTCTGAAAGAGAAGTAATCTCAATACAATTACGAATTTTCCATAGAAATTGAGAAACATCTTTGCAGAGAGGCAGTAAATCTCGATCTCTTCTCTCCAGTAAAAAAAAGATTATCCAACGTTGATCAATATTTTTTTTTCTATCGCAAATCAGAGGCGCATTTGTTCCAGTTCACGTTTCAAAAATTTCTGGTCACGCGACCGGAGATTCCATAGAAGTTGGAGGATAAGGATGGATAGAGGCCGAGAATCGAGAAAGGGCGAGCCAGAGGCAGAGTTCGATTCGTGATCGAATCGATCCAGTGGATTCGCCAATTTTGCGCTCCGGTGAAGCAGATTGTATTTAAAAAAGACAAACACAGAGGAGGAAGCGATCCGCCTTTTCCTCATCGTATCGACGCCATTGTCAGCTCATTAAAGGTGAAACGATCGTATTGACGATAACTTCAAAGGATCTTGTGAATCTTGTAAAAGTACTAAAGAGTACGATCGATCGCCCGTGAAAGTATAATTCTCTTCCCCTGATTCGATGTCAACCCCTTTGAGGATCGTTTGTTCTTCAATTTTTTTCAAAAGGAATTTCGCCTACTCTCTCTTTTAAACGTTCTAACGTAAAATCCGATTTCGCGATAATAACTTTCGGAATTGGATCTGACTACAAAATTCGACGTTTCTTCCCTATCTTGCTGCTATCTTATTTCTTTATTCATTAAAAAACTTTGTTTGTCGTCACGTTTAATGCTCTTTGCATATCATCGAGCGTAGACTATGATTTCTTCGGGTACTTATTGTTACAATGCTCTGACGTTTCTTCCGTTAAGCTCTAATTAATGAATTTCTTGCTTTTCGATTTCGAAACGTCTTTATTTTTTCTACGAAAATGTTAAAGATCCATCTTGTGAAGCTCGATTTATGAATGTATAATGGAAGATAAGAATACAATAATGGAAGATAAGAATATGAAAATATAATAATTGAGTAATAAAATTTAGAAAATTTAATATATTTAATCAAATTCTTTAATCATTTTATAATAATTATAAAATTGATCATTAGTTTCTAATTCTAATAGAATTGGGATCAATGATGTTTTAGTTGATGATTTCTAGCAATCATTTATTTTATTTTAATTACATTTTATCTTATTTCAATATATATTTCAAGATCATTCTCTCAAAAGTTCTTTAAAAATTTTTTTTATCTTATATCTTTACTTATATCAGGTTGTTTAAAAATGATTGAAATTTCTTAATAAAATTATCGATATTTGTAGTTTTATTGAAAATAATCAGAATTTGATTCGAGTAATTTCAAAACAAAATTAAAATTATTATGAATAAAATTTATAATTGTTATTAATAATTTATTATTCATTTAAGTATAATTTAAATTTTTATCATCAATAAGTCATTCATTCTTTTAATATAACTTTTTTGAAAGTTCTATAAATAATTTTTATGTATTCTGAATATATAAAAAGAAGACATTCTAATTCTATGCTGAAATATAGTTCATTATAATACATAATACTTATTTTTTTATAATAAAATGACAAAATAATAAACTATTTAAATTGTATTTAGTTTCAAATTTTAGATCGACATACAATGAATATTATTTAATGGAACATTTAATTATTAAATTCTATAATAAATGATCGACTATTTTATATAATATTTACATATATTTTTATTACAAATGTTTTTATACATATTAATATACATTTATATTATACATAAACACTATAAAATATAATATTAATGATAAAACTTTTATTTTTAATTCTTTATTTTTTTTTTTTTGTAAAAATTGTATCACAATATTTCCTAGATTTATTTAAAAATTGGATTAATCATGATATATTTTTATAAAATAAAAATGAAATAATGAGATATTCTATTTTAAAAAACACAAATCTATTTTTATTTTTATTTATTCAATAAAGTAAAAGAAAGTATAATAATTAAATTTTATTAAGAATTTAACTAAGATAATAATTTTACTAGAAATTATCGTTCATTTTGTTAAAAGAAACGAGATTTTTTGTTTTTAATTTACAATATAAACTTACATAAATAAAAATTATTCAATTTATATATAAATCCATTAAATTTGTTTTGTTCTGAGTTTTTTAATTTATATATATCTCAGAAATTTGATGTTAAATGATTATCTCAAAGAATCTTTGTGGAGGAATTTTTTGAAAACAATTGACAGTAATTGGAAGAAATATTATCATGGATATATTTCGAATGATAAAGATAGCACGCTGATTCATCGAATTTCTCAAAGAAAGACTCAATCTTTTTTACTCTCAAATACGAAAGAAGTTGATATAAAGGAAAAGTAAAAATTCTTGAATAAGTACTTAACAATTTGATTTCTTTGATAGAATGTCAATTATTGATTCATTTAATATCTTCGAAACCATTTATAATTTATAATAATCATTATAATCATTTATACCAAAAAATGCTTGAAATAAAAGTTATGTAATAAAAAAATAATTTGATGCAATAACATTTTTTTAAATATTATATCAGTCAATATAAATATTCTAATATCTGTCCATACAGATTATCATTTCTAAAAAAAAATATTTATAAAAATTCATTAATATAATAAACAATCTTTATCTTATTAAATTTAAATAATTGAATGAATTGAGTAACTATCCAGGTATATATTCATTTACTCAATTACATTATTTAATTACATATATCGAATATATTTAAATAAGTATCTACCTAAACATCGAAATCAAATTAAATTAAACTACTATTCAGATACTGTAAAACAAATATACAAATTTACAAGTATTCAAAATATTCAAACTCGATGTTCTGGATACTTACATTTAAAAATAAATAAAACAAATACTTTCGAATACTCAAATATCTAATATCCTTAAATTCAAACAATAATAAAAATAATTGATATTTTACAATCAATTAACTCGTTAAAAACTCATATTTGTCAGCAATACGCGAATTCCCTGCATAATTATCCGGTAATTCGAATCAGTGAATCCTACGAGGTCTAACCTAGTTCCCAATGTGATACAATTTCCGGCAACGTGCGCTCCACCACGCGGCTTCGTCGTTGCCCGCTATTGTCCCTTCGTTTTCCTCGCGCGAGCCTGGTTTTGGGGCTGCGGATCGATGTGTTTCGAAGGGGTGCGATAATTTCTAATTGCTACATGGAAAAGCCATCTTCATGCAGCTCGTCTGCGAAAATTATTCACCAGCCATCACATCGAATATATATAGAAGTGGTGGACGTTGTTTGCAAAAATTAGGATGGAATTAATAATAGTCTGTGATATATCTATGAATCTAGATACTTATGAAATTGAATGGAATCTAATTTTCAGAATTTTTAATTATTTAATTTTTTTATCTTTCATTTTAATTTCTTTTAATTCTCTTTTGTTTGTTCTTTTAATTTTATTCAATCTATTTTATTTTAAGGAGTGAGGTATATAAGAATTCACTCGCACGATGAATTAAAAATTTTAATAAAAAGAAAAACATATAGAACACGGTGCTTTTAGTTAATTTCATTGAAGAAACAAATGGAAGAATTCAAATGAAAATTCTTAATAGAAATATTTGAATGATTGAATGATAAGAAATCTTGGAAATATTCAAGTGATGTGAAAGATGTGAGATAGAATGTATTTATAAAATTCAATGTGTGACGTTAATATATGCGCCAATTTTCTACTCTATGATGATTGATATGTACATAAATTGCATTATGAATTTTTCTAAGAAATGTAAAAGAAGGATAAGAGTTTTCTTTTATATAAGAATTCAGTATTATTATTAATATAAATTGTAGTCATTTTAAATTTCGTTATATTTTTCGCTATTTAACAACTTATCAAAAATTAATATAGAGATAAACTATCTTAGGAGATTTCTTTGATAAAATATTAAAATTAAATTTTGGATTAAAAATATTAGAATGCGAATATTTATATAAAATTTGAATATTTTATATGAATATTTATGTAAAATATTTATATTTAGATTTTTATGTACAATTATGTATGGAATTAAAATAAAAATATATTTCATCTTTTAAATATCATAATATGTAATATTTGCTCCCTAATAATTGCTTCCGATCATTTTTTATCTTTTTGTATATTATATATATTCTGTAGATTTTTATATTTAAATTTTTTACAAATACATAAATCTACGTAATTTACCTATTATTAGCCGATTTATCAGGCTGCCAAATATTCTATAAATCCAAGAGAATAAAATATCATCATATTTTATCTATGGCTACAATAGTTTTGAATAATTTTTATCTTTAAAAAGATAATAAAATTAAAAAACAATTAGTTTTATTTAGATACTTTTATTTAGATATGTTTATTCTTATAAATTCATATTTTTAACCTAAATGTAATTGAAATACAGAATAACAGTAATAATAAAAAGAAATATATTTTCAAAATTATTTTTATTGTTTCTTTAAGATCGAAATTTTTTGCATAATAATATCATTTGTTTCTTTAAAATAAATATTAAAATAATACAATTATTTTCAATTATAATTAAAATAATTTTAACAGCTTAATAATAATATCATTAAGATGAAAGACCTTTAAGATGAAAAAATGAGATAGATAAAGTATGATTACTACTTTATTTACAAAAAAAAAAAATTATAATGAAATATTCTGAGATTCTAAAGGTTAAAGATTCTTTTCATTTTCCGATAATAGAACATATAATATGTATTGATGGACTTGAATATACTCTATTGATTGAATTTGTTAAAGTCCTTCATAATATAACTTTTAATAGAATTAAATGTATAAGTACATTAAATGATTATATTTCATACTTCGAGGATATATTATTCATATTCATATTCTTGATAAAGAATAATTCTTGAAGTAGAATAAATTTTGAAATTATATTAAATGATATTAAAGAGAAATAAGTCGGATGACAAATTTTTGCGATTGGAAAATCTCGAGAAATTTTCTCTAAGAAAAGTAAGAATACCTTTATGTTACCTATTCTTTTTCGAACCATTCTTATTCTTTATAAAGCTTGGAAAAACTTCTCAGAGTTATTGCATCGCCAACATCCCTCATTAAGTACCAAGACTCAAACTTCCCTTTAACTTAAACTTTACGAAACAGAAATGCATTATTCGTAAAAAGTTATATCCTTTTTTTCGATAACAAAATTTATTAACTCCATCTTATTCAGTAGCAATCAGTTTTCTTTTCTATTTCTTATATAATTATATAACGATGAATATCTATTTTAATAAATGAAATATATCAATCTTGAATTTATTAAGAATTCTTTAGAAATTCATAGTTTCAAAAATTATTCGAATTTAGAATTTGATATTCTTAGCACATTATGTAGCTTAGTTAAATGTGTCAAGTTAAGTTATTAATTATGTTAATATTCTGCAAATGACTGAAAGAGAAAAAAAAAGAGATCGTTTTCATGGGCAAATTTAGAGATTGAATATATGAAATTATTTTTATCGTCAAAAGATTATCAATTTAATGATATCTATTATAAAGCACTTTTATTTAACCAACTCTAAAGGCAGAAAAAAAAATATATATATATCTTATATATAAAGTAATTTCTCTCTTTTAATCTGTCAGACAATATTAAGAAGATTATAATACAATATTATTAACAAATTAATGATTCTTCTAAAATTTTATATCTTCTGATTATATTTTTCGATTTATTCGATGAACAAAAACAAAAATATAAATTTTAGAAAATAGCGATACTTCAAATTAAAATTATTTATCGTCTCCAATAAAAAAAAATTGATAGCACAATTAAGTAGATATCATTATTTTTGATGACAGATAAGAGATAATATTAAATTATAATATCGATTTCAATGACAATACATATGCACATACACACAATTATAATAATAATATTTCAAATTTAACCTTCACAGTACCAATCATATTAAATTCGCTATGAATTGTTAACGAAAATCCTTTCTTTTTAAAAGTTATATCGTATTTCGTAATATATTGTACAAATAGAATCGAAATACATTAAGTTAGGTTAATTAGAATTAAGTAACTCTTAAACCAATGTAATTTATAGACTCAAAATTGTTACACATGTTTATTCATCAAATTATTATCGTAAAATAAAAATTACACTTAATTAAATTAATCCTTGAACCTAATTAACAATTTTTTCAAGAATAATAACGCCACCTGATTGGAAAGTGACAAAACGATTTTTTCTCAGGCGATTATGCGTCGCACACAAGCTTCGTCGTTTAGCGTGAACTCAATTTCACGGTTCGGAAAGGAAGCTTCAATTATATATAACACGTTCCAGAAGGAGCCTTAATCCCGCTCGAGATTCTGGCGTTCGAGGGGTGAAAAACGCGATGATGATTCGCCGGGATAAGACAAATAGAGGGGGAGAATGGAAGCGCTCTTAAATTCCAAATTAATACCGGAATACCATCTCACACCTGACATAACGCAATCTTTTAACATAACCCGCTCCGTCGAACCATAAAATTACCGAATACCGGCATCGATCGGCGACCCATTTCCTCAGAACGAACGATTCATCCTGGTCGACCGCGAAAAGGGTCTCGAAACCTCTAGGGTGAACTCGGTGAAGCATTGCCCTATTACGAGCATCGTTCGACCCTTCTGCGAACTGAATTACCAAGCGGTTCGTTCTTCTGTCGATGGAAGCTTTTGTTATTCTCGTTAGGGGAAGAGATTGGTAGAAAGTGTTCGATTTTCGAGGTGACAATATTCTTTCTCGTTCTCTCGAGCTTCGCCGAGTAGAAGTTTGGAATGGTTAATCGGTATTTTTAATCTTTTGAGGTTAGAAAAATGAATAGAGTATTTTTAATTGTCTCAAATATAAGCGTCAAATTGAAAGAATTCAGCATAAGTTGTTTTATTTATTTATATTTGTTATAAAGATAACTTATTTATATTTGTTATAAAGATAACTTATCAATCAGTCTATGCCAGAATATATATTCTGTGCGATAAAATGCTGGCATATTTTATGATTTCTATCAACATGTATGTAAAATATTTGAATACGTTGCATTTATATTGCATGAAAAATACTGGAAATCATAAAGTATGGTACTATTGAAGATAAATAAATACTAAAGCAAGCATTAATTAAATATAAAATAATATAATTATTATTGAAGTAATATAAAACTTGAATTCATTGCATTAATATCAAGAAATACGAATACCGAAAAATTCAGACGTCGTGGAATAGAAAAGTAATATTTAACTTTTTTTTTTTTTTTTTGTATTAAGGTTTGTTATTAATGGATTAAGAATATGTGTCCAAATTTTCATTAATTAATCTCAATAGTATGTTATCTATGTAGTATGTTATCTAATCTTGTTAATAATTAATAATATTGTTCTCTTTGCATACAAAATAAATATATTTGAATTAATAGCATGGAGCATTGGATAATTCAGATTTCAGATAATATAAATTGATGTAGAATTTCATGAAATAATTTAACGTGTAAAGTCTAGAAATAAAAAGATAAAATAATGTTATTCGAATTTATTTTTGTTACATAGATTTATATAAAATTATATTTGATTATATAATTATTTATATAATTATTATTATGTCAGCAGCAGATATTTTGTCTATGATTTCAAAGATAATCTTATAAACTTATTTCTATTAAATACGTTAAAAAAAATTGATCTAATAACGATTCTTTTCAAAATTAAATGGTATTCCTTACAGTTTACTCAATCAATAACTATTATATTCCTTATTTCATCGAACCTTGTATATAATATACACTTAGGACTGTTCATTTTTAACTTTGATTTTTCCACATATATTAATTACGATCTAATCAATTAAGTCATCAATTATTATTCAATAACATTGTGCATAATTTATCATAAATCTTTTAAAACAATCCATTAATATTGTTTCGACATCTCTGCCTTAAAATATCTATCTATCTCGCTTTGTTTTATTTTATTTCGTTTAAAGCACCATATAGAAGTCAATAAAATTAAAAAAATAACATTCAAAATTCTGTGACATCTCCTAATTTTTCAATAGAGATCCATAAAGTCTTGAAGACTTTCATTACAAAAAGTATAATTAAAAATACATTTTACGTCTAATAGAATTATCAAGAGAGCAATTACCTTTAATGAGATTTTTCCATCAAATGGATCCCTCGACAAAGAAAGAAAGAAAGAAAGAAAAAAATAAGATGAAATAAAAAAGAAAGATAGAAGGAAAATTCATGGCTTCTATTCCCTTGAAAACTTCAGATCAAGATTCTTTGGAAGGAGATCAGAACATCAGCGAAACCCTCAGAGGACGCTACGATCCAAAAGTCGCAAGTTCCTCGTTGATTCCTCTGCCATCCGTAATTTTATTATGTCATTTGAAACGTCGTGCAGAGAACTCTAGTTGTTCTGTCACGCGCAATCTGGATTAATTTGAATCCTGTCCTACGTTCGCATAAGATGACCGTTGATATCCAACATCTTTGGGAAGCATCGAGGTGAATATCAAGCGAATATCGGATTGGAAGATCTTTCTGACTGCATAGCATTTGCAATTCGTTAGAAATATCGAAGAACCGGACAGGTTTAGGGGCAGAACGCGTGCTTTTTTGCATATCTAGTGGGATCTTGACGTTTCTTGTCAAGTTGGAGAAAATAGATTTTTGAAATGGAATAGAAATGAATATTTTCATCTTTTCAATATAATATAGGATTTCGAAAACTTTTCTTTGGAAATGATATTTAAAACCAGTATTTTATTCAAATAATTTTTGGAATAAACGAATGGTTATTTTAATATTTTATAATGATATAATGTATTAAAGTATTCTATTGTACGTAATATTTATATGATAAATACATGTGTTCATTTGTTAAAAGTATGTAGAAAAGTTAAGAAAAAAATTCAAATTATTTATAAAATTTAAAATTGTAAAAAAATATTCATTAATTCTTACCACATCAAAAATAATTTGAAAGATTTGAAAGATTCTAATTTTTTTATTTTCGATTTATTCAATTAAAATATATTAATAATAAATTTATATTATTTTTATATATCATTATGATTTATATTTTTATTAATGCGCGTCTTTTGATATATAACAGATACCTAAAATAGAAATGATAAAAATGTCTATTTAAACAAATATTTATGCAATTTTTGACAAAATATAATGCAATATAATCTTAATAGTTATATTGAAAAAATATGTATAAAATATAAAATAATATAAATACAATAAAAATGAATAAATAAATAAGTAAAAAGAAAAAAGAAACTAATATAAAAAAATATAAAGAGCTTTTTAATAATTTTTAATTTATTTTTATAATAAAAATGATTACATCTTTTTTTTATATATTTTCTTATATATTACAAAAGAGGTAAGAAATTACTGTTTAAAAGTTACTGAATGAAAATTATTAGAAAAGATTAAGATATTAAATGTATTCAGGACTTAAAATGGTACAAAGACATTTCTCATCAATTGTAATAATTATAATAATAAACGATTAATCGATTATGATTAAGAATGATTCGAACTTACGTGAAAATTTTGTTTAATCGACCGTTTCTGATTATTAAGTTAATCAAGTAGTTGGATTTTTAAGTGATTCGTGTCGAATGGTTGGTCCTTTTGTCTCTCTCAAGTCGATAATTTTCTTTGTGTCGAATAAAATATCTTACAGAATAAGAGAAAGGTTCGAGCAATTAAACAGTAGTAGCTAATTAAAGACAGAAAATTTCTTTAAGTAGTACCGTTCGTTCTTCCTTCGCCATTCGAGGTCGTTTTTTATCGATGGAACTTAGATCTCAATTATCTGAACTTTGGATTGTTTCAGATAATCGAGTTCCATTCTTACTAACAATTTCCATGAGAAATAATTAATAGGTTCCGGTTTACGAATGATTAATGTGTAAAAAATAAAAAAAATTATATGAGTTATTCTCGAAAATTATATGAGTTATTCTCTGATGCTTTTTATAAATTAATTATTCGGAGTGAAAATCTTTCTTGTAATCTTCGTATAAAATTTTCTTATGATAAATTGATATAGTATTTAAATATTGAAATATAATTTAAAGAAATATTTTATTCTTCTTTCTTTGATGAGATGTGTGTATATTAACATAAAAATTATTGTAGCGATATTTCTTGTTTTCGCCACCAGAGGAACACATCGTTGTCGCTTCTTAAATGTTTAAGCACTTCTTTATTTTATATAGATTCTATTATCCGAATGTTTAAATATTCGAAATAAAATCATTAATAACCTTCCATTTCAAAAATTTGATTACTAAATGATTATTAATAATTTATTAATAAAAGTATTCAAGATTAATAATGAATAATGAATAAAATAAATAGTTAAATAAATAATAGAATAGAAATTATTATTATCTTATTATTCAAAAATTCAAATATTTGAATATCTGAACTTGAATCTCTATTCAAATATACTCAGAATATTCATCAATAATCTGAATTCCATTTCGAAAACCGAATATTAATTAGAGTATTCGAATATTGAATAATTTGAATCCAAATATTATTCGGTATATATAATATCTGGATAATCGAATGAAACTATTTTGAATTATTACTATCTTTTAGAAAAATATACTATTTTTTAGAAAAATACCAATTTTAGTAATAATTCAGATAATTATTGAAATATCGAAATGCAACGTGTCAGTTATTTGAAGAAGTCAAAAATTGGAGTGTTGAAAGTTGGTGAAAATAACTATCTATGAGAGATAATTGAATATTATTTTATATATAATTAATAATTTGAATAAATAGATACCTAGTAGTAATAGATGCAATAGTACATCTTACATGTGTAATATATTACAAATATTTAAAATTTAATTAATATTTTTACTAATAAATAAATTGCAGAAATACTCTATAAATATTGTAACATCCTATATTCAATTATTGTCATATAACTTATAACGAATAGATTTACACGGATAAAACGTTCAATACAGCACAAAAAAAATCAATCCAACAAAAATTCCTCAGACAACGTTTTTCTGATTGTTCTGAAACAAACACTACAAACACTTGACGCGTACACGTTTCGGCACTCCTGGCCTTTAATGTTTCTGCCACATGCGTCGTGATGGGACGCGGAAACGATTCTTTCCGCGTGCCATTTTTTTCCAACTCCTCCAATACATCAGAGTGGCGTCGACGCTTTACGACCATAGTCCAGTTCCATAATCCCTCGGATTGTCTCGTTTCTCCGGCCAACGACTAACGGCAATTTTAGTCCCTCGTTAACTGTCCTGCGATAAACCGTCCGCCATTTTAACGACATGTTTCCACGTGGCTTGTCTCTGCGAGTACGAGACGTCGCGACGTCGCTGCTAACGTTTGCTCTAACCGAGATTTGTCTGCTAGGAGAATCTGCTTCAGAGAGGGATTTATTTTTGCCCAACACAGTGCATAGAGTAGAATGGAATCATTGAAAATGAAATATTTTCGGCGATTATTTTCTTTATCTAGAAATAGAATCGTGCAACTTGTCAAAGTTTTGAAAAATATTGATCTGGATTTGTGATAACATCTGGATTATCGAACTTCGTCTCAATGAAACTTAATTCAGAGTTTTAATTACTTATAATTTGGAAAAGTATGATTTATAGAGTTCTTTAGCGTCCTTTAGATTCGAGAAACAATTAAAAGACTATCTAACTATAGCAGAGTTTGCAAAAGGAGGATCAAAAATTCATTGGATTAAGGATTTTAATGATCGTTTCTCAACAATCGTTATCGAGAATTTTATGAACATATCATTTGCAAGGCTCATGAACTAGTGAAATTGATTGTTATCAAGTGCAACATTAACTATAACGCGCAATCTCCTAACAATCAACAATTGAATATATAAACGTATGACAATCCTTCCTATTTTTATCACTAGATGGATTTAAACACAAGCATTTTACCAATGCTCGATGATTTCTATATATGTCCTACATACGTGTACATATATAGAAATAAGTAATATGAACATCGAATGAATTGAATTATATTTTTAATAATATAGTATAATATAATTGAGAATCGATTTCGAGAATGAAAGATTGGAAAAATTATATATATTTGAATCTATTGAGAAAACAATCAACAATTGAATGTATAAATGTATAAGAGTCCTTTCTATTTTCATCACTAGATGGATTTAAACACAAGCGTCTTTTTACCAATTCTCTATTAGTATGTTTTACGTACGTATATATATAGAAATGAGTAATATGAACATTGAATAAATTAAATTATTTTTAATAATATATGATATGATATAATTGATAATCGATTTCGAGAATGAAAGATTGAGAGAAATTATATATATTTAAATTTATTGAGAGAAAGAAATGTAATTAAATATGATAATCGATTTCGAAAATGAAAGATTGAGAGAAATTATATATATTTAAATTTATTGAGAGAAAGAAATGTAATATGATGAAGCAAAATAAAAGTTTGGTTAAAAATCACAAATCTATAAAAGTTACAATTATATTATTTTTTAATTTTTTTAATCTGCATGATCAAATTCAATGGATTAAAAATTTGTCAATAATCAGTTTTATGTAATAAATTCTACTTTGTTGCCATATTCTTTTTATTAATTACAAATAGATTTTCATCAAAATTGTCAGAAATGACATTATATAGATTGACTATATAGTAATATTAGTTGTAGAAAAAAAATGAAAAAAATAAAATAGTAGAAAAAAAATACATTAAGATTTCTGGAAATTCGAAGATTTGAAAATAATATATATTATAAAGATATTAATATAAATTTTTTGATTATATAATTTTTAATGACGTTTATTTTTCTCTACATAAGTTTTCTTTATTTATCATTGTTTATAATATTTTACAATATATTCTAAAAAATTAGCGATAATTCAATAAGAAAGCTTGTCGAGACCACTACAAATTTCACAATTTCCGCATCTATTATACAATTCCAATTATTGTATCAATTTCGCCTTTTCGTAAATTTAAAAAAAAATTATCTTTCCCACTGACTAAATTTCGGTAATGTTTTTTTTTTCTTTGAAACTTAAAATTTGACTGTATTGTACGCATAAGTGTGACAGGAAAAATTCGCGAAAATTCTCACGTGTAAGAACATCCGCGCGTAAAAGCCATATACATGTATTTTGAAGGGAAGAAAGAATATATTATCAACGTGGGAACGTTTAACGTGTTAAATGCACGACACCGCGGATCTCTGGAATTGTGACGCGTTTCCAACAGAGAAGAATCGTTCGTAAAGTAAAATATTAATATCCCTCACGCTATCGTCCTCCCCTTCTCGCCTTCTGCACCTGCTACCATTTAAAACGGGGCCGCCTGGTATGTCGAGGCGGGTAACCGCGCAAAAATGAATGAACTGCGAAACGCGATGCCGCGGTAAGCCGCTCCCATTATTTTCGGCAACTCCCTCCCACCTTTCGCGCTGTAAACCTTCCGCTATTACGGTTATCTCTAGTGCATTAAGTCTGGCTATCGCGCGTTACCCCTCGCTATCATGCGCTTCCGGTATCGTTCGACGTGCCGCAGTGATCCTCATCGCTGCCACAATTACGCCTAGTGGGATATTACTTTTAATGTCGGCACTTCGATGCCCGGTTTACGGTCGCGTGGCGGGTGTCCCAAGCGAGAGGAGCCCGGTGTACAGCTGCGCTGAAGAATTGCGGATGAGTTGGAATGCAGCTTGGTTAAGTGTTATGGCCGCTTTGTGCAGCGAATACTTTACGTAAAATATAGTGGCGCTTCGCTAATTGTCGCAGGGAGGATCCGTAACGCGACAATTATCGAGATATTTTCGAGGAATTGTCGAATTGCTTTTTTTTTTTTTTTTAATTGTAACGAACAATAGTAATGTTATTTTTTTTATTTTGATGCTGACCGAAGAGAATCGAAAATTACGCGTGTTTATTCTATGGAAGTAATTACAAGAGTAAAATATATTCGTGACAATTAATGAATATTGTATTATTGCATTTTTGTTCCGTATAAATATACTCACGTGAAACTATTTTAATTTTGTTGCACATTGAATAACATTGGTTAGATTATATATATTTAAATGGCGTTGCAGTATCAGTTTGTAGGATGTATAATAATGCTTTAATAACAATTATCGAAATATTTTAGAAATTGATATTTTAGAAATTCTTTTTTTAGATTTCAATTTCTTTTGAATTAAATAATATGCTAAATAATAATATTTATTATTATTATTACTTTGATTAAATTCACTTAAATATGATATGAATATATTATATTTATTTTAATTTTTATCGAAAAAAACTTTAACAATTTTATTACTACAATAATTATCTGTAATTCATATTAGAAAATATAAAAAATTCTTTTTCCTATTTTGCTTAATCCACTTAATTAAAGCAATTTTAAAAATTAAATGAAATATTACTATTATTAAATTACAAATAATATATTTTAATGATATAATTATTTTATCTAATGATACAATATATGAATAATAATGCAGAATTTGTTTTATTTTTTCCAGTATTAACGTATATTTGGATAAAGAAGAAAAAAATTATATATCATTCGTCATTATTATGATTGTTTAAAACTAAATCTGGAATAACAAGTCGATTAATGAAAGTAATCCCAACATAAAAGAAGAAAGATTTGTATAATCGAATATGTATAATTATCAAAATGAATTATCTCGTTCAGTGTTTACAAAGCGTATTCCATTATCCTATTATGTTAACGAGTCGTTGTAAATATTTCCGTGGCTTTATTTTATAATATGATCGTCGAAACCGTGCCAAACATAATTATCTCGATGCTCGCGCGTGTAACCATATGTAACCAAAAGATATATATACATTGCAGAGAAACGATCAGTTCTAGATAATATTATTCGAAATAAGAAATGAAAAATATTTGCGTGAAACTATTTTCTTAATTATATTAATTTGCAATAATAATAATAGTAATAATAATAATAATAATAATAATAATAATAATAATAATAATAATATAATAAATTATTTTATATTAAATAAGTGGAATAAATTAATTACTTAACTTTACGAATTATTTGATCAATTATAATAAGTATTTCAAATTTATTATTATTTTTATTATTGATGGATCATTGTAATGAAATATTTGAATTTTGTTTTTATGAAATTCTGTATTCAGTAAACCATTAAATTATATATTTATTATATATTTTAATATTTTTATTCATATAATGTAGAATGAATAAGAAGTTTTACTCATTCTACATTATATGAATAAAATATATCCATAAATCCATCTTTATTTTTCCATATTTATTTTTCTTATTGAATAATAATTAAAGATAAATAAAAGAATGAAATATTCAATATATATGGTTAGATATGAAATACTATTTCAATTAATAATTTCATTTATCTTAATACATTTTAATTCCCATTGTTATATTTATTATTATAGTTTCATTATAAAATTTTAGTTATTATTTCGTTTAAACAAAATTATTTCAAGAATTATTTCTAATACGTTTTATTTAAAATGTATCAATTTCTTTTAAAATTTGTTCTTTTCATTTCTATTCATTTCTATCATTCTATTCATTTTTTTATATATATTTCTTTTTTATAATTTTTTTTTATTTAATTATAATTACAAAAGAAATAAATACATAAAATATAATTTCAAATAATTATTTCCAATAATTTATTTTTTCATTTTATAGTTATTATTTTTGTTAAATTATAAATACAAAGGAAAATATTTGAAATAAATAATGTAAATAGAAGACACGCAAAATTATTTCTAATACATATTAAGATATCATCGTTTCAATTTAGAATTTCTTACATTCTATGTTTTCTATATTTTTTAAATAAATTTCCAAATATTATTTCATTTCAATAATCATTTCCATTATATTTATTTATATATTTGAAACATATCCCACCATATCCATTTTAAGTGACGTATGGACAAATTAATCATGGTTGACCATCAAATATCATGGAAAATGTTTAAATTTACAGACATAATTACGAAATTAAACTGGCAATCTGCGCCTAAATCTCGTTTCCGCTGTTTCGACCGCTACTTTAATCGCCGCCATTAATATTCGCCAATTATCCTACCATCGAGCTGATAATTATTATTTAGGTGCACGAAGCAAGAAGGTGACGTTGTTATTGGAGGTTAAATGTTCGCTTCGCATAACGATATTGCGATGTGACCATGATATTTCAACTTCTTTTGTGCAACAAACTGGTACGTTCAGAAGAAAATATTAATCTTTTTTTTTTTTTAGTGAAAAGATTCATTTATTACTGCTTTCGATCATTGTTATGTGTAAAAGTAAACAAAAAAGTGGAACGAATATTTTTCTCGTACAAATTGGTATTTTTATTACGAGAAATATTTATAAATACAAAATATATTATTTTGCAAATATATTTATATAATTGCATTAATATTTGAACACAATAATGTGTCAGAGATTATTGTTCCATATTTGTTTATAACAATATTATTGGATTGACTGTTTAATATGTCAAAACAATATTTGTGATTAATTATATTTTATTTATTGCGCAATAAATTAATATGGTGAAATTTAATTAAATCAAAGGAATCAAAGGAATATTCTGATAAAACAGTTTATTACTTTGCCAATTAAAATAATAAATCATTATATTTAGTCACTTCTTTGATTACTATACAGTGTTTGATTACTATACAGTGTAAATATAAATATAAAATTTGTGCAATTTGTTCACTAAATATTATTTGCGATATTGAATTTTGCCATTATTTATCGATTATTTTATATGAAATTAAATTGATATTAAATGATCTACAAGAATTTTAGAATATGAAAAAATTATACAACTTAACTTATACAACTTAATATTAATATATTATAATTATATATTGATATATGATTCTACTTACATATCCTATTTTACATTACATATTATTTACATACATATTATTTACAAAATATTAAAAAGAAATAAATGTGATCTCCATAAATTTTTATTCATCCATTTATAAAAATAATTATTCATATCAAATTAATTTTACAGCAAGAAAAGAACAAAATTACTTTTGACAATTTTTAAGTTATTACTTATAATCTTATAATATACTTACAAATTAAAAATTTAATTTTTATCTGTTTTCTACTGTTTTACTTATTTTATCTTTTTAATATCCATTTAAAAAGAGAGAGATAGATTTTGATAGTTTTGAATTATTATATAATGCTTAAAATATAAAACAAATTTTATATCATTTATAAACTATGAAACTATCGGAATAAGCAATTTATTATAGATTGTAGAATAATAATACAAATCAGATTTTTTTGCGTCCAACAAACATTTTTGATTAATAGAATAATAATAAATTAATTGTTTGTTTTATTATCAACTAAAAAATGATCATTTTTTTGATATTTTGATGCAAATTGGAGATAATTTTAAATTTGAAAAATTCGCCAAAAATTAAAATGAAGATACATTAATAACTATTAAAGTATTATATGAAAAAATATTTTTTCTTAATTAGTATGCCATAATTAATATTTTTTAATAATTAATAAAATTTTTATAAAATTATTACAAGATCTTCAAGCATAATTTTGCTAATACTAAAGTAGAAAAGCCAAGAATATGATTTTTTTTTTTCGTATTAAAAATTTTAAAACTTTGTTTGATATATAAGTATATTTTTATTTGTGTGCATAAGTATTATGTAATAGTTACAAGCATGCACACACATTAATAACAGTTAAACTTCTTACTCTCTTGATTTAGTATCAGCAGAAATTTCTCATTTCTATAATTAAAATAAAAATTGCAAAGATAAAATATTCGAATTTTTAAATTCTTTTAAAAAATTAAACATATCTTAAACGTTACTCTTCTCTAAAATTATTTCGAAAAAGAAATAAAAAAAAAAATAAAAAAATATTCATTTTCGTTATTTTCCACTCTCGCTTAATTTCTTTCCCTCTTCTTTACATATATACACGTCCATTTCTTTCGAAGCCATTCAATTTTCATCCGAAACATTTCTCCCTAAAATCATTACTTACACGATAATCCCGAATCTTGCCCGATCCCTATAAGTTATTATTCGTTAGAGCGATCAGGAACGGAATTCAATATTGGCCGCGGTGTTTTCCATCGTACGTTTCCCCCGAATCCCGCCAATATTTACAGAGCGGACTAGCCAGGATATTTTACAGTCCCGTAAGTTCCAACAATACGAAAAAATATGCCACTGGGCACGTATTCGAGGAGGGTGGCCCGGAACCGAACAAGCGCAGTAAGTGGAAAAAGTTGCTGACATCGACGGGCATCGATGGCACACGATGGAAAGGCGCTCTTAGTTCTCGCAAAAATGGCGCGGGCTCGAGTCCCCAAGGGGGTTCGAGTCCTACCTCTCTCCGCCCGTTCTTTTCGCGAAATTTACACAAGGATTTTCGAGCTTCGTGAAACGGTATAAAAAGAACGAGGGAGATAGAGAGATAGAGAGATAGAAGATAGATAGAAAGAGAGAGAGAGAGAGAGAGAGAATGAGAGAATGAGAGTCGTTCAATTTGTTTCCAGTGAAAACGCAAGAATCATTCGATTCCCGATGTTTGAAAGAGAAAAACTGCAATTCGAGAAAATGGAATTCCGCAACGAGCTTGGGAATTTACCGTTTTCCTTCGGTATTCGTTTATTTAGAACGTTTGATCGTGTTCTGTGGTGAATAGAATGGATCACGAAAGTGTAACAAAATAGTGTGAAATGTAACAGTTAAAAATAAAAATTATACGTTTAGTAAGAAAGTATAGTAGAATGATTGATTATTTGAGCACGAGATAAATTTAAATTTATTTTAAGTATATGAATTGGTATATTTGAAAATATTTATATTTTAGGAATATTCTTGGTATGTAAAAAATAATAAGTTTATTTTTTTTATCGTGCATTTCTCTTTTATTTTTTTCATGAGATATCTTGTAATGCAAATTTTTAGGCAAATTTTATTTTAATGAAATACATAAAACTAGAGTTAGAATAGAATATAGAATAAGTAATTGGAGGATAAAAGAGAAAGATAAAGAATAAATGATTCATATAAAAATTTTCCTTGTTTTTTTAATTTTATATATAAAATATAGATTTTACTAAAATATAGAAATACGCTCTCGTTGGAAAAAATATTTGAATTGAAATTATATTTAAAAAAATATACGTGAAAAATCGTGAAAAATTGTGTAAATGCTGAAATATGAGAAGAATGGATTTACTGTTTTAAAAAAATTTTTTGCTAAAAAAAAGTTGCTTTATACATCTCATTACATTCTATATATAAACATTAAAATTATAAAATCAAAATTACAGATATATTAAATGGATTTCTAGATAATAAGATTTGAATATTTTTGTGAAATATTGTATATGTATATTTTATGTGTACTGTAACATTAACATTTTAAGGTTCTGTAAATAAAAGAATTCAAATATTATATAATTTATATAATTTGTGTGTAAACAGTTTTAAGTGAGCTAAATAAAAAATAAATCTCAGAACATAATATGACAATTCATTAGATCAAATAATAAATTATGTTTCATTCTATTTTGAATTTATTATTATTTATTATGGCTTATATCAGTTAAAAAACAGGATAATATGTAATAATAAATTTTAAATACAAAGATTTTAATATTTTTATTAAAATAATCATATAATTTTTTAACAAAAATATAACATAATTTTTCAAAAATTTCATTTTGGATAAATGTTTTTTTTTCATTTTCTTCAAATGAAACAAAACTACAAAAAATCGAGAAAAAAGTCATTAATAATTCTGAAATCATTTAAAACTATTATATATTTTATAAATCAAAAAATTAATAAATAGTAAATTGTATTATCAAAATAACATAATAATTTTGTTTTTTATAAAACGTTATAAATCAATTCAAGTTTTAATGTTCTATTATTTAATTATAAAAAAATAATTCCAATTGAAATTGTATAGAATTAATTTCACATATTCAAAAAAATTATTCATAGAAAAATAAATTGCTCTATATATAACCGATATATTATATTTATATATTCAAAATTTTCATTAAAATCAGATTTTTCAAAATACATAAATTTATTTATAAAGTAGTATACAAATACTTTTGCGATCGACTGTCTCTTCAAACACATTTCACTTCGTTTTTATTGACAATTAAGCGAGCAATAATTGGATCAAAGCTAGATCTCTTTGCATAACATTCAATTTTAGTTTTCACAATAAACAATCTCACCAAATTCAATATTCAATTTGCATGTGTTTACAATTCACATCTCCTATTTATAATAAAAACAATCGTCTCGTAAAAACAAACAATTGCCTCTTCCTCCACAAATCTCCTTCACTCTCTTTCAATCAATCTTTTTTAATCGAAGAATCCTATAAATATAAACTCAACCATTGATGAATCCAATTAAACTCGACGATTCTTTCGAATCAATAACGACATCATCGTTTCAATACATTCCACTCCCTCTCACATACATTCCACATATCGAAAAGCGCAAGTGGCGCCCTCGGAATAGCAAGCGCTTTTCTTCTGAACTCCTCCATTCAAATTCCATAGAATTTCCGCAAGCGTGACAAGCAAAGGCAAAGATGTTCCACCCATGATAAAAAGAGAAACGTTCTGCGATTTCATTGGCTCTTTCCAACGTTCTCTCGGATGAAAACCGGTTATTTCGACCGCGGTTCCTCGATTCGTCGGGTATCATCGACAAAAGAGAGCTTTCGCAACCACGAAGACGACAATGCCGAGGGGTGCTACGAAGCTGTGAAAGGAACAATCCTCGATACAGGAAAAACGTGTCTTCTTTTATGGAGAATCGTTCGCGACATCGTCTTTCACTTTACTTTTATGTATATAAGTGGTTTTCATTGTTTAATTCAATATAGAGACAAAGCGCTCGTCTCCTCAAACCTCTTTGAATTTTGACTTTGTATCAGTTGAGGATAGGGAGAGAGGGAATCAGGTAAGGAAGAAAATTGATTCGATTGCGTGAATCCTTGGGTAACGTCGCTTTGCGCTTTTGTGTTTTGCATAGAAAATACGTAGACAGATAAAGCGAAGATTCCTTTTATTCGAGAAGAGATATATTTCTTGGAATAATAGCAAAATCTTGATTTGATTAAATAAAGTGTTTTTAAAAGAGAGAGAAGTTCTTTTTTTTCTTTTTGATTTCAGAATCTTTCTCTTCAATTCTTTTGACATTTATATTATTGTAATTAAATTTATATATGGATCATAATTATTTTCATTATTAGACATGTATATTTAATATAGTAAAATTTCAATAAACTTTTAAAGTGATAATAATTTCCCCTTTTTTTTTTTAAATAAATTTGCAAAGTTATCTTCAGTTTTTTTTTTACTGTAATAATTTTTTTTATCTATTATACTTATAGGTATAACAGATATAAAAAAGAATAGAATAAATATTTAATAAGCAAAAAGTTTAAAATATTTGTATTTTAAGAATTGAAATATTACTAAACAAACTTACAAGTAAATATTAATATTGTCATTTAATTGTAATGTAATCATATTCTCTCATTTATTTTTCTTGTTTATTTTAAAAAAATAATAAAGAAAAGAAAAAATATATTGATCTCATATAAATGAGATTTTAAATTAGCATGACTAACTAGTTTCTGTAATATATAAAGAATTAAAAAAAATATTTTCATTATATTTATAAAAAAATATAATAATTTCAATATTATTATGATTCAAGACATTTTTCATCTGTTATTGTTATATAAACCAAAATACTAATCATATAAACTATAATTAATTATTATTAATTATTAATATTAGTTTTATTTTCTCGTATTAATTAAAATGTTATTTTTTCCATTTAATTACGATACGAGTCACAACATTAAATATACTAATTCTCACACTATTCTCACGCAAAAATTCATACGACGAATCTTAATTACATTGTTAAAAACTAAAAATTATTAATATCGTTTCATCAATTTTAACTTATCCATTATTCATTTGTTTACTGAAACTATCTTGTATCGACACATATGTATACATTTGATAACTCAGCAAAAAAAGAAAAAAAATGAAAATATCTATATAATACAGAAACATATTCGTTCGTCCCGCGACATCGAATTTAAATATAAATGGAAAACCTTGGACACGTTAGATATTTTTAACCGTGTTTGATCAGTTTACGAGTCGTAATCCCATTCCGGAATTTCTGTGGGTCCAAATGGAAGTCGAATGCGAAACGGTTAACTTCATTCTCGGCCTGTTCCAGTTTCAACTCCCTCCCCATTCTCCCCTCCAGTTGCACTTGCTTAACAGGGCTAAGGGTATCGCCCCAACCATGAGCGAAATACGTCTAATCACGTTTCGAGATCAATTTTTAAAAAGGTCACCGTGACCAAAATTCCAGGCACGTTCGAGGTTACGAGGGATTCCAGAGATTTTTCTTCGATCGATATTCACGGGACGGTTTCGACAGGGGAAAAAAAAAAAAGAAAAAAAGTCTTTCGAACCGGGGTCCGGTTTCCTCGATAATTGAAATCGTAATGGCGTCAGCCGGACGCGCGTCCCGGGGGGCAGCTGTTCCGTGAGACGAAATTAGAGCTTTGTAGGATGATTGGTCGTGGAAAGAATGATGAATTCTCGGAGAGTAATTTTTTTTTTTTTTCATTTAAAAAAAATTAAAGAATCTAGGAAATTTTGATAATTACTCGAGATAGTAAGGAAGTACTTTAAATATGCAACTCCTGCAATTTCAACTGATAAAAAATTCCTCTTCTGGTGATAGAAGAGGATATTATAGAGAATGAAGGAATCAGCCAATAAAAATTAATGATTTTCATTTCTTCATCTTTATATACGTCATAAATAAAGTCACAAAATATTAATTTATTTTAGACAATGTTCAAATCATCATTAATATTTGTAAGATTTTAGATTAAATTAAATTATGTTAAATTAGAAATATCTTTTGATTGATATATTAGTTATTATTTATTATCTTAACAAAAATGCAATTTGTCTAAACAATAAGCGAAATGATATTTTAAGTTATGTTTATCGCTGTTTTAATTTTAATTTTGAATATGACATAATGTATAAGCAATCTTACTTTGGAATTCTCTGACAAGAGAATTACTTTGTAATATCGTTTCAGCAATTTTGGTTGAAATGATTAAAATGCAAAGTAGCAATTTTTATTTTCTCTAGAGAGATATAAATCTTTTTTGCTTCTTCCTTCGTATAAATATATAAAAATGAATGATATGGCATGATATATATAATAAAATATCAATACTAAAATTTAAGATTAAATTCAAAAATGTGCAAATTCAAAAATGAGAAATTATGTGAGTTTCATGTAAAACGCTTGATTGAAAAAAAAGATAGAATTGAAAGAAATAGAAAATGTATTAATACAAAGAAAAATAACGAACAAACAAAAAGCATCATGTAAATCACAAATCTATAAAAATTGATAAATCTAAAAAATTTAATAAATCTTGGATGAAATTAGAAATTAGATAAAAAACTTTATTTTTCCATTTTCTCTCTCACTCTTCGATAGGATTATGTCGCAATTATCTCGCAATCTCTATCGTTTTAACTCGAAATTAAGAAGAGAATAATTTCGTGAATGGTTTACGATGTCGATCTCGTGGAATCGATAAACTTTGATCATAATCAACTTTCGATAAGAACCGTAGGGAATAATTCGTTATATCCTTCTTTAAATCCTTCATTCAGATGGCAGAAAATTCGTTTTTTTAAATATGATATTTTGACGCAAACGATCAATTTCATCTGATATATCACCTTTAAATGGCACACTATACATATAATTTGAATCATTGCCTTTGATGCCGTATCAATAGCTACATTGTTCCCTTTATATCGAAACTATTCATTGTTCGTAATCTATCGTAGGAGGTTAGAAATTAGTTTCCAATTCAAAAGTCTTTGAATAGTGTTCGTGAACCTCCTTCTAAATTGAGATATTCAAATTATTATGAAAATCAATGAATTACAATTGTTATTGAGAAAAACATATTTCATTTAATTTTATATTTTCTTTTCAGATTATCAAAATGAAAAATTATATATATTAATTCACTGAATACTTTATGTAATATTTATTAAAAGATTTTTTATGTAATTATACACTAACAAAAAAAAAGATGAACACACGATAATTTTGTTATTAATAAAATAATTTAAATAATTATTTTACAAAATTTATACAAAGAATGTCTATATTGTACATTAATAATAAATTTATGTATTTTATTGTTAATTTATATATTAATTTTGTAAATTATAAATTGTAAATTTGACTATATAATATTTTATATATAGACTTTTTATATTTACATTACAGATTTATTATATTTATATATTGTAAAAATATTTTGGAATAATTAAAATATAACATTGAATCAAGCAAAGAAAAAGCAAAA
The DNA here is from genome assembly GCF_003254395.2 of Apis mellifera. Taxonomy (NCBI): domain Eukaryota; kingdom Metazoa; phylum Arthropoda; class Insecta; order Hymenoptera; family Apidae; genus Apis; species Apis mellifera. The sequence goes on from NC_037648.1 coordinate 3,628,165, forward strand.
AGTCTAGAAAAAATATACATTATTTGTCAAATTACGAATATTAGTAAGTTATTTATAATTTTACTGTTGATATCTAAATAATAGAAGAAAAAAATTTGTTTTTTAAAAACAGTTTACTAAACAATCGTTTTTTAACTAAATTAACATCGATTCATTCTGAAAATCTATTTTCCTAAAAACTTGTTCAATCAGAAGACTATCGTTATCGATTTCTATCTTTATAAATTCTAGTTTAAAGATAATCTATCTCATCGATTTGCGTCACGATGAATCATAATTGAAAAATAATTATTTTAAAAATAATTAGAGTAAATGGTCTAGTTGTTAATTATCGGATAAGCAATTAATTTTTTTAAAAATTAAAGAAATTTTTATATTTTATTTGTAATTAAATTATTGCAATCTTTTTTTAAAATATAAAAAATATTTTTTAGAATAATACAATTTATCCACTTTTATTATAAGAAATAATCAAGAATTAAAACAGTGTTAAAAATATCAGTATAAAATTATGCAAAATAATAAATAAATTATTATGTGACAATTTTTTTTATATTTGGATTAATATTTTTTTTCATTTTTCAACAATTATTCACAAAAAATAATGAACATAAGTAAAATAATAAATTAATAATAAACTCTTCATAAATTATAATATTATCATATACTTATATCTTAATATAAAAAAAAATTAAAAATATTTTTAAATTATTCAAAAACTTTCATATTCCTATTAAATTAATGTTTATCCTATTTCTGTTATAAATATTAGTGTTAAAAATATAAAAAAAAGCATATAAATATAAAGGTATTTAAAAAATATATTAAAAAAAAATCAACAGAATTTTATGACAGTTAAATGGACTGTTTACTCTAAATATATTTCCATTACAAAAGTGAAGGGATATCTTAATCGATCGTAGGATGATTCGACTTGAAATATCGAAGCTCGCCACCGCAACACGTATATCATGAATGTCATTCGGCTCGAAAGAAATCAAATTATTGCCGTACAATACACATCATGGATTCCCAATGCTGCCAAGAGAAAACTACGGATCCCTAGAACTCAAGACATAGCGTGTGTCTAATGGGTGAACTCTCGGAAGCTTGAATTTACGACGTGATTCACGGGGAAGCCAAGAACAATGGCTTTTATTTTGCCTCTTTACTCCTCGCGGAGAGTTATGAATCATGTCGTACAGGAAACGATGTCGTTTCTCGATATATTTTTGCCCCTGTGTGTCGCCCTGTTCGAACAACTCTGCAGTATTCTTTATTCAAATGTCGTCCCCAGAGTTTTCAGTTGGAGGAAGTACGATGTTATAGTTTTACCACATTTCGATGATCGTCGAAATCTTTTCAAACACCAGACATAGAATTATTAGTACAGTTGAATTTGAAGGAAAAGATACAATTTTTGAAATTGTATTGAATTGTATTGAAAATTTCGTTTTATCAAAATTTTCTGGTAAAAAAGATTTAACAATAAAGATTTTTTTCGAAAAAGAATATGTGATTTTTGTTTTGTTTTGTTTTATTTGTCTTTTTTGTTAAAATTCTGAAGATATTTTTAAAAATATTAATCTTACTTAACTTCAAGATAATATTACTCTTCAAAATTTTAACAAAAAAAAAAAAAAATAAAGTATATATATATAAATATTTTGTACAAATTATAATAGTTTCGATTGATAATATTAATTTTGCATATAGTTTGATTGACAATTTATTTCTTCTTTTTCAAATAGTTTTTTTAATAAAAATCACTCTATGTTAATATATTGTCACTTTATTTTTAAGCATTCGAGATAATTGAAATAACAGTTGAAAGAAAATGATATCAAATGGTCGTGTTACTGACACACAAGTAATTACTTCGAGTTGTATAACATATTATAGAAATTCAACTTACAAAAATAAATTTCGAAAATTTTTTCTAGAGATAAAATAATCTAAATATGTAGCAAATAATTCGAATTAAGGTAAGTTTATTAATTTAAGAAGGAAAAACAAATCAACGATAGTTTTACGCGATATCTCAATTATTTCAAATTCAGTTCAATTAGTGAATGATACATAATTATAATTCGTAAAAACCATTCCACTTTCTAATTTAAACATTAAAAATCTGAAAAATTTTATATCAAACTCTTAATTACTTATCTTTAATTTAATTTTTAAATTAAACTTAAGATTGCAGATATACATTTAAAGTAAAGTTTCAAAAAAAAAAAAATAAAGTAGCTTAACAATCAGAATATTATCCGAGATTTTTAATACATCGCTTCTCAAAAGAATTTTAAATTTGCTGCAACAATATATGTAATGAAGGGAAAAATTGAGGAGAAATGTGAAAGGGAATGTATTTATATCGCCTTTTAAATTTTATTCCGATCTCAAAAGACCAGATATATTTTCTCATGTCTACATTTTAGGATTAACAATGTATCCAGCATACAGTATACACTGCTATCATTGTGTAGATTTTTGCAAAATTTAAAATACTGCTCACCTGCACGGTAGAAATTACGGTAGGAAAAAAGTCTAACAATGAGTTATAAAAACATCGCGCAAAGTACATGTCGCTTGTATAGCGCATTATTGGATACGTGGAAACGCACTTTTCGTGTAATTTTATTTCTTTACTACCTTGTATTCTGACGAAACACGATTCCTAAATCTAAAATTATTACTGGTTGGTTGCACCAATCATTCTTATTTTTTTTTTTTTTCAGTTTACAAATATTGAACTGTTTTACTTCGATAAAAAAAAATAAATATAAATTAAAGGAATGTAATGAATTGATTTGTTGTTAAACGATACATACATTTTTTATCCGTTTATCATCATTCTTCTTACAAGTTATCTTACTTTTACTTTTAATTTTTACAAGTTTCAAAGAGTTGTTAGAATTTTCGATTTATCTTAGGATTTTATCTTAATCATTGATAACTTTTCGTTATATTTTATTGCACAAACTGCTCCTAGGTTTTTTAAAATATTTTCTAAGTTTATTTTATTACAAGTTATTTTATTTTAAGTTTATATGGAACATTTTCACTCGTTATATTTTTAAAGAATTTTTTCTTAAAGAAAAAGTATCTTACAAAAAGTACACTTTTTAATTTTTAGATTATTACAGATTAGATTAGATTTATTATTATTAGATTATAGTGAAAACATAATGTTACTTAGAATCACAATAATTGTTTATTATATGGGAACAGAATCTAAATTACACACAAAAATTTAATTTTTTCAGTGAACAAAGTTATCAATCAATCAGACTAAGATACATTACAGGAACGAATAATAATTATCTTAAATGCAAGCGATTATTCCTACCATTTGCATTATGTATTTGGCAATAAACAATTGATCGAGAGGACAATGAACGAGCTATCACTACATATTAATGCGATTTGATCATATATGCGAGAATTAGTGATATTGATATCTTTATGACCTATGAACACCCAAATTATGCATCCAGTATAAAGACATGAAATTTTGGCATGCTATATAGTAACTGAAATGATGTAACAGAGGAAAAAAAAATTTTACTTTTATATTTTTAGCATTCATAATCATATATATAGTATATATTTCACTATTGTGAATTGCTCAAATTAATAATGCAAATGGATTTCTTTATTTTTTATATAATTTTTATTTATAAATAATATGCTATAATCTCATTTTTTCGCAGTATATTGCTGAAAAGAAGTTCTATAGAATAGCATAAAGAACAAAAGAAACGAAAGAAATGTTCATTCTCTTTTTATTTATCGATACATAATTATGAAATTTTGTCTCCAAATTGCTTGTATCTTTCACAAATGATTATTATTTTTTCTTTAAGTATAAATCTTAAATTATTATACTATATTTTCTATTATTTAGATTAAATATTATCAATTATAAACTTACTTACTTATAATTTGGCTGACGATTTCGAGACAAAATGAAGTTTTGTCTCGAAATGCGAATGCCACGATTCGATCAAAAAATTAAAATTCCAATTTTTAAAAATCTATATAAACGTCCATAAATTACCAAAAACATTCGTGAATTACGATGCAAAAGCAATTAACGAGACTTTAATACCGACCATATCTCTCGTTACTCTCCATCTTTCATCACCCGTGAACTTCAATCTCCCCCTAAAACACGTTCACACAACCCTCCGTTCATTTAACGCCACAAATCGTGGCAATTCGCAGGGAATACAATTACACGCATTCTCTTCATGCCGATTGTCTCACCGGTAACCAGACATCTACCTTACCGACGCACAATTAATAGCACGACCGCATAATGCGATACACTCCCTCTCTCCCCTACCAACAAGATTCGTCAAGTCTCCCCGCTATCTAAGGGGTGTCTACCCCAGTATCGGATGTCAGGTGAGGTGCAATCGAGTCCGTAATCGGTCGGCTCGATCGCATTACATCGAATTAAGACGAGGGTGGTGGCCGGTCAATCGACCTGTGGTCGCTTTACGACACCGATTTCTGGCCCGTGTCACCGGCGATAGGTGGTAGAACCGGCGATTATCTTTGGGGTCGATCGCGACCCACGGCCTTAACACCCCTCCTACCAATGCCTGTACCTTGGTCAAACGTCGAACCGCAAGGTCTGCAGGCGAGCCGATAACACGCAGCCAGATGCATTCGGCCGAGTTGAGGTTCGTTCGAGCGTGGTCCCTTTATCGGAACGTTGCTCGGACATTTTTCTGTTTCCTTTGTAAGCTGGAATCGAAGCGACGTCGATATCCACATACTGGGATCCGCCTTTGTTTCCTCAATACTCTTTTCCCTACTTTCTCTAGGCGAGTGAATGCCTCTCCCCGATTTTCTTTCGTTTGTTTCTTGTTTATTTTCTTGTTTACAAGAATATTCAAAATTACTCGATCGCATTGAACATTTATTTTTGTAATTTTGAGAAATTAATTTGTTAGATGGATATATACAGAGTGTTGATATTTGTGAAGTGTCGGTTTAAAAGAGAAAAGTTAGCATAAATTGAGATTAGTTATTTATTCTTTGCCGAATGAATGCTATCACTGCAGTGATAATTGAGTTTTAAAGAATTAAAATGGAAAATAATTAATAATTTATAAAATAAATTTATATATTTTTTTATAGGATGCTGTATCGTGATATGATCTTTATTTATATTTATTTGCATTTTTCTAATTATTTTCATGTTTATAATATATTATTTTCATGTCATATAAAACATTTTCTTTCTCTAAAGTCAAAAGTTGGATTTTCAAGATAATTAAGTATATCTATTTATGTATATATGCTATTTTAGATATATAAATATGGTAAATATATTACATTTGCATATTTTGTCATTCAGACGATCTTCAACAAGCGATTTAAATTCACTTTGTCGTAATATGTATTTACATACGGATTAACTGCATAGCTAGCGCGCTATTGAATGCCATGGAGAAATGTGATTACTGTGATCATTCAGGATTTCTGGTATGCTCAGTCAATAATTACAATAGTAGTGTAATTGAGAATTAATCAAGAAAGACTAATGGAAAAAATTTCTTTTTCTATTTTTAATTAGTTTCTTGCATTATTTGAGCGATTTCTTAATTTCCAAAATTAAATTGAAACGAAAATAAATTTTTATAGTCTAGAAACTATTGCTATTATTAATAATATTTTTTCTTTTTAATTAGAGACATTAATGAGATAAAAAAAGCTTGAACGGAATATTTTTTGTTTTTTTATATAGTGAATTTAAAAATTAAAATATCTTCTAAATTAATAACTTTTTATTAAAAGTGATTAAATTCTCTCAATCTATATATCAATATAGATTATTAACAAGGATATAATTCATATAAGAAAATAAAATTGACTTCTACATATTCAATTGCCAAAAAAATAATAAATATTATAAATAATTTATAAATTATATTAAAATAATCATATTACGTGATTATGTTATACTGTTTTGAGAAAATAAAGTATACAAATAAGATAAGAATATCAATTATTATGTTTTTAAGATTATTAATTATTATTCCTCTAAATTTTTATTAAATCAAATCAGCACCTTCTACTTTTCCTTTTTTTAAAAAGTTTCTAAATTATATTTTATTGTTTCTTTATCAATAAAATCTATATTTTTTAAATATAACATTTTAAATATCAATCAAAATAATAACAGAATTTCCGTATGCCAATTACTGCGCGTTAATTGCAATGTTTAATTTTTTAATATCTGTATAATGTATATTTAAATCTGTATAATTACAGATACATATTGTATGTACTATATTATAGATATTATAAAATTACTGTTCTAATTTACGTACTTGTATTTATTTATTTTTATATAATAAATTGAATTTTATAATATCAATGAAAAAATTTATTAAAAGAAACGAAAATTTTATAAACATTTATTTCTACGTTAACTATTTATAGGTTAGGTAAACAATTACTATTAGGAAACGTAGTCAAATGATTTATGAATGAAAACTTATAAAAAGTTGCTTAAATATTGGATACTGCAATAGAAATAAGTCTAAAAATTTTTTCATTCATTGGATTCAAAAAATAAAACATTTAAGAAATTACTTACATAATCTTACGTAATTCAAAAAATTTTAAAAGATTATGTATAAACAAATATGAAATTTTTTTTATTTTTTAATAACTTTTCAATAACCATTGTAGAAAAATCATATCAAATAGTACATATAAAATAATTTTTTTATTATTTTAAATTTTTAATTATAAAATTTTTTAATGTTATTTTTTTATATTTTTATTATTTTAATTTTCAATTCAAAACTAAAATTGTCTAATTTTATTGAAAAAGAAAACATATGTTCAATTCAAGTTCTACATCTCATTATTGTATAAAAATAAACAATCACAATCAATCTCTATAAAGCAATCAGAAATATTCTCCAAAAATATAAAAAATAAATCCAATTATTACTGATCGATAACCATGTTGAATAATTCAAATTTTAAATATTAAAATCAAATATCAAAATGCAAATGTAATGTTTCGAACATTCCTGTTTTGTAATAATCCATGGAATTCCAGTGGCATTCTCGTATCACGATTTGATGAACTCTCGACATCGTGGCGCGAACTCATAATGAAAATTGCCGGTGCAGCGTTCTTTTATTTCTCGCGACGACGACGAGAGGGCGTCGCGGCCTGTTAGTCACGAGAATACAACTTAATATGTTTACCGGGGCGGGGTGGCGGGGTCGCGATTTTGGATGGTGGCCAAATTAATTTCGAACGAGACCCACCGCTTCAAATTGTAATCGACTGTTTAATCTTGGGATTGAATTGTCCGGTTGGAATCAACGACCGCGTAGCTTCACGACAGTTATTTTGGATCTTGATTTCGTAGCCACCATGATTGCCTGTCTGCACGCCATTGGATTCAACGCCATCCAGCGAAATTACAGGAGGTCGCGGAATCATCGTTCATCCTCGTGCCGTATTTTCTTTCGACGTGCCTTATCGAAATACGGATTATGTCGTTTCGATTTTCCATGAAATTCAAATCGATCCTCGATGTTTTTTTTTTTTTTTTATATGATTTCGTCTTCTTGTTCGGAATTCAAAAGATTGATACGCGTTCCGTTACATTTTTCTTGAAGATCGCGTTACGTCGCATTACGTCCAATTTTGAAGAATCATTGTTTATAATAATGGGATTATGTTTATTGAATTTGTATGAGTTAAGTTTAATAGAAATGATTCAAATACTATTAGTAATGATGGAATTAAGTTGGATATGATACTTATAATTTTGAATCAAATATAATGCAAATTATTTTATAGGATATAATTATTTTATTTCAGTAGATTTGAATATTGTCGATATTTTCGAAATATTTGATAGTTTCGAACTAAAACGATTACTTGTCAGTTTTGAAATTTTAAATTTTTTGTACTTTAATATTGGAATAAATCGAATATAATAATCGAAATCGAATTTCTTATAAATTGGAATTATGAGAGTTAAAAAAAATATATTTTATTGAATTCTAAGTTATTCTAATTCTAAATTTAGGAAAATAAATATCATTGTACATAATGTTTATATAAAAAGATTTAAAAAAAAGAATATTAAAAATATACTTGAAACTATTCTTTTTTATTTTCAAAGTACTTACAAATAATTATAGATTTTTGAGTAATTTTTTATTCAAAATATTATTTGAAAGTTGATGATATATGAAAATATTAAAAATTTGAAATTATATTAATATCAAGTTGTATGGATATTAAGATAACCATAAACTAAAAACATAAAAATTATTCCAAACAATCTTTGAATATTTAGCAAATAAATAAGAATCGAAAAGAATCAAAAAGAATATTCAAAACATATTATGGATATCAAATATGAGGAACAGAAATAGAATGAAAACATATTATAATGGTTATCTTTAAAATAATAAAATACGTGAATTGCAAATGATACCAATTCTTCTCAAGATGTATCAATAAAAATATACTCGATAGAATGAATATTATTTACGATTTGGTATTTTTTAATAATAAAAGAATCATACGATCATCAAGATGTCATGATTCCGTATTACTAAAAATCAATACTCCTTTACAAACACCAATATTAGTTAGACAGAGTCCAAATCTGATCTCGTAACATATTTGATTACATTAATTATGTAATTTAACAATTAATTTCACAATTTTCTCCTTTTCCATCTTAAACCAACGTCTCAGCTATGCAATAGCACGAATTTTAAGATGATGATACCAAAAATTCCACCAGTTTTGAATGCAGAGTGCGTTCTGCGAAAGATACTCGAGCAGGGAAGAAAATAGCGCAATTTACGACGTGACGTTGGAAAACTTCAGAAGAGTGGAAAAGTTCTTCCCGCTAGTTTTTCCATCCGCGTAGACTCGAATTTTCCCGTGTTTTTCTCCACTTATCCTCGGAAACGTGCGCCAATCATTGCGAACAGGACACTTTAAAAAAAAAAAAAAATAGAAAAAGAAGGACGCGAACAGGCTCGCACGCATGAAATAAGAAAGAGATAACAAAAGAGACACAGAGCGTATTCTCGGTCTGACGCAAATTACTCGGTCCGGAAACGTTAAATGCGTCTTAAATTGCAACCGTGTCGGTTCCCGCATTTGTCTTCGTTGAACATTCTTTCCATTATCTAAACCGTGGCTTCTTAGCATTTCTGGGTCGTGGAATTATTCTTTTTCTTAAATCCTCGATGAAATTTGTACTTTAAAGATGATATTAGATTGTTTTGCGTGGAATCGTCGATTTCACAAATATTTAAATGACAGTTGTTACACATTTGAAACTTGAATTGGGAATTGTTTTATCGAGTGTCTTTATTACGAAAAAACAAATTGTGTATCATAATGATTATTTCAACATCATATTCGAGTGTTTTATATGAATTTAAAATTTGTGACGTGTAAAATTGTTGTTAATATTAATATGATTGGTGTAAAAAGTAACAAATAACAAATGAAATCGTAAAAAATAAACGAAGGAATTATTAATAATAGTCAATTAAATTAACGAAGTGTAATAATTTTAATTTTATTTTTCGATGGATAAAATTGGATTTATTGAGTGTATATATTCAAAATAAGTACAAAAATTGATATACAAAAATATTATTTAAAATTTATTTATCAAGTTATAAGCAATTTAAATTTGCGTTAAAGAGACAAAGATATAATAATATTGTTTCATGTTATTTTATTTCATTTAAGACAAAAATAAATTTATAATATATCTTATAATAAATCTTATATAATAAATCTCTATAATAAATCTTAACTGATATTTTTCCATAGCAATTTTTATGTTTATTATAGTCTCTAAAATCTACCTTTTAAAATTATTTCATAAATATATCAACATCTTATATATATAAAAAAAAGTCGAAAAGAAAAAATTTTTTTTTCGCTTTTGAATAGGTTCGTTTTTGAATAAATCATATTTGAAAATTTTTCAAATAGATAGTAAAATTCATGAGTAAATCATTGATAGTTATATGTGAAAAAAATAAAAGTTTTTTTATTTCAAAACTAGTAAAAACTGAATTTGAAAATTTGCCTTTATACAACTATGTAATTATTTTTTGATTGTACTTGTTCAATTTCAATTTTATCAAAACTATGTAATTACTTTTTGGTTCAATTTCAACTTTCTCAAAATTAAAGTTTAAACAACGAGTTATAATTTTTTTCTTCGATATAGTAATTTCTATCTATATAATTTACACGTATTACAAATTAGAAATTAATCAATTTCATTTGTACTTCAAAAATTTTCAAACTTAAGATTTAGTTTAGTAATTTTATATAAGAAAATTTTATTCTTTTTTTTCAATTTTTATTTTTATTTCTTTATAAAATCATCTTTTATTCCATTAATTATATTTAAAAATGTACTATTAATTTTGAATATTCTGTAATAAAATTATAAAAAATATAATAATTTAAAATTTGAACAAAAATAAATATAGGATGGAATGAAAAAAAATGATAAAATTTTTTATTATTATTCATAATTTCTTGTAAATTTAATTTCTACAATTAATATTTTAATTTACTTAGCAAATTTACTTTTATGAAAAAATATAAAAATATAATTTTTCTTCGTTAAATAATATTTCTTAAAAAAAAAAAAAAAAATTGAACAAGATATTCAGAATATATCGAAAAATGAAAACAGTTTTTCCATAAGAAAAATATTATTTCTAAAATAAATATGTATATGAATTATTTATAATTTTTATTATGTTTTATTATTATTTATGTATATTCTTAGGATTGATAAATAGAATTAAAAATTCAAAATCGTATAATTAATATCAGATAGTGAAAAAAAATTGCCTCTAATTATTTAAATTTGTGCAAAAAATAATTTTCGTGAAATTAATTTTTAAAATATTTTAAAATTTTTAATTCTTTTTTAAAATATTTTTTTAATTTTTGATTTTTACTTTTCTTATCAAAATCATATTCATAATATGAATATGCAAATTTAAAAATTCTTATAAAATATATAATTTCTTTTATCATTTTTAAAATTATTTTTACATAAAAAAAATATTATTTAATAATCAGAAAACAGAAATTAAATTACTAACTAAAAAATTTTTAAAAATCAATAAAAATAATAATTTTCAAAATCATTATTCGTAATAATTTATTTTTAGTTAATAATTTGATTTAAAATCATGATCGTATCTTAAAAAAATTTAACGATCAAATTCAGATTTCAATTCAGTTCAAAATATCACTGTGGAAGTCAAATTTGTTTTTTTTTTTTCTTTTTGCAAAATTCTATCCATCGTGAAAATTAATTATCCCACAGTAACTCTGAATCATCGACAATTCCATTCGTAGCTCAATAACATTCGAGACAAACGTTTATATCCCCATTGATCAAAAAAATCCCCTTATTTATCGGGGACATCGTTTAAAATTTCATTTCATCGCACACAAAAGCACGAGGATCTGATCGTTCGTCGGAGGCTAAATTAAGGAAGTTACTCGAACCAAGAAGTAAATTATGAAATTCATTCGGTTTAACAGCTGCGCGATTTTAATCTACCAGATTAGAGTGGAGAGGGAAAAAAGAGTTTGTGACGAGGGAAAAGATTTAGTGGAAAAAATTTCGGATTATCCCGAAATTTTCCTTCAAGTTTGATGGGTTGGTCTCTCGTTCGTGATATGTTCGTGCAATAAAACAGAGAAATGTAAAGGGGAAACCGATTGTTACGTATCGAATTACTTTCAGCAAAGTATTATTATCTGCATAACTTCGTTATTCTTTTAGAGTCATTGGTCATAAAGTTGCGGCAAATTACTCGAACTGGTACTTTAATTGAAGCTATAAAGATATGGTATCAATTTTGTTCGTTTGTTTGTTAAGAAATGAATTTGATCAGGTTGATGGTGGATATAATCGATATAATAAAATAAATATAATAAAAAAGTAATAATTAATTATAATGATATTTATTAACAAATTTACTAAATGGAATAATAATGATGGTAATGTTTGTTAACAGAAGTTAATAAATTGAATGATAAAAATATATGTATATGAATATAAAAATGTATATGAATAATAAAAATATATGTATATGAATATATAAAAATTATAGATAATGCGTCTCAGAATTCAATTGAGATAAAAATTTGAATTGATGATTAAATGATTTCTGAATAATTTCAAATAAAAATTTTCGTTTTGGCTCTGTTTATGAATTATTCATGGAAAACATTGAATTATAGTAGATTTGTCATAATAGCATTAGATATGTGCCATTTCGATTAGCCGAACAAACGAAGCGTATCAAATTCAATTCAGCATTTATTTGTGATTAGCCAGTGCTTTTCGTTAATAATTCATTAACAAACCAAAATGAAAATTTTCATAAAGAAAAAATTGTTTGAAATCATTTCAGAAATCAGTTAATTTGTGTATAGTAAGAAAATAAAATTAAAAAAAAAAAAATTAAAAAGATTGAAAATGCTAATAAAAAAATTAAAAATGTTTATAATTCATATATGTTAATGTTTTTGACACATTTTTAAAGAATTGATTCTAGAAATCAAATTATAAAAGTGAAACATACAAAATCTCAATTGCTTATTCAATAAGTTATAAATATATTGCGGATATTTAAACAAAATTTGAATGTGTAAACTGTGCATGAAAAAAGATATAAAATAGAATATGATACACATTTGAGAAATATAATAGATATATTCTTAAAAAATTTGCTTGTAATTATTCACAATCTAGTTGTGAAACAATTTATTATTTGTGTTAAAAATGAAAAGAAAACAAGACAATAGTATAACAGACTATGTGTCAGTTGTCTCATTCTATACAATTAACATAAAACAAAGAAAATAAATATTATAATCGATAATTTAATTGATTAAAATGAGAATTAAAAATTGAAAAAATTAAAATTTCAAAATCCTCTTAATCTAAAAAAATCTACAAAAACTATCTCTTACAGTAGTAGTGTAAGTGTATCAAAGACAAAATTTCTTCGCTATTAGTAAATAATCATATAAATAATTTTCATTCACCTTATCAAATTAATAAATTATTTAGTTAAATGCTCTTTCTCAAAAAGAATCATTAATAACAAACTCTAATAATCATTTTTTAAGTTTTCACAATATATTCATATAAAACTCAAACATTATTAGCAAGATTGCACGAACAAAATACAGTTGAAAGCACAAATTTGATTCTAATTTTACATTAGAGTTATAATCATGAAAGACTGGATGATTAGCAGAGATTAATATCCCTTCTGCAAAACGGGCAAACGTTTCGCGATACGAATAATTTTGGTGGTATTCGGTGCAGAGTATAGAATGGTCGGTATCGAAACGGATTCTGTGTCAATTATTCGCTGTAAACCGAGGAACGATATTAACGTACCGGTATTCGAGTAGTGGCATTAATTCGCGTAATTCGGTGGCGAAACTTTATTTATTTATTTGTTTGCTAACCATAATCCAAGTGGTCACATAATGAATCTGTGGTATTTACGTAATTAACACATAGCCGACTAAATGGCCAACCCTTTTTGTGCCCGGTCGAGCCGCATGATTATCCGCGATTAAATATAATATGAGATTTCCCTTAAACACCGATTGCTGAATCTGCTCTGTCCATCCAGCCACTCTTCGAATTTAATGGATTTTCGCATTTTTCAATATTAAAATGATGAAGATGATTGATTTTGAAGATATTTGATGTATCATGAGATAAAATATCTTTCGAAAATATTGTTATAAAAATTGAAATTGTGAAAAATGAAAAATATATATATATATTTTTTTTTAAATTAAAAAAAAAAAAAATCAATATAATTTTTCGCATTTTTATAAAAATATTGTTATATTCCATGCAAATAAATTAACATTGAATTCATTTCTTGTGCCGATGTTTAAATTCAATTACAATATATGATCAAATTATTATAAACATATTGAAGAAAATGAAAATATATACAGTATTTTTTAATGATTTTCTACAATTTCTACAATTATAAAAAAGTATTTATCTGAAACAAATTGTAATAATGTAATTATAAAAAATAACAATACATTTTAATTTTAAATATCGATTTCATAATTTTAATCATAATTGCAAGTATAAAAATATAATATACATTCTAATTTATATGTAATATTATTATATTGTAATTATATATATATATTATATTATCATATAATAGATTTTTCAGATAGTTTTCTCTTGAATTGTAATTCATTACATATGAGTATATTTCTTTTTTACTATACTATTAAGATTCATTTATTAAATATTAGATATTAATATTATCTGTTATTTTGTGACAAATGCTAGTATAAGAATTATTATAATAACATTGTAAAAAAATTAAATTTCATATTCCATTTCAATTTTAACAAATGATAATTTTTAAATTATTAATTGACAATTTGAATCAGAAATAATATGTTTTCTATTGTATTTTTTTTATAACAATTACGATTTAAAAATGCAGATTTCAATCAATAACATTTATCGATTTGCGAAATATTTTGCTAAATATTTTATAAATAATTTAATTCGTAGTATTTGCCATTTTATAATTAATTCAAATTTATAGTAGGTGTAAATTTATTTTACTTTTATATTATATTCGTCATCACTTAATTTGAATTACGCAAATAGATATGCACTTTCTACCATTAAACATTTTCCTCCATTAAAAATTATTATTTTTTTTTTTGCATTCAAGATTGAACATTATTATTGCAAATATAGAATATTCCGCATTTAAAGGATAAATGATAAGAAGAATTATTCATAATAAATAAATATATATATATCTCGCATATACAAATTAGATTATCCTTTTTTGATTTATTCATTGTTGATATCTATTCGTTCTATATTTCATGTTTCATTTAAATTTTAATTTTCACTTTTTCATTCATTCGCATTTGATAAAAACTATTCGACTCGATATAGCTATATAATATTTTGCCTTTTTGATAAATTTTTTTACTTCACTGATATTTGAGAATATTCATAAAAATTAATAACTATGTATCATATGAAATATTAATTTGGCAGATATTAATTTTTACAGTTTATAATTAAAAGAGAGTATTCTATTTTATTTTATTGAAATTAATATTTTTACTTTGTTCCTTCAAATGATATATATTTCACTGTTATTTGCTAAATTTAATCATTGAATTTAGTTTTTAATATCTTTTGTATTTCAATTACAGAACAATATGAAAAATATTAAATTTAAATTTTGTTTTAAATAACAATAAATTTTTAATTTATTTTTGTATCTTTTTATAGTATTTAATGATCGTAGTATTTAACAAATATTACGAAATTATAAATGTTTAAATATGTATATTTTATAACTTATTTTGATATCATATTGATTTTCAAATAATATAATAATATATTTATATATTTAAAGAATCCATTATTATAGAGACATAAAATTTGATATATAAAAATATCAGTTGAAGTTTATTTATTAAATAATAAATAATTCAAGTTAGATAAAATTAGAGATCGAGTAAGATTGTTCTCTTTCCATCATATCTTTATTTCGCTTCATCTATAATATAAACTTTAATTACTTATAACTTAATAAATAAGTTTCAACTGATATATCAATTTGTTTGTTTTGGCCTTCAGAAATGACTTTTTAAAGTTGTCTTACGAATATTAACAAATTATACAATAACAATATGTTTAATAAGTATAAGAGTTTTATCATTGGCTGATAATAATCGATCATAAATTTATCCTATGATAAAAATTGTGATATATCAAAATAAAAAAAATATACAAAAAATAAAATTATTACTAGAGTATGAGTTATTAAGTTATAGAATCTGTTCAAATTTTAAAATTAAAATTAGATTGATTAGAATGTTAGAATTAGAGTCTTATTTTAAACTCAATTAATATTAGGATAAATAATTTTGGAAAATGTGAATATTAATTCGATCTTAAAATGCAAATTCCTAACCAATAATAGCAAAGAATCGATATCAAGGAATAATAATAACAACAACAATAATGAATACATGCCAACAACCTCGTTATGTAGGATCCATTGATTCCCCTTAACATCTTAAGTATTTAGTTGCTGTACCTGCAACAAAATTTAAAGAAAATCATTAAAATCAAGAAAATCATCTTAACATTATAATTAAATTCTTTTTAACTATTACTGAGTCTATAGAAATAGATCATATTTTATATTTTATGATTAAAAGTTTTATTTATTATAATACCATATTACGTATGAATTATGATTCTTAATTATAATTTATAAAACATTGTATAAAATATTTAATTTGAACCATTGACTTCTAGTCAATATATGCTATACGTTGATAATAATTCGTTAATAATAATCTATTTTAATTAAATGTCTTCTTAATGATTAATTTATTTATTTAAGCAACAAATTGAATAAATTTCCGAAACAAAATTAAAAATCTAATTGATAAACAGTTATAATTTTCTCTCTTTAATTATATTAAGTACTCAAAACAATATAGTTTTTTTCTCTTTATTTGAAACAAATGACTATAAATACTCTAGAGAGAATTGTGAATTGACATAGACTTAGACGTAAAAAGAATAAAAATTTTCATAAATATAAATTTATGTCTCCTATTGATCCACGAACAATGATCCTATTACTATGCAATGTGATCGTTAAGAGTGTGATAGTGAAATTTTAATTAATGAATATATACAGTCATTTTCCTTGACCCTAAAAAAAGTTGATTAGGGTCAACTAACCAGCTTCTTATTTCTGAATGCAATTAACTTAGAATGAACCAATAATAAAAATATATGTGAATAGAGGCTCTATTTTTATGTTACAACCAATTTGCACAATGCACAAATATTTATTTTTCATAAATATATAATGTTGTGCATTGTGTAAACATTTAAGTTGTGTACATATTTGATCATACAATAAAGTAAAATGCCTTTTTTTGCTTTGATGCTACATGAATGGATTTGTTTGATCGATAATTGGAAGAAGTAGAAATTGATAGAGAGATTCAATGTATGGAAAATATTGACGTGCATATTTGTTGTCCTATCTATTTATTAATCTACAAATTGCTTTATAAATGTATACATATTGATTTTTTGCTAATAAAAAAATAATACTTTCTATATAGAAATCTATCCATTATGTATAATAAGATATATAATATACAAGTAACTATAAGAGTTTAAAGATGAGATAAAATTAAGCAAAGCGAAGACTATTTCTTTCAAAAAAAGTTTTTCGAAAATTAGTCGTTAAGATTTAATTCACGATTCTAACCATTTCAAGCAATTTCAAGCAATTTTTTTCGTTTCAACTTTGTTGAATGTTGTTTGATGAATTATCAATGAAAAATTAATAGACTCATATATTGCTTTAACTGTTTATTCTAGTTCGATGATTCGCTAATAGTTTATACTCAATGCTACAATAATTTAGACATTCTGTGATTAACTTGTGTTTTCCATTAATTTGTCAATAAAGGAAAAAGTAATACTACATTATAAAAAAGCTTATACAAACGAATTAAATTAATTTGATCATCTTCAATTATTGCCATTATCATTTAACAAATTAAATAAAATGTTTTTTCGTTGAAGTCTCTACTTATTCAATTACTATCTCATTTCTACTATTTTATCTCAAATTACTATAGCTATCTTCATCGCAATACGATGGTTCAATTTTTCTCTCTCGCTCCTTCTTTGATTTTCTATCTTTCTTTTTTCTCAACCAACATGGGCGCCAGAACGGCGACACAGTGTCTCCTCGGCTCTGCCTTTTTCACTCCTCGTCGCCGACCCTCTCGGCACCGCACTTATTCGCTACCAACCCCAACGCATGGCAATACGCGCGACAAATGTCACGGCTCGTTCCACCATTCTTTGACGATGGACGCGTTTTCTCTTCCATCTCGCTCTCTCTTTATGCAATCTCTTTGTGACAATCGAGTAAACCAGACTGTACGAGAGCCTTCGACTTTGCGGAAATCGAGACAAAGGTTCGACGCGCCGCCTTCGATCGGTCGCTTCGGCCCGATTCTTTAAATATAACATCGGGATCGTCTGATGTTATCCTCGATAGACGCTCCACTGAGCATCAGAAGTTATTCTTGAATACGTTTATCGTTCGAATGTGGGGATGGTTATCGAGGTGGAAAGTCAGGAAACTTGCTATATTGTGGTTTCTGTTGAATAAAAATGAACAACGGTGGTTCTTTAAGTTTTCTTTTCATATCGCGAAGTAGTCCATCCTCTTTAACTTTAACTCGGTTAACTGTCTTCTTGTTTTCTTTTTATTAAATATTGCAAATTTGATCATTTTAATATGATCGTTATAAATTATATTTAAATAGTGTGGTTTCATTTGAACCACGTAATTTTCTTTTGAAGTATTAGTTATGAAATAAATGTTTCATGTAAAATTTCTTTCGAGAGAAATATTTTGTAACAAATCTTAAATGGATTTATATATTTTTATTTATACGAATATGTTTACGAATTTAAAAATTATTACTTTATCTTTGAAATGATAATCTCGAATGTCAAGGTATCGATTTATTCTATCTCTAAAAGATAGTTGCACCATCTCCAATGTTGCAGAAGTAATATATTGGTATTTCTTATACAACTTTTCATATTATTAGATTCTTTCCTATGAACTTGATCTTTTATGAAATACAAAAAAAAAATATAAGTATCAAAGAATATGTTGATTAATTAATTATGAGTTATTTGACATGGCCTTGAAACATTTTCGCGGAATAAGCTCTCTTATTTGATTAAAAGCATGTAATTCCATCCAGAAAAACAAAAGTTACCTTGAAATTTCGAAGATACGTTCATCGAAGATACGTAAAATTTCTTACCATAACATTTTTTAAAAAAGTAAATTTTATTTACATCGTTCAAACAACTTGTATTTTTCGAAATATGTGTGAACAGGATATATATCATTAATATAATAATTAATTATATGTTTCTAATTTTAATTCAACTATCAAAGATATTCTATCATAAATAAAAAGTTCTCAACACGTTCGTGTTATTAAAAGACGTAAAATTCTTATTATTTTTTTTTATACAAGAAGTAAAAAATTTACAAACTTACTTTTCCCTAAAATCATCATCTCATATTTTACTTTTATGCAAAAGAAAAAAAAATATATATATCTGCAAATCCATCCATTTCTAAATATCTTTCCCAATTTCGAGAACAAGAACTATCAACGTATCAGAGCATAACTTTCCAACATAATTTCAAACGAGAAAACGAAGGCGCGACGTTTCGAGGTCCCCGGGGGACGAGAGGAATCAATTTGAAACACAGGGTGGCCCCCCCACTACTTGGAAAGTAACATCGTAGAGTTAGAACTTTGCCTCAGTCACAACCTCGGCCATAAGCCCAGTTTCGAGGAACCCAGTTTCCGAAACTTGCGCATCCGTAAACTAATTTTTACCGGTGGCGGAAGGTCGGCTGGATGTCTCGCTGTGAGCATCGAGTTTCGCAGGACCTCGAAGCACGGTCGAGCGAGCAAAGGTATCGCGGACACGAAACGAGCCGTGGACCTTGGCGGCCGGAAGCCAAAAGCTCGAAAAGTCCGTGAGTTACGGTGGTCGTTTATCTGGCTGTGAAACTGTGTCGGCGCTCTAATTTTTTCCTACGATATGTTTCCTCGCGGACGATGTTTCGCCGTTTTATGGCAATGCATGGCCTGTCGCTCCCCTCGAACGGCCATAATTAGATCTCTGCGACGATAAAAATAAATAAAAACACACAGGATGAACGGCTCTCGGTCGAGTCTTCTGCTAATGTCCGTTTGGTTCTTTGCCTTTTCTTAATGCCCCGTGGAGGTAACGAGCACTTCTTAATCGCGTTCTGCCACGGCCATTAAAACCCTTCGCGGTAATTAAAGCAATAGTATTCTATCCGTAGGATAGTTTTTTTTCATCTCTTCCGAGCTGCAAATTTTTTTTATGATATAAATTACAATCTTTATTATATAAGATAAGAGAAATTTAAGAGTTTTATTATCGTAATTTTCTTTCTGGAAGAAGAATTTCATTTTTTGAATCTTTTCGATATTTATTTTTGTTAATAAACTAATATTGACATATCATTTATTTTTCTATTATTAAATTTTTCAAATAGTAAAATTTTTAAAAGTATAGATCAAAAAATATATATAAATAGATATTTTTTATTGAAATTTTAATTTTAAAAATGACAATATCTATGAAATGATTTTATATTATATTACAAATCCCAAGTTTATTATCATTTGCATATAATATTAAGTCAATTTTTAAAATAAACAGAAAATTTGGCACATAAAAATGTTACTCGAGTCTTATTTATCAAGTTATTAAGCAATTTAATATTTTTGTCTCCTTTCTTCCTCACATCGTCTATTATCCCGTTTCTTGTTTCATCCAACAAAATTAAACTGCTTTAATAACTCGATAAACAAGTCCTGACTGACACTTTTGTTTATCAATATTCCCCTCTAAAAACAGAATATCTTCCCTCCAAAGATATCTCAGGAACATGTTTACCATTTTAGCAGATACAATGATATCATGCTTCTCAACCTCTCGTATTCTCATAAAATAAAATTATTCGTATCTCCTTCCGCAAAGTGAAAAGTTGCACCATCCCTAGACAAAGATAAACCCAAACCTTTCACCTAAACGGAATCTCGAGATTTCCAAGCCCCGTTATTCTCGATCCCTTCGTTTCGAGCGAACTGACGATTAATTTAAAATTACCATAATATCCATGTTCCATTTAACAGAGAGCGGAAACATGGCGTCAAAGCAAGTTTCGAAACGCAAGTTAGCCGCGAATAGGGCGCCGGCTTTCGATGCTATACCGCAGACTTCCTTCGTTGCAAAATTGATTCGTGGATGCGCACAAAGGGTCAGGGGTACGTTCGAGATACGATTCGTTGGCGGAAGTTGGCGAGAGTGAACGGCGAGACAGGGTTGAGCGCGAGATGAAAACGACTTCCGACTGGCGACGTTCACCCTCGAAAACGCGGCGGAAAAGTTCTCCCTCAAAGAGGAGCGAGGGATGGTTTTTCTTTTCTTCTTCTTCTTCTTCTTTTTCCCCCCTCCCTCGAAGCATCCTCGACCATCGCTTTCAACAACTTTGTCTCCCCCTTGTTTCGATCGTAAAGAAGTGAATTCTACCCTTGAAAAACGGAAGGAACCAACTTTATACAATCGTAGAAACGATTATGTGAAATCTTAGGGACGATCTTGTCTCAATGTTTCTTTTTCGACGTTTATAAGAATTAAAATTATTCGCATAATCCCGCTGGATATTTCAATAAAGACAGTTAGCGTTTTCGATTTGGTTATTTGGTTATTCAGTTATTTAGTGAGTGAGGAAAAGTAGAGATTCTAATTGGTACTCGGAGGATTCGAAGTTCTCTCCTATTTTCCAATAACGATTGATGTATCTTTCGCTCCCTATAGGGAAACGAACTTCAAACAAATCCACAGATCCTGGTTTAGTAAGTTTAGAATGCTTATGTATCGCAGTTGCAAAGTTTGTGGATGAAAATTCGAATCTTGACAAAAACTGTATTTTCCTCTTATAATATTAAAACATTATACATAATCTCATTTAAGTTAATGCTATTATGTGAAATAATTAAAAAATTGCATTTTAACAATTATAAGTATTATTGTGTCTGTAATTTGAGAAAATTTGATATACAGATTCAAGAGTCTTGGCAATTTCGACATATAAAATTTTTATTATTTTAATTTCAATTAAAGATCAAAAAAAATTTAATGTTATTATACAAGTATGATTATTTTTTGATTAATTATATAAACATATATCGATGATTTTGAAAATTTAGAAAAAATTTAACTTGAAAAAAATATTCTTGCCACATTGATATTATTCATATTATGTAAAGTTTTTTTTCTATCGTCACAATTCGAAAAAATGATTTCATTTAAATAAATCATCTAGTATAGAATATATTATATAATATATTATATATTAATGAGACACTTTTAGAAAGTTGATTTCAGAGAGTTGACTGAGATTTATTTATTAAGTTAGAAATATTTCAAATTTCCATTAGATGAAACGTTAGAGGAAGATGGAATGAAATTGCGATATATAGGGATTTACTTTCTAATTCAATCTAATTCAAATTTCAAATATTTTATTCAATCGACAAATTTTATACGTCAATTTTTTTTGTTTTATCTTTAAAATTGATAATTTCAAACTTTTACCTAACGAATATATATATTCTGTATATAATACTTATGTAGTAATAAACCTGCAATAGAATTTGAATAGAAATTTGTTTCGTTCTTTAAATATTATAATATGTTTTGAATATCTTGTATATCTTATATATATTACATTCTATTAATTTAGTAGTCTAATTCGAATAAACATCATATAATACATCAATTATAAATGTATCTACATATTATAAATATATTCATACATAAGAAAGTGATGGAAAAAACATCGACGACACATTAAGTGATAGAAAATTTATTTCGCGTATCATAAATCGAAATTAAAAATCGTAACAATCGACTCAACATTCTGATTTAATTGTGATGCAATCTTATTTCGTCGATAATCACAAGCGATAAATATCGTCACAATTTAAATGGAATGCACGCTCAAATCAAATATATTTGAGATAAAAACGAGGTATTTCAATCTCGTTTAACGAATATTGATAATTTCGAAGCTCATTTGTGTAATCATCTTTCGACTCGTCTACACTCTGGAAACAGATTCCGCTTTATATTAACACGGTTTGTAATTACCAGTTTCACCAGTTATTATTTGCAAAATATCCCTGCTCCACCATCACGCCCCACCGCTACTCTACTTATTTTCGTGGAAAACCTTTCGGCAGTGTTGGCGAAATGGCAAATAACATCTGTAAATGAATAAAACAGAGGAACGCACGTGCGTGCACTAGCATGCATTACGCAAATGAATATATATGCAAATGAATACGTATGCGGTACGTTTCTTTTATGAATGCATGCATACACCACCACCTGTTCCGCGCATATGGATAGCTATATCTATAATCTATCCGGAACACGGGAAATCACCGGTTTTGCCAAAATTTACCTACTGCATATCCAACAATGCATTACATTTCAAGTTTACCATTGTCCATTTTCAAAGCAGATTATCTTCTCCATACAAACACCGATTCATCCCGAACATCGTGAGACAAAATTATATAAAACTGTTTTCATAATATGAGATTTGCCTTGAAACGATTAGCAATGTCCATTATGCGAGAAGACATTGTCTAAGTGGATGTTTGAGGAGTGATAACTCTTCAAATGGATAGAGGACAAGATATTTCAATGATACGATAATTGTAAGCCGCACTTTGCGAAGCAAAGTTGTTCAAAAATGTAATAAAATTTCATTTATATGAATCTGTTGAAAAATATTTCAAATTATGTAAAATCTTTGTTTTCATTTATGAGAGAACTTTTATATGATCAGAGTGATATATATATTATTAATTCATATAATAAAAATTTCATTCTGATAAGTGAAGTTTTAATTAGTTTTAATAAAGGCTAGTGCTGTTAAAGGCTAGGCTATGACAATTTTTTTTCTCATATTGTTCTGAACTGTTTTTTTAGTCAATAGATCAGAATCTAGAGAAATGAAAATCATATGATGAATAACGATTCAAAATTCAAAATTGATACAAAATTTTATGGCTTATTCTAACTTTAAGTTAGAATCTTGTATAATCCTTTTATGTAAGTGTATGAAACCATGACAAACCTCACAATAATTATGACTACGATAATAAAGGTATATCTTACCATCCACCAGTTGGTAATAGGATTTTACTTGAATACAACATGAATTAATATGACAATTAATTGTCTTTGAAAATCATTGTTAAATCTGTGTCTTTGTCAGATCACTTTTATCAACGTACAATTGAAAAATGAAATGCCAATAATGAAGGAAAAAATTATGAAATTTTAATCACAGTAAATAGTATAAAAATCAAATTGATATGATGGATAGACAATAAATAAAAGCAAATGAATTATCATTTTGTAATTAATTGATTTAATGTGGTAATCATATAATTAGTTTAGGACAGCTGTCGTTCAATGAATCCTTCAAACAAGGATTAGAGATATTCATATGATATTCTACATCTTGTCTATTTGGACTATAGCTAGTAAGCTATACTGCTAACCATAGGCTGCATGTTCTGAGCATAATAGTATTCAGCAACTAATAGATATATGATAATATTAGTCATAATGGTAATCAATCCAAATGAACCAGGAATAGTAACCATATATATATCATAGCAAATACTCATTGCAAGAATGAAATTTATCTTAAATTAGTAATATAAAATATTACATTTCCTACAACAATAAGTTTTGTCTCATATGTTTTATACCTAGTAATATGATCAAATTAAACCATCATGATAATAAATAAGTTGCGATCCTCATTTTTTGACCTCCAGAATACCTATTAGAATTAAAAAATGATTCTAACTATATATATGACTATATATTCTTGCCTATCATCAGTTTCTACTACACGTTATTTCGATGACACGTTTCAGAATTGTTTCATTCGAAACGACTTCGAATTGTGAATATCACTCTTAGACATCAACGCTGTCTTAGATGGCTCGTTTCCTTCGCATCGTGGCTTCTTTGTGCCGCGAGACCACGAAGCCCACCAGCACCTCGAGGAAACGAGCGGCATTGAAGCGTACCACCGCGAATTTGTTCTCGGGCTAACGAATCTCGGTCGCGAGACGCGTAAGCAAGACGTAAGAGCAGCAGCTATGCAAGTTCGAGCGATCGCTCGGATTCTAATTTCGCTGAGTAGCTGGAAGCGCGCTTGTTAAGACGTCAGCGCGCCGTTCTACCAACGCCAACACGAAATCCTCGCCGCAGAACTCGCGGAAACTCTTGGGGAATTTTGGTCTGCCGCGTCTCCGAGTGGTACGCTGAAAGGATCACCTCTGCTTACGAGTTTCCTCTGAAATGTTAATTGCATTCGCCTAATTCCTTTGACGATGCTCCCTCTTTAGCGATTTGTTTAATCCTTTTCGTCGTTCCTGTATGGATCTAAATTTGAACTCGATTCGGAAGTGTGATACTGCGAGGATTCTGTGATACGGAGAGAGAGAAACGGAATAAAAAGAATAGAGAAATTTCTGTCGATTTAAATTAATAATCATTTATTTAACGTGGAGTTTCATTTAGGGATAGAATAGATATAAATATCGATATTGTCTTTTTTTTTAAATAAAGAAAATAAAGAACAGTTTTTAAATAAATGCATTTTAGCTATCTTGAGATATTATAAAAAAATTGGGTCATAATCAACAAATTCGATATGGATCAGACTTAAGAGAAAGTTATGTTCAAATCATTACCAGGACTATCATCATAAAATGATTTTTTCAAAACGAAAAATTAATTTTATTGTAATCCTTTGTAATCCTTTTTGGAATAACGAATAGTTTAACAAAAGATAATTTAAAAGATAATTGTATTCAAAAATACTTTGTATATAAAATTTATATGTATGTATATTTTATATATAAAATTTTATAAATAAAAGTATTCATAATATATATATTCATGGAATATTTTTGAAAAAGATTTTAAAAATTAAAAAAATTAATATTGCTATACAAAACTGTTGGTTGAGATTTATTTATTAAATGCATAATTATATGCAAACTTATAATTTAATATGTAATAGTTCACGAATATATATATATAATATAAAACTTTGCACATTAACCTTATATATTAATTTCATTCAATTTATTTAGATTCAAATATTCGAATATTAACAGGGCTCTTATTATATGTCCAAAATATTCAAAATATATGAATCTTGGATTCAAAATTCAAATATGTCTATATACTTGGATACTTTGATACTAGAGACATTTGATATTATAATAAGTATCCAATACTTGAATCTCAAAAATTGATATTATTTTAAATTAATATCAAATTAACAAAAATATTATTTGTACAGACTTGGACAATAATAATATTTAAGAAAACTCGTGGTTTCCTACAAGAATAGAAAATATCGATAATATTCTTAATCCGTCATCCAGAGCACAGAGTGCCAATACAAGAGTGCGAAGAATCCGCGACGGGATTAACTTTCGACGAAAGCCGGGAAGCTGGCTATGATTCAGGCACTTGAGAAAGAATAACGAGAGGCCTGACTTCCCCAAGAAGTTCTGAGAAATCCCTTCGTCACTCTAATATTTCAACCGTCGAGCAAGCGTTGCGTGCTTTAGAGAGATGATTCTGGATATTTCGTGGAGAAACGTTGCTGATCCTCAAATGTGCCTGGTCGGTGTTTTAAAGCGGCGTTCGAACCTAACGATATAACGGTTTACACGAAGATACTGCGCATGCCGGCGAAACATTTCGCTTCATAACTTGGACGGTTCCTAGCCGTGCTATCGGCCAACTACCGTGTTCCCTTCAATTAACCGGCATCGCAGGAGTTCCGACTTTGTTAACTATCCATGTGGCAGTCAATCTTAACGGGCCTTTCTGGAATGTGGGCAAAAGTCGGATAGAGATAAATTGAAATCCTTCTATGAACTGATGCAAACGATATTCAAGGTATCATATGATTAACAATTTGAAATTTAGAGAAACGTGAATATTATACACATTTAATGGAGATAAATATTTGCAGGAATTGAATTTAGAAATGCAGAGTAACTGAAATTGCAATTAATTTGTAATATTTTGATAGCAAATTTATCAAATTGAGTGATTTTATACTTTTTGTTTTAATAATTATTAAAAATAAATAATTATTTTTATTAATAATTAATAATATTTATTAATAATATTTATTAATAATATTATTTTAATAATATTTTAATAATTATTAAAAATAAATTCTTTTGGTAAAATTAATATTAATATTTATTATACAAGTAGAGATATAATTATAAATATATCATTATTTGTATAATAATATTTGTATATATGGAAATACATCAAAATTAATATTATTATTTCGTTGAATCTAAGAACTTTAAATTTTAAAAATTATAGAAATTTATCCAAATTTATTTTTAATAACATTAAATAATTAGAATCATATTATTAATATTTAAACTAATTTAAAAATTACAACATAGAAATAATACAATTGGTAATCAAAGTTACTGATAGTCATATTTATTTAAAATTTATATAAAGATTATAAAAATCAAGTTACTAGAAATCAAAATCAATTATATACATATATTAATCAATTATATACATGTATTCCTGTAAATTAGTCATCGAAATATAACAAAGCTAATAAAAATAATAGTATGAATAACGTAACGTAATAATCTCTATCCAAATTTAATTCTAACCAAAGATAAAATAAATATAAACTTTGTTTTGTAAGTTAGTCAATTCTTGCTTTTATAGTTAAAATGTAAAACATTAATATACTTTAACCTAATTTAATGTAATCTTAACTTGTATCAATAACTTTCATATGAATATACTTAATCTTATGAAATCAAGTTTCTTAATCTAAATTAAACTTATACTTACTTAATACTTAATACATTTACTTAGATTAGTTTAGATTCATAGTACATTTAATATATTTATATTATATTAAATTTATCGTATACTCACTAAGTTCAGATTTATAATGTACTTACTTATAATAACAAATAAAGAAGCCACACAGAATGTATCGAATAACTTAAAGAAAATTCGGATCAGATACAGTTTGACATTCTCTACGAGTTTATTATTTCTGCAAGTTCATCCGTAAGATCATCATAAACGAAGCAAGAGTGCCATTAAGCCCATTTTTATCGCACATAACTATTCCTTGCACTCAAGTCAAAAATTTTACGTTTCGATCCATCAACTATCTTTCACAGCGCAGTATTCGTTGAAACGTTTGCTCCTTAACGCGTTGAACGATAATGCAACAACAACGTTACGACGCATAAGACTGCGGGAAATACACGCGTGAAATTTTCAACGCGAAACGGCAATAGGGTAATCCGATTAAAATACAACGGCAAGGCTCGAATACTGTCGCGTCAAAATTCGATGCGACGTACGCGCGGCAGGCGTCGCATAAAGTTTGCTCAGGAAAAATATGCAACTCGGAATATGTTCGAGTTCGATGTTACGCGTGAAGGGGCTTACACTCGCGACAGACGTGTACACACTGCTTGCATAACGTCGCCGATGAAAGCGCGGCCGCATACCAACCAGCCTGGGCGACACCTGTTCCCAAATCGATGAACTCCAGGGAAACGTCGTGGAAATTCGCCAAGTTGCGAATAAATTGGCAAGCGGGTTTTAAGTTTTCCAATCTACTTTTACGTTCTCAACGACGTTAGCGAGACGAAATTGTTGTCTTATAAGAGGATTTGAATTAATTAATTCAAAAATTTTGATTTTTCACGAGTGTTTGTGGAATATATGATATACGCGTATAATATGCAGAGTATAATAGGTTATACGCGAGGCAACGCGTTTTTCGAGGGAATGAAATTAATCTTCAAAGAGCGGTATTTTATCGTATTTGGAATACAATTTTGTTTTGGAATATTTTTTTCAATAGAGTGATAGAGTAAGTGAGGTCTGTATATAAATCTAAATATTTTGCAATTTAAAATTTCATTCTATCTCATGTTATTATAAATTGTTATTTTTAAAAAATTGGAAAAAAAACATTGAAACTATGATCAATATTGAACAATTTAATTAAATTTTTTTCGATAACAGTTTAAACAATATAATGATTAAATAATGAAAGATAAAGAAATTTAAAGAAAAAAATTATTGTAAAATAATGAACTTATTTTATTACCAATAATTATGTGGAAAAGAATATACTTCACCGATTTTTATTTAAGTAATTTCTAATATATTTTTAAGAACAATATTTTGAATATATATCTCTCTCTATATATATAATTGACATAATTGTTTTAATTTTAAAGATATACATATATATATAATAATGCTGAGTTAATTATCACATTTTCTATTCGCTTGATCATCACAGATGTCCATCAATTTTTAGAATTTTCGATAAGCCTTTCTTGAAGCGAAATCACGAAAAAAAATAATTCTTTAAATATCTATTTCCCCGAATAATTAATCGAATATTATTATATATAATATATATAATATTATTATATGATAATAAGAAATAAGAATTAAATATTCAAAAATATAAAGAAAAGTAAAAAATTACAATTTCAAAATTCTTATGGCATCAAAAATATTAATTTTATACTATTTCTTGCACGTGAAATCTGAAACGATAAAAGCAAATGTTTTCATTATTAAAAAAATAATAATATAATTCTGATTTTTCCCAAAGCACCAATATATAAATATTAAAGAGTTGAAAAATCCATCCATTTGCCATTTCCAACAATCATCGTCTCTTTATTAAAATATTCTGTTTTTTTAAAAAAACTATATTTACATACTTTTAGAATCGTTTTTCATCCACTAAAATGCTTTTCTCGCTTTTAAAAGTTAACTTCCAAGATTCTCTTTCTCTCTTAACCCATTCGAAACGAATAATCACCTAGCTGTACCGGTCGTGGACAAATCCTCTTTCATCCCCAATTACTCGTCCCTGTAACCGAGACTGAAGCGTGGACGCAAATGTCGTCGTAACTCGACCGAGTGCTCTCGAGGCACGGATGTCGGCTGTAATCCCTTGCTCTCGGGCCCGTTACGATCAGGCCGCGGAATTGTTTTTTCTTCGGTTTACATTGCAGTTTATAGAGCAATAAAACGGGAGACCGACTCGTGCCGTCCGTTTCCATGAAGAAGTGGAAAGGAAAGAAAGAGTGAGAAAGAAAGAGGAATTCCATTGGTAGATAGATGCAAATAGACGATATCCCACCGCTGCTTTATGGCATTTCTCTCGAGGAACGTATCTTATTCTTGTCAGAGGTGAGAGCGATTTTTAAAGTTTTTCAAGCGATCCTTTATTCGTATTTCTTAGGAACGAGGGAATTTTATTCTTGAACAAATGATTAATTTAATACGAGATTTAAGAATTATTCAGAAATGCGAATAGAATTAATTTTATACAAACAAATTCTTTGCATTTGATAGATTGTTTTTAATCTTATTTTCTAAAATTTTGTAAATAGAACAGTGACAATTGTATAAGTGTTTGAATACAGTTTTAATACATAGAAATTATTTAACATGTTTATCTAAAAAGAGCTATGCAGATAGCAATTGGATAGGATTTTTTAAATCTAGATATTTCTATATTAAAATTTCTTAATTCAATATTAAAATGTTTGTTTCTAATTTTTTAAAAATTACATTATTTTTTTTAAATTTTAATTGAAAAGAATATAAACTTATAAATATGAATATAAATAATTATAGTAAGATATCAAATGGAAAAAAATATATATATGTATATAAATTGTATATATAATGCAATGCTATCAATGATATTGTGATTACTAAATAAATAATTTTTTTAGAACTTATCATGGAATTTGAGGAATATTAAAAATTATAGAAATAAGATTTTTTTATTTATTAATAAAAAAATTATATACATTTAAATATTAAATTATTACTTTTCAAAAAATTTACATAATAAATTTTTTTTTATAATTTTCAACATTTCAAAATTTAATAATATTTAGATTTAGATAGAAATAGAAGAATTCAATTAAAATAAAATAAAAGAAAAGCAAAATTCTTTTTCATTATTCACGATTACTGTAATAATAATATTTTGATATTATAATATTTAACTTTAACTTTAAAATCTGAATTTAATCAACAGATTATTCAATAATTTTTAAAATTAGAAGGACTCATGGAATACTTAAAAAAACTGTTTTAAATAATTCAAATTAAAAATAATTCATTTAATCAAATAGGTAATATATTATTTTAATGATCATTTTTCAAAATGCTTTATTTCAATAGATTATTCAGGTACAAGCCTGATTGACAGTTGCACGACAGTCCAATTTCACCGAGACAGCCTTCGGCCGAGTTCTAACTCATTTATAGGACCATTGTCTGGCGAAACAATCGCGGCTGCCCTTTCTTTGTTTCTGTTACACCGAGCACGATGAAAGTTTTAGAGTGGTAATACCAGTTTTGTCCCGATCGCGAGAAAAATGAATTTCTCGGGAAAGATGGCAGCCAGAACACGTATGTCCCTACATGTACAACAGATATGGATTAAATGTTCTTTACCATGGATCCATCCGGCTTTAGATAACTCTCGAAACGAAAGCCAAATCCTCGAGCACACTGGTTAAGCTGTGTAATGTTTGAAATTGCATTGGAATGATTTTCGATCGATCGAATAACGGCATTTGCGATTCGAGATGCTCTTTCGAGAAAAATCATACTTTAAAGGAGTTGAAAATTGTTGAGGCTATTCACGATCTCGTTGAAAATATTATCTGAAATTAAGCGTTCGATATCTGTCGTGCATTTTTGAATGTGCAATGAAATGAGATATAGAATTTTTTGCTACTTGCATCTTCTATTAGTAAAAAAAAGTTGTTAAAAATCTGAATTTAATCAGTCAATTTTTGAAAATTTGTAAATAATTTTAAAAAAATGTAAAAAATTATTATTTTCATTGATTTTATTAAATTTTTAATGATTTTTATTAATTAATTTTTGTTTTCAGAAAATTATCTTGCTATGAAAAAATAATTAATAATATTATAAATTATTTCATAATATTAATTTATTTCATAAATTATTTTTAATCTACTAATCTTTAAATCTAATATTTTAATCTAAAGTGTTAAAATCTGTTAAAATGATGATCTTATACCAAGGTCATTGAAACTAAGTCCTTTAAAATATAATTTATAATTATTTAAAGTATATACAAGGTGAAAAAATTTGGACTAGATTTGGAACAGATTAAAATAATTATTGCAAATATTCTTAATTTATATATTCATATTATATAAACATCATTTTTATTATTTATTTTAAAATATATTTTAAAATTTTAAAATAAATTTATAATATAAGATTATAAAAAAATATTACAATATATACAATATATAAAAATAAGAAATGAAAACTCAAATCAAAAACTAAAAGTTCAAAAGTTTATTTTATAAAAATTCTTTTTTACATTGAAATTATAAAAGATTAAAGTTTCCTTTTTACTATTAGAAAATAATTTAATTTTGTATTTTTTATATTTTTTTATTTTTTTTTATTTTTTTTTATTTTTTTGACATTTATTTAACCAATGAAATTAAGCGAAAATAGATTAAGAAGACAGATTACATACAGCTGCTTCACATTTTTCTTGCGAAGAAATTTTAATACTTATTCTAAAATGCGGAGAAAGAAGAGTACATTATAACAAACAACTGGATTATTCTCCTGGGTAAAGCGTATGCAAAATGCCTTACCGTAACATGCAAAGCACGCGTATGCGTCCATAAGTAACGAGCATAAAATTTATCAGGGCTCTATTCTTTCATGCAATAAGCATCTCTCCGTAGCAATTAACTCCTTGTTTTCCGCGGAAAAAATTCTTCCATAACCACAGAGCATACTAGCGATGTTAGTTAACGACTTTACTTCATATTTCTTTTTCAACAATATCGTACCAGACACTTGAATCTTCCTCAACAATTCTCATAAGATTCGTGTTTTTAACGAACAATTTAAATGAAGTTTTAAATACAAATTGTTGAATATTCATCCATTGTTGTATAAATTATGAATGACAGAATATATTACTGAATACATATAAAAGACTTTTATGAATAATCAGATAAAAGATTATAAAAAGAGAATATTAATAATAATTCTAGTTTCTATTCAGGATGATCAAAAAATTCAAAAATCAGATTCTAAATTTCATTCGTTTTTATACCTTTGTAAAATTTTTCATACAATGAAAATAAATGCAATTTCAATAAACTTATAAATATAATGTACACGAATATAGAAATATTAGAATCTTAATTTTTTAATATTTCTAATCTGCATGATTCTATCTTTATTCTAAATCTGATGATATTTTTTAATTCTTATATTTTATTTCAATTATTCTTTTTTAACAAATTTTATTTTCTTGTTATACATCTTTTAATTTCGAATAGGCCTTTGCCTTTCGATAATATAAAATTATGTAATCAATTTAAAAAAAAATTATTAATGGCTTATTTTAACATTATATTGTCTAAATTCCACGATTAAAAATATAATTGGATTATTGTTTCCATTAGTATGTCTCATTTTGTCAACTAGACTTATCAAAATTACAATTGATGATTTCTTTCTCAAAAGTTGGAAATTGTAGATTTGAGATTTGTATTTTATATTTAGAAAACTATTTGCAAGGGAACCAATAAGAAAAAGATATCTAGTGATACATTGAAACACTGTCAATTTTTATATAAAATTAGCAAAAATAAAAAAAAAACATGGCTGTGTAGGAAATATGATAACAAACTAAAGAGAAGGAGAAAAAGAACAAATTGAGATTTTCAATGAAAACATAGAAAACAATAATTATTTTAATATTTATTTAAATATAATTTGCATAATTAATATACGTATATTTCTATGTGATATTACTTTTTCTTTTAATGAAAATCTTCGCCACAATTATTATCTCTATTCTATAAATTGAAAAGTATGGATTTGCAATTTTTATTTCATCATTAAGTTAAGATGAAAGCAATCACTTGCGAGAAAGAACGAGACATGAGACATCTGGTGGTGACAGATTAAAGCACGATAAATAATAAATCGAATTTCATATAAACAGATTATTTTTCAAAAGAACGGACCAAATTCATCATTTTTCCTCAAATGAAAGTTCATTTTTTAAAACGAATCAACAACGTATATCTCAACGTATATTAAACTTGAAAAAAAACAAAAATAATGGATATATCGTCTTGAGGATTAAGTCGAATAGTGTGATAACCAACGAATGTTGTGGATACAAATGAAGGAAGGATCTCGTGCTATTAATTGCCAAGCGTCGATTCGTCGGGCTTGTCTGCAACTTTTTCAATTAAACAGGCCCGTCGAAAGGGTCGACGGCTGTTGGTAACCGGACATCATTTCAGCGCAAAAGTGGCGAGGGCAGGATGAAGGAGCGTTACCTTCTCTCAGGTTAATAAGCGGTGTCGGATAATCGAGTAATTTCCAGCCACTAAGGGGAATTGCATCGGCGGATCGAACGAAATTTTCATTTCACCGAGCGGAGAAAAATCTGGTTTGAAAAAGCCGGAGGGGGATCAACCGACTGAGCCAGGATGGAGCCGACGAAAATACTTCTCTTCTCCGTGGATCGCTATATCCATGAATGTTTTAGGTTGGATTTCATTCTGAACTGACATCGGAGCAGCACCAAATCTCCTCTAAGCTAACGTGATATTGTTTTCCTCATAACGCTTGTGATTTTTCTTTATTTCTCTTTTTAGATTGGATTGATTTTGCTTCTAATTCAATTGAATTAATTATAAAAGTGGTGGAAAAAGAGAGATGGAAAGATGATTCGATTACTCGATTGTTTTATTCATTTGGGTTGGCATTTCATAATTTATATGGATCACGATTGTTTAAGGTTAGGATAGGAAATAATATGAACTATGTGATTGATAACTTTAATAGAAATGATTACCATAGTTGTTATTATTATAGTAATTGAAGATTATGTAATGGGTGAGATAGTAACTCGATTAAGCAAAATAAAAGTTAAATTTAATAAAATTTGTTACTTTTAATTGACATAAATAAATCAATTAAAATATATTGATCTTTGAAATAGTTTAAAAAAAGAAATTCATATATTTCATATCTTTTTAAATATTTTGTTTCATAATATAACAGCATTTTTTTAATTTTTCTCAAAAAAAAAAACGAAATATTTAAAATATATAAATTTAGTTTAAATACAAGTTTAAATACAATCATTGATGAAAAAATTTTTAACTAAAATCGAAATTATAAAGTTACATTGAATTAACTGTTAACGTTGATAGATAAATGAAATTTATATAATAAATCTGAGAATATTATGAAAAGAATTGAAGTTTCATCGATCTCTCCGAAGATTGCCTCTTGGCGATATTACTTCTTCAATAAAAGAAAAAAATGGTTGTCATGAGAGTTAACTATTTCCAGTTGTGTCAAGAACTATCGAAATAACATGAAAAGATTAAATAAATAATAGACTTTAATATATTCGAAGAAGAAAATATTGATATATTCGAAAACTGAAGAATTGGAATTTTTTAAATGAACGTGCTTTTCCACTCTCTACGTTCATTGTATCTCCACTTATTTATGTAAATAATAAACAATATATGCAATAATAAATGATTTAACGTTACTTTTGCATTTATTTCAATTTCTTTTGTATATTCATCGATACTATGTATTATTCATTTGCTGTTACGATGAAATAATTAATAAGAATTTTATGTGAGAATTTTAAATGTATGAAGTTATTTGGCAAAATTACACGTAAAATGATTAATTGAAAAAAAAATGAATTAAAAAGAATGTGTAAATAAAATGATAAATAAAGGAATTTTTTTTATTTTTTCCTTAAAGAAATTTTTTGATGAGTTATCAATCAGTTATTTAATAAATTATTATCACAAATCACGATTTATTTTTTTCAGTACAATAAAATATCTATTATCAGAATTAGATATCGAAAGATATATTCATGATACATGAATTTTAATATAATAGAATAATTATTTTATTGATGTCTCAGAAAATGTCAATAAAAACCTGTCAAGTTATAAACAGAAATTTAAAATTTGCATTAGATGAAACAAGATGAAGATAATATATAATAAAATAGATTTCCATCTCCATCATATCGCTATCATACATGGTTCCCCTTTCATTTCATCTAATATATATCTAAATTACTTATAATTCAATCAACTTTTATATTTGTTTCGATTTCTATAATTGAGTCTTCTACGAATATATTAATATTCTATAAACAATATCTGATTTATTGTGTCTCACTTGAATATCTTAAAAAATATAAATGACACAAAATATTTTAGATAAAAATTATTTAGTAAGAATAGATACATTTTACAGTATTGATAAATTTTTTCATTAATTGATGCATAGAAATCATATAATAAAATTCTAATTTCTAATTTCTTAAATAGAACTATATAATTGTAGTAATTGGTACAATTCGTTACAAAAAAGAAATTTGAAATTGAAAAATAAAAGTTATATGAAAAATAAGAAGAATAAGAAATAATAGTATCGCTTCGCATATTTCATATCTATTTTGCATTATTTTGCAATAAGTTTTTTAAATCGAATTTTAATTAAATAAGAAATTAAAAATTTTTCAACATAAATAGCTTAGTACTTTTTTCTAAAAAAATAACAAAAATACCGACTATATAACAAGTTACTTCCACTTGAAGAATTAAAATTAACATAATCACCTGCAAAAAAACTGTTAATATATCTTTTTATATCAAATAACTTTTGTCTGAAACATTTTTTTCTTATCATTCATCATTTATTCGAGATGTTTCATATCGAATCACAAATAAACCTGTAAACCCACCTTATACGAGAAAGAACTTTCAACTATTCGTGATACATCCGATCGTTCAAAAATTCCCGCGCAATCATCAAACAGTTTCAATCCGAACTTACTATCCAATCGGGAAAATCGCGAGAGAAATTCTCTCGCTACATCCAGGGCCCGATACGGAGAGGTTGGAAAACTGGCACAAAGCCGAATTACGAGAACGTGGCTGCACCAGAAGTTTTATATGATTATTTAACCGAGCACGCGGCAACCAGCGGCCGCTTCGTTCCATTTAAATACATGATTGCGAGAGATTTTTCCACTCGTGTTTCCCCTCCTCCCTTCCCCTCTCCCTCGAGCTCCCACCCACCGCGTTCGCGTTGTCGGTACGCGCACGCGGTTCTACTACAGCCCGCTTCAAGTTTTCCATCCGGCTGCACCTGGCTGATCTCGTTTCGCCGACGGTTTTAAGAAGAGTCTCGCGCGCTCGAGACTAATTACGAAAATAATGGGCATCAAAAATGAACGCTTCTAGTGCGGCTCGAGTGCACCTTTCTACGACGCTTCCTCTCCTTCCAACTCCGCGAGATCTTACGGTATTTTTATATGTATATTTTTTTTTTTCTTTTCTTTTCTCTCGACGCGCTTTCACCATCAACTGAATGGGTGCTTGGGCGTTTTCTTTTTTTTTTTTGGCGATTTTTTGGCGACCGAAAAAATAGAAGGAGCACCACCGAGTTTCCGTTTTCTTCCGGAGGAATGATTGAGATGGCGTGGCTTCGACGTTCTACACACGGTCTCTTCGATGGAAAACATCGTTCGCGTGTTTTAACGGTTGTTGATCTTTGGAGATTAGATTTAAAAGGATATATCGTTAGTTCGATTGGTTAATACGAACTTGGCTTTGGATTCTGGTTCAGTGATCTGGACAATTAACTTTTTCCTTTTAAGGGGAAAGGAATGTTTGACTTGTATCGGGTTTGGTGTTTGAATCATCCTAATTGGCTTTTAACTTCTTCGCGTTTGCCTTTAAGTTAATTAGTTCTTTTTTGTATGGAATAATATAGTTGTTAATATAAATATTTAATATTTAATGTCTATCAATTTGTATAACTTTTATATAAATTTATAAATGTTCTGATAATATTTAATGGATTTATGACTACAATTGTATTATATTTAGACACGCATTTAAATTTTCCACTATCGATCAATTTTTTATAGTAAATTTCGTTTTCTTGACACATTTTTTTTTTTTCTAATTACAAATAGACTCTTAACTCGTTTGAAAATTTATATCTTAAATATCATAGCGATGATTGAGTTTAGATAACATATTCTAAATTAGAATTGATTATGAATATCTGTAATGAATTAATTCAACTTAATTTAAATTGATGATAAAATAATTTAATATACTAATTAAAAAAGTACTATGTTAAAAAAACATAATCATTTAGATGGTTAAAGAAAATGAATATACTGATTGGAGGGAGAATAAAAATGTATTGCATTTCAATGTGAATCCAAGTAAAATTTATAAATTACAACTCATAAATATCATATTTATAAAAAAAGCATACAACAAGTAGATTAAAAACAAATTAATCGAGATGAAATTAAATTCAGAATTATATTTTAATTGCTAAGACTATGAACAGAATGGTATGTCGTTGAATGCTATGCCAAGTATCATAATAGTCCAGATTGTTGGAGAATTTCTCCATCCTATCCTGAACTTGATTCAAACTATTAACAATTATTACTATGTTAATAATTAACAAACTCTAATTTGAATTACGTATAATTTAATTTTCGATATCTTCATAGAGATCTTAGAAATTTAAATTTATCAAATTTAAAATTAAACTTTAATTCAAATCAGAAATAATTTAATATTCCATAATTTGAATTATTTTCTTGTATTATATTTTTAAAAACTCTATTCTAATTTAAATTCAAATTTTTTTACTAATTATTATTGCATTAGTAATTACACGTTTAAACAAATTTATAAATCAAAAATAATTTAACAATTAAAATTTTGGAGATAACAATTTTTTAAATCACTTAAAAGGCTATTTTCAGTAATTAAAAAAGCAAATATCTAAAAAATAATCTAAAAAATATAGAATATTCTATTTCATTTTTGCAGAATATCAAAAACTTATAATATTAGCACAATTATTCCAATAAATTATAAAAATAGTGGAACAGTCTACAATATTTATGAACAAATACAAGCATAAATTAAACATATCTCGAAACAATTTAATTAATAATTATCCAATATATCTAATATATTTTTCAATATCATTTATATCTAAAATGAAATCTTAAATGAAAAAGTATTATTTTTTTCACATTTATAGTTTGCATATAAAATTATCAAACATTGTATCTTTATTTTTGGAATATTCTAAACACATAAAACAATATATATAAAATAATAACTTGCAAACAAAAATTATGATAAATATATATACAATTATGATATTTCAATCTTAATCCAATAATGAAATAGACTCAATCAATAATAATTCAAGAGATAATGAACTATGTACACACACACACATATATAAATATTCTGTCAGCTATAGATTGGCTTTATTATTAGATTTCACGATAACTCTGGAAACTCCGAATTCGTTCAGTTGCGTGATAACTTCCCGAGTAAATTAGGCTCGTAGGGTAATTAATCGGGGCCCTTAATTTTCCCAGCACTTGATAGATGCAATTAAAGTCAATCGCGAGGCTTACCGACAAAATCCTCTCGTGAAATTGGATTTTTTCGAGGCCAATGAATTTCGTCGGCCGTTCCAAATCTAATAACCAGGTAGCTCCTAGGAAATTTTGTTGGTCCTAAGCCGACGAGCACGTCAGCGAATTCTTGCTGGTTTGTTCCTCGAGAAAAAGCGCTATATTTCTTTCAACGACCACTATTTCTTGGAGTACCGATATTTTGATAGTTAGTTAATCCATATGATTTAAATTTCGAAAGAAAGAAATTTGTCAAGTATTGATTAAAGTTTAACAATAATTAGAAGATTGAAAATTAAGTATAATTTCACGTGAATCGAATATAATATTACAGTTATTTAGTATAAGATATATAAGATAATTGAGTGCTTAATTGAAACATATTTTCTAAATATTTTTAGATTTTATGATTTTTTTTTAAACAAATAATTTATTAATAAGTATATATGTAATTTTTCATAAAATGTATCGAATATTTATTGAATGCAAAAATATAAAATTATACGATAATAATTATTCTTTTTTGAAAATATCAAATATTAAATTATTAATAAATGTATCAAAAATATTATCAAAAAATTAATATCATAGCCAAGCTTTTGTAATCAACTGTATTTGATACAATTTAAAGCTGATGAAAATGAAAAGAATAAAAAGTACAAGGATAGCTGCACTTCTTTTTTTAAAAAAAGTATCAAACAATTAGATTATTAATGAGTCTTAATGTAAAAAGTTATTTAATTTAATTTAATATATATAAAATGAAAATGAAATACAGATTAAATACAATTAATTTTTTAAAAATACAATTTAATACTTTTTTGATCAAGTGTAAAACTAAAATCAAAAATAGAAATAAACAAAGATAGCTGAATTTTTTAAAAAAAATATCAATTTATTTGACAGTTGATGTTTTTTGCAAAATATTTTGCACATAATTTTATTATTATGATTTTCAATATGCTATATAGTTGTAAGTTTGTTAATTCTTATGAGGCCAGTTGTTGATTCAACTTGTTGAAAATGAAGTTAAGTTTGCAACAGATTTGGAATAATTTACGCAACATACGATAAAGTTTGAAACATGAAGGGACTTGTATTAGTTTTACTACCTCGAATATAGAAATTAGATTTATGATAGATGTGTACATGTTCTCCTTAGTTAACTTTGCATAGTTTAGGATTATATCTTGTATGTCACTTCTAACGCAGATGTGGATTATAATTTTATTTGAATTACATTAAGTCTATGTCATGTATCAATATTTTCTAAGAAATTTTGATTTTTATATTCGATCGAATGATTTTAATACAAAAAACAAACGAGAATTGTTTTTATTTTTAATTTATAATTAACTATCAAACTTACAGTTAGCTAAAACTTTCTAAATTTTTATTATTATACATATATTTACTTAATTAGAGTAATATCGCATTATAATTTTAATTTTAT
The DNA here is from genome assembly GCF_003254395.2 of Apis mellifera. Classification (NCBI taxonomy): domain Eukaryota; kingdom Metazoa; phylum Arthropoda; class Insecta; order Hymenoptera; family Apidae; genus Apis; species Apis mellifera. The sequence continues at coordinate 3,669,125 of NC_037648.1, forward strand.
AATTTATATATCGATATAAATACATATATTTTATATATATTTATATTTCATTTACTATATAATTTAATTCTTTAAATATCTTAAATTGTTTTTAAGAGAAATTTATATTAATTTGCAATTAATCTAAAATCAAAATTGGTTGGATTCCAAATTTTGGTTAATAATTTTTTCATTATTTAAAGCGAAACAATTTTGAGTCAATAATATCGATCAAATATGTAAGATTTTTAAAATACTTAGAAATAAAAAATTGCAAAATTAACTTTGTTCTATTATAATAAAATAAAAATATCATAAAAATGTTTTATCAAATAAAAGCATTTAAATCTTATTCACATTATTAATCAATTGATTCTTTGTTTAATCAAGTTTTTATGAAGGACATCAAATGATGATGGCAATCATATTTTTACTTGTTACTGATTTATTCTATTCTTCATATATGGGAAATAGATTGAACTTGTTCTCTTTATCTAACAATGACTGTCTTATTCTAAAATCTGGTTATGGTATTAATTGACTTATTCTTGCTCTTCTGTTATAAATCATCTGATTACCTATTGTCCTTACCTGACCAAAGATACCTAGATTTTTTTTCCTTTTTTTGACAATAATTACCCTATTCTATTTCTCTCATAATAGCTCTTTGTCTGACAATAATTGTCTTATTATATCTATCTAGCTATTCTATTTCATTTATCCACATTTCGTTCTATTTGTTCGTTAATAAGGTGCAACATTAGTTATCTGACTATATCTATCCCTTTTTTTATAATTATTCTCACTGATTTTCCTACGAATCTTATCATCATCTAGAATTAATTTCCTTGCTGATATCTCTGAGATATCATAGATATATTTAATTGAGATGTTTACAAATTTATCGTATTAAATTTTATATTAAACCTATTAAATTTTATCGTATTTTGCATTACATTAAAATTTGGAACTTCAAAATATTTTCATTTTTTTTTTCTTTATCGGAATATGAATATTTCCACTTTAACTCGACAAGCGTTACATTCGATCTCGCATTGAATATATCGAAGATATCGATTATATTCATATATTCCAGAAATGTTAAAATCCCCCAATAAAAGCACTTTTGCACATTTCATATCGTTCAAGCTCATGATATTCCATAGGAATCAGTTTCGCATAATTATCCCCGGGGAGATATCGAACGATCATTCGAGGAGTAATAATTTCGAACGATCAATGTCGAACGATCGAAATGAAATGGTACGATACACGTAACGCACCATCGTGAAAGTAACTCGTGTAATTCATGCCGCAAGTTAATATATTCAACGACACGGAGTGGGATCAGTACGGAATGGGTGATTCCGGTCGAGAGGAATTTCGCGCGATATTCGTTTAATGAATTTAATTCAATGCAACCAAGCATGTGGAGATTTAGATGTACGTGTGGATCATCGTCGTCGTCGTCGTTGCGTGAAAATATCTTGGCTTGGCTATTTATCGCGTGATCGATCGTTCCACGCGCGAGAGATCCACCAGGAATTCGAGGCGTGGATTCTCTTTTGAAAAGATTGGAGAATCGTGCGGTGAAAGATGGCGTGCGCTTACGGACCGTGCATCTTCGCGTTAATTAAATCCAGGGAGAATACTTTCGACCTTTTTTTCTTCTCTTCTTTTTTCTTTTTTTTTTTTCTTTTCTCGTCTTTTCTTCCCGCGAATTTTCCCGAGAAATCGCGGAGAAAAGGTGTTCTTGATTAAAGTTTTGTGAAACTGTGGTATTTAGTAGTGTTTCGCGTGTTAAAATTAATCGTTTCGATGGAAACGTGTAACGTGTTTTGTTTTGCATTGTTAAATGCGATTCCTTAATTAGGAGAAGAAAAATAGGGAAATTTCAGGAATGACGAATTGAAAACATTGTAAGAATTGGATTAACTTTTATTAAATTTTTCGTTTTATGCTCTATATGAATATTTGTAATATAATGGTCGATCGTTTTCTGGTTATAATAAATATTGGATAACTACGAAAGATTGGAGATTGAAGCTTTATAATTATCTAGAGAGATATTAATTCGTATTTATGAAATGAATCGCTTATTTGAAATTTATACATATTTTATGTATAAATGAATATTGGATAATTCCAGAAGATTCGAGGCTGAAGCTTTGCAATTATCTAAGAGAAGTATCGATTGTTCTTTATGAAATAAATCAACAAAAGATCGAAGTTTATTTATATTTATTATAGAGAAAGATGAAAAAAAATTGGATGTCTAGATTTTAAGAAAATTTATTAAAAGTCTATTTATGTTTTATGAATTCCAGAATAAAATTATTATTAACTATTATTATAATTGAAATTATTATATTATTGTTGAAGACAGAAAAATATCCAGATTTTGGAATAAGATATTTATATTAATAATAATATAAAATTTTATTATTGTTATTTTATGGTTTCTTTTTAAATTAAACTTTTGACTTATTTTTAAGATTTCTCTGAATAAAATAATATTATTTTATTTGAATTTTTATATTTGTATATTTAATAAGTAATAATGATTTTATTTATTTTTTTTACTTATTAAATATATAAATATGATCTAATTTAAAATATTCTTACTTGTTCTTTTTTAATCAAAAAAACATAAATAAACTTGTTAATATAAATTTTATTAAGAAAAACCAAAAATCAAATTTTATATTATTATTTTATAATTGATTTCATTCAAATTTACTTATATTTATACATTATACATTTCTTTGTATCAAGAGTTATTAGTAATAATAATAATTTTTGCATTTATATTACATGTTCACTTTGTAATTATAAAAAATTTATTATTTCAGTGATAAGATGAAGAATACAATATTATTATTATTTATTTTTATTGTCAAAAATATTCAAATTATGCAGAACATATAATGCACATCTATAATGCAAAATTCTGCTGCAGAAAACATATACAGATTGAAAAAAATTCGGAAAATGAAGTTTGAATGATTTTAATCGTGTTTTAATAACTTTTTGCATTTATATCGTAAATTTATTTTCCAGTTATAAAATATTTATTATTGTCATCAGTGACATAAGATAATGAATCATAATGACGCAGTTTTAAATTATCTCTTAAAAATATTCAAATTACACAGAATGTATACTCCATAGTGAAAAATTTTATTTTAAAAAACACAGCAGGCACAAAGAAGATTTAGAAACTAGATATCAACAATTGCGCAATAATTGATACAAAGATTATATATAAATACTTATATTTTTGATAATATATTTTTTAATATACTTAAAATATTCATATTCATATTCATATTCTTTTCCGCAATTTTGAAATTCTAGAAAACGTATGTAGATAAAAAAAAAAATCGAAAAACGAGAATCGAGCAATTTCGGTAGCGCAATATAACGTAGGCGTGGAAAAATAGAGAGGGCATTACGAATAACGAGAAGTATCGACGAAGCTCGAAAATCGAATGTAATCTGCGCGTTGCAAAGCGACGGCGACGATTTTTATAATAAATGTGCGTTTTCATCGGGAATAAAAAATATGGGGTCGGGGCTGAGGGTAGACGCGACGCGAATATAAAAGTCCGACAGCTTTTTGCTTCCCGTATTTCATATTTTTCCGAATATTCAATCTAAATAACATATGCACGAATGTATTTCATCCCGCGAAATCAGTTTCATGTATTATTGTACCACGCGAAGATAATAATTAACGCGTGTCCACAGCTGTGCGGATTTGAATATTGAATATACGATTTTTTTTTATTATTATTATTTTTCTTTTTTTTTTTTTTTAATACGTTCTTTGCGCAGATATGAAATATATATATGAATATATGAGTCAATTTTGAAATTTGTGAAATTTATAATACGAATAAAAACATTTGATATTTTTAGAATACATATTGATATTAATACATTCATACATGGTTCACTTTTAAATGATAAATTCTAAAACAAATAAAAGAAAAATTTTGTTTAAAGTTTATTTGTTATATATATATTAATTGAAGTTTGTGTTAGATAAAGTGAGATGGAAATAAAGATGGTTTCATTTCGATCAAATCTTAAGATTCTGTATACAAAGCAATTTCTAATTAATAATGAAAGTTAATATATTTTTAAAATTATTTAAAATTTTAATTCGTTTCTTTTGTGGATATATAGAAAGTATCTGAAGATTATATTTATTTAAATGAAATCATGTTTTTGATGCATTAATTGAAGTAATACTTTAATTTAAATTTTGTAAAAAATTTCCATTAATAAGTATAATTCCATAAAAAAATTTAATCTTCATATGTCCTTTAATAAAAGAAAAATGAATAATAACAAATTATATGACTTCCAAATCAATTTTTATCTTATTCTTTTTATTAAAATAATTAAAAATTTTAAAATTAAAATAATTAAAAACAAAACATTTTTGCTCTTGGATAATTTACTCTGTAAATAAATAAAAAAATAAACGAGCATTTATTAGAGGATCAATTATAATTACTAATTTTAATTTGCAAATAAGTCGTAAATATATATTATTCACATATGTAATTTAATTATCATGAATTCTTCCTCACTTTATTTTACAATAACGTTTAAATTACACGGGTTGAAGTTAATCTAGCACCACTATTCAACTATCGATATTAAAACAGTACTCTCGTGATGAGAAAATATGATAATGAGAAAATATTTTCATATTTATTATTATCCTTTTATATTTATCTTTTTAAATCTTTTTGAATCTCTTGAATTTTGTGAACTTTGTAATTTATTATTAAGTTTAATTAAATATATTTTTAACAAATATCCTTTTATTTACAATAATTTAATAAATACTTTTTGTCCCTTCCCTGAAAATTTATATAACATGAATTAACCATACAAATCGCGGAGAATACAAATCACTCGAGTAAAATTAAATTAATTCCCTTCGAGATGTTTATATAACTCTTACGCTTTCTCTCTCTATCCATCACATTTTAATCATAAGATAATCAGGTTAACAATTCACGTTAATTAATCGCTCGATTAAAATAGCTTTGAAAACCAAACTTCCATCGACACGAAACCTATTGTATACATTCTCACCTCTCTTAAATTCCTCCAGAGAATCGGGCTTTTCCATTAGAAACTCAGCGATCATCTCGTTATTCCCGACCTGAAACCTTTACCATTCTGCAAATGTTACTCGAAAACGTTTGCCAATAACGATTCGTAGCGCTTTGCGATGCGGCTCCCCGAGATAACTTCTGGAATCAATTAGTGATGAAAAAGCTAGGGGAGGTTGACGCAAAGACGAGAAATCGAGACGAGCTTCCCGTCTTTGAGTTCATCGATCGTAAAACCGGCCTCCTGGCAGATCGATAACGAAGAAGGATTTACGAGGAAGGCTAAGAAAACACGTTTGAAACTTTCTCGAACGATCGAACGACTGTTTAATATCCTAATTGGATCCAACTCTGTGCAAGATGGTTATATTTTCGGGAGAAAGAGAAAATTAAGAGAATATTTGATGGAAAGGAAGGGAGGAAAGGATGAGGCGAAAAGGAAAATGGAAAGGCGGATCGACGAAACGAGGCGAATAATCCCATCGAATCGGCCCAAGTTCGAGCATGGATCGGTTTGCATATTAAACAAGTGGAATTGTCGCCGCTAAGGAGAGCAAATGAGGCACGTTTTCTACATTAACTAAACACGGTCGGGATCGTGAGGTGACGTCGAATAAGACAAGGATCGGTGGAAAGCCGGGGCTTCTTTAATTCAATTGCTTCCCCTTCGGCGCCCTCGAGTTCTCCATTTCGCTTTTGCTCTCTTTCTCTTTCTCTCTCTCTCTCTCTCTCTCTTCCTCTTTCTCTCTTTTTCTCTCTCTCTCTTTCTCTACTTCTGGAAATCACCGAGGTTTCCAGGAAACTTCGCGTCGCGATACTTTCCTCCTTTTCCCGTATTTGTTCCTGTTCGACAATGCTCCCTAGAAGGCTCCATCAACTTCTCTGTGACTGAAATTAATCGTGAACCAACTTTCTTAATGCCTCGAGATAATAATCCGAGGAATTGAGAAAGAGTGCAATTCGAAGATGAAAATATCGTGTTTTAATATTATGTTTTGCTGTTGCACGAGAAGAAATTTAACAAATCGATTACTATTATATACTTATGTTCTTTCTATTTGACTTTATTGTTTAGATGGTTTAGGATGATGCTGCAAGAATAATGCCGTTTTTAGAAAAGAAAAAAATTTGGTATTTTTTTTGCATATTTAGAAACAATAGAACATGGCTAAAGTGTCAATATAGTTTTAGTATCTGAGACGATATTTATATTTATAACCATGACAGTTTCATTCTACCTGAAATTATTGCAAACAGGTGTGGGAAAACAATGGACTTGTGAGTAGTACAGCCCCTCATTTTAGGGAGCTTTCTTCTACTGAAGATCCTTACGAGTGGAATATGGCGAGCTTCAATACCCAGAGGGTATCAGCTGGGGAAAGAACCTTTAAAAACGTGTGAGAAAACAGAATTACAAAAACAGCAAGAACTGTCAGAACTCTTTAAACTTCGAACTCTGATAGTGGGACATCATTGGCATATGGACTTTTTCTTTGATCGACTATTAAATTGAAGTCTTTAATAATTATTTTTATTACTATATTCCAGATGAACGAGTTGGAGCATAACAAGTATATTCTTATCTTATTCTAATTGCTTTACTCTACGTAATTTTAAACACGAGACCGTTTTAATCTTGCTTAAAACGAGTCTCGTATTCTAGTTGCCTCGATAATAGTTAACCTTATTCGTTTCAATCAACCGATTGCATTTAGTTTATTCGTCATGTCCGTAAGTGACCTGTTCTCTTTGCGTGGCCAAGATTGATTAAGATTGTTCTCATTGCCTGACGATGACTATCTTATTCTATTTACTCAATAACCTATCCCATTTTTGCGGCCGATTTGTTTCATTTATTCGATATTGAACAATTTGACGACGACTATTCCACTTGTCTGATCATATCAGACATGATACTCTCTATCTTGATCATGATCAGATTATTGACCTTGCCTGGCTAAAGCTGGATTATTCCCCTCCCCTTTGACATTATTTCCTTATTCTATTATTGTCCAACAAGTCTTCCACTTGTCTGACAACGTGTTCTATTCAATCTAGAAATGATTAGCTAATTTCATTTATCCGAACTCATTATGTATAATTTTACCCAATTCGTCTCTTTTGTCGAATAATAATTAGGCTAACAATTAGTTGATCTTAATCTGTTTTATTTGATTGTTCTTTTTTTATCTTATATAGTTTTATTCTACCTAATCGTAACATGTCTATGCTATCATTTATCTGATAATGTAATAATTTTTCCTTCATTAAGCTTCTATCAAATTTGTCATCATCTAGGATTAAAAACCAGTATAAAAATAAGAAAGTAACAGTTAGAAGAGAAATATTACAGAGATGAAAACAAATATTGAGCGTTCGTTAAACGCGTCAGCTTACTCTGGCTCTATTAATTAGATTCGAAGGAGTGAGCCCGTACGGGAAAATCAAGGAATCAGCAATTTAATTCAATTTCTTCGACGGACGCGCGTCGCCCTTTCGTCGCCTTCAACTTCCGCCGTGCAATCTTGAAAGTTTCGGCCGAGTTTGCCTCCGACGTATTTGTCCCCCGCTGGCAATGAAAGCCGATCTGGAAAATTTCATCAAGGGGAGGACAGTCGAGACACTTTCGATCACACCACCTTCGCGAAATTCGTTTTCAAGAGAATGATGAAAAGTTCGAATCTGAAGCGCACTCTGATAACATTAATGTTTCTTAGGTTTTATCTCTCAAAATAGTTTATAAATGTTTGTAATATTACAATTATAAAAATAGATTTTATTCAATTTTATGTAATTTCGTATCCCTTATTCTGGATTATCAACGATGCAATTTTAGAGATTTTCATGTTTCTATGATTTCGAATGGAATTATATTCAATCGAATCATCGAAATGAATTTATAAAAAAATAAAATAAAAAAAAATTGTCTTCGATTAGATTCCAATATAGTAATATTATTGTAGATTTTAGTACTTTCAAGTATTTGAAGTACTGATTATGATTCATTATATGATTCATAATTTTAAAATTTAAACTGTCTTCACAAGTGCAATTCAGAATCAATCTCTTTATAAGATTATATAATCTAATTATAGAATTATAAAAAGCCAATTATAGAAACAATTCTTATTGATCCTATTTGCCTTCAATTCAATTATTTGCTTTCAAATAAATAAGTAATAATGAATGAAAAAGAAAGATATGAAGAAATGAAAAGGAAATTACAAGTAAGAGTAATACATATAGATTTATGACATTATTATTATTAATTTAACTATATCGTATTTCTTTTTCATTGATAAAATGGAATATATTTACATCATTAAAGAAAAATCAATATTATAGAAATTCTTTCTATTTTTCTCTAATTTAATTATTTAATTAAAATTTTGGCAAAAAAAATACCAAATCACGATTCTATCGTCTTTTTTTAAGTGGAAATAATAAATTGTCAATTATAAAATTATGATTTGTCATTTGGAAGTATTAGTGACTTTCCGAATAATAAAATTTACAAAATAAAGAATTAATACAATTTTAAAATTCTAAAATTTAAAAATTGAATACAAATTTTAATATTTCAGAATTTTAGAATTTTATTGACTAAATCTGAATTCCAAATCAATCATCTCATTTATAGTTCATATCAAATACAATTAATATTTAATTATAATTCTTCTCTTTTCAAATAACATCATTGTCTCCTCTTGAATCAATAATGCTCTATATAAACATAAAAATATAAATTATAGATTGCATTACTATTGCAGACTATACAAAAATGCACATGATAGATCTAGTCCATACATAAACTGCGATAGTACGTTAATTCGATAGCAGAAGAATTACGACCAGCAATTACGAAGACAGTATGTACACCTAAACGCTATAACGTCGAGCTTATGGATAGAGATATGGACCATGATGATTTATTCACGGATTATCTTCGAATTGTTAACCTTTACGACTTCGTTTTTGGTCGGCTTAACGTAATTTCTAACGTAATTTCTATCCTGTAGTATTTTGGAATCTAGTACATCTCAAGCCTGACTAATTAAACTTCTCCTTATATTGAAACATTTAGTTTCATAACACAATTAAATTAATAGAATATTCATATACAATGGAGTATAATATAACGAATATGGTGAAATTATAATTTATTTGTATATATATTTATATTTTTTATTTTATTTTGTACTCTATATTATGGATTTATAATGATATTACTCATAAATATACACAATTCTTCACAAAAGTATTCAAACACCAAAATTTTGTACAAAATAATGTCTTTTTTTTAAATAAAATGTATGTTCGCTACACACAATTATTAAAATATCAAAATAAAATGTAACTGTAAAATAAAATAATATAATTATATAATAATACATTTATTCAAAGCAAACAATTTAATATTAGATTTACATTGACTATCTTTTTTTTTATCGAAATTCGTCTTTTTGACTGATATATTAAAATGCAATTTTTTGTAAATTATTTATTTAAAATCTATAGATTTTTATTTACTATTGTCTTCAATACATTTTCTACGTATAAATTCTATTTTGGATGTATATTTTCCGCATATATACTTGTTAGATTTAATGCAAGTTAGATCCCAAACATTGAATTGAAGTTAATATTTTGTTTGTCGTGATTATCATTGGCCAATTCTTCGGCTAATTGAAAAAGAAAATTCTTTCGAATTTTGTTTACTTCAATTTATTACAATTTTAGTCCGTTTGTATAATAATCCAGGCATTGATGGCTGCTAAATCTAAAAACAATTATAAAATACGTGAAAGAGCCATCTAGGGAATCCTGCTTTCACAATATTTTCTTCATTTTCAGCACCTTTTGTTTTACTTTCGCTTTCAATATCTGAAATAATACGCATTCTTTTTTTTTTCACGGTATATATTGTGATAATTTTCATTTCCATTGTCGTCAGAATTTTCAATTTCATATATATTATCAAATTCTTCCTCGCTTTTGCATAATTTGTTTATATCAAAATCCGATCTTCATTTATGCTGATTATTCTTTTTATTTTATTATTTTTTCTTATTATTTTTTATTATTTTATTATTTCTTATTATTCTTTTTAATCAACTCCATGTCTTTTAAAGATTTTTGTTGACTTTGTCCATAATAATATAAATATGAAAAAGTATATTTTTTTGGATTTGAAAAGGTTTTGAAAATATTTTAAAAAATTCAAATCTTCACTTATGAAAATAAATTTTTGCTAAGCTTCCAAATAGCACTTTTTTTTTTTTTACAAAATGCACTGTTGAAATTATCTCTCACGTAAATCTACTTGTTATTATAAAATAATAAGTCAGATTCACTTACAAAAATCACTTTTTTTTTCTGCAAAATTCACCGTTGAAGGGATTATTTGTTATCATATCACAATTATAAACAACTTGTTTAATCATGTATTTATTGTTAAACAATTGTCATTTGCTTGGTATTGTTTTTTCTTATTTATTGTTATTTCATTTTTGTTATTTTGCAATAATTGATCTATATAAATTAATCCGTCTAATTGACGGATTTTCGTAAAAATAGGTATACAGTATCTAGAAATAATAAAATACAAATGTTCCAGAGAAAACGAATAGAAATATATATTTGTTGCATTATATCAAAAACCAATATATAATATTTAAGGAATAATATTTGTATTATATTCAGAATTTTTAAGCAAAAAATCGGAAACCTCTCAAATTGACGGGTTTCGTAAATCTAGTATTAAATATATAAGTTTTTCAGGATATAAACAGACGAAGAACGATTTTGCATGTAAAAATATGTCAGAAATAAAAATAAACTTTTTTACACAAATCTTCGAGTGAATCAAATTTGGAAAATTTATAAATAAAAATAAATATATCCATAAATCATATAAAATTACGAATCAAACTGATCTATAGAAAATAAAAAAAAGCTATAAATTATTTAAATGTGCAAAATAATATTCATATTCAATAATATTAGAAGGCAATAAAAGTTAAAATTCATGATATAAAAAATCATTTGATAGTTTCGTTTACGATTATATAATTTTTGGTCCACGATGTATGTGATAATATACTGCTTTCTACGGAAATTCAACATCCATAATAGGAATCGATGTCAATATTAAGTGCATTTTCATTTTCCATTAAGCAGAATTAATCGATCAATCAGCGAAACAATTTCTATTATTCTATATTGACAAGCATATTATATAGCCTTCGAAATGTTAACTCTTTTAACAGTTCTCCATCAATTTTCGTTAATTGAATTTCCATTAATTTTTTCATTTCTCTTTATTTCAAGAATGAAAAGTGTAATATATATACAGGAAATATATACAGATAAAATTTGTATCAATTAATAATTGTAATATGCAATTAAACAGATTATATAAAAGTACGAAATAACCCAAATATTTCCCAAACAAAGAAAATATTTCATCGAGATAAATAAGTGTCCCACCAGAGTCAAAAGAATTAAAGTTTTCCAGAGATTGTGCGCGCTTTATGGCCTATTATGGAGTGGAATATTTACACAAGACGCTTTAATCTGTCCCGCTTTCCAGAAACACAATATCCGTTTCGCATCCAATTAAATTAAACAATGATGCGACTAATTAATTATTTCGTACGGTCGAGATAATAAATATCACCGGAATAAACATCAATTTTATTATTTCGAGTGAAAATCGGAATTAATAGATCTTTTGATATCATTTATGATATCATGATTGACAAATCTCAAAAAACATGAATAATTAATTTATTCAAGAAAGAATCTCGAAATATTACAAAAAAAAAAAAATTAACGCGAAATATAATGAAAACCAAAATTAAAACCAAATCTGATTTATAAAATAATAAAATTCAAATTTAATCTTGATATACAATCAGAGTTTGAACTTTTCTTTTTCAATACGGAAGATAGAGTGAAAGAGAGTGAAAGAGAAAGAAGAATTCAAAAATTAAAATAAATATATCCATAAATTTTCTGATATAAGAAAAATTTATAAAAAAAAAAAAAGAAATACGAATTTAGCTAAAATTTGAATCTATTTGCATAATATTTGATTCATTATTATTATTATTATTATTATTATTATTATTATTATTATTATTGTTATTATTATTGTTATTATTATTATTATTATTATTATTATTATTGTTATTATTGTTATTATTATTGTTATTATTATTGTTATTATTATTGTTATTATTATTATTATTATTATTATTATTATTATTATTATTATTCGAGATTAATGATTGATATCATTTGAAATTATATTTTTGATAATAACGAGACACGTATTAATGTTAAAAGATATATTCTAGAGTCAAGAATCACTTACAATTTTCAAACATTGAGTTTAGCCACAATGCTTGAACAGCAATTTCTGTAATTCTTGATTTTTCGATATAAGCATTCTTTAAGTATCCTATAGACTTTTTAATATCTATTTATTTACTTAATTTATTTCGTTCGATATTCCTGCTGTTTCTCGTTGAAAAAGAGGAATAAATTTCGCAAGAAATTAATCATCAATTCGAGGTAAAATGAAGATATATTTTATATCGAAAAAAGAAAATTGCGGAATGGAACTTTCGACGATAGTCTCGGGGAAAATTTATGAGATACATATAAATCTTTCGGTTAATTTCATTTAGAAGGATTTTAATGTATTGCAATATTTCAACGATTATGTTAAGAATGAAAAATAATATGATCTAATTTAAAATCAAGAGTTGATATCAATTTTATATAATGTTAATACCTTTTGCATTACATAGGATATTTGTTATATTATGGTAAATTTGATATTTTTTTTCTTTAATTCTAAAAATAATTGGCACGATTTTTTCTGCAGCAAACTTCGTTATAAATAGCTTAAAATTTATTATATTTTAATTATAAAGTAATCATGATGTAAAATAATTTATAAATTATTTAAAGCGAAGAATTTCGTTCGCTGTTTTCAGTAACAAACATTAAAATGAATATTATTATACATATTAAATTGAAGTAGTTAATAAAGCGATTATTTTGAATTAAAAAATTCATTAAATTCAATCAAAAAATTCATTTAAAAAAATTAATAAAACCAAAAAGAGATTTTCATTTTATTTCCAAATTCATTTCGATGGACATTAAACGACATTACAAAACATCAAAAAAATAATTCGATTAATATATTAAATTGAAAAAGTAATGAAATCAAGAAGAAATTAGTTATTAGAAAACGAGTAATACTATACTTATCAAGTGAGTGGTTGATCAAGAGGAAAAGAGGGAGAAAAGAGAAACCAAAGGGACAGAGACGAACATCGACCGCAGGTTCGTCGATAACAGCATTAACTGTGTTGTCTCGGGTTCCTCGCTCTTTTCGTTTTACTTCTCTCGAATGGAACGAGAAACGGAGGGGAAAGAAGGCTCGTTCGAGCGGTCTGAGAATTTCTACTCGTCCCTTTTCCTCGGCAGCTTTCGTTCTGCTTTTTTGTAACCGCGACAGCGGTCCTAAAAGCGGGAGGCACAATGAATGCGGACAAGTCTGTCCGTCATTCGAAGAAAGGAAGAAACGGTCGAGGGTGCGCTCGGAACGAAGAACTCCGAGGGAAGAAAAAAACGCTGCGGTGAGTGGAGAAAAATGGACCGTTAGCCTACAATTTCTCCTCACTTGTCCGCATTTCATTTCGACTACTGGGATTATACTCTCGAAAAGATTGTACTACTTTTTTTGTTTTGTTTTTTTATTTTTTATCAAATTGCTATGCCATTTTATTAATTTTCCATTTTTTTTCCAATATGCGAGAAGTTTGTTGTTTTCATCTTAATAGAATCGCCACTTTTGGAATTTTATTGAAGTGATAATTTTTTATAGGTTAGATTAAACTGTTATTGATTTAAATTAGATCAAATTAACTCCGTTTAGATGAAATTTAAGTTAAAATTACGTTAAGTTAGGTTAACTTTATATTAGGTTAGGTTAATTATGGCAATCTAGATTATCATAATTGTGATCCTTTTTAAAATATGAAATCGTTTTTTGGTTATTTTTCGAATAATTAAAAAAAGACGATTTTTAACATATGTTGTACCGCAGTTTCAAATACATTTTGACATGTCCACATGTTATTTAAAAAAATATTAATTCGTATAATAATATACTTTTCAATTTACAAATTTTAAACGAATTTAAAATATTATATTTTATATAATATCAAGTTCTTCTTATCACGATAATAATTTGAATAACCATTATATAAAATATTTTCTTTAAGAATGTAAGCTATGATAATCATGCTATAAAATTGTGTTAACACGTCAGTTCAGGTGACGTGTATGCATTATGGCGGTTTTCTATTATAAGGAGTTTAATGCGCATAGTTGGCTTATGAACTTTTCCAGGAAATGTGAAGGATGAACAAGAATTTTCCATATATCCCTCTTTCCTTTTGCATATACATTTAATACAAATATTGTCATTAATATGTAATTTTATGTTTCGTTTTATTTTTCATTTTTTTTTTTTTTTGTATTGAAAATCTATCTTCGATTTTTTCCGATTGTTGCAGTTATTGCATTCGCATAATTATTCATCTATTTCCAATCTCTCTATTTTACAATATCTGTTTCAACGTCGAGATCGTTCCGTTAAATCGATCGATTGTTCCCAACTTCTCAAAGTCCTCGATATTATTAGAAGAACACGAAACACACGAGAGACGATAAATTATTCTAGATATTCAGCATCATTGTTAAATAATACATCATCAAACTCGTTCAAGCAACGAGAACACCGGAGCGAAAACACCGTTTTTGCTCGATATTCCGAGTACCGTAACTCTTTAATAGTCGACCATGCCCTCTAGTGGTACACTGTTACTCATTTTTCCAGCGTTCGACTGAATAATTCATCCACTTCCGGCGATGTTACTCGTCGTTGTATTTTTAAAACATTACACCGAGGGGTGAGGATACTCGATTGGGATTGCTAGCGTACTCTTCCTCGCCGAATTTGTCCAAGCAAATTCTCCTGGGAAACGCTTCTTAATCCTCGCGTACGTGACGCGCCTCGCAATATGCGCAAGCACTGTTATTGTGTACCGGAAGCCAACTTTGTGAACTTGGTATTATTAAACGAAGCGTGAAAAGGGAGATGCTCGTCAGCTTTCAATACTTCTCCTTTAGTCTTTGCGCCAATATGCAAAATTTTCGAATATCGTATTTTCCATATTTAATTATTAATTTTAAATTATGCTCTCTCGTTTAATAATAAAATTTCGTACTTAAAATGTAATAATCTGATGTTAAATGTACGGTAAACGAGGATAATACAATTGCATTTTTGAAAATCTTTTATACAGAAAATTAATACTTTTTAAAAATTAATGTAAAAACCGATATTAATATTCAGAATTTTCGATATTATTAAATTTGTAATATTTCCCGATAATAAAATTCGAGACTTGGGCATAAAGGAAATCAGGATAGGACAAAAATATAAAATGTAGTTGCATTTGAAAATCTTTTAATATGAAAAATTAATAAATTTCAATTGTACGATAAATAGAAATCAATTTCAAAATTTATTATTGTATTATTCGGTTTCTAACTTGTAATAAACAATTTTTAATTTTATATATAAAACATAAATAAAAAGATACCTGATTATTCACGAAAATATTAAGTTTATGTCTAATTGTTTTTTTTATAATATTATACTATAATTTTGAAGAAATATATTATATATTTAACTTCTCAATTTTTATAATGATATGAATTTTCCATGTCCTATTATTATATTGTATTATCATAATATATTCATATTATTATATTAACTCTGTTATATTATATTATTTTAACACAGAGAGTGAATCAAAACCATTTGAAATAATTCATTACCTATCGACTTTATACAAAAATGTTTCGAATGAAATTTATTATACTCCAAAAAACTAATTTGACTTGTGCATATAATTTGACTTTTTATTAATTTTATTAAATATTTTTTTAAATTTTTGAGTTTGTTAGGTTTTTGAGATTTTTTGATATCATATATTTTACACCCTTTACTATTACATTTTCACATATATGTACAGAATCAAAATTCCACAGGCTAAAACAAACGCAAAACTTGGTATATAAAAATGTCATGTTGAGGTTTGTTTAGTAAATTATAAGTAATTTAAGTTAGATAAAGATGCAAATAGAATACGTCGATGTAATGGAGATAGTGCAATCTTATTGTATTTCCGCCTCGTTTCGTCTAATGAAAACTTTATCTAACTTTACCTCTTAATCTAAATTAGAAGATACTTCAATTTAAATTTTATCAAGCTTATTGTATGAAAGACAATTAAATGGGCAAAGTAAAATATTTCCTTGTACATTTCTCTTTTTTATAGTAAAGCTTTCCAAACTTCGAGTTAAAATATCTTCTAACCAATGATTTTTCGAAAAATATATAAATAATAATTAAATAGCATTTTTTTTTATTAAAACTATGTAATTATGAAAAAAGTACAATCATCTTCATACAAAAATCTTCATTAGAAACTAATTATATCAGATTATATCTTCTTTAAAACCATTCATTTTTTGCTTGAATCATTCTTTCCATATTCATAATTTTTTTAATACATGTAATAATATATAATTGATTAAAGTGTTAATCCTTTGCGCTCCAATGTTGACTTTCTGGCACCATTTGGATCGATGCAGTAAATATACGATTTGATTTTTTAAAAATATCGCTTCACAAATAAATTTCTAAACTTTTTATAATTTTATGAAGTGTAGAATAGTATACTATCGAATAATTAGATTTTTTATCTCAAATTAGACCGTGATCGAACTATATTTTCAGCGTTAATCCAAGTTTGACAGTCGTGATAATAAAAATATAATTTTCAAAATTTTTGAAAGTTTTTACAAAATTTTGTAAACATGGAATACAATAATGAAATTAGTTCGAGCAAAGATGAGTTTGATTTTTTAAACAACGAAATTATTTTTATTCCTTAAGAAATTGACAATAAAGAGAAGGAAAATAGTGATGAAAATAGATATAAGAAGAATATAGAATGAATGAAAAATAAACGGTGAATATGAGAATTGTAATATTGGAATTGTAATATTTTGCTCTCCATAAAATAAAAAAAGTGAAAAACCTCAAACGACATTTTATCGTGATACTTGTTCTGACAAATTGAGGATGCATCTTGGTAATTATTATTAAAATATCGCATAAGACAACAATATAGACTTTAATATTCAATAAATTTTCTTTCTATTTAAAGATGTAAAGATACTTTCTGTGTACAGATCTTTCTGTGTAAAGATACATAAAATATTAGAATATAAAAATTTTATACGTTAATTTGTGTATAAAATCATTTTAAGTTAGTTAAGCTGAACGAAAAATATCCGGAATGCAAAGAAATGTTTAAAAATATAATGTAAAGATTTCATGTTTATGTTGAAACTCGAAGAAAATAAGAAAATATCCGTCTTGCACCCGATCTATATTCCCCGCGGAAAGAGGGGATACAACTCCTCTGAGAGACATGTTTACGGAGGATCGGAAATAAGATGGTTCTTTAAGACGTTGAATCGTGACTGTGTATTCGTATTTGCCCGATTGTTTATAAACCCGACCGGCAATACGGAAAAAGAAATTTCATCCTCGCATACCTGCCCTGCATATATTTGAGAATGCATAGTTTGTTTGTTCCGTCGTCGGTTCAATACCTCTGCCCTGTATTACATAAAAATTCCAATATCACTTCTTTGTGTCGAACTAGCCGGCTTCAATAACAAAATACGTAAAAAAAAAAAAAAAAAAAAAAATCGGAAGTATCAATTTTGAAGCGCGCCATCACGAAATATCAAACTTTTCTCCACCCTCTATGCGACCCAGTGACGTTCGCTCAAAGATAGTCGATCGATTTCATCATCGAGTTTTAATATGAAATATCCTCGATGCCAATCTTCTCTTCATATCTAATTAACATAAGCACAATTCTCTTATGGGCAAACAATAAACGCTTATTCAATCCTTTGCATGCTATGTCTCGACAAATGCATACTGCTCGTTGAACAAATGATTAATAATTAAACCTAATTTTTGGATTTTGATGGTCTATTTTATGAGCGGGATTACTGGCGAAGTTGAGAAAAAATTTTTAAAAGGATCCTTCCTAAAGATCCTTGGGCTCCAGACTGAACAAACTTTCCGCAAGATCAATGTTTGCCGAGTTATCCGAGTGATTTCAGGTAAAGGTATTGTGATCGGGTCTTATCGGCTAAGATGATTGGATTAATGGAGCAATTTATAGAGCCATAGCTTAGCGAGATCGCATGATGCTTGACGTTTTGGGCCAGATATTGCTTAACGAGATTCTGTGGACCGTTTAATATCTCTGGAATAAGTCGATTTTTGATGCTTCGTAAGAGGAATTATTTCAATGTATTATCAATATTATTGAAATTATTTTATACAATTGTTTTCTGTACATATAATATTTTGTAATTGGATTTCAATTGAATTTTAGTTTCTAAAGATATATATACACAAAAATATTTTCTGTACTACATGGGCTATTAAAATTTGGATTAGATAGATTAGATAAGGATTACAAAGTTTTCATTAATCAAAGTGGTGAAAAATATTTTCTATATTGTAGTCTATGTTATTTTCTATATTGTATATTTGGAATAGATTTGGATTAAGTTAAATTTAAATTTTAAAATAAATTAAGCGTTGATTAGGAATCAAAGTTTTTAAGAATAAAAAGAAAATTTTATTGAATTTCAAGTTAAAAATATTTTTTTAGACTATATATTATACTAAGATTGGAATAAATTGCTTAAATTGATTAAATAGGAATTACAAGATTTCAAATTTCAATTTGGGTTAAAATAAAAATAATTTTTTCTATACTAAATATCGTATTTTTAATATTTGGAATAAATATTTGGTGTAAATTAAAGAAAATAAATTTAAAAAAAATGAAAATCGATTAGATGAGAAGGTTTTTTATTTTAAATTCAGAATATAGCTTAGAATTCAAGTTAGATTTAAAATAAAGTTAGTATAGTTGCAATAAATTAGAAAAATTTTCTAATCGTTAAATCTTTACTGGTATTGTTATGTAATATTTGTTGAAAGTTTTAGATTATAAATCATAAGAAGTGGGTCAAATGCCATTTCTTCAAATTAAAAAATTCAAATTCTCAATAAAAAAGTTCGTTGAACAAATATTTTTTTGTAAATTCCAAATCTCTCTATTACTACATTATTCTCATATTATTCTCCTTTGTGACTTATTAAAAATTATAATTTTTTATAGAATTTAAAACTCGTTTAAAACTCAAGATTTGAAGTTTGCAATCAGATATGGAATTTTTGTGATTAGACATTTAAATTCTGAAGCTTCGTTGCAATCATTTAACAATTAAATGGATTTTGAATATGTATAATAATAATTCATATTCATAATTATTCACGAATAATGGATTAATCAAAATATCACTTTCAAGACATCACTATATTGATAGGATTTATAATTGATGCATAATCTATTAAACGAATTTAATAAACTAATCTAAAATATTCGAATAAACAAAATATATTCGAATAAACTCTTTAAAACAATTAAATACATTTCAATTTGCACTTTAAAATTTAAACTTTACAATAAACGATATACAAAGTCTAATTCTTATAAAACCCTATGATTTCATATAATTAAATATTAATCAATAAATATTCTATATTATATATATATAAACAAGTTTTAACAATTTGTAACAAATCAATGATTTATCAATTTGATTCATCTTGATACACAATGTATATATAAGATTGCATGTCTCAAAGTATCTCAAAAGGCAGCTAGCAACCGAGAAAGCTGTTCGCCCAAGATATGTTACGCGCAAAACTATTCCAAATCCTTGACCGAGGCAAATGGGAATTCCCTTCTTTTACGCCCTTCTTCGTCTATCTATCTTTTCCGCTCGAACGCAAACATCTTCCTCCTCGAAAGTTTCATCGTTATGAATAACGGCACCTGTCCAACTATGCGCGACAAAACGGCCATGTGTAAGGTATGTTTTCCGTGGGACAGACAAATTATAACTTTCCAGCTCCCCTCGATTCCCTCCGCTGATCGCGCCAGGATTTACCCCGAGGTCCTGGTTTTTCCGCGATACATGTACACTTTCTTTCTTGTATATCAGGAATCATCTCCCTCCTTTCGTACAAGTTATGATATATCTTTATTCGACTTGAGTTTGAGTATTGCGATATCGAAAATATTTTCCATGATGATATGAATTTTTTTTATTATATTTGTATTATTATTTGCATCATTTATTTCGTAATTAAAAATGAAATGAAAATTTAAAATTAATGTTGAAAAATTATATTAATAATATTTATTTAACAATAATTAAAAATTAATTATTTAACAATAATTATTTAAAAATTAATATTTTACAATATTAACAATATTTTATTATATTTTTGTGAAATAACTTGTGATGTTGCTGCAATCTAGATGTATTTCTTAAGATATTCATTTTAAAGTATTTAATAATATATCAAATATAATCTACAATATATAATATTAGTACTATTGTCATTTCATTACAATTACATTAAGTTAAATTATTATATAATTAATTTATATATTTATATCGATTCAAGAAGTAAATCTCTTTGCACGTTTAATATGTTTATATTATATATATCTAAAAGTTCTAAAAAAATTTATTATATATTTTATTATGTATTTAAATAAATTTTGTATTTGCAACAATTTTGCAATATAACAATAAAAATTGGAAAAATTGATCAATATATTGCATTTAAGTTTTTATTATATCCTTTGTTTTTATTTATTTCTACGTTTCTTTTTATTATATTAGCTTGATGTATAAACATTGAATAAAGTAATTTTATATATATAAGAATTTTTATAATGAAAATTTATATCATTCTCCTTGCAATAATTTGATCATGATGCATGTACAACATGTATATACAACCATTTAAGCTGATTAAATAATAAATATATTAAAATTAGAATTGCAGAAATATTTTTATAAAAATTTTAATAAAAATTTTATAAAAATTTTATAAAAAAGTTATACTGTGTTATTCAAAAGAAAATCCTATAAAATAATTCAAAAACAAAAGAAATCCTACTCTTTCAATAACAAAAATAAACTTTTGTTTCTTTCATGGAAGGGAATTTCAAAATTCACCCAAATGAACTTAAATTTTGAAAATCTGTGGCGGTGGATCCTAAATCGGGAACTTCATGTCTTGCATCAAGGCACTCTGTCGATTCCTAAAAAATTAGAGTTCCTTTTCGTTTAATACAAAAACTCTGGTTCGACACTGATGAAATAATATATCAACAATACATTTAATCTGCTTATCTGCTGTTTGATTTCCAAATTGTATTTCATTAAACATAATAAAAATATACATTTCCTATACGTTCAGGAATAAAAAATATATGCATATTACTATCTTATAATCATTGTAAAACATCAAATTGAGACAAAATAAAAGTTAAGACGTAAATTTTAAAATTTCTAGGAAACATTAACTACAAATGCGCGTTAGTTATCTTGTTCCATTATCTGTATTTTTATAGATATTTTCGCGCGATATAAGTCTCTAGAGACGCGGAACCCCATGCACGAGAGAAATGTTCTCCGTAACAATTGTTTCGTGTTCCACAAATAATTCACGTCGCATTCGTAAGAAAAGCTGACTACTAAGATGGAGAAATTTTGGACTCTATGCCTGGAATGTAAATTTGCAGAATATTTCAGTATTCACGGTTTGAGGCTGGCTCTAGGAGAAATTTCTAGAGCAGAAAATTATATTTACGGCATAAGATTCCATCCATGAAATTTATAAATTAAATTTTCATAGTTTATCGAATCATTTTGTCATAATGTTATTAATCACGATGTCTCTTTTATTATTATGTAAATATTCACACAACAATTGCTAAGAATAATATATCGTGTATTTTTTATATGAATAATACTTAATAAAATTATAAACTATTTTTTCATTGTCTATTGTGTTGTTGTTGTTTATTGATTTAAAACCTTTAATAAATACAATTGGAATAGAAGAAAATAATATAAAAGATCAAACTTAAGAACTTTATAATCTTTATAAATTAGATTTCCAAGTCTAAAAGTTTTTATATATAAAAAAACAAATATATCAATCAATGTACAATAGTAATTTGCTGGTTTTTGCAAACTATTCCACTGCTTTGTCGTGTAAAATTTTTTTTTTTTTTGATATTTAGGAAACAATAAAAATATTTCATTGGATATTATATTTCTTAACATTTATAAAAAATTTATAAATACAAATATATAAATTTTTACATTCTTAATTCATGAACTACGTGAAATTTTAGCAAATTTTCATTTTATCGCTACTCTCATCAATTCTCAAAAAACGAGAATTATTTTCAAATATGCCAAATCAGATAAACTGCTAGATAAAATTTGTTAACGCCGATCTTCTATCTATTTCATATTTATCTCCTTTTCTCTTAAATTATATTCGCAGAAATCATCAGATAAGTATCCGAATTTGGGGTTTCGTTCGTGAACACTAAAGAGCACTACTATCTCGTTCATAACATCGTATAAACGACACCATAGTGAGGTATTTCATTCGTAACGTCTACGATATCATAGAGTCAAGATATTTTGTTCTCTGTAACGAAAGAGTTAATTAAGAGCCTCTCACGCGATGTTTCGTCATGTTACGAACGAATCTTCGTATTGCAAATAATCGTAGTTAGTAAACAATTTCGCACAGCGTCAAACGAAATCTGATAACAGATATAATCTGATGACCCATAGTCGTAAGATTCATTCCTGTGGAATTTGAGTGAAACTCGATCGATAAACAACTTTGAATAATGTCTTCGTTAAGATACTTGAGACTATTGAAATCTCAACTGTATTGTTTGTAAACTGTGATTACTCGGATTTCATTTTTGAAAATTATAAAAATAAATATACAACAAGATTTTCATTAACGAACGAAAACATATACATTATCTATTTGGCTTTAGGCTTTATTATTATTTTATTATAATATAATAATAAAAATAAAATGATCGATTTGAAACTAGAAATTCATTAATTCAAAGGTTATTTGTATTTTAATTTAAAATTTATTTAAATTTTAAATTATATTATTTAAATATTTATTATTTATATTATTTAAATATTTTTATTTAAAATTTTATACTTTTAATATAATTAGTGTATTTTAGAATAGATTGAATTATTTTAAGTTAAATTAGGTTAATTTTTTGCAAGGAATTGGACAAAGAACATATGAATTTGAATATTTATATCGTGAAAACGACTTCGACTTAATGAATGTATTGCAAATATTTATAAAAATTGATATTTTTACATTCAGAAAAATAGAATTTAAATAGAAATTTAACAGATGATTTTTATGTTTGCTATTTTGTGTCTTTCTGCAAATCATGTTTTGCATTTCTGTATATTTGTATTATAACACATCATTAATGGAAATTATGAATTTTTTTTAATCTTTCTCAAATTTTTCCACATGGTTTCATAAATATATCGATTAGATTGAGTAACATTTAAACATTTATTTTTAAATTCAAATTCATTATATTTCGTTTCAATCCCTGGAATATTTTCAGAGAAAGAATTAGGAATGAAATTTTAATATAGAAACGAACACGAAAATTGTCACGTTTATTCGGTAAATTTATCCTCGAAAAGAAGATTAAAAACATATAATTTATGAGATCAAAAAATCTTCGGAGATTGCGAAAAACGTGGTCGCGTTACTGGGGATGCGCAAAGAACTCGGATTCTCTCGAGCTTTTTCCGTAACATTGTCCTTTTCTTTCTTAGAAGGGGGCGCTCGACTCGCGTGAATAACGACATCTGTCCAGGGATGTAAAATACCCTGGTAAATAGATGAGAGAAAGGTGGCTCATCTCTTCGCGCAGCTCTTCAACCGGTTCTAAAACATTGCATAGGCGAGGTGGCTGTCTTTTACCCAGATTGAATTATGCGCTTTTATCATTTAGACACTCTTTTGTCGGTATATACCTGGTGGCTCATTTTTATCGATTCCTTCTCGCCTTTTTATCAATTTTTTTCGCCAATATTTCACAGGAACAAACAGGATGAATTTTTCAAAGCTTCCTTCTCCCACGTCAAATTTTTATGCGCAAAAATCAAATGCTACAATTTCTTCAGTCTTTTGTTCAGGAATAATGACGACTTTTACATACGACATAAAATATTTGGAAATCAAATGAAAAAAAAAATTATTTTGTGTTAATTATCCAATTCAGAGATGTGCAAAATGAAAAAAATTTTTGTCAAATTGAATGTAAATAATATTCATGAAATAATAACACCAATATTTTTTGAAACATCCTGTTTATCTTCGGTTGACTCGATCGTTTTCAAATATTTCAAATAAATATTATGTGAAGATAGTAAGTAAATTGTTATACTCTCGCGTGATAAATAGAGATTAAAATAGATTTAAGCAGAGCGATATAAAATAATATAAATAGAATAGAAATCTATATAATTATAATTTTTACAAATACAATGATCTCGCCAACGATTACTATATAAACTTTATCTTAAAATTAATGTTTATTTAAGCTTAAGTTTCAGAATTAATGACCATTAACATCTATGTTATTAATAATGATTTGAAATTCAATTTATTAAATTATCAGCAGCAATCGATGTCATTAATAATAATAAATAAATATTGATAACCTTGTCGCGTGGGATCTATTGGTCTTCGTTTTAGTTATACCTGCAACAAAATATAAAAAAAAATGTATATAAATCAAGAGATTTCCTTGCGTGAAAGTGTTATAATTAAATTACGTTCAACATTTTATTAAATGGTTAGATTGTAATAATTTTGGAATATTCGTGAAAACAAAAATCTTTATTAACAGAAATCATTATGGTATCTCTGTTAGAAAAATAATTTAGACTTTATTTATATATATAAATATAAACTTTTTAACTTTATTATAAAAAATAATCGACTTACGATATTTCTCAAAATATTTTGAGAAATATTGAATAGAATATTTTACTAAGGAAAATACAATTTTTATTAAATAAAAATAAAGAAATATTAAAGAATCATTTAATATTATATTTTCAATTAATATCGATGTTTTATTATTAATAATAATAACAATAAAAGCAAAAATTAGACATGGTTAATACTTAAATGAGCAACTACTTAAAAATACTAATAATGCGTTGTTGATAATGATTGGATTTATCCACTATTATCAATATAACAACAACAGCAACAATACAAATAACAAAAATTAATCTTTGTAAATTAATTATTATTAGATAAATGATCACTTTAGAATATTATATAATATATATTATATATATATATAATATATAATAAAAATATATATATTATATTATATATATTATATAATATATTATAGTAAAAATCCCTGATTAAAAAATAATAAACTTATGACTAACAATGCATTCCAATTAAACAACAATAATAATGATCATACTATCATACAATGTAATCTAAAAGAGAATTTAAAAACACCAGAATTAGACAACTGACCTTTTTCCTGTGCCTCTATCATTTTACACAGATGCTCAACAACTCATGATCTCCGCACATGCCCTAGTTGCGAATTCAGCGGAACGTTAGACCTGTATTTCCCTGTCGATTTTTATGTCTCGCTTGCTTCCATTTGATTTTTATGTAACAGGTTATATTCTGATCCTAACGTTTTATTCCGCGCAGTTTCATTTTTGCGCGCTCGACCTCTCATCACGAATCGGCCACCAGCCTCGAATTTCCGCGTCTATACCTGCCATTCCCTCCCTTTTCTCTCCCCATTCCGAATTGCCTCCGTATATTGAGTTTTTCCGTCGATTGTTTTCGTTTTAGCCGAACAACCCGGTGGACTATTCCACCGCGGTTCTTCAATTTTTATTCTCCGTACCGTTTCATGCCTCCAATCACCCCAATCAAAAGCGTTTTTCTCCTCTTTTTCATCCGGTTTTGTTTTACTTTCCTTTCACTTTCCGTGCGTCGAGTTTTCGATTCGTTCCCTGATGTTTACTCTTTCAAGATTATTTGGTTATAACTTTTTTTCCTGTTTCTTTTCTCTTTTTCTCTCTCTCTTTTTTTTTGTTTTTGAAAATCGATGACGTGACCCGATATCTTCCACCGAAATCGATGTTTCTTTTCCAAAATTTATTTCCACCGAAGCCTAAGGGTGGTCGTAAAAGATTTCCACTCATGAGAGGAAAAATCGTTTCGTTGTATTGTTTCATGAATGACGGATATCACTACATAGATGATATGCCGAGGATATTTTTATCGCATTATCCATTGATACTTGCACTTTTAATTGAAGAGATTAACGATATTTATATTTATGAAGTTACATTTATGCAAAGTATTAATATATTTATGGAATATATTTGAAGACAAATATAAAAGTTGGTGTCAAAAATGTCTGTAATAAATAGGCTTATTTAATAAATCTAAGTAATAAATATTTTAATTTATTTTTTTATAAAGTGAAACGAATAAGGATATTTTGTTTTATCTAACTCAAAGTTCGAGTCTTTTGATTTCTAGAATCAATTTTTTAGAAATGATTTATGAATATTATATTAACACTGTATTTATAATTAAAAATAAATTGTCTATAATTGAGTTATTTAATGGGTTTGAATTTTTGTTTCAGAAATTAATAATTAATTATTCCATTTTATTTAATTTTAAGGATATTTCATTTATTCTCAATTTTATAATTTATGAAATTAAAATCTTGTCATTTCATTTTGGTTAATTAATATTAATCTATAATTCTTTGCAAATAAAATTTTTAAAAATTCTAATTATTTTTATAAATAGAGTTAGAAAAATTAGAGATTGGAACACTTAAGGAATAGATTTAGGTCGATATCGAGTAGTATTCAGTTAAGTTTTAAGCTATCGTTAAATCAATCCAAATTAAACCTAAGCCCATTTAATTGCTAGTTGGCCACAACGAAGTAGAGTAGATTAAAGAAAGTGATACAATATCTAATTAACTTAAGCTAACTTAAATATACTTTAAGCTTAATCCAAATACAATTTAAGTCTAATTCAAATTTATCTAATTATAAACCAAATTTATATATTTCAAACTTTACTCAAATATTTACAGATATTTTATGGAAAATAAAAAATATTTTCGCTTATATTTCGAACATCAAGAATAAAGTAATATTACCAATAATTTCAATTAATAAAATTGAAACACATGTAATAATTTAATAATATTATCTTTAATAGAATTTTAAAATATTCCAATCCATGATATAATTGAAATATAATAATAAAATTTGGTATAATTCTGATATATCTAATAAAAATTTAGAATATATGAGTTAGAAATTAAAATTTAACAAATAACAGAAAGTTAAACTATAATTATATGATATTTAATTGATATTATCTATCTACTTTTTCTAAAAAATGAATATTTTTCTAATAATAAAAAAAAGAAAAAAGATTATACGCGAATTTTTTCTAAAAAAACAATTTAATATATAGATAGCACGAACAAAGATTATAATAGATTTTGCGGTTCGATTATAGTTCAATTCGGGTTTCCCCGTGGTTAAGATGCGAAATTAGAAACTATTTGGATTCCCGCAACACGGACAAGGCGGGGTAATTAGTCGGTTACACGATCTCTGCTCCAGGAACAGTTCAACCATCGCTATAGCAGCAGACACAATCAATCGTTTACGCGGTGTGTGCACACTTCTGCCGGCATCGATTCGCCTCGTGAACGTGTAAGATGAAGTTGATCCTCCAATCATTGCGCGTGGATGCTTCGAGGATACTACAATGTTCACCATATCGAATTAAACTTCCCGTACGCCTCTTGAAAAGTTCTCTCTGTTTACTCTGCGCCCAAACGTCGCTTACATTTCGTACTTATCACAGAACGAAAGCTAATAACCGATGCAATCGTCGTGCTCAACAATTGTAACTAACCTGGCAACATAACTGGTAACGTTTAGAAAACAATCTCCACGGTATCGTTAATCCATTTCGATTGGTGTGAGTGTGCTTGACAGCCAACGTAATAACAATAACAAGAACAAGAACAAGAACAACAACAACTTTAACTAAAAACCCTTGTTTCAAACGTCACGCTGTGTTCGAGAGAAAGAAAAGCGACGAAAACCCGGAACGATATATCCATCGAAAGAAACTTGGCTCGGTCCGAGTTTGCCCGATGACTGTTGGAAATTGGACCAGACTTCGATTAAACACAGATAACACGATGATTAACTAAGTTTCTGTTAAACTGAAATATTTTTTAATGCATTCGCTATTTTGTTTTTTGAAATTTCGATTTTAGATTCACAATGAACAATCTCGAATGCTTCTTCATATTAATTTTTTATTATAAATTAAAGAAAACTTTTATATTTTGATCAGTTTTTTCTCAAATTTAATCATTATATTACGTAACTTAGGTTAGGTAAGATTTTTTTTTATATTTTGTGATAACATTCAATGAGGAAATATAATTGGTTGTTAAATTCAGAAATCCAATTGGTTTTAAATTATTAAATTATTAAAAATTATTCATACTTAACGTTCGATATTATTATTGTATAAATTAAATTAGATTAAGATTAGATTATTAAATTTTGCATTACTATCTTGTAAAAGAATGGATGAAAGGAAACAATTTTCATAATGATATTTATTTCAATCATTTACTTTTTTTTATCATTAAAATGACATTCGACATAATAGCATCATAGCATTATTTAATAAGTAGAAATAAAATATGAAATAGTGTTAAAAAATAGTGTTCCAAAACAAATTTTATCCATCTCTTCTAAAAAAATATGAAAAAATGAGATATTAAGTAAAACAGAATATTATTGTTTTTTAAATTTGATAACTATTTATGATTAAATATATAATCAATATGCATTTTATTTTTCATTGAACAAATTTAACATTTTGCCTGATGGTATTTTTTAATCAATTACATATTAAATTATTAACATGCACTTATCCTTAAATTTTTATTACGCTGTAAGGATATAAATTAATTTGTTAGATTATAATTAAATAAATTATTGATAGATTTGATAAATTATTTTTTTTTAAATTTTTATTATACTTTCTAGTAATATCAGCAAATGCAGATAAAATATACTAATTAAGTTATTGAATTTGTTAACTTTTTAACCAATTCCCAAACGCAAAACTATCACATTTCATCTTGATTCATCAAATATTGAGAATAGAGAATAGAATAGAAAGAAATAAGTTTGAAAAATGGGGTGCCCCAAAAGGTTTAACCGCGTTCGCGGATAATCGAGTCGTTAATGTGAGACTTTGCATCCGTGCAAGTAGCTCCAGGAGAGCGAAGCTTGATTCAAGGGAGAAACTTTTCCCCTGTGTTCCACCGCTGCTCGTGCACGTATACAGCTTAGTGCACGGTTGCACTTACGTGCAAGATGCATGCTAAAGTACTTTTCAAGTCTCCGTTATACATGCGCGGATGTGTATACGTGTGCATACATGAGACGCGAGGCTCCATCCGTGTAAGGGGACCGATCCCAACGCGGTTATAAATGCGGCTCCTTGCATTATTAATCCCCCCGAGATACCGTGCACCGCGCTGTTATTGCGGTTACATCATAATTCGCAACAACGTTGCACTTGGATGCACAAATTAAGGTGCAGTTTCATCGCACCACTGTGTCTTGGGGTTCCTTTCATTTCCTTTTTTATTTTCTATGAACTATGGAACTTTTGTAGATTCCATTGTAACGAAGTTTAACACGAATTGATTCGGTTTTTAAATAAGGAATAGGTTATCAAACGATTTATGATCATTGTATGCTTTCTGTATAGGATTCGTTATAATTATTCTATTATTTTAAAAATAAGGAAATCGATGATTCAAAGGAAATCGTCTTTGTTTTCTTTTGAAATTAAATTTCTTTTTAATAAGTTAAATTAAAATCTGTTTCTTTTTAACATTATTATCATTTGGTGTTGAATTTTATAATTTTCATTTTGAGTACATTTTTTTTTAATTATTTTATTTTATAATTTAAATTTTTTATTCAAAAATTGATACTTTGATATACAGAAAATTGTATATATGTTTGTTTGTACTGCAATATATAATATATATTATATATATCATAAGAAATTGTATTATATTTGTATTTTAGAAAAGTTAATTATCGAAGTTTAAATGTAAACCAGTTTCATCATTATGCTATATCAAATCTTTGAAACTTCACGCCATTTTCAAGCATTTAAAACTTGCAATATTAACATGTTTTTTTCTCTTACAAAATGCTTTTAGCAAATTAAATGCAAACAAAGATTACCCTCTATCATGATTATGAACATTTAATAAACAATTTAAAGATTAATATCATATTTTAGATAGTCCTTTAAAAGAATATTACACAATCATATTTGCATTTATAATTAATATATTAATTCTTTCAAATTATTTAACAATCATCTGCCGTTAATTTTTTTTATTTATTATACTACACCCATTAAATATGCTGTGAATATTTTTATATTACAATGAAACATGAGAAAACTCTTAATAAATAAAAATATCTATCTATAATTTTACTTTTAGCTTTTGGCAACAGTAATATTCTCATTCATGATTTTAAATATGTATGCAGGAATGAGAATTAAATCCCAAATTCCCATCCTCTGGGAATCCAAGCTAGTTATTATTTTTAATTGAAATTATTTTTATGGAAAAATTTCAGTTATCATTTATTTTAACACGAATACATTGTAATATTTCGTTTTTAATTGAATTGCTGATTTTTATTGCAAATATAAGGGAGGAAATTTTATACATATATTTGACTATTATCTGAAATTGATTGAATATTGAAATTTGTTTTAAGTAAAAGTTTTTTATTGTACTGTATATATCGAATGTAAAATTCTTATGAATGTGAATTAATTATATTCTTATACATATTATTCGTATATAAAACAATTCTTGATCTATATTAAATAAATTAAATTATATTTTATTTTCAATTTATTTATTATTGTTAATTTATTATTTTTAATTTATTTTTACGTTTAAATTACAAATATATAGAGTTTTACTATATATAGAAATTATATTATAACTATATTTAGAAATATAATATATAATTATATATAAATATTAAAGATATAAGATATGCGTTTGAAGTATAGGATTAATAGCTATTATAAAAATAAAAAAATGTAAAGTATGCATGAATATATTGAGAATGAATAATTTATAAATTTATTAATCTAAAAAAAAATAACAATAGTTTAATATAATACAAATAAGAGTTATTTTTATTACTTTATATAGTATACCTATACAGTTATATAATACATGTATAATAAAATGTATATGCATATTTTTATTAGTATTATTATTTTTATTAGTTTTATTAGGAGAAGAAGAAATTAATAATTTTATAATAATAATAAATTATATTTCTAAAAATATATTATTAAAGAAACAAATAATAGGAAAATAAAAACAGATTTATTATTATTAATTCATTATATTTACTTCCTCATTTTAGTTTAATTTGCTTTATATTAAAAAATTTTTAAATTTGTATCAACATTAATAATTTGTATTTAATTATTTATAGCCGATTTTTATCCTATATTTGAAATACATATTATTTTTATTATATAAAAAATTTTTATATTTTAATTATTTTATATTTTATATTTTATTTAATTATTTATAAATATACTTGCTGTTAATATAGAATTTACTTCGACATATATCCATAGAAATAAAATGTTTTATTCAAAACCAACATATTAATCCTAAAATTCTTTCAGTAAAAAAGTGCATTTTTTAAAACGAAATAATAAAATTTTTAAATTTCATTTTTTCTTTTTTTTCAATTCTCAAAATTTTTAAATACGAAGAAATATTTTAACAAATTATAGAAATAAAAAATAGTGAAGATTTAAAAAAAAATCGTTATTTTATATATAACTATAATATAATAATTTATAAATTAAATTATTTTTGTCCATAATATCACGATAAATACAATAAAAACAAATAGTAAAAAAATAATATTGAGAGAAAATAGAATAGAATATTATTATAAAATACAAAATGTTGTTAAAAAATGTATTTCCAGCAAACAAAACACGTTGATCACAATTCCATTTCAATCTTCGATCGTGTTTCTATATAAACATGTCAATCGGGTTTATTCGAACCTCGGTTAGCTAACACGGTACATGACCTAGTATACTCGTACGATTACTCCCATTATTAATTCACACCCACCGCCAACATTGAATTCCATTGTATCTGGATTCCTCTTCTTCGTCGACATGGTTCATTTAGAGTGTCATTCTCGATTTGTCTAACTTTCAACTAAGGTAGAATCGCGAATTAACATCGAGTGTAAAGTTTCATTGGAGGAAAAGTTAGTATATAGAGAAATCATTATGCGTGGAAATTAATTAAGTAAGCAAATTTGGAAATACGACGAAATTCGCGTCAAGTCAAGAATTAATATTTAAATTAACCGAATAAATCGAATTAATTCGTTTTAGACTATTATTTTTCCAATTAAATGATTTCGGCAAAATTATTGTTGATTTTTACTTTTCAGAGATGTGATTATATAGTATGTTTAATGCTTTTGTAATATATTACTTTTATTTATTTGAGTATTTTAGATATATGTATATAATAATTTTTTTTAGTTTTCGTTTTTCACATTTTGGATATATAATTTTTGGAAATGAAACTTCAGAGTGAGTTTCAAATATGTTGAATAAAATATATTGCTATTGGGTAAGATTTGACAGTGATCTTTCATTTGATGTAAACCATATTCATTTTCATTAAAGTCATTTGTTCAGAGTTGTTCAGATTTAGTTCAGATTGCGGATGCTAAAATAATTATATAAGAGATTAAGGAAATGTGTAAATATCACACTTTTATAAATTTATGAAAGTGTAAAAGTGTAAAAAAATGTTTACGTTTATAGAGCATTATTGGATTTATATTTCTTTTAAGTGACTCAATAACTAGGTAAATCATAAATATTAATAATTATAATGACAAAATTCATTTTATTATGATATTTTTTATAATATTTTATTTTTTTTGGATTGTTTTATCAACTTCTGCAATTTTTACTTGTATTATATTATATTTAACACTTTTAATAAGAAGATTTATAATATATCCATAAATATACTATATATACAAAAATAATACAAAAAATTTAATATAATTTATAATGTAATTTAATAATAAATATATGTAATGAATTCTCTATCTCAATTATATAATTTGTCATCAATTTTGTATAAAAACACTCATATGCTTTTAATAATTATAAAAATAAACATTATTAAACTAATTATTATGATTTATTAATTATTAATTATTTTGATAATTTTGATAAAAAATAGAATAAATTTTTTAAAGATAATTTTTATATAGGATATATTAAAAATCTCAATATAAACTGAAAATAGATAATTCTTTATACAAAAATCGAAAGTATAAAATGATAATTTTTGATACAAAGCTTTCTTTTTGAAAAAATCGATTATGAAATTCTGTACACATGCAACTAAAAGATAGAGTCGATTGAATTTAATAATATTTCTTTATATTTTATTTTGTTTGTATTTATAAATAATACTATATAGTTAACGCATTAAATTTTAATATTATATTTATTTAATTATATTACAAATTCTTGAAAGTTTTGTAATATAATTTTCATTATCTTTTATGCATATATACTTTATGAAATATTATATTCAATTTTCTGGAAAATGAAAGCTTAAATCAAAAATTGTCATCCCATATTCTTTATTTTTGAAAAATCAGTTTGTTTCAGCTAAAATATCCTATTCTTTTTTAATGATAAAATATTTTAATCCTAAAATATTTAAAATTTCACATATCTTTTATACATTTTTTTCAAGTAAAATTTATAAAAGTATAAATTCATATAATCTTTTGTAGAAATCTAATTTAAAAAGCTTAATTTATTTATCCCAATAAAAACGAGACAAAGAAAATAATGAAATTTTAAACTCTAAACTCGGAAATTATTTCGAAAATGCTAGATAGAACGCTATTGGAAGAGCAATTACTTTTACGTGAGTAGTCGTGAATAATTATTTCAAGAATAAAACTTCGAGGATTACAGCGCGGTAATTGAGATCGTGAGAAGCGTTAAAGTTGATTGAAAGTGGAATCCTCCTTCCGAGAAATATTGAAACATCATTGTAAAGGGTGTAAAGTTTCACGAGTTTTGCAAAGGTGAGTTGCTATTAATAATGTAATCTATCGAACGTTGTAACTAGAGATAAAAAATATAGATGGGCAATGCCTGTGGCAAAGTGAAGAAAATTGATCGACTTTTACGAGATTTCTTGGCGAAACGAAATTGGGACGATCATTAATTACATCTATTAGCGGGAAATAACATTACAAGGAGGTGGTCGTTAACGGTGTCGTAAGGAAGTTTCTCGTGTTACGTATTCCTCTGGCACCAAGACTCGACATGCTTTCTCGAAAGTGTAAAACCGTTAATTATATATCTCTTGGGGCGAGTAAGTATCTATTTAACGTAACATAAATGATATATCTCACGATAAATTATTTATCGCAATGTGAATTGAATTATTAAATTGGATAAGTGGATTTTCAATGGATTTTCTTATAAATGAATGTATCGATTGTTCATAAAATATAATTTATTTAATTATGTTATTAGAGAAGTAATACACATTTTTAACAAGTTTAGAGAAATTAAAAAAAAGTTGTTTATAAAATTGTTTTAACTCAATATTAAGGGAATACAAATTTAAAAAAAAGATAAATATTTATAAAAAAAATACTATCCTCTGATAAATTTTTAATATATTATCAAAGATTATCACATTGAATATTATTGTAAGATTTTATTTGGCGTTGCTATTTATGTTATTTAATACAAGATTTTGAATAAACGATAAGCTAATCAAATTTAATCTAATTTAAATCTAATATAAATTATGGAATCAAAAATTAAATAAATTTTGTTTTGTTAAAGCAATTAATTTTTATTTATTCTAAGTTTAACTTCAAATCAAAATTATATAAAAAATCATTTCATTTGAGTTAAATTTACATCGATTTTTTTAATCTAATGATTATTAATGAAGTGTCAATCATTAATTACAGCAAAATCTGATTAAAACTAACTTGACTTAATCTAATCTAAACTATTTAGAAGAAATATATTTTTTAACAAGTTTAATCAAGAACAATTGTCAAAAAAAATCTTCATAATACTATTTAAGGTAATAATTTAAAAAAAATCAGGAAGGTTTTAAATAGATCAAAAAAAAAATTGTTATTTGATAAATTTCTTAAACTTAAAAACATTCACAAAATATTGAAAGAATAGTTGCTTTTTATTAATACAACAATCTAAAAATAAACAATTTATTGATTTATTCCTGTTTCGTGAAACAAAAATGTTATTTTTTTTTTAATGCAGCTATCTGTATCTACGGTAAATTTATCGGTTTTTATTGACATCTGTATTTAGTTTATACGAGACAATAACTGGGAAATTTTTAAAAATGGATTTATTCCTCTCTTGTTCCAGAATCCTCAATTATATATAATCGTCATTGTTATTGACAACCATCATTCTGGTAGAAATTGAATTTTCTATATAAAAAATACTTGTTTTTCATTCAAAATATGCAAATACTTGATTTTTCAAAGCTTGAAAAGATTATTCAATATAATAATTTAAATAAATATGTTATAATAAAATATATGAAAATACACGATACAAATATAAGATTTATAATCTTTATAAATTATAAGGATTCGTAATTTTTAAGATAAACAATATTTTCTAAAAATTATATAAAAAAAATTATATATATAAATTTCTAAATAAAGAAAAAATATTCTAATACAAAAATCCGCAATTAGTATTTTCAAAATTACAAACAATTTCTTTCCTTTTAAGCAAAATTTGTTTCTTTTAATTATTACATAAAACAATAAAAAAAATATTTCTTTTTTTTCCAGATATAGAAATTTTTTTTAATTCTTTTAATTTTCATAGATTTTTATATCAGAGAATTGTTTCTAAAGCAAACTATCATTCAAAAATCATTCATTTGTAAAAAAGATTTATAATCTTGAAAATATTAAATTTTCTATATTTATTAGAATAATATTTCTTTATTTTTTTTCAGTGAGTACTATTTCTAAAAATTATTATCTTTTTTATCATTCTGTATAAACGATAAACTATTTCTACTTCCGTTATTTGTAAACTAGAAAAATTTTTTTTCTCCTTTTCTTTTCTTTTTTTTTTTTTTGTAGAAGAGTAA
Organism: Apis mellifera; assembly: GCF_003254395.2. Lineage (NCBI taxonomy): Eukaryota > Metazoa > Arthropoda > Insecta > Hymenoptera > Apidae > Apis > Apis mellifera. Next base: position 3,705,816 of record NC_037648.1, read on the forward strand.
CACAAAACTACAAAATGATCAGATTTCCTCCTCCTGTCTCTTGTTTCAATAAAGTTTCAAAATTATCTTTTGTCATTCATTATCTTTTCTTTACTCGATTATTCTGATTTTATAATGATAAATTTATTCATTAATTCATTATGATATATTTGTTACAACATGCACTCTTTTATATAAAATTTGATAATTTAAGTTTTAAGCCTCAAAATACCTTATGAATAATGTTATACCATGTTAAAGGATTTTAGTTTTAGTTTATCAAAAGTTGCTTCAACCTCGCTTAGATTTAACTTACATGATGTTATATCAACATAGTAGCAATTTTTTAAATTAGAAAACACTTCTATATTCTGTCATCAGTAAAAAAAAGTGGTCGTATATTCTCCTAAACACAAAATTCAAGAGTCAATCTTATTGAACGCATTCAATGCGATGATTTTTCGCTTAGCTGTTGAGAAAAAAAATAAAACGATGAATGAAAAAGATAATAATTTCGTCCAATTTGATTTATGTAATAAACTCGAAACTCGATGTTACCTAGCTTATTAATTTTGATGGAACATAGTATACAATCATCTAACGATGAAATTAAATATGAAATATTAATATTAAATATAAATATTAAATTAAATATTATCGCAAGTAGATTCGAGTGTTTACAGATTAATAATTTGAAATAATGAATTATATTTCAAGTTCGAGATCTTATATAGCTTTAAAATTCAATATAAAATATAAAAACATTGTTAGCGATATAAATAGAACTTTTGAAAAGGTATATTAAAAGAATAAAGAATTATTCACAAGAAATTATGATTGATAAATAAAATGATAGAAAATAACCAAAAATATTATTGATAATTATGTAAGAAGAAGATTCTCAATTGCAAGTTTGTTGAATTTATGTTATAGAAAAGAGATAATTTCCAAGATATAGGAAGACAGTTATGACAAAAAAAATATGAAGTTATAAGAGAGCCACTTTTTTATTAATTTTACAATTAGATTAGTTAGCTCTTTTTGAGGTTTGAGAGAATTGATATTGTATTAATTTAAACTAATGATAATTATATGTATATATATATATATATATATATATATATATATATATATATATATATATATACATCTAAATTTATTAGATATTAACAAATTACATTAATTTAATTAAAATTAATCATATTTTATCATTGTGATGATGATTAGTGATATTATTATTTTTATCTAATATACATTTTAAAGTGTACATTGTTTTCGATAATATATCTCAAACTGTACTTAAAATAGTTAAAGTTAATTTAACAAATATTTAATTATATAAATAATAATTATTTTTATAATCAAATAAAAATAAGCAAATCAATTAAATATAATAATTTTACTTATATTTTTGATGGATAAGATATTAAATTTGTTAAATCGTACTTTAATATTATTTTCAATTATGAAACTTATATTAAGAATTGAGTTATTTCATAAGAATCAATGTATTTGTACATCTTTGAAAAGTAAATTCCAAAAATTATAATAAATATAAATATTTAATAAAAATAATTGAAACTTATTCAGTTATAAACAATTTAATTTAAGTTTATATTAAATGAAGTGAGACAAAGATAAAAGAAATAAACAAAGATGAAAGAAATTCTATCTCTATCTCTGTATCCATTTTACTTTGTTTAAAGTATTTACAACATAATATTAATTATAACATAACAAATAAATCTTAAGTAATATTTATGCATACAACTTTTGTATTTATTTTGGTCTCTAAAATCAATTATCCAAAAAGATTTCGCAAATTTTATTCTGTATAAGTATTCAAAAAATAAAAATATTAAAAATCGCTTATGATTCTTCAAAATTATAAAATTTATTACAAGATAATAATTTGCTAATAAAATGAAAAATGAAAATATAAATTAAAAATGAAAATATAATTTAAAATTGAACATATTAAATAATTTCTTTAAAAATTATTTTTTAAAAAAAATAATGTACTATTTAAATGCTTATCTGGACGATAAAAACATCAAGGTTTTAATCTCAAAAATTTTCCTCTCTGGTCGTACCATAAATCCAGTCTGTCGGCTGGCTTTATAAATATAGTTTGGGTCACTTGTAACCAGAGATGTTAGAAAAATTCTTTATTCCAGAAAAAAATAACTTATATAGAATTTATATATTATATGAATGCGATTTGAACATATCATGCGAAAATTGGTATTAATATTTTTACTATCCTTATTTGTTCGTTATGAATTAAACGTTATGAAAAGATTCGAAATCGAAACTTTGCAATTATTCAAGAGAACTTGATTATACTTTTTTCTTTTTTATCAAATATCGAAAAATTTTGTAATGTAAAAAATAACCCTCTTTTATTGCAAAATAATTTCTCGTAGTTATAGCTGTAGCTCAATTTTTAATTATAAAATACAATATTTATTCGTCATGTTTATTTTATAGTTTTATTTTGATAATAGTTCGAAATTAGTTATTTATTATGCATATATATCATATACCAGTTTTGTTTTCGAAAACACAAAAGGCACGAGATACTAGCAAATCATAATTAAATCAAATCATAATGCTAAAATATTATGTTGCATTTATATTTGAACAAAGTTGTTTGCAAATTCTCTTCGCAAATAAGTAAAAGTATTATTTCCATAATAAAGTGAATAAATTCTAGCCAGTATAAGCTCAGCATTAAATTCGTTAAGACTATTATAGACAGTCCAAATACTCTGTGAGCTCGTGAACAGATGTTTGATGTATTTACTTTGATATACAGCTTCTCGAGTAAACACCGTTAGCAAATGAATTCGCTATAACTAAAAATGAGATAAAGTATATATTAAAGTAAGTAAATTTGGATCTATCTAGAATATTTTATATTTATTTTAGTAATTCGAATAAACGAAACAATGTTTTCAAATAAACTTGAAGCTGACGAAATGGATTCGAATCGTTTGTAAGTTATTTTGAAAAATATAAGTGATATTATCAAGTATATTTGAATTTTTTACAAGTATTTTTTTATTGCTTGAAAGCAATTATGAATCGCAGATATCGAATTGTCTTTTGAGAACTAATGAATTGCTACTTCTAGAATTACGATCTTTATGGAAATATTTGCGAAGGAATATAAAAAGGATTTTAAATTCTTCTTGCATTGAAAGTTTTTATTTACAAATATGTTTTTGAATTTATAGCAACTCGTTCTAAAAGATAATGTGATTACTTTGCAAGTATATTGCAAGTATTATATATTCATGTAAATATTTTATTTTATTCATTAATTAAAATCTATGATTATTGAAATTAATATTCAAATTAGTAAATAAATTTGAACTTGATTCTATCTCTAACTGTAATCTGTTCACACTGCTATAGCGATATTTCGCGAGTTGTTTGTTTGAATTATTGAATAGATTTCGTTGACATATGTCCTCTCATTTTGTCACTAGTAATTTTGAACTCATGTAAATTTATTTATTTTTATGGAATACTTGTTCTTGTATTTCTCACTTTGTGGATGAAATTTCTCAATTTAAAAAAAAAAAAAAAGAATAACTTTCCTTATTTTGGATTAAAATTTTATATTTATATATTTAAAGATCATTTTTATTAATGAATAAGGATCATTTTGGATCCAGTAAAATAAATAATTGAATATAAATCCAATATAAATATAAATATCCAATATAAATATTTTTAAATTTTTTGATTTTTTGTTTTTCTCTAATCATTTGTTAATTATCGTTGAAGATAAAATAAAAATAAAATTTTTTATTCCTAATTGTATATTTTTTGTTATATATTTTGTATAAATTATATACTTAAAGTTAATCTCGAGTTATGAATGAATAAATACATTTGGATTTTTTTTTCACATGATTATATTTTCTAATGTCTTTTTTACTTTTATTTTATTTAAACATATATTTTCTGCATTTTGTATAGCTTTTTTTTATACTTGCTTTTTAAAAGAGTTTTTATTGCATAAAAGAGACCCAGATTATTGTAAGTTTTAAAAATTTATTTATAAGTACTTCAATATTAGAATGAATTTTTCTCAATCCTTATGAAATGATCAAATCTTGAGAATTAAATACAGCATTTTCTTAAAATTTAAGAAAAATTAATTTTTTTAAATCATAAACAAAATTTCCATAATTTTATTATAATTATATATATATATATATATATATATATATATATATATATATATATATATATATATAAAACTATTTTTAAAATAAAATCTCTAAATTCACAACGAACATTATATTAGTTTTAAATTTCAATATTAGCATATGAAGTCAAATATGGAATAAATGAATTATATTAACTATAATAAATGAATTATACAACTAACTTTCTATTTATATTCTACTAATTCTCTAAAAAAGATATATTTCTTTTAAATTTTTTATAATAACTTACACGATCAATTTATCCCCATTACTCGCAAAAATACTTTTCGCATGCCGAAAAACATGATCCAAGACTGTTTTATCAGTTTAACTTTCGTTCTGAAAAGGGTTCAACCCGCATAATGATGCACCGACCAAGAAAGAAAGAGTCGGCGAAAATTAAAAGTGTATTCCGCTCTATGCGCTCATTTTGCCAGTCAGCCAGCTAGACGAGGAGGAGGTGGAGAGGAAAGTTACAGAAGTTCATAGTAATTCGCATTCAGGTTTTTCAAGCATCATCATGTCAGATTGCTTGAATTCTCTGTCGATTCGTACATTGCCCTTTTTATCGACACAGTACGCATTTATACATTTTATTAAGCAACAACGAAAAAAATAAAAAATAAAATAAAATAAAAATAGCAAAAAGAAAAGAAAAAAAAATTCTTTTTAAAACTATTATTGTATTATTCTCTAAAAATCGATATAAGAGAGATGGTTTGGATTGAAAAAAGATGCGAATGAATTTTCTTGAAACTGACAATAAGATAAATATTATTGACTGCTTTATTATTGGAAAAGTTTTGAAATGCGAGAGATGCGTAAAAGTGGCTCACAGTTAAAGAATTGTAATAGTAGATAATAAAATATTATTGAAAATACGAAAATAGTAGATAAAGAAATACTGAAGAAAAATTCATTAGATTTGTTTGAAATTTTTCAAATTATCAAACTAGATCTTCAAATTATACAATCTTTATGAATGCATAATTTGAGAAATTTGCATTATGTTTTGTTCTGCTTATAGATACTTTTTTGAAAAGAGATCTGTTTTAACTTTGTAATCAAAAGAAATAAATTTTCCTTTGATAGATATTTCTAAGTTTAAAGTATTGATTTTCATATATTGAATATGAAACAATATTGTCACTATACTAAATTTATATAATTTGATAATATTTATAATATTTATAATGATAATATTTATTTGATAATAACATAATTTGATATAAAATATAATTGTAAATGTTTATAAGTGTCTAGAAAAAACATCTTTGTTTTGGCAATAATGAATAGATTTTTAGCAAGTATTTAGAAAAACTATTTTTTAAAATATGTTCTTATCATTCCGAACAATTTTTATTAGTATAGATAATTAATTTAATTTTAATTTCTAAAATATATAAAAGTATATTTATTTATACGTTATATTTTTTAAGTTTAAAATAAATTTAAAAAGTTTTACATAGATTTAGGATAAATTTTACATAAGTTTAGGATATGTTTAGATTAGATTTAACATAATTTATAATTTTAAGTTAAATATGTTTGAATTAAGTTTTGATTATGTTTGAATTAAATTCGGAATAATTTAGCTTTAAATTTGATTTTCGTTATATTTGTCATATTATCTTTAATCCAATCTTTTAATTAGCTATTAAATAAATTTCGATTTAATTTGAATTTATTAAACGACTTGAACTCGAAGTAAAAAATAACAACTTAATAAAATATTTCGAGATTATTAACATTTTTAATAATCTCTTGTATAAACATATTTTCTTTGATTTTATTAAATTTTCTTTGACTTCAAAGTTATACTACTATGCAAATATATTACTATCTGTACAAAGGATTTACGATATCGAATACATAATCTCTTCTCACTTAAGAGGTTAACCATTGAAGCAAGTGTACGCTATATTGATCCAATAACATGTTGAATAATGTGTCACTTAATAGCATCGTTAATCGCGAACAAGCTAAGGAGGTTAAGCAAGCACAGTGGCCGTTTTAATTACCACGTCTTCGTTAAGAGCATGTAAAGAGATGGGGATGAAATGGTTGTAAAACTGTTATTATACCAGTTATCACTTTAATAATTACTCTCCACGGCGAAGCAGCTCATTTACTTGTGTACAGAATCTTTAATGTAATTAACTCTTTACCTTGCACTAGTATCCCTTCACATGATACTCTGCACTGACATATCCCTATCACTCTATCGCAATCTTTTTCTTTCTTAGACATAAATTCGATAACAAATGAAATTTGTAATAAAATAAAATGTAAATTGCAGTATATTTGATATTTCGAAATGATATATATTCGATTCTATAATCAATAGTCCACACAATGATACTATAAAAATTTTAAATCATCACGATAATTTGTTCCAAATAGAAATTCCTTCGATGATATTCATACAAATTTATTTCTTTTAATCTCTGCTCTAAAACTGACAATCTAATTTTAACACAAAAGTTTTCTTGTTATATTTCTCGTATTTATAATCTTACCTTTATTTTTCTTCGAAATGAGACATTTTTAAACCGAGTTTCATATTTCGACTTTTTCTTAAGAAAGTTTTTGCTCTTATATATTAGTCAATAACGCAAAATATACAAAAATATGATGTAATAAAACAATGTTTGCATTATCTAAATAAAATATTTAAAAATTAATATTTAAAATTACATTATTTTATTTCTCTGTTATTTGAAATAATTATATATTAATTTATTTGAACAAATAAATAATTATAGATCATTTCGTTATTTGAATTTTAAATTAAATAATTTTTTATTTTATTTTTTATTTGTTGAAATATATATTCAAATAATTTTTCAAATATTACTTAATTCTATTATATCAATGTTATCAAAAATATAAATTTTTGTATTTCAAAAAGTGAAAATCAATATCGAAATATAAAATTTTTTAAAAATAGAAAATTAAATTTTTTTTCATTCCTTTTCATTGCGAAAACCTTTATAAATTAAAATAAAATTTATTTTAATTCGAATTATTTGCTATTTGTTGTTTTCATTTGCTAAAATGATAGATTTATCAAGATATAAATGCTGTCTGACAAAATGCTTAAAACAAGAATTTTCAGATGCAGTTTAATTATACGAATATAATAAATTTATATTTAGTTTCAGTAAGTTATGTCAAATTAATTGTTATTTTTATTTGAATAAAAATAGCTAAAATAAAAAGTTATTTGAAAACAATTTATTTAAATTTGAAACAAAATAAAATTTATTTGTCAATTTGTTATTATAAAATAACTAATTTCATTAAAATCATAAATAATAAGTAATAAATAAAGGCACTATTGAATAATACTTTGAAGTTAGATGAATACAATATAAATATAAATATTTTATCGATTATCTATAAAGGAAGAAATTGTTTGTTATATAATGAACTACATTCAAATTCGAATATTTTACGTAACTTGTTATAGAATTATTGGTAATATCAAAAGAATATTAAAAAAAATTGCATTAAAAAAACAAATAATTTTCTACTGGTATAAAAAATTGCAATTGACAATCATAAAAAAGAAAAAAGAAAATTATCGGTAACAATCAAATAAATTAATCAAATTACTTAATTATAATAATTATATATCATTATATTTTATACTAAATTTTCCTTGTGCACAGAAAATCATATTTTAATTAATATTATTTCCAATAAATCTATAAGTGTCATCACATTGAAAATTCGATCATTTCATCCTCAACAATCTAAATCTTCCATTTCTAAAATAAAAATAACAAAGTATTCTAAACAATTCGTCGTTTCCAATGATTATATTATTCTTTATCTCGTATCCCAATCCTGATTTTCATAATACATGTACGTCTATCCACCGTTTTCGAATCACGGAAAATCCTTCAAGATTTTTCAGAATTCCTAAACCTACGTGTCACTATGAGATCCCATCGTTTCATGGATGCAGCATTTCGGGGGATCCATGGTTTCCGGGATCAAGCGTTCGTGAGCGCCACCGAATAAAACATTTCGGAATCGGAACGTTCTTCCCTCAAATTGAATGTTCCTGAGTCAACGGTTCCCGGAACGTTCGAACGTTCCCGAAAGCAACGATGGAATGGAAAAATGGATTGGTAAACAGAGCGAAAGGGAAAGAAGGAGAGAAAGAAAAAGGGAGGGGAAAAAATGTCTGTTTATTTAGCCCTGACAAAAAAAAGAAAAAGTTCCTCCGCCGGAGCAATTGTCGATTCAAACAACGAGGTAACCTCGAACCCGAGGATCGATCGAATCTCGAGTCAATTTTCCAGAGACGTTCCCCTTTTTTTTCCATCCTCTTTCTTTCCTCCTTTTTTTCCTCTTCCTCCTATATCTGCCCGGCCATACATTAATCGTCATTAAGGGAGAAGTAGTGTTTTGTAACCTCGGGTTACACGGAAAGGAAGTAGGTTACACGGTTGCGCTCTCCACGGAAATGGAGTTTCGCGTTTGTTGCAGCCAGGGGTGACTTGGTCGGATAAAGCTATCGATTCGCTTGCAGAGGGAAAAATGAGGACCGGCCCCTGTCAGATATTCTCCGGAGATTGATTCGAAATTGCGCGTTCCTATCGTCGATGCGGCCCGGCCGATTAGTCCCACGGTTAATATGATGAATTCATCCAAGTCTAGTTAATCTTAATTAGTTCTTATAGCTCGAGTCGAGTCTAACCGGCTGAAAAAATTTAATTTTATGCATTATTCGCGATTTGATATATCGGTGGATTTGTTGACATGATAATTTGCCAAGTGGATAATTCTGTCTTTTTTTTGCAAAAAAAGTAAGTATTATTTTGTGTTACGTAGATGTAATTTTATGGAAATAGATAGACAAGCATGTTATAATAAAAATATATATAAAGTGCCCTACTCTGGACAGGAGAAAAGATAAATCGAAAATACAATTTTCAATCAAAATTTTTCCATTTGAAGCTTCGTTTTTGACTAAATCAACTTTGAAAATTTTTCAAATATAACTGAAATTGGATAGGAGATGATCCGTTGGTCACACAATTTTATTTGAATTTTATTATATATTTTAAATCTGAATTTTCTTAAAAACAAGCGATAAAATTTTATTCTGTATTTTTTATTTATTTTTATGATAGAAAGATCACTTATCATTCAATTAAGAATTGAACCATTTCATTTGTATTTGAAAAAGTATTCAAACTTGATTTACTCGAAAACGAAATCTTAAATGAAAAAATTTTATTCCATAATTTAAATTTATTTTTCAAATAAATTATTTACATAATGATTAAAATATAAATTCTTTATATAATATATAATATATACATGTATATAATGTATAATACATGTATATTTAAATCATAACTAATGGAATTCAATATTGAAGCATAGTTCACTATAAAAAATTTTATTTTTATAAAACATACAATAATAAAACGTTATTCGAATAAATTTAAATTGATACAATGAATATTATTATATGATATTATATGAGTATTATATAATATTTAATGACTGAATTTTTGAAAATTTTAATATTTATAAAATCAATTATTTCATATAATAATCAAATATTTATTGCATTATTTATACATTACTAATTAAGACTTAAACAAGTTTATTATTTAAAAAAAAATTTAAATTTAACAAAAAATAAATTTTTGTGTTATTATATAGTAACATTTTGATATAAATTTATAAAACTTCTATGAAAATAAAAAATAAAAATGAATAATGTTGAAAAAAAAGATATGATTTGAATGAAATTTCGTTTTTAAAAAATTTTACGCAATGAAACGAATATTGTAATTTTTATAAAAAACTTTCTCTCTCGTATTTGAGCCATTTTTTTAATATTTTTATTTTTCTATTATAATGCATAAGCATTTAAATAAAAGGATCCTAATAAAAATCTATTTCAAATTAAATATTTAAAAAATAAAAAATAAAAATAATTAAAAGATTTAAATCAATCAAATATGATAAAATTCTTCGATTCTCGTGTCATCGATATTTGGCAGTTTTCTTCATTTTGTCCAGAATTCCATCAATTTCAGATTTATTGATTTAAATATACAATATTCGCATAGAAGTTCGTTTCGAAATGAAATATCAACCATCTTTCTCTCTTTTTTTTTTTTTTTTGCAGAAACAACAAGCATTTAATGTCAGCCATTTATCATTCCTCGCAATTTTGAAACGAAAATTTCATTTACCTAGAGCGAAAAGGATGAAAATATTTTTCCTATTTAATTTTCGACAAATTTATACATACCGGCAGCAAATATTTCGAATCGAAATATCTCTCGTTGAAACTTTAAATTCGAATAGAATTGTTTTGTTTGCGCATGGAAAAAATATAGATAGTTAGATAAAAAGAAAATGAACTGCACGTTAATTGTACAAACATCGATAATTAGACATCGTTGATCGATGGTAATTTTCGCTCGTTTATTCATTTAATTTGCATGCGCATCAACATCATATTTTTCCACCCGAAAAACATTCGCATGAAATCAGCTTTCATTTAAATACCGAATTTATTAACAATTACTCTCGACGACAGGATTACATTACAGTTCACTGTAGCAATGAAATATCGTATTATGCGATAATAACATATCTTTAATTTAATAATAAAATTATCAAATTATTTAATTTCGTTTACCATCGAAATCGTGAAACGAAACACAAATAAATGTAAAAATAATAAAGGGTAGCGTATTATTTAAACACAACAATTCAGATTATTCTTTTTATAATTGATTTTGCATTGTGCAGAAATAAAGCTGAAAAGATTTCCCTTGGAAAAAAAGCTAAATAATCAAATTGGAAAGATTCTTCATATAAATTATTGCCTTCTTTGTGGAATAATTATGTATTATAATCGAATCTTAAGCTTAAGGGAAAAAACGAATGAATATATTAACATTTAGTAAAAAGACACAAAAAATAAACGATACATCATGAGGATATGTCTTTTTATCATATTGTTCAAAATTGCTCTTCAATTGTTATACCGTCTATCATTAAAAACCGATTCAATTCGCTTACAATGTATTTTTGTATGAGAAGAATACGTCACGTTATTCTCATTGCTATTACTAGATTAGACATACAGCATAGATTAAAAACACATCATGTGACGCTTGATCATGTGGCAGAAGTTCGGTCATGTGACTTATTTGCCTAATATAGCAAAACTAGTAAAAATATGTAATATCATATATTCTTTTCTTCTGAAAATTTGCCGGAGAAAGATTGAGCCATTTGATAGAGAAGGGAACAGGAATATAATATTCCTATTTGGCAATTTTGATGTTGTCTCAAATAAATATATCATATATCAAGATTGTTAATTTTATACTCTTGAAAACTGACCATCTTCAATTTTTCTATTTTCTATGAAAGTTATTTTTTCTATGAAGTTTTTTATTACCTAACATTAAGAAAATTTTTTTATTTTCTGAACCAAATTATGATCAAATCACATCCACGTTGTACATTCTTAATATTTTAACCGCGAACAATATTTATAAATGTTCAATTTGCTTATTTGATATGAACGATTTTTCAATTAATATATTTTATTTTCAAGTTCTTCACAATTAAAAGATTAAGCTATGTTTATTGACTCTTGTTGCTTTTCCAATAATATTTACAATAAACTAAATTATTTAAAAACATTTTATCTATGATTAAGTGATATAATTTGAGGAACAGTTTGATTTTAAATTTAATTTCAAAGTTAGTTAATAATTTATTAACAACAAATTATTTACATCAAAATTAGTTTGCTATGATGTCTGAACTTGCAGCAATTATAGTTTATCATTTATTTGTTAATAGTATATAAAAGAAAAAAAGAAGAAGCGAAGAAGAGTAATAGTAGCTTGAATAAATTTGGAAATTTGCATGCACCTTATGTATTATGCATTCAAGCATAATGATAACAAATAAATCAACAAATAAACGAGCTTTAAAGTTTCATTTATTTATCAAATACAGTTCTAGAATATTTAGATATTTTAGAGCATTGAAAAGTTAATTTAAATTATAAATATCTTAGAACGATTATTAATTACATTGAGATTTCTATATATTTTAGAGATTTTTACCATTCATTGGACGTACATTTTTAACAGATATTTTTATCAAAAGATTACATGGTAACAATGCGATAAAATATATATACGGAGGAAAATTTGTTTCTGTTGTCACGAGTTAGCGCGTGTTTCCTATTTTCCTTTAACCTTTTTTCCGTTTCGAATGGAAAAAGGCAACAAGCGGCAACATTCGTTGCTGGAAACAAAAATACGAAGAAATCTACAACAAAGAGCAGTTTTTTTCAAGTAATATGAAACATCAAGACAATATTTCTCGTTATTACTTGAATGAAAATGTAACTTTTTCACATACATTTATACAACATCGACAAAATGTTGTTCATTGTTGCTTTAATAAGGATGCAGTTATTATTGCGCTTTTCTCAAACGATTTGGAAAAAAAGCGTTAACTTAGTAAATTTGTCAATGTAATAAATTTTCTCCAGAATAAGAGAGTAGATTCCTTTATTGCCCCTTAATCAGTTTTGTCTTTTGTCCAGGTGAGATTCTAGATTTTCAATATGTGATGTCACATTTAAGAATCGAAAGAAGAAGAAAAGTTAATTGAAAAAGAAATAATATGTTGTGATTGCTATATGTGAAAATATCTTAAAATATTTGTGATTTTTATGATCATAATATTAAATTTTGTTTTATCATTATTGCATTATCATCATGTCATTATTGAATTTACTAGAGCGACATACAATGTCATACTAACGTATAATGTCATTTAATGTCACTTATATAATGTACTTTAACATGTTAATTAGCTTTTTCTTTCCATCTAAAATAATGTCATGTATTAATAAAAATCTAGAGCTTTGTTTGATAAGGTTAGTCTTATCTTTCTTCGAAGACTCTTTAAAATCCTCCTGATTTAATTAATTATTATAATTAAAACCATATTAAATATAACATGGTTAAATATAATTAAAACCGGACGAAGAATATTCGCATAAAAATGTGTATTGTACGTAAATTTAAAATGACTTTCCTCTAAAAAGATTTGCCGTTGGTAAATTGTTATAGTAATAACAAAAGAACGAATATACCATATTAAATATTTCAAAACATATTAACAAAAAGAATTAATACAAATTTTGAACATATGATAAAAAGTTATATTTATAATACATTTATGTATATTATCATGTATGTTATATACGTAATAGATATATACATGGTAAACGAAATAACGTTTTAATATTTTAAAGTAATATTTTTATTTAATTCTTTATTTATTTTTCTAAATTAAAATTAAAATATTTATTATTAATGTAAATATTCCTTTTATAAATTGCTTTTTTCTATTTTGTAATCTTTGATCTTTGAAAATCTCTGAAAATTAATATTGTAATATTGTTTAATCGTTATTTAACAATTTTAAACATCTCTTTAAAATTTATCATTCAAATTTAAAATATCAGCAATGGGGATTTTAATCTGGGGATTGTAATCTTGTAATAGAGAAAATTTGATAAAAAGTATTATCTTACTCTATTTGCGCTTAACACATTAAAAAAATGATTTATAATGATTGAATAAATATATTAATTTTTGAACTTTAAAATTTTGTTACAATCCAGGATTAAAAATTGTGATAAAATTTTTTCATTTCCTATTTCTTCTTTCCTATCTTTAATAATTCGAATATTACTTGATATACAAAGAACCAATTGTGACTCAATAATGTCAAATAACATTTTCATATAAAAAATTTCTCTTATTACCATAACAATTTCTACATAATCATATTTCTAAATCAAAAGTATCATTATCTTTCTACAGTGTTCAGTTAACTGTTTCCACGTCAAACATTTGTTTCATAACAAAACACGACGAGAAAAAGAATAATTATTAGTATAAATGTAAAAACAAACCCAATTTTTCAATTCTTTCACAAAAAATTGAACTAGAAAATAGAGAAAGTACGAATAAAAAAAAGGCAAGTTTTACAAGAAGTGTTGCATCAGCAGGTATCGAAGGAAAGGAGAAGAAGGAGAGGTAAAGAAGAAGGTTCGCGTGGCCTCTCCTTATTACCCTATCAGTTAATCCTCTTATCGAGCAACTCGCTAGTGGCTGCTTTCGCCCGCTTCGACCGACTTTAAACTAATCTAAAATGCAGGGAACCGTAAGGCGCGCGAGGTATAGATGATGGCAAGGGTGGACGAGGTGAGGGAGGGTTGGCAGAGGTCAGCGCACTTGCTTCACCACAGTAATTGCCCCTATAACAAACCTTTTCATCCAGATGAATGGGTCGGCGTGTACATTTCAGCTTCCGCAACCTTTTACACTCTTTCCATCATGTTTTTCCATTCGCATGCATGTGCTCGCTGCGAAACACACACGAGAGAGGTTCACTCTTCTTCTCTCCGCTTTCTTTCTTCTGTTCAGGAGTGCCGTGCTCCCAAAGCGATACTCTGATTCAAGATACTCTCTTACTCTTTCCTTCAGACAGAGATGAAATATCAGATGAAATATATTTTCGATCGATAAAACAATTTTTAATTTTCAATTTTTTTGCATTTTACATGTTAGTAACATACATATCGTTTAAATGGGGCTAGATTGGCTTTATTCTTGTGTCGAGAATTTAACCTAAGTTTTATTTATTTATTTAATAATGTTTATGGAAAAATGAAGAATAAATCATTTTCTTTATTTCTTTGGTATAAAGAATAATAATGGCTATTCCTTATCTTTATTATAATAGGGTTATATTTATTATCTTGCTATATAATATTATATTTTCCTGTCGAGATTCTTCTAGAAATATAAAGATTAAATAAAATTTAATTATTCATTAATCAATTTACTTATTTATTATTTACTTAATTAATTAATTTATTTATTTGGCATATAATTGGCATTATATCTTTTTTAATTAATTAGTTAATGATCTAAAGTAGATTTTGATATATTTTTAAACAATCACCTATTCAAATATTCATCGTTACTTATTGCAAAGGATATTAGAAATAATTATTATTATTATTATTAACAAGTTAATAATAATTATTCTTGAACAGTAATCAAAAATCTAGAATTTAAGATAGATTTTGATTCATTATGAATACACTAATTATGATTTAACTTAACGAGAATTAAATCTTTTTGTTGCAAAGACATTGATTATTGTAGATAAAGAAGTATATGCATTACTTGAAAGTTTTATTGATAAGAGTCTTATTATCAGATTTATCAAAGGTCTTCTTTCTTTTTTTTTCTTCTTTTTTTCTTCTAATATGTTTAGTTTCATATTTCTGCATTTTAATTCAGTTGTTGTCAATATTATCAAGTAATTGAGATCTATGCAATATTTATATTTTGTAAATTGATAAAAACAATTTTTAATTTTCAATTCTTTTGTATTTTTATATGTTAATAATATATATCGTTGAAATTTTTTTATAATTGTTTTTTTTAATAACATATTAGTTTATTTCCTTTTGTTTCACCTATTTTGATTAAAAGAAGTAATATTTTTGTATATCATACTCTTCATTGAATTAGAACTACTAAGAAGAATTAAAAAATGGACTCCAAATAATATTTAATTAATCAAATAATCGATCAATCGAAAAATATTTACCTTCATACAAGAAAATAATTTTATTCATATTAAATATTAAAATCCAGCAACGAATATAATAGCTTTCAATTACTATCAAATATTGTATCGTAAAGGTAAAAGTCAATTCAAAACCATTACATATATTTGATATACCATTACAGTATTTGATATATTAACTAATTCGTATTTTGATTTTGATAATCAGAAGGGAATTTTAATGCATTCTAGGTCGTCATTTGGCCAAAGAAATACACCATTCTTTCTTCTGTCTCGTCAAAGAAATATTTCGAGATTAGCCCGCGTTAAGACGTTTAAAAATGCCTTTGATTATTACTCCCTACCTTCTTTTACCTCTTTCTCCCCTTGTCACTCGTGCAATCTTCGAAACTACTTCGAAGAAGGAGATTTCCATTGTCGCGTTTGAAAAAGAAACGATTCCCCCCCATCTTCCTTCACTCTCAACATCGCGGAATAAGAATTATTCCTCGTGGTCTATCGTCGAGGAGCGTCGGCCCTTTCAAGGATCATTTTAATCGCGCAAAGTAAGAGATACCATCACTGCTGTTCGCAGCTTCCCTTGCCGCGTTTATTCAACGAACTTTTCTGCGATCGATCGAACGCAGAACCGGAGAAAAATAGCCGGCAAACTTTTCCTCGGCTCCGATCCGGCTTGAACGTTTCAATTATCCTGAAATCTAAGTAAAAGGAACGGCCTTCGACAAATTTGCGAGCGAAAGAACATTCTTCCGCTACGTTAATAAAATTGCAAAGTTTTTACTCCCCCTCCCATGATTTTCTGGAATTTTCGTTACATTTTTTATTTTTCTTCGATTATTTGATCAGAAAAAGTTTTCTAATCATACGATTCCATTATCGTATATATGGGATATTAATATTTATATTTGTGGGATATTTGGAAAAATCGGAAGTAAATGTGAAAATAATATACGGGAATGTTATTTATTAAGTTTTAACTAATTTTAGTTTGAATAAAACAATAAAGACGGTTAAATTAATAAATAATAAATTTCAAGTGATATTTTTATATATACAAACTATTATTAATATATAGTAGTATTTTTTGAAGTAGGAAAACAGTTTGGAATCAATTGTAAAAATCGTATATATATTTCTTAATCAACGAAGAGATAATTTCATAATTTATTCGAATAACTCGAATGTTTGTTTTCAAATTTTGCTTAATACTTTTATCCTGAAAAAATGGAAAAGAAAATGTGAAAATAAGTGATAATAAATAATAACAGTAAGTAATAAAAAATAATAACAGAAAATTACAGGAAATAAGAATGCAGGAAACAAAATACATATAGAGATACATACGATTATTCTTATTATTATTATCAATCCAAAATTATTTTAATTATATCGTGTTTATATTAACACGAATGTAATGAATGTTAATATATTTTAAATGGCAATCAAAATTATAGGAATTAAATGTTTCTTTAAATTATTATAAATAATGTTTAAATGCCAATAAAAGAACATTAAATTACACGATTATTTGATTTTATAATTCTATTGTCACATCTTCCAATCAATTTTTTAATCCATCATCGTCAAATATCTCATCTTTCGTCTTTCACAAGTGGTTTCTTATCTACGTTCCAAATTTACATATTCCAATTTTCATGTCAAAACATGTCTATTCTGGATTATACAAAGATTTATATCAACGTTGAATTACGTTGATATAACTTAAACAACTTAAACTTTCATTTTATAACAAAATGATTTCTTGATATTAAAATTGTATTTTTAAATTATATTAATCGAATAGATTAAAAAATAAATAAAAAAATTGTATTTATATTAATATTAATATCGAGCTCAACTATTATTCGGCACGTTATAGATTTATTCTCAAAACTTACAATCTTATTTTATCCAAAAATTACATTGAAATAAAAATTTTAATTATAAGTAATATTGACATAAATCTTTCCTTATTTAAAACCTCGATCTAATCCATAAATAATTCCCATCATTTCATAAAACAAATCTTCTCTTATTTGCACGCACGTGAAACATCTGTAGCGAAAAACGTCGAACAAACGATGAGCATATAAAGGATTCTTCCCAGGAGAAGAGTCGAAAAGAGGCGGATCGCAAGCCGGTTTAATGCTGGCAACTCGTTTTTCGGTTTTCCGTATAATCTCGAAAGCTCGTTGTTCCGTCATCGTAACGACGTCATCAGTGTTCGACGTCATTAAAACAGCCGGAACCAGTCAACATGAAAAGCTTTCTCCTTTTTTCCTAACCCCACTCTTTTTCTGCCGAATAGTGAAACCAATATTCCCCCATCGACGACAATGCGCGAGAACGAGCACACTCTTGCGGCCGGACAAAGTTCAAGCAAACATTTTAGCGCGATTGAAAAAGTTGGAATTCTAACGAGCAACGAACGAACCACGCCAATTGTCTCTCGTCGCTTAATTAAATAGACCGCCTGATCGTGTCGACCCTCTTCTCGAGAGGTTTTCGTGATACCAGCGCAGTATCGGCGACGATTCGACGGGATACACGGAACGAGAATCGATAGAGGGCGCGCGCGACGCCCGCCATTGTTCCAAGGAAATTTACGTTCCAAATTTAGGAGAGGATTTTCGCGGACGGCCGACTGGATATCGTTGCATTACCGATACAAACGGAACCGCTCTCTAAGCTCCTTTCGACCGCCCTTTACACGGATTTTCGTTTAATCGGTCAAACACCGATTCGCCTCTCCGGCGGTGAGTTTGTTTGCGGACCATCCCATGCTATCTCCGATTCTGCCACTTTCTCTCGATCGAGTTGTGCAGTTTCGCGAGAATTCGTTGAAACGAATGTTTCTGTCCTCTGTAGAGATGTATTGTTTTTGGAAATTTTTGAAAATTTTTTATTGCGATTCATTTTGATTCTTCATCTTTTGAAATCAAAATTTTTTATGGTTGTGAAAGTATTGTTGAACAATGTTAATTTTAAACGATGTGAAATATTGATAAAAAATTTATTTTTGATTCTTGATATTGACAATAATTAATTATAACAATTTTTTTTTATTATCCAAATTCTGGAACTATAATAATTTATACAGTATTTTTAATATACGTTTAGCTATCATAAGTGAAGGCGATGAAAAAAAAATAATAAATTGGATTCATGGTATTTAAAATCAAATATATCAATCGATCATAAATTATCCATATTGTTTGAAATGATTAATTAAAAAATCTGATTGTAATATATTCATAAAAAATAAAAATGTATACTAATTTCAAAATTTCATATAAATAAAATCATATTACATCATACATTAAGTACTATATCCAACATAAAAAGCAAAAATAAAATCTAGCTGCAAGTTTATTGTTAATTTTATCAGAAATTAAATTATAAAGTAAAGGATTAAATTCCAATAGATTGGTTTGATCTAAATTATTTTGATTACTTTATTATTATTAAATATTTAAAAATTATAAATAATTTTGAATCTTATTGTTAAATATTTTACTGAAAATTTTATTAGTAGAAAATTTAACTTCCATATTATTGACAAAAATAATAAAAAGATATATAAAGATACAAGTACTTAACTACAGATGGTTACTGAAAAGTTGCAAATAATAAAATTCAATTTTCAAATAAATTTTTTTTAATCTAAAATTTCCAATTATAATTCATCACACATTGCTAGTTCCTAATATTTTTTGTTATTTTCATTCTAAATTAGAGAATGAAATAAATATATCTATGAAATTTGTATGGAAAAAAGAATATTTCAAATCAAATATAGATATCATAAAATCTAATTATTTATGATGAGAAAATGAATAAGCTAGTATAACTGTCATATCTAGCAATATAATATAGTATATCTCTATATTATATATTATTATAGTATAGTCTATATTATATATAATATTATATATACTATAAATTATAATAATGTGTTACAGCAAAATAATTATAAGAACCACATTCATTTTTATTTGATTATATATACAAGAATCACGTAATAAAAAACACAAATAAAATACATTCAAATAGTAGAATAGAACAATAATATGAATTGAGAGGCATTGGTATAAATATAGATAAAATTAAAATCTATAAAGCCAATCTTGTATATTTTATGTAATTATTATTATTACAATCTTATTATTATTATTATTATTATTATTATTATTATTATTATTATGTATGTGCAGTGTGATCGTAAAGTATTTAGATTTTGATAATAAGAAGTATTTATTTTTACTCCTATATCGAAAAATTTTATAGATGATTAGCCAAATTTTCATCTCTGAATAGTACATATAACATTTTCCAATAGAGTTCATAACGCTGAATATTTGCAATAAATAAGTAAATTTGCCTGTGTCGACAACAGCAATTGTTCAAATATACTATCAATCCTTTCAAATGTTCTCGCATTTCGAAATAAATTGGTTTCTGCTTAACAAATTGCATTACTAAATCGCTATTCAAGCCCGAAATCTTTTGTTTCTATTACTCGCACATGATTTAAAATTTATGATCCCTCAAGCAAATCCCTATAACGTATCCTCAATTTATCAATTCGCTTACTGATTTTATCATTGTAAACAATATGAAAATTCTTATTTGATATTCTGAATTGTTTAATGTTTTTTTTTAATTTATTTTCTATTTCCTTTATTTTATTTCTTCAAAAATTTTTGTTTTTTATTTAAATTTCATTTAAATTTTTCATTTTCATTTTTTGGTGTAACAATTTTCATCTTTAATCACACAACTATTATCGATAATTAATTAGACTCATTCTTCAAAATTCACAAAGCCTTTTGTGCTTATTATTGAGACATATATACGATATTTTTGCTATTATTTATTTAATATATTGCTCATTTATTGCGATGATGACATAAAATCATGATTTTAAAAAATCTACATATTTTCATTTTTTATAAGAAATCATGTTAAGATTTCAAATTGAAAGCTTAATATTTAAAAATTCACTTTTAAATCTGTATTAGTAAAAGATAGAAAAAGATGATCATTTTTATAAAAATGATTTGGACAAATAAGAAACTAAAATTCTTAACTTATATATTTATTGAAATAAATAAATAATATGTACTTTTTTATTTCTGTTACTTAACCTAAAATAGTATCCTAGTAATAAACTTTACTAAGAGATTTGAATATTGTTAAGCTCATAATAATATATTTTCTCGTAAGTATTCATTAATTATTTCTTAAAATATATATTTCTTTGAATTTTCTTCTGTCATATCATATTGTTTATTTTATCGATCAGTCTTTATTTTTTATCAGTCTATTGATAGACAAATTTTTGTTCTTTTGTATTCTCTGATCTTTTTTTTTCCTTTTTTAATAATATCAATAATTATAATATGTAATTTTTTATTTTTTGAGTTAAGAAAAAGTTTGAAAGTGATGAAGACTGAAAATTAGCTTTCATTTGGAAAAAAAGTAAGTCAATTAATCATCAATTGCCAAAAATGAGAATGCAAATAGGGACGCATGACGTCACAATTCATGCTTTTTCATCCTTCATATTAAAATACAATAAAAACTGTATTTACTGTATAAAGTCGATTTATACACGTCATGCAAGAATTAGTGGCACTTCGCAACGCGTCATGAATTAATAAACCATGTGATTATGTAGGTGATATAAATATACCAACGCCAATGCCACCAACCGTTTTTAGTAGGAACTAATCTATTACTTTTTTATTAACTTGTTTTCCATAACTTATTCTTGTGTAATCTGTTCCCCATTCTTTAAAAAATAATATGTCACATCAGTCCCTGTTTCTGACAAAGTTGTCGGTTATTGAATAATTGAAAGTAAAGACTTTTGATTTTATAATAGTGGATTATAAAATTATAAATCATTATGAAATTATAAATCATTACTCGCATTATTAGATGATATTTAATAGGTGTAAACTTACATTTTAAATTTATATGATATATCTAAATGATATATCTTAAGAGAATTTATTTTTATTATTAATTATTTAAGATATTCTATTAATTATAAGTTACTCTAATAAGTAACTTAAGGGTCCTTTAAATAGATATGTAAAAGCGATTAAATATTCTCGTATTTTATCACTGTTGCGCAATGCAGTAAAATGAAACAATTTATAACATTATTATTGTTATATATCATTGCTGCATATCGTTATCAAAAAAGAAGATTTTTAAAAATTAGATTGATCAATTCCATTTTCTGAAAATTTTTAAATTTCAAAATACATAATTAATATTTAAGTTCTTAAAGTATAAATGGAAACATTAATTTATCGATTTGATAAGATAAAATATTGTTGGCAAGTTCCTTCTGTGATTGAAATAAACGAATAATAACGAAACGAAACGCAAGGTGCATATTAAGGAGTAACATAAAGATTGAAGATTTATCACCAACGATATAATTAACCAATCATGACGATATTAAAGCAAAGATACTGGCAGGATGATAAAGTCGATCCACGTTTTTATCACTTCTTATCAACTATATAAAACCTCTTCGGTTATAGTAGTTGCCGTGATAAACTCACGTAAAAGTTACAGCTGCGAGTTTACTTCCTAGCTATTAGTAGCTATAAACGCCACGTGTATTCTATGTTCCAAACCGTTCCACGCGAGGGATGGTCATAACGGAATAAAGGAAAGCTTGATCGTGCATCGGCAAGAATATCTATTTCAAACTATATTTTTTCGAAAATGAATTAAGAAAAATTTTGTTCCGTATTTTCAAATCATTTTTACATTACGAATAAATAACTCATTTTTCATTTGTGTCATGATTTTGGAAACAATAGGATGAAGTATAAGATAATTAATTGAAATTGTTAATTAATTATTTTCGAAAAATGCTTTAAAAAAAATTCGAACGGTTTTGAAAAGAAATTTTCTTTTTTTAGATGAAATGTATTTTTTAGCGAATCATTGATATAGTTTGTTATTTTTTATACTAATTAGTATAAAAGTTACTATTATACAAATTTATGTTGAAAAATCATTAATTTAAGAGATATTTTAAATCGAATTTCATAAAGAATTTAAAAAACAGAAGAAACATTAACATAATTTTATTTTTTATGTGATAAATTTTATAAAATTCAAGTTAAAATATCTTTTAAAATATTGATTTCTTATTACAAATAATTTCTTTTTTTGTTTTCAATTTCTTTTTTTATTACGTGTTAAATTATTTAATCTATAATATGTATTCAATATTTTATAAAAACAAATTTGATTTTTATATATATTTTACGCATCTATTTAATAAATTCTTTTAAAAATTATTCAATTTTTTTAAATCTTTTCTAATACAATTAACATAATTTTAAAAATATTTCAACTTTCAGGCTTAAATAATCTATAAACTGAAACATATATATCGACTCGAGTGGCAGATTTAAATTAATGAAAGTAGTCCACTATCCATCTATATTGTAAACCATCAATCGGTACATGCGTATTATGTTTCAGCGTCTTTAAATAAGTCAGTTTACACATTTGCATTGTTATTAAATAATTTAACAGATTACTTGGTAATTCATAGATTTAGTAATTAAAAAATAACAAATTTTATAAAAAGAGAAAAATAATTAATTGCAACGAAAAGCTTAAACTGTTAATATTTAATTCTTTAAGTCCCAAACATTTATATTATTATTTGGAAATTGTAGAACTGATATGAATATCCTATTTTATTACAGTATAAAATTACCGATATTAAATTAATCTATAAATTATTTGTCATTTTAATACTTGCAATATTATTATAAATATTCGTTCAAGTAAATCGATCGATTAAATCATTCTAAATCTCCCTATAAACTTCAATCGAATAAAATTGAACAATTTAAAAACAAAATTTACAATTTAACAAAAATTTGCAAGTTGTCTAGCTTAATATAAATCTATTTTATAAACAATAAAAAAAAATTGTCAGATATTATGAACATATATTCGATTTAAAAATAAATATATTTTGAAATTTATAGATTAAATTTGACATATTTTCGAATATTGCACACAAATATAACATTGACAGTTAAATAATTCGTGCTGATATTTTAATACTCTATTTTTGGAATCGTTATTTCTATTTTTAGTAAACGAAAATTAATTGCAATTAAAAATTTCTTTCTATATCACTACAGTATTTTCTAACAACTTCATTGGGAGAAAAATGTATAATTTTCAAAGAACAAGAACCTTTGGAAAAGGAATTCCTGTAAAAAAAGACAACTGCATAAATTCCACAGACGCTTCGTTATCCCTTTAAAGACTGCCATCTTATTCTTTAAACATCAATACATGAAAGAAGGAATAGAATGAATAATCAAAGAATAATCCTGTTAGGAAATTATTCGTGAAATCGACGATAAAATGAGAGCATTTAAATCGCGAAAAAAACTAACGAACGAATAGGATGAATTATAGATGCAAAATTCGCTTTTTTAATATTTCCAATAAGTCTCTAAAATGTAAAGTGAAACGATAAATTTTTTAAGATATTAAATAATTTAAAAATTATTGTTTTAATTGATTTTATAAATTTTTATTCAATTATAATAATTTAAATTAATTTTTATTTATCTATATTGTAGACATTTATTATATTAGATATATGTATTAAATTCACATCTACATATTATTAAATTATATTATATAGTGTTGATATTCGTGGAACACTTTTAGAAAATTGATTCTAGATGTAAATAAAGTTAGATAAATTATAGAAAAATAGAACAAAATAAAATATGAATTAAATAATCATTTGAAAAATATTCATTTATAACATGATTCCTAGATATATTAGAATTGTTAAAAAACATTAAAAATAAATTTCACTGCATAAATAATAACTTTTTATTCATAATAAAAATAAAAATTTGATATATTTGTATATATTATTTAATATTGTGTTCTTCGCGATATGTATGGAATAAAAGATTTCCTATATATTTTGCATACAGAACAAATATCCATTATTGATAAATTAAACTATAACGAAGTTCTTTATTCTCTAATTATTTGACGATATGGAATTCGCTAACGATATTTACAAATGATATTAAATTTGTTGGTTACCGATTGAAAAAAATATTGAATATTCAATATTTGCAATGAAATTTATAATTCTATTCAAATAAAATAACTACTATTGGCAAAACTAAATAAACTGTCACTGCAACATCTGTTACTATACATTAAATTACACGTTCAGTAGTATATTTGGAATAGTAACAATATTCATCAATCCTATTCTTGTTAAATTATTTTTACATACGTTTAGAAAAAACCAACCATTCCAACGAATTTCGATCCAATTTCCAGTTCTGCTTTCCATATTTTCTGGTGAAATTGCTCGTTGCAGCTTTTCAATTCTTTCTTTTTACTTTGCCAATTTTTTTTTTTATTACACCGTTTCGCCGATTGCAAATATAGGACGAGAATTGAAAACTTAATTTAAAATCGAAAAAAAAATAAATATTACAAATCCAACGAATTAATTTCATAGTATTGATCGATATCTGGACAGGGGAAAAAGTTTTCGATCGGACACGAGCCGCCGATTAAACCAAGCGTAACGCAACTAACCGCTAATACACGCGTATGTGGTTAATTAATAATAGCGTTTACACAGATTCGACGCTGTGCAGCCGCATTAATTGAAATCCTGGTATATCGGGGGTTATCACGACATTGGACGATATCGTTTCGTCCGATCTGAAATCGGTTCGATTATCGGAACCGATGCCGTTGGAAATCGGCGACCTAAGGAATAATTAACCAATTGGAACAAATGACATAGAAATTGCGTCAAGCGGTTGGCACCGAAAGCATATCGTTTGTCCAAATCCAATGTACGTTACTTGTTAAATGTTTAATTATTAATTATTAATTACTATTATTAATTACGTTTATTCATTATTTATTATACAGAATGCAAGAACTTGAATGAAAAGATTAAAATATTGATAATATAGACTTTCAAATATCACAGTTGGATTTAGAAATTTTTTCGAGCAAAATTTTCGAAGAAATTAAAATTAATTAGATAAAATATTAATTTCGCGATGCGCCAATTACTATTATTTTTATGCGAAATCTTTTGAAAGTTATGTATAATATTACTTTGTGATGAATAAATAGTATATAATATCAAATATCTGATATTCAAAACGACAATATTTGATATAGTAGATATATAATAGTAGATATATAGAGTATATAATAGTATAGAATATTTGATGATGCATTAATTGCAATATAATATAATATTTAACACGATGCACAATATCTAAAATACAATATTTCATATACTATTTAATATCTAATACATGGTATATGATATAATATATATGATTTGATATGGCAGACAATATTTAATATTGTGTATAATGTATAATATGATATTTATTTAAATATAATATACACTATCTAGAATACAATATGTGATATGGTACAATATCCAAGAAATAGTATCTGGTACATAGTATCAGATAGCTTACAATATTTGATATGGTGCACACTATCTAGAACACAGTATTTGATACAATATGTAGCATTTGAAATGCTGTACAGTATTTAATATAATATTCATTTATTATGGTATTCTTATTTTATATGATATTCAATATTTGATATAGTATAAAATATATCATATAACATTTGAAATGATACACAATATAGTGTACAATATTCAGGATACAATATAGTGTACAATGTCTAGATGATGCCTAGATAATATCCATGACATAATATTTGGTAAAAGAATAATTAAAAGAGAGTATTTTTCATCTTTTGAAATCCTTTTTAATCAGTTCATAAACATTTTTTTTATTTTTATTTGAGATTATTTTAATATTTCACTTATAAAAGAATTTTCACTAAAAATATTATACTTTGGATACATTAGAAACTTAATCTACTTAAAAACATATCCTGTAAAATATATTTTATAACGTTGATGCAACGTATAAATTGCAGAAATTGTCACTTGATCTGGTGCGTGTAATGACATCATTTGAAATTCGATGAGAAAGAAGAAATATTTATAAGAGATACGAGAGGATTTTATTCGAGCGAAACATGTACGATTAACGAACTGGCGCAACGAAATAAAATGCCATTGTATTATTTCCATCTGAAAGTGATTGAAATTCGAGAGAAATAAAGCATCGTACTGCGATGCAACATTGCATGATGTTTTCAAAGGATTTAAAACTCGAAATGCAATTCCGCAACGCGTCAGTTTTTCGAGTCACTGATATCGTGCGAATCAATTTCATCAATTTCAAAGAAAAAAGTCTGATAAATATTTTTTAAAAAAATACGAAACATTTTCACCGAATAAATTCATGTTTCATCTTTTTCATCTTAATTCCATTTTGTTTGATCAATCGAATTTTTCTTTGTCCCAGTTTATTTATACGTAAAAATTAATATTAAAATTCTTTCAAGTTTGTTATTTTCCATTTCCAATTTGATCGACGATTTCAAATTAATTAAAAAATTAATTATACGGGAAGAGACATTTAAAATAGGCCAATAACTTACTTGCTTTTGATAACAGAAAAAAATTGCATCAAACTTGTTTCGAATGAATCCTTTTTATAAATAAAAGTATAGAGGAGGTATAAAGATTTTAACGAAATGATTTTATTTACATTTTAATAGAGAATTTCGAGATAAATATGATCTACATGAAGATCATAATTCTGGACAATTACAATGAAAACTAAATTATATAAATCATGTTTACAATAAAAAAATATCTTTCTAGCATCGAATAAAAATCTAAAAGCAATAGATAAAAAATTTGTTTTTTAGAGAAAAGTTTATCGAAGAAAAAAGTGTTAAAAAATCAATTTAATTCCATATCGAATAAATTATGATTATGTTAAATTAAAAACTAACTTATGTATAATACATTTTTAAAATCTAATTTAACTTACATAATTTAAAAAATTATGATTTAATAAAAATTAATAATAGTTTAAATCAGAATTGAAATATAATGATTTATATAAATGAAATAATTAATTATAATTAAAATTACAATCCAATTTAAAGCATGGTTGGCTAGACACTGCATTTTATAATAAAATAAAATAAACACTCTGTATCACAAGCATCATTTATCGTTAAATAAAGCGTATTTTTATTAAAATACGCTTTAATTACTATAAATAAGTTATTTCCAATTACTTTTTGATCCCTTTACGACGCTAACAAGCGAATGACGATATTAAAGTAAGCAGTAATTTACGCAACGATCAACTTTTGCTACAAAAGATTCGTTTTCTCGACAGACGTGCGAAATTACCATAATAACCATTCACGCCTGTTACCAGTCGAGGACAAGTGAAAAGTTCGCGCTTGGAATACGATCCGAGATGTAATTGCACGACGTTGTACAGGGCAGGAGTCACGGTGTATAAATGAGACATAAATTTGTAAGGAGATAGGAATCGTTAGTCGGTTGAAATGTATGCGCGTCGCCGGCACAATAGAGCCTTGCAGGAGTTTGCCAGTCCGACGCGTGCATATCGCACGGTATAACTACTTACGGTAGATAAGCCGTTGCCTGGGCCCGCCTCCTTGCGTTGCCCGACCGTAAGAAGAATGTCGCACATGTGTTTAAATGGAATTGCCATCTAGAAATGGTGGAAATTTCAAAGATCGAATCGAAACTGTTAACTTTTATAAATTACAAAATTTTTATATTTTATATATTTCTTTCTCTGTAATCATTTTTTTCTCTGTTCATTTTATTATTTGCATTACTTATTTTCTTGGCATTGATTTTCTATGTGAAATCAGATTGTTAAATTATAAATTAAATACTGAGTATAAAGAAAAATTCATTATTTTTTATTCAAAGTATAAAAATTATGATAAAATATGATTTTTAATAAGCATTATTATTTAAAAAATTTAAAAATAGCATAAATTTTTATTTTAATTATGTAGTATTTTTTTTAACAATTTTTATGTAATTCAAATTAATATATTAAAAATTATATCGTATTATATAAAATATAAATATTATATAAAATACATGTTAAATTATGTATGTTAATTATATATACATATTGCATGTAATATTATTAATATAATATATAAAATATTGGCAATTTACAAGTAAAACTTTGATTTTTCATTTAAAAAGAAGAAATTAAAAATTTTTTTATTAAAATCCAAAATTTCGAAAAATAAAGAAAATTATACCATTGAAATCATTTTTTGATTTATTCCAATATCTCAATCGATTGCAAAGATATATGGATACAAAATATCCATAGTATTTTATTATATGATACACTTCCATGTCTTATATTTTAATACATGATATATGTTCTTTCAGAGATAGTGAAAAAACTGCTTATTCACATCTATCATTGATCAATTATATTCGTTTGAAACTTGGGATTGATTAGTGATGAAAATACAAAAATACAAATGAGAAATCTGAATATGAAACAAGAATGGAGAGATAGTCAATGATTAAAAATTATCTTTTTCTTTACATATCTTCGAAAGTTGTGACATAAATAAAAAACTATTTTAAAAAAAGTTTCATATTTTTAATGCGGAGTAAATCTTTCATAACCGTAAGTCATTATGTAT
This sequence comes from Apis mellifera, assembly GCF_003254395.2. Lineage (NCBI taxonomy): Eukaryota > Metazoa > Arthropoda > Insecta > Hymenoptera > Apidae > Apis > Apis mellifera. The sequence continues at coordinate 3,735,383 of NC_037648.1, forward strand.
GATTAGAAATTTAATTTCTATATTTAATATAATATAAATTTAATCGAATTTTAAAATATATATTATATTATAGAAAATTTTAAATTGATTTAAATGTTATTTTGCATTGTTTTCTTGAATAAAATTCGATCACGTGTGAGTTTTAATTATATTAATTAATCCAAAAAAAGTTGAATTATTCATGTCTATCTTAAATGTCATTTTAAGAGAGGTTGGAAATTTTTTATTTATAAGGTGGCAGTTCTGTGTAAACCGCGCCACCTCATGGAATTTTTTAGAAATTTCGACTTTTCGTAGAAGACTGTCTCCCCATTGTCAGATGCCTTTCTTTCGCAGGCTTTTATATCCGGTCTCGGAATATGGAACACGGAAATATTGCGTTCTTTCGTACGATCTAACGGACAGCTTTAATAAGTCTTGCTAAAACACACAGAACATCTACGTTGGGGAAAAATGGTTTTGGTGAAGATACAAAAAAGTATTATCTGGTTAATATTCGTTCGGATATTAAATGGGATTTTTATGCATATATGAAAAAAAAAAATCTGAGAAAACGAAACATTAATATGAATTGAATATTACAATAATAATATTTTGTAATTTTTAATAATGGATTGGATTTTGTTATTTTTTAATCTCACAGATATTTTTGTTTATAATTAATATTTAAAAAATCTAAGAGATTATATTAAAATTAATAATAGATTATATTAAAATTTTCAATAATTTTAAGTTTGTTATTTTTCTTACGAAAATATATTATATTTTTAAAATAGCTTTTCTTAGATCTGAAAAGAAGTGATAAAATCTGAAAATCTGAAATGATAAAATCGATTTCAATATTTAGATATTTATAAATTTAAATCAAATCCAATATTTCATAAAATTCAATGAATGTTATATATAAAATATAATAAGTCAGTTGTGAAATAATTGAATCTAAACGAATATTTGAAAGTTTCGAAAATTTTAATAAATATTTTAAATACCAAATCTCTTATGTATATTCAAATTACAAGTTAGAACGATACATATAAAATTATTTAAAATATTATTATTTATTTTGTTCTTAATATTTCGAAATTATAAATTGTCTTTTATCAAAAGAATTTTCTTTTTATTATTTTTCAAGTTCACAATTATTTTTCAGTTTTTGAAAATATAAATTTAAAAACTTAATACAATAAAATTATAATACATTTATAATTATGGAAAATTAAATCAATAATTTTAATAATTGTAATACCTAAAGAAGTAATAATTGTAAAAGTTGTAAAAGTATATTCTCTTATTTTATTATATATACACTCACTACAATCAATACTATTATCTACTCACTACAATCAATTTATAAATTATAGGACAAAATGTATTTTTTAAAAAGTCAAAAATAAAATGTATAAATATTGCAATAATGCAAATTTAAACTAAAAATTATTGTTTATTTCCTTGTTTTTGTGCTAAACATAAGTGTTCCATCATCTCCTCTTTTCTTGATTCTACAACCAACGCTCGACCACAAACAGAAATCAAGACAAAAGGGAAAAAGAAAGTAGAACGTTCCGTTTTTTCCGCACCTAAATATATTTAATCACAAGTTTCCAATATTCCAGATTAAACGAAGCGTTCCACCGACATCTCTCCTTTAAAACAAAATCCGCCTTGTTCGTGTTCAATCGTAACCCGGTTTCAAGCGCCACGCAATCAATTTTCCAAGCTTAACTCCCTTGCGTTTTCCTGCACGAGACTCGTTTTTCGTCGTCCGTTTAAATCGAGACCAGAGGGGACCATAATTGCGTCGGACCGCGTTGCGTGTCCATTGTACACCGAGCAAAGGCGGCGGTTACTGTTCCAGCACGTGCGTGTCGCTGTATACTTGCAGCCAGATAAGCCCCTATCTCGACAGGCCAATAACATTAGCCGTGCACCGAAACCGAGATGTCCCTAACGCGGGAATATTTCAACGTGGAGCCATTAGCGTCTTGCCCTCGGCTGCTGCTCCTGCCGCCATTGCTGCGTTACCAGCACTCTTCTTTCTTTTCTTGCTGTTATCTTTCTTCTTTAGGATGAGATGAAATTGTTAAAATTGTATGATTATTTTTTAACGGAGAGGAAAAAAATTTGCCTCTAATGTTTTAAAGCGTAAATTTCTATAAAATTGAATTTTTAAATGATTTTAAATTTTAAATTCTAGATTTTTTTGTTTCTTTATAAGATTTATAAAATTTTTCGATTCTTTGCTAGTTTTATTTATGTTTTATCAATTATAAGTTTTTCTTTTGGAGATGAAGTGAAATTGTCAAAATTGTGTAATTATTTTTTAATAGAGAAAAAAGCTTGCTCCTAATCTTTTAAATTTAATATATATTAAATAGTTTCTATAGAAATAAATTTTTAGATAGCAAGAGGTTTGAAATTTTTTTTCTTTTTTTTAAATCACGTTCATAAACATATTTTTTGATTTTTATATTTAATTATTTATAATATCTTTTTCTCTTAATTGTATATTATGAATTTATGTTATTATTAAGAATTCTTTCGAAAAATATAATTTTCTTAATTCCAAAATTTTATTGATTCTAATTTTATTTTTTTTTTTAAATAATATTAGTAAGCATATTTTTTGATCTTTCAATTCTTATTTTTATTATATTATCAATTAGATTATATATTCTTTTTTTTAATATTATATAATAGATTTATTGAATTTTAAGAAAATCTTTAACGGAAATATAAATCATTTTTAAGAATTTTTAAAAATATTATTGTAATAAATTTAATATGAGAATATTATATATGTTAAATATGTTATAATAAATGATGCTTGTCGTATGCAACGCTAATAAAAATGATTTTCATGTAATTTCATAACAATAAAAATTTATTACAGTGACACATTTAAAAAATTTTAAAAATGAATTATATCTCAGCCATAATTTTAAAACGAATATGTAAAATGATGTTCACTATAAATAAATTAAAAATTCTTACGAAATGATAATGATTTTTTTTAATTTATTCTAAATCTAATCAAAATTTCTTCATTCAAAAAATAATTCTTGTATAATAAGAAATATTATTTGTTCAATATAAAAACTAATTATTACTCAACGCTTTGCGCTTCAATGATGATTTTCTGCCACCACTTGGATCGTTGCAGCAATTCGAACGGCGATAATATTTATTTATATTTGATTTTTTAAAAATATCTCTTTACGAATAGATTCTTAAACTCTTTACATATAATCTTATAAAGTGTAGAATAATATACTATCGAATGGTTAGATTTTTTATCTCAAATTGGACTATGATCGCGGATCGAACTACATTTTCAACGAGTTTGACAATCGTGACAATAGAAATATAATTTTCAAAGTTTTTGAGTTTTGTAAGCAGAATACAGTAATGAAATTAGTTCGAGCGAAGATAAGTTTGATTTTTCGTTATTAAATAACGAAATTATTTCTATTCATAAATTAACAATAAAGAGAAGGAAAATAATAATGAAAATAGAGATGTATAAATAGAGATGTATAAAAAGAATATAGAATGAATAAAAAATAAGAATAGACAATGAATGTGAAAGCATGTTATTGGAATTATAAGCTTTACTTTCAATAAAATAAGAAAAGTGAAAACATCAAACGACATTTTATCGTATTATTTGTCCTGACAAACCGAGAATACATTTTGATAATTACGTTATTATTAAAATATCGCACAAAATAATAATATAGACTTTAATATTCAACAAATTTTCTTTCTTTACATGTAAAGATATATAAAATATTAGAATATAAAAGTTTTATACGTTAATTTGTGTATGAAATCATTCTAAGTTAATTAAGAAAACTCCCGAACGAATGCAGAAAATATCTAGAATTGTTGGTTCGACCGAGTGAAAATGGAGTGCAAAAGGTTAAATCACTCAATGAAAATAATAATTGGACTTTAAAAAACTTATTAATCGAACACAGAAGAGAATTTTTGTTATTAGAAATATCAATCACGAATAAGAAAAAAGAATTTTATTAAAATTTCTATCTTATCTCTATCAAATCACTTACATCAAATCTCCAAATATTATTGGGTTGGCAACTAAGTAATTGCGGATTTCACACATAGATGGCTTCAGTTGAATTTTTAGGTTTGCTGGAGTAGTCCAAATGTAAAACACATTTTGTTATTTGATAGTTGGCAATTCAGCTATCAATTAGTAAAAAAGTTTTTTGATCGGTTGCGTAGCTTTCGTTTGGCGTTCGTTAAAAAATGGAAAATCAAAAGAAACATTATCATCATATTTTGCTTTTTTATTTTCGAAAAATGCATCGCAAGCTCACAAAAAGTTATATGCTGTTTATGGCGACGAAGCCTTAAAAGAACGGCAGTGTCAAAATTGGTTTGACAAATTTCGTTCTGTGATTTTTCACTCAAAGACGAAAAACGCTCTGGTCATCTAGTTGAAGTTGATGACGACTTAATCAAAGCAATAATCGATTCGGATCGTCACAGTACAACTCGTGAGATTGCAGAGAAACTTCATGTATCACATACATGCATTGAAAACCACTTAAAACAACTTGGCTGTTCAAAAACTCGATACATGGATTCCTCACGAATTAAAAGAAAAGCATTTAACGCAACGCATTAACAACTGCGATTTGCTAAAGAAATGTAATGAAAATGATTTTTTTAAAACGACTGATAACTGGCGATGAAAAATGGATTGTTTACAACAATATCAAGCGGAAAAGATCGTGGAGCAGGCCACGTGAACCAGTTCAAACAACATCAAAAACTGGTATTCATCAAAAGAAGGTTTTGTTATCAGTTTGGTGGGATTACAAAGGAATTGTCTATTTTGAACTTTTACTACCCAACCGAACGATCAATTCTGTTGTCTACATTGAACAACTAACGAAATTAAACAATGCAGTTGAAGAAAAGCGGCCCGAATTGACAAATCGAAAAGGTGTTGTATTCCATCATGACAAGGTCACACACATCTTTAGTCACTCGGCAAAAATTATTGGAGCTTGGTTGGGATGTTTTGCCACATCCACCATATAGTCCTGACCTTGCACCATCTGATTACTTTTTGTTTCGATCTTTACAAAACTCCTTGAATGGTAAAAATTTCAATAATGATGATGATATCAAATCGTACTTGATTCAGTTTTTTGCTAATAAAAACCAGAAGTTTTATGAACGTGGGATTATGATGCTGCCTGAAAGATGGCAAAAGATCATTGATCAAAATGGGCAACACATTATAAAGTTATATAACATAATAAAGTTATTTAGTTCCATGAAAAAATTGTCTTTGATTTTCTAAAAAAAATCCGCAATTATTTAGTTGCCAACCCAATATTTCTCAAATTCAGGAATCATTCTTGTTATAAATTTTTTTCAACTATTCTTCTTTAACACTTTTCATTTTTCCTCTCTTACATTTTTCCTATGAGGAGATTAGCAAATAGTTGCAAAAAAGTTTATACGATTCAGCAGAGAATTAGAAAAAGCATTCTATAACGAGTTGATAGAAGCGAAGAGGTGAGGCCGGAAGCGTAGATAGGCGTAATCGCGATGAAGAACGAACCGGACGGAAACAGAGATATCGTTATCAGACTTTCGTCTGCAAACTCCACTAATTTTAACTAACGGTGGAAATATCGCGAAACTTTTGAACGGCGAGTCCCGTGCCAATTTATCTTGCCATCTTGTGGAAAGAGACAGAAGAGTAGAACGAAAATTGAGCTAGACCAAGAGAGAGATCGGCGAGGGTGGAGAATAGGTTTGAAGGAAAACAATGGAGCAAAGTCGAGAGTTTTTATCGTTTTACTTATCTACTTGCTCTGCATGGAAGTTTTACTGTTCTTTAAACAGGTATAAACCTACAAAATTGCAGTACAATCTTCTCCGTAGCGTATGCAATTTCTTCGATGAAGATAGATCGAAGAGTTTATCATAGTTACAACGATAGGATGTGGAAGAATTACATAAGATGTCCTAATATTGATGGTACATTCGAGAAGAAGATGTAGGAGAAATTAATTGAAAATATAAGAGATTAAGAATACTTTTTTGCAAATATGATATAGTTTTTACATTATATGATCAATATCAATATACAATTAGGTTGTTACAAATAAGATAATTGGATATAATTTTTAATAAAATTATTTATTTATATAATTTTATTGAAAATGATTTTAATTAATTGCATTTAAAAACAAAGTTAAAATTATCAGAATTAAAATTTATAATTGTTATTAATAATTTCTTGATTCACTAAAGATTAATTTAAATTTTTTATTTTGATAGATTGTACTTATTTTTTTAATGTTTTTTGAAAATTCTATCAATTTTTACACATTATATTGAATTTATGGAAAAAAAAATATTCGAATATTGAAGTACAAATTATCATTGTAGCACACAATTTAGTTTTTTAAATTACTTTTAAGAGATATATTTATTCGATTACTTCCAATAATAATACAAAATAAAAAGTTGTAGTAATAAATATTAAAATAGAATTAAATATTATAAAATATTATAAATATAAAATATTATAAATATTATAAAAATAAATAAGATAATTTCGAAAAATAAATTTTAAAAAAGTGTAAAAATTTGTATATGAACGTTCGAAATTTTAATATTAATATCGTATCTTCATTTATATTGATCACTCTATAAATCCAAACCATTTCAATTTTAATGATCTCTCTATCCCTCTCCAGCATAATTAAAAAAATTTAGAAAACAGAAAAAAATCCGCCACTGCAACGGACACAATAATTAAGATAATTTCGAAAAAAAGAAGCAAGTACAATTATAAATAAACAATTAGAATAATTATACAAATAAACCGAGATACGAAAAGAATGAGCGTTCTCCTTTAACGAATGTTTAAAGCAACGCATTCATTTTTTTTCCTCCAACGCATAGAATATCCCGGGAACGGGTCGTAGGCGCGTAATTACATAGCAGTTGAAAAAAAAAAAAATCCGGGCGAGCGGCGACGAGATTTAAAAGATTAACGAACACAAACGTCTGTTTTGCATTTTGCACGCGAGCTGCGCACCCCGTTCAACGCCGTCTCCCCCCTCTCCTCCCAAACGAACGGTAGTCAAACGAACCGGGAGCGGAGAATTAACGTAATTAGCGATGCTACCGTTCTCTGATTATGTCGCCGTTTAAAAAATATATACGACCGCCCGAATTTTGTATCGCGTTAAATCTTCCCCGCCCCCGTGATATCGTTCCTATCGAACTCTCCTCTGAAGAGGGTTGATATTATCCGCGTTAATGATGATGAGCGACGTTCCTTGTCATGTGAAATTGTACGAATTAATGGGATTAGATTCGCGAGATTTGAGCGGAGGGTTTTAAAATTGGAATACGGTGCGTGATTCCATTGATAAATATTATATCGAAAGTGCGAGAATGATTCTTGAATTATTTTGAAGAAATTGGATCAAAATTGAAATTGATTTGAGAAATTTTAAACTGTTGGAGATAATTGAATGCATAATTAGGATTTTTATGAATTTTTGTAAAGAATTAAAGGATGAATTCTTAAATTTTTCGTTCTTTATTATATTTTTATCAAAATATATATTAATTTGTATACATATCGGTAGTATGATCATTATTTGAATTCTTGGTAGAAAAAATAATGTATAAAGAAGTTTTATCTTTTAAGATAATTGTAATATACATATGAATATATACAAAAGAAACAAGTTCAATAAAAAATGAATCTAAATAAGAAATATTATTCTCGAATTCAATGTCGAGATATTTTGTTAGGTTATTAAAATTCTTTTCAAGTTAAAAATTCAATATTAGCAAAGAGTTTTTTTCATCACATTTTCGCAAAGAAAATTTTCCAATAAAATATTTCATTATCTATTAAATTCAGAAATAATATTTGTTATCTCTCTTTCTCTCTCTAAAGTTCTATTTTTTTATTATTATTAAAAGTATAATAAAAATTTGCAAAATAGCCAATTAATAATTCAATCAAATTTTTTTAAATTCACTCTTTTAAAAATATCCAATTTTTACTATATCTATACTTCATCTTTACTTTAATCATATTAGTATAATTGTTTAATCTGTAATATTGATCATAGCATAGCACATAATTTCGTTGAGACGAAAAGATTTATAGATAAATATAAAATCAAAACACGAAATAAAAAATTAAAAAACTTGAGTGCTGAAAATGCAATTTTATCAAAAAAATATGACAAATTATAAATAGATATTAAGTACTATTGAGATTTTTTTTCAATAAGTTTTTATTAGTTACAAAACTAAGTTACTCTAAAATGAAATCTTAAATATTATTTTTAATATTTTTTCAAAAATGAAAAATACAATCAACAATTTAAAGCGTTTAAAGTTTTAGAAATAAGATTAGATACACAAAGCATAATAGGAACATAATCTCGTTGGATTAAATTCATTAAAAAATTATTGTACAACTCAATATCTAAGAAATCATATGCAAATCTATTATTTGCGATTACTGTTATTTCATAAATATAATATTTATCTCTTTTCTTTTTCTAAAATATATGAAAGTCAACATCAAGATCATATTTTATTATCCAAAAATTCCCTTAACCAAACATCAATATGTTCTCCAATCAGTTTCGAATAATCGAGATATTCTATATAACTCCAACATCATCGAGCATTTTTTCATTCTGCTTATTTTCTTTGTATACTACTAAAAAGAAAAAGAAAAAAAAATAGTTTGCAAAGAAAGAACACTCTGAAAAGAGTCAATCGCAACTCGAGCGACGATTCTTTGACAAATGATTTCGAGCGCACGAGATCCGGGTCAAAAGTGCGTTCTTTTTGAGAGCTCATCTTCCGCAATGACGCCGCATCAAAAAGCAAAACTTGTTCGACACTCGAGTTTCTCGATCGTGGACGTTCTCCCTACGTGTCCCAGTTTCCAATCTGTGGTTCACGTTTGGGATCGAACGAGCACGAGAATTCGATTTTTCGATCTTTGATCCACGATGTTATTTCTCTCCAATTGAAAGTTTCGTGTCAGAAAAGATAACGATCACATTTCAATTTGAGTGATGGCGACCCACGAACGTCACCGTGATATTTTTAACATGAATAGAAATATCGAGTTGTGATAAATATTTTATAACTACGAAAGAATGGCCGAGACTTTTGGAGGCAGTTATCAGAACAAAGATAAAATTAATTCTTAGTTTTGTGGATCGAGAGGAGTTTGTTTTTTTTTTTTTTTTTTTTGTTGAAAGTTCGAGATACGGACAAGAAATTCTTTCGTTTTCAAATATTAACAATTCAGATTGCGACTCTTTTTCTATGGGGCTGTTATTGATAGCGTTTTTTATTATTAGTTCAAATTTCATTCAATTCGTGATGCCAGGAAAATTTTATGGCTTTTGAAATAAGACGAAAATCAAGAGAGAGAGAGAGACTTTGTTTTCGAGCAAATCAAGTTTGAAACTTTTTTAAATATAAGTAAAATTAATTGATACTTTTTACAATAGCATATGAATGAACGTTGATAAAAAGTTATTTTAAATATGAAAATAAACGAAAAGGTATAATCAAATTTAAAAATTCATTGATTATATATGATTATATTTGATTTTTTGATTATATATGTTTGATTTTTTTATTTCGATTTTTTTGAAAAAAAATTTGAGTGATAAAATTTTAGTCTACATTTTTTTCTTATTTTTCTCTCTCAGTTATTTAATCGATAAATTTTTAAATTTAATTTTCAAATTGCAAAATTATACATTTTTTTTATTAATATTTTTACATATAGAATAAGTTATTACTAATAATTTATTTGCATCCAATCTAAAAATAATCACTTGAAAAATAATCAAGGTACTCAAAAATAAAATCTCAAACGAAAAATTTTTATTCATCTTTTTTCTTTTTTTCTTATTTTTATATTTATCATTCCATATAATTTATATTATATTGATTAATGTTTGATTTTATTTTAAACAGGAAAACAAAAAAAAATGATTAAAAAGAATTTTATTGAAAAGAAATGAAAAATAAGAAACGTTTACTTGCATTTATCATGGATATATGATACAGAATTATTGATTTTATCGAATATCAAGGCTTTTTTTTTCAAAAATGAGATAGACTTTTTATATTATAGATATGTTTATGAGTGAAATATAACGATTTAATTATTATAAACATTGTTTCTTATAATATTTATTCGATATGATTATTCGATATATACACATTGATATCTATTATATTTGTATATATTACAGCATATTATTAAATACATTTTATACAAAATAGGATAAATTTAATAACAAATAAAAAGACAATATAAATATATAAATTTAATTTATATGAAATTTTATATTTTCTGTTTGTTCATTATAACGTCTTAATTTGATGTGAAAAACTTTACTATATCTTTTGCTGTTGTAATATCATTTATTATAAAATTATTCCATTGAATAATAAAATACAACAATATTAACTTCTTATCTAAATCTGCTTTTATTACTGATTTAAAAACATTTATAATGTGCAAAAAATTAATATAATAATTAATTATTTACAGAATATAAGAATCTAGGCACATATCATAAAAATATTAAGAAGATTGTAAAAAAAAAGTAACAAGAAACAAAGATATAATTTTATTGTATTTTTATTATACTTTTATACAAATTATAATTAAAATCATGTTTTTCATTCATAAATCATCTTTCTTAAGAATTATAGCAGACAAATTTTTTTTTTCTTATAATTAAATTATGATCTTGATCATGCAATAGTGATCTTGAAATAAATCGTCAGTATTTTGAAAAAATTTTTCAGAAATGTACAAGCAAAAGTATTTTAATGTTATATACTTTTTAAAATTTTGACTTAGATTTTTAAATCTAGATTAAGTTTATGTTATGTATTAAATTGAGTTATATTTTTAATTTGGTTAATACTGTAAGATAGCTAGTTAATATTTAAATGAATTTGAGTTTGATTTGAATTAAATTTAATCAAATACATTAACTTGTTATAACACAAATCAAGCTAAATCAAACTTAAACTCATTAATTGATTGGCAACCGCCTTGGAGTTATAACGTAGTCTAAACCAATATCATAATAAATGTAATCCAAACTCATTTCGAATCTTAAAAATATAAAAATATATATTCCAAATATTTTTAATATTTAATATTATACCATTTGATATTATACTATTGTATTATTTGATATTCGATATTGCATTATTTATATCTATTTTATTTGATATTAAATGTTTTGGATTTCTCCTGAACTAATTTATTAACTTCCTATCATTTTATAAGATGTCACATAACATATCAGATTTTTTAAAATTAAAATTAGAAAAGAAAATTTGACAAAAATATTCTTTTTTATTGTTTTTTTTTTTTTTTTTTTTTTTTTAGATTTTTAGAACAATGTCACAAAGTTTTAAAAACTTGGATTTTTAATAATATCATAAAAATAGATTTGATTAAATCACGAAAATGTTTTTTCTGCTTTAATGGAGTAAAGATTATTGTATGATATTTATTATCGCATTTATTTATATTAAATATTTCAAAAATTTTCACTATTCAATATACCGGAAATATTTTATTAAATTTCGTAAGTATAATATTTTATTACATTAATAATCCAATAATTTTCAAAAAATGTTTTTGGCATTTATATTTATTTTAATAAACATTTTAATAAATATTGATAAACAACTTTATTTTTTGATTCTTAATGAATTAAAGAGCAATGGAAAAAATATTCAAAATATCACAAAATATTTCAATGTTTTCAATTTCCAACAGATACTAAATTTTTATAAATTTAATATAATAAATTTATATTCTAGATTATACATAATTATTCATAATCGTTGTATCTGATGAATAAAAACATCTATGAATAAAATAGTGCCCGCTTAATTAGTCTGTAGCAAGACTGGAATGCATTAGTTATGTAGGAAAAATAAATGTTCTAAGGAAGCTTCTTTCCCGATTTCGTTTAATAATTCGTTACTTTAATAATTCGTGAAAAATATTTCTTATAAGTAAAAACACTACTTATGTTTATACTTAAAAATTTACATTGAAAAATTTGAATATATACAAATCTACAGAATGCCTATAATATATGAAAAGATATAGTATATTCATACTTTGTTTTAATAAAATTTATTGCATTAATAATAAAATACAAAAAATAAAAAAACAAAACAAAATAATTAAAATAATTAATAGAATCGCATATTCTGACTCTTCTCTTCAGCTGTTTTTTTCTGCTTTTTTTTAGCCAACTTATAATAATTATCAAATAATTATTGCTAACATATAGTATAATACGTGTCATTTAAAAAAAATAAAAAAAATCTCTATTCAAATTCCATTTTTTAATCATGTTTATAATAAAAATTTATTTTTGCATAAATATTCGTAGTTTATATATGTATAATGAGATAGAAAAAAGTATTCATGTTTATGTTAACTTCAATTTTTAAAGTTGTATGTATATCTCAAAAAATGAAATTTTAATTTCCAGAAATTAAAAAAAATAATTCAGCAATACAGATTCATTACAGAAAAAAAAGTGCGATACAGAATCGAGCATTAAAAACGATACTCTTCTATTTACACTTTCCTCACTTTTTATATATTAAATTCAACAAAATTTATCAACTTCAAAAAATAGAAATCTTTTGCATAAACATATACTGGCACAACATAACATATATTATGATATTTCTATTTCTCAAAAATTGTAATTCCAGAAATAGATGGAGATTACTGCACGACAATTAAACGAGCAGAAATTGCAACTACTACTGTATACTTCGCGTTGAAATCTTGAAGTTGAAATCTCAATCTTACTTTTTTCCAGGTATCGATAAACGTCATAAAAAGTTGAAGAATAATTAAAGACCGCGGCATCGACTCGAAATAGTTGCGAATATCGTTCTTTGAATTAAATCCATTGCAATTTCCATTAAGCTTCCTTAATTATTGCGTCGACGCAGTTCGTTTCGATAAAATTGCGCGCGCAATCCTCTTCTTTAATAAATAAAAACGAGCCATATTAAAAGCACATTAAGGAATCAAGGAACGAACTATCGATTTTCGATTACAGAAATTGACGACGAATATATATATATATATATATATATATATCGCACAATTGCAAGAAATATCACCTAACAAATACTTATAAACTAGTCATCCGAGTTTCCTTTAATAAATAAATATTATCGATGTTTGTTGAAGAAAATTTGCTTCTTTTCGCAAAAATTTATTTAAATTTCTCTCGTTTAATGCTTCATGGCGATGAAACGAGGAAACTTTTAAAATACGGAAAATATAAAAAGTTTTCAATCTCGATTGTATAAGCCACTCGAATGTTTCAGCAATTTAGAAATATTGGCACTTATTATTAAGTGGATAACTTAACGTGAAATTCGTATTACTTTTTCTATTTTAGATAAATACTTTAAGATAATTTAGTTTTGCTTTCGTTTTATTAAATATATATGTATTTTGTTATACCAAGTAAGATATAAGTGTAAGAATTGTTTATAATATTAATATTTTATCGCTGAGAACATATTCAATTAAATTCATTTTAAATTATAAGTAACAATATTTTTCTAAAAAAAATACATGTTAGTTTTTGTTTATGTTAGTTTTAAGGAGATTTATCATCGGAAAAAAATTATGAAAAAAACTAGAGATTAATAGGCGTATAATATCATCAATAAAAAGAGAAATTTTACATTCTCATTGTTGAATTAATATATATTATCAATCAATTATAATAATAATCAAGAGATTTTCATAGATATAGAATATTCAATTACAAATATTAAAAAAAATAAAAGGATAATTCTTTAAGCCAAAATAAAACGAGAAAATCAAGAATAAAAGAATTGTATTTTTAATCTTTTTTTTTTAAATATTGCTAAATACGAACAATTTTTTAATCGATTTTAATAGTCAATAATTAAAAAACAAAGCTTTAGTTCAATTTCGTAATTCTTGATTAATTCTTATTTTAATTGAAAGAATCATTCTTTAAATTTTTATTATATTCATGCCAAATATTTCTACATGATATTAGCAATATAATTTAATCTCTATGTTTATATAATAATTTCACAATTTTTCAATTCAAAAAAGTTCCAATTTTCAACGTTTGAAAAAGCTTTTTTTCGATCAAAAATATTCATCCTACCGTAAATTCATAAATCGAACAAATCCAATTCTATCCTTCACTGACAATAAGGTCCTTTATTGTACCCCCATCTCTACCCTGAATGCACATCAATCCCGTTGAAATTTGCGGGAAATTAAATGGAAATCTGCGGTCATCAATTAATGAGAAATATCCAAGAATTTAATTCGAATGAGCGAGCTCGTCTATAATAATTGTTTAGCGTGTGCATTGCGTTTGCACGATTAAAACAAAAATTGACTAATGCGAGACAGAGAGCGATATCAATTTGCGAATTCTCGTGTTTCTGCGAGTGAAAAACATTTTATAGATGGCCGACTGTGGAAATCAGAGTTCAATTCAATATTGTTTAATTTTATATTTTATCTCGCGTGATTATAAATTTCCATTAATCATCCTTTAATGCTAAAACATTCTTTAATGATATTTCTATATATAAATTGGGAAATATAAATTGCGCGAGAAATTGCATGATAGGGAGAGAAAAAAATAAAAAAAAATAAAAATTATGATTGTTTTCAAATAATGAAATTAATTTACCTCTAATGTTTCAGATTAATGTATGAAAAATAGTTTCTATTAAATTAATTTTTGATATGGAATAAGAATTTTGAAGTTTTTTATTATAAACATATATTTTTATATATATATATATATATATATTTATATATGTATACATATATTTAATAGATATATTAGATCTATTACATTACCAATGACAATATCTTTTCTATTTAATTTCATAATTCATTAGTATTAATTTTATTCAATATTGTGTTTCTTTTATTAGTATTAATATTACTATTAGTTCTATACTTAATAATTTATTATTGTATCGAAATTTATATATGTATATATACATGTAAAATGTAAAATGATGTTTTGAATAATAAATAATAGGATAATAAATAATTAGAATAAAAAATTCTTAATCAAAATTAAAATTAAAAATTTTTGTGAAATAATAATTCTCTTTCTATATCAAATCTACTTCAAATTTCATTAGAAAAGAAGAAATATCATTTTTTGAAAACGAAAATTAAATTATTATAAATTATTGATCAAGAATTCATAAAATCAATGAAAATAATTTTTAAATGCAGCATCTCAAAAAGAAATGAATAAAATTTATTAATCAAATTCAGAAAACTGCTTGTTTGCTATTAAAAGTTTTAAATAGCGAAAAAAAAATTTTGTCTGTGTTTCTTCTTCCATTTTGTATTTTATTCTATGTATGTTGGAATTACTCAAATTTGATGATAATTTATTTAATTAAATGGCATGCGAGTAAACTGAAATAAGTACCCTCGCTGGATCAATCAGACGACAAACGACATGCAAATGTAATGCAATGTCAATTTTGGAATAATTATTGTAATTATTCTAATTATTGTAATTAGAGAGGAAGAGAATAAATAATTATAATTATGCGCATCGATAAAGAAATGTTTTGTTTTGTTTACTAAAAATATTATTTTCATAATTAAATAAATAGTCGTTTAATCGATAGTTTTAAAGATAAATGAGATTAAAAAATCTAATAATTTCTAATCTAATAATTTATGAAAGGATTTTACATAATGATGGTGTCATGTTCAAAATATTTGAAGAAAGATTTTAATGAAACATTATATAATTATTACACTAAAAATTTTGCTATTTTATACTTTTCTTTCTAATTTAAGAAAGAAATTGGATTTTTATGAAAGAATTTTTATTTAAATATTTATAAATCGTAAAAATAAAAAATATTAAAAAATAATTTATATAAAAATTCTATTGTTTTGAAAGATTTTTAAATTTATACAAATAATTTTTGAAAAATATTTATTTTTTACGAAGAAAACTTCCTTCTTTTTCGAAAAAATTTTTCACACGAATTTGATTTTTCAAAATAGTAAAATTTACAATCAAATCATTTTTTATAAAAAAAAAACTGAAAAAATAATTAATATTTTAGAAGACAAATAAAATTATATATTACAATGATTATCTTTTGGAGAAACGAAAAATTGACTTTAAATGAATAAAGAATTTTTAGTGAGAAATTTTTTAATTTTTTAAAGATTTAAATTCATTCGATCAATATTCGATATTCATCCAAGATTCAAATTTATCGTATTTAAATTCAAGACAATTTAAAAGTATCATTTTTTTTAAATATTTATAAAAAAATTCAAAATCAATTACATTTACAACATATTCTTACTTAATCATCAGATACATATATGATTCAGTTAATACTTGGATGAATGACTTGAGAATATTGTTTGTTATTACTGATAGCTTTAAACTTATTTTAAAATGTCGATTCCAATGTAATGATTAAATCCTAGCAGTCGATATTAAAAACAATACACAATTAGAATTAAACACGTAATTAATATTTGAACGATTCAAAAACACTATTTGTTACTAAATGATTTAGCAGAATTTATTTTAAATTGTAAATCCCTGGTTAATAACAACTACAATCAACATTGAGTATAGAAACAAACAATAATACAATCTACAAAGGAAATCTAATCTATGAATATTTGAACTCACTTCACGCACAATCTATTTAGTTCTATCATTAAATCTCAAGTCGGCATAGGATCATCAAGCTATCTCATTCAACAAGAAAATAAAAGATATATGATAGAAAGAAATACAAAACTGAAGACATCTACATAAGAAAAAAAGGAGGTCGAGAAACGAAGAAAACAAAGAGGGACGACGCGTTTTACCTGCGTTATACATGCAGGTAAGCTGGAATACAAATTTCGCAACGGTTCGTTAGAGACAAGAAAAGAGGCTATGTCCGTACCTTGAGAGCGGGCCACGCTTCGTTACTCATCCGTCGAGTGGTCCTGAAACAAAAACGGCAACGGATGCAATTAGACACAATGTTTCTACCCTACTCCTCCATCCTACATATATCTCCCATTTTACGTATAATATATATATATATATATATATATAACGTGTACATACATGTGTTACACGTGATTATAGAAGACAGACTTGGGATACGAAGGAAAAATAAGAGAAAAAGAGAGAGAGATGGCTTATGCTATTTCAAGTTGGATTTCCTATTGAATTTAGCCGAGTTCACGAGAGATTCGTAATATTATATCGCAGTCTACCCTCATTTGCGCACTCCTGAGGAATCCATTTCCGACTTTTCTTCGCTCGCAGTTTGTGGTGCCGCTTTGGGAATCTCCCCCTTTCTTCTCCCCCTCTCTCACCTTATTCCTGCTTTGACCTCACACAAGATCTCATTTGTCACGGTTTGTTGTTTTTGCATATTTTTCAATTCGTACATATCTATGTCCAAAGGAGGAAAATACGACTAGGAGGCCTTATTTTTATGGACATGGTGTTATAATTCGTGTTTAACACAATTAAGACATGTTTAACATATTGATGAATGTAATTGTTGTGACTAAGTGTGTTTTTTTGTAAATATATTCATGTATTTATGTTGGTTGGTTTAAAAAGTATTTTAAATTTAAGTTTTCAAATTTTAGGATTGGAAAAAAGGAAAAAGATAATAAATTTAATATTTTCCTAAATATATTTATATTTTATTCTATTTTAATATTTTTAGTTTTATTTAATGTAGAATAAAAAGATGATTTGTATATGCATCAAATAATGCATTATTAGATTATTTACTTTTGTCATATTTTATTTTATCTTATCTTATATTTTATATATTTTATCTTTTATTTTATATTTATATACTTTTATAATTGATTGTTGTGATATAATTGAGTCCAATTTCAAGAAATATCAATATGAAATTTAGTAAAGTAATTCATATACATATCAGTTTATATTTCAGCAATTAATGTATACTTAATATAATACTTATAATGTAATATATATATATTATATATATAATAATAATATAATTATTATAATAAATTAAGGAAAGCTTCAATATTTTTTGTATTATCAAGTAAATATTCTAAAAATAAAATAAATTAATAATGACTTATTAAATAATAATAAAATAAAGTAAATATAATAATAATAAAATAAAATAAAATAAAATATGTTAGATTGTTTCAAAAGAACTTCTCTGAGAAAGAAATGGAAACTTCATATTTTACTTATTTATATATACTTACAGTAGATTGCAGTAATTATAAATAATTGATATATCTACATATATATCTATTTATATATAAACATATATTGAATTATTTATTGAAAGTCAACGTTATAATTTAATCAAATCAATATAGTATAGGTATGATTTAAGAAACGTGATAGATTCAATCATCAATATTAATTTAAGTTTTATAATAAATGTAAAAGTGCAAGTGCTAATATCGCTTTTCGCTTCCTTTAATTGCTTATAACTTATATAAATAAATAACCAACCAATATTTTCATTTAACAACTTTTATATTTGTTTTGTTTTATATAATTAACTGAATATCAGAGATATTTATATACTAATATAAACTTTGTATAAATATTTTATAATAATCCAAATTTTGAAAAAATTGAAAAACATGAATCAAAAATATTTTTGAATATTAAATATTACAAATTATATATTATTAGATTGTTATTTAATTAATTTATTAAAGTAAATTAGTCAAAGATTAACATCAATAAAAATGTAACGAACAAACACATTCCTTTCAAAAACTTTGACAATTTTCTTTTTAACCATTGCAATCGATATTTCATTGTAAGTTCGCTTGTAAATTCAAGAACAGCATATACATCTGTGAGTTAAAGTCACTTCGTGTTAAGCTAGATATGGACAATATTACATCGACAAAACAGTGCACTGCAAGGATTGTTCGCATACAATGAACTTCGAAGTTGACTAACAATGAACTCCGCACTACATCGATACAACACTCCATCTAAGAAACTTTTTGCGTTATAAAATGATGCGTGTAGATCTCGTCCACTTGTATCGCATACGAAATTTACCGCAAGGATTAAAGACAGAAGTCTCGTGGACGATTTTCAACCAAGCTTTGATAATGATCTCTAAAAGGAATGGTAAGGAAGGATGGATTCAAGGATGGAACATTCTCATTCTAAAAGGGTAATCTCGCTTTCGGAGCGAAGTTTCTTGACAAAAAGTACGCTTACGCGCGTTGAAACGCGCCCCACGTCGAGCCCCTTGTCGTGGACAGGATTTTCGAGCCGAGAAACCACCTTCCTTTTGAGCGATCCGCACGTTACATTCGTTGGAAGAGCTACTCTTTTGCACCATTTTCACGCCTCTAAATCAATTTTCCGCTTCCTTTTCCTCTATCTTTCTTTTTTTCTTTCTTTTTCCACTTCACGATTTTAAAGCGGTGAAGTAATTGTTGTAAAAATACCACAAATGCCAATTTGACGTTTCATGAACCTAAAATTATATTTATTTCATGTATTCGTTGTTTATTAATTTATATTCATTCGTTTCATTGTTAATATCAATATAATCGTTTTCGATGCAATTCTCTATAGAATATAGCACATTTATGGCAGTTCTTTTTTTAATTTTTAAAATATTTATGAAACACTTTGATGTAACTTTCAACTCGTTCAATGATTTTGCATTTATCTCTTCTAACCACGAAACATTTTTACCGTATAATTTGCAATAATTTTCGTCAAATAATATTATAACAATGCTTTTTTTTTGTTTCCAAAGATAAACAAGAATTATAAATATTATAATAATATAAAAAATGGCGATTTATGAATGAATCGAAGATTAAAGAAAATATAAACTGTCATAAGTATGTCATATTGGATAGAAATTTTGAACTATACTATATTAATGAGTATTTGTAAGAGATTTATATGTGATTATTGAGCCTTGACCCATCTTGAATTAATCATCTTTTAATTATTAATATATTTAATTAAATATTTAGTTTTATTTAATTCTAAAAATAATTTTTTAAATTTGTGATTCAAAAGTATCACTTTTTTGTAAACTTTTTCAACCATGATTAAAAGTTTATGAACTTTTTTATTCTCATAATTATTTGAGATTATCTTAACGCTTCACTTGGAAAAAGAAAATTTTAATAACAAGAGAACATTAATTTACAATTCTGAATAAATTAGAAAATAAAGAAAATGTTAATTTTAAAACTCTAAAAATGAAATATTAAAGGATAAAGCAATGTTTGAAATATTTTCTTGCAACAAATAAAAATTCCGGAAACATTTTAATCAAACCTGGTAAATTCTCTTGGCCAGCCACGAGATTTCTTCGTTCAGGATCTACTATTCCTAATGAGCCTCGGTTTTTGGGTCACACGTCCCCTTTCAAACTTACTGCGCATACGTCTTCCCGCAATTTCCTCCAACCTTTGTGCATTCGAATCTTTCAACTCGGCGTGCTTCTGGAACTCTATCCACTCGGGGGAATGGGAACGAGACAAAGAACTTAAAACTTCGGAATAAAGTCGGATATTGATCCGCCTCGTGACTTTTCGCGAGAGCATGGCTTCTTTCCAGAAGATACCATAATGCATTCTCGAATGCATTTCTCGAAGAATAGTAATGTAAATAGAAGCAAACCGACATTGTTCGCCTTTGAAATTAAACAAGGAACGATATCGAGGATACTCGAAACATAGTTTAAATCGAGATAAAGAAAGATTCGACCGAATAACATCCGTATATAAAATGTTTCAAGCAATTGAATTCAGGCATGTTTTCTTTATTTAAAATGATTTTAACATTTCAAATTTTATACACCAAATTTTATATTATAGTATATCTTACTTGAAATTCATCGATTTTTGTCATTATTCTTATTTAAAGCTTATAGCAAAGACAAAATACGAACAGTGTTTTTTTCTTCCTTTGCCTTTTATATAATAAGCTTTACAAAATTATAATAAGTTGAAATTAAAATAGATAATTTCTTAGATTAATAACTTTTGAGCATACTTTTAATTTTAAATCGATACTTTTTTATAGAAAATGTCGAATTGTCAAATAATATATTAAAAAATGTGTGAAAAAACATTCCATTTGAAAAAAGTTGGCTTTCATATGACTTCTACGTATCTATCTATGAAAAACTTAATAATACTAGATGTACATCTTTTAAAATCATTCAAATATTTGTCACTGTTAATAATAATAATAATAATAAAAATAAAAATAGTAATATCAAATAAGATATCCTGCATGCATGTAAATAAACAAGTAATTAAATAGCTTATATTCAGAGATCATATTTAGAGAGTCGATTTTAAAAACTAATTAAAAAAATTCCATTTGAAATATATTTATTAAGTTAATTGAAGTTTACCTTAGATAAAGATAGCAAAAATAGAACTGTCTCATTGTATCTGTGTCTCATTCTGTTTAACGTAAATTTCAATTGCTTGCAATAAATAAATTTTAATCAAAATATTTTTCTATATTAATTTTTTTATTTATTTTGCCCTTCAAAAAAAGCCTTACAATATTAATACGCTATATATTAGACTTAGATAAATAAGTCTTAAAATAGATAATTGATATCGGTTATATAACATTCAAGCATATAAAAATACACAAAATAACGCACTATTCGATTGATTTAGAATTCGAATTTATTTGCTATATTGCCTTTTTAGTTTGCTATCTGAGAAAAATAAGGTGTTTCGAGAATTCTTACTCGATTTTCATTGGCTTATAAGAAAGAGAGGGAATTATTTTTTATAAGTGAGATAGGAAAAATTGTTTCTTTTATATTTTATGATAATTTCTAAAGACACTTAAAATATGTGTTCTCAAAAAATGGAATTTCAGAAATTGAAGCAAATCTTGAAAATTGAAAACATTTAACCGATCACTGTTATAATCTCTCACATCTCTTAATCACAAGACGTGGTTCTCTCTCTCTTTCTCTCTCTCGATGGAAAACGTTTTCAATCGAAGAATTATTCACAATCGACATCCATTCACGATTACTTCAAAATGGGAATAAGAATAAAACCAGTTCTCCTATCGAATCATACGCAAAATATCTTGATCGTTTCACTTTCCTAATCGATTCCTTGCTTCGAATTTCATTTGTAATTTCCATCCATATTTCATCAAAGTTATCGCTTTTTCATAACATCATATTTCATGTCGCTCGTCACTAGTTTCATGCAACACGTCTGAAAAGTAACGAGATTGAGAATATAATACAGTCAATAATAATATGGAATATATCTGAAAATATGATTTCGATAGGACACGGTGCAAAAATTGCGACATTTCATGCAAATGGCTTAACAAACTTTTAGACAACTTTCATGGATGAAGGATAAATATTTCGTATTTCGTTGACATTCCTTCTGGTTTGTGTTACTTTTAGATTTTGTTTTATTTTTAGAAATTGATTCAATATAAAACGAATTAATTGTATAACTATAAGATAAAATTGAACTTGTATATAAATTTAAAAATTTATGATGTTTGTTATGAAATCGTTTGTTAAAAATTGATTATGATTGAAATATCATCATAGAAAATCTTTTTCGTAAGAAATAATCGTTTTTTACGATTAAAAAACCAAATATTACTATCGTATTATGTATTTCAAAATTGATACAACTCTATCAATTAATGAAATAAGATTAATAAAAAGAATAAATTTTTAAATTTAATTTATCTTAATCTTTTAATTTATTCTATAAATTATCTATTTATAATTGTATTATTTTTGAAATATATATAGAATTTATTTTTAATCAAACATTTAACTCACAATGATAAGCATTATTAAAAAAGCATCGTTGTTCTATTGCATTACATGTTTCACGATTCTAAAATACTATATCATTTTAATCATTACGATTTATGTCTATGTATTATGTTTTCTGCTTAAAATTACTAAATGTATATGAATACAATAAAATGATATGAATATAATATAATATACATAATTGATAGATAATATAAATGAAATCCAATAAGTCAAAATATATAAATTTAATTTTTTATAAATTAAAAAAATGTCAAAATCACAATTCATAAAAAATAAATATTTCAAAGATTAAAATAGAAAATTAAAATCTATTAATATTAATATTATTTGTTTGATAATATTTATAATCTTTTATATATATCTTTGACTTTTCCTGATTTAGAATTGTCAACTTTTAAGTAACAATTGTGAATATATAAATTTCTATTTTAAATTCTTCTTTAATCATCTCTATTTTTTTTATTTTGTATTTATCCTCTTTTTTTCACATTTAATATATAATATATAGTTAGCAAATCAGTCAAATTAACGTGTTCCAAATTCTTTGCTTTTACAAATATTTAGATACAATTTTTTATAAAATTTATGTTTATTTTTATTCAGCCAGAAATTATATACACACTTAATTATTTTTTATAATATTATTTTATTTTTAATCATTCGTTTATTATATATTTAAATAAAATGCTAGATCGATAATTCTGAATGATATTAATAATGAATTCAATCTATTATTACTAAAACCAGAAAAACGTAAAAAAAAAAAAGATGAATATTTTTTAATCATGTTCCTTCACATTTCCTTTATAATTCTTGCTTTTCTTTCTATAATATGCATATGGTTTTGAATGGTGACACGCAGTGTAATCATTAGAATTTTCCGTAGATGATATCCGTGGTAAAATTATCACGATGAAACTCAGTGTTTCGTCTCTCTCCGTTGCATTTAGAGATTTCAATGCTGACGATAACTGGAATGTGGTTGGAAAAGCTGTTGGGCGCAAATGATTTCAAGTATTAATATTATTAGGAATATTGAGGTCATTTTCTCTCTCTCTCTCTCTTTTTCTCTCTCTCTCTCTCTCTTTCTAGTATACTATTTTATTCTTATAGCTGGAAATCCAAATATCACAGAATAGTATTATAGCTATATGGCCGATTCCAATCTAAAGAACAATTTTGAATATTGAGATTGTTAATGCCATTTATATTCTTCCTTTTTTCTCGATCCTCGCGATAGGAATTTGAACAATGCAGTTCGTTCTTGAACATTAAAATATTAAATTATCTCATAAATTTTAAAAATTCGAGTTCAAAAAAAGTATAGTTATGTCTTATACTTATTTTTAATCTATAATTTATTTCTTCTTTTTTTAAAATGAGTTTTTAATTTCTTTTTTAGTTAAAATTAACTAAAAATATTTTGCTTTTTTAGTTAAAATGCTCTATTGATTAATTAATGTGATTTTATATATTTATTTTCGATAAGCGTTTGAGGAATTTTGAAATTAATAAAATAAAATTTATTGATTTTAATTTAAAACAATATATAATTATATTATTATTATAATTATATTATTCATTTTTTTAAATATTTTTTTTGCTGTGATAAATGAGATTACAATGAACAAGAACTATTTTTTGCAATTTATTTATTGATCATTTATTCATTAAGATTATTTAATTCTTTATCATAAACTGTAACTATGAGTTAATTTTAATTTTAAATTATTTCTTTCTAATTAAAGATGATTGTAAGCTTTTAAAACAATATTATTTATCAATATTATTATAAATTTATACCAGAATCTAAGTTAATCTTAGATAGAGCTTAAATGAAATTATTTTATAATTTTTATAAATAAGAGATTTTTATAGTATTTTCAATTTTTAAATCTATTTCTTCTTAGTTATTTTAAAGATTTTAATATTTTAAAGATTCACTTTATACTTTATACAACTGTATTTAGATAAGGGATTTTTGAAGAAATGTATATGCTTTAATAAATATAAAAATAAAATATAAAAAAGTAATAATTATTTTCTTAATATTATTTAAAAAATTGAAACTTGAATAAATGTAAAAAAAACAAGTTATTTTTACATATATTTTTGAAAAATAAGATAAAATTATTTGAAAAATTAATTAATTATAATATTAAATCTCACTAAATCTCAGCCTTTATCTCTTTAAGAGAGATGCATGCTTGAAATCTGTTGCAATTGTAACTCTTTCAAAGTAAAACATGTTTTGTCTGAAACTTCTTTCTGAAATTTCTCAGAAAGCATAAAAAATTCTTTGTACATATTTAATACTAGAATTGTTTTCTCTAGACAGAATCCGCAATAATTAAAAAGTTACTGTTCTTTCAAAAATTGAAAATTTTAATATTCAGTTAAAATTTCCGATTAAACTTCTCTTTTTCTTTTTATACATCTTGTATACATCTAGTATACATGGCGTATGAATAATTCGAGTGCACGATCACCGCCAAAAAACGCAAAACCGATCCATCTTTCTATCGTTCGTTTCCGATCCAAAGATCCCCGGAGAAAAGCGCCGTTATATTTGCCGAGAATACTCGGATATATACATTTATTTATGAACTTTACCTGAGAGAGCATTACTCAACCGCGTGAAAAAGTATCGGTCTGTTTGGCATAGAAAATCGCGGAAAAACTTTTGTCTCAAGCCTTTTGAACTCGAAATCTTAGTGTATATAAGATATTAATATATTCATGGAAGATTCGTTTATAGAAATCAAAAGAAACACAAAAATCGATATATAAAAAATCGATTGAAACTTATTTATCAAGTTAATAAATAATTTAATCACTTAAATAAAGTGAGAGAGACACAGGTACGATAAAAATAGAATTATCTCATTCTATTTGTTTTATCTAACACAAACTTTAATTGCTTGTAACTTAAATAAACCTTAAACGATATTTTTTATATAATATCGAATATACATTAATATATAGTATACATAATTGAAACATTATTTTACAAAAAAAAAATCATAAAAAATTCTAAAAGAAAATTATTTTAAAGAAAATATGTATATAACATGCATGAAACATATGTTTTTTTTTTTTTTTGACAAAATATTTCAGTAAAGAAATCAATTTTTAAAATTCTAGTGGTATTTTTTCATAATTTCATATTTGAATATTTTTTATAATAAAATAATAAAATTTGAACATTTTATATATTTAAAGATTTAAAAGTTATTTTATTATTTTTATATATATTATATATAATTTCATATATAAAATAATTTTTTTTTAATCAAAACATCATTCTAAGAAGATAAATACTGATTAAGCGAGATAAAACTTTTTAGTGCTCTATAAACTATTACTCAATAACTCGATCAATAGAAAATAAGTCTTGACTTTAACTTTCTTGATATAAATCAATATAAGGTATATATATTTATTTAAATATATATATATACTAGATACAATTAAAAATTGATATATTAAAACTGAAGAATATAAAACATATACAAAAACAATTTATATCACTATACTTTTTAACTTATATTTATGTCACTAATTTGTAAGACGTATAAAATTTTAATGATAAAATATTTCCTTTTTGTATAATAATCACATTTAATTTCATTATCAGTATCCTTATCTTATCTCAATCTTTCTATAACATTATATATACTGGAACAATTAAATCTATCTGTCCAAATGACAGATTTTATATTTTTTGTTTAATAATTATTGAAAACGTGACAAAGTTAATATTGTAATTTAATTCAGATAGAGATATAATTATGTATATATATATATATATCAATTTATTTTCATTTCATCATTTTAATTACAATCATTTATACATAATATAATCATTTAAAGTAAATCCTTTAATACTACAAGCCTAGTTTTAGTTAGTAAACTCAATCCCATTCCTAACCTCTTTATTCACTAACATCCTTCCCTTCCAACGGTTGTCTCAACATTCCCCCGCTCTCCGGAATGATTTACACTATTCAAGTTTCATCACAAGTTTACCGTGCGTGAGTTGAAGCGTGGCCTCTTTTAAAAAGGTCGTACCGCGACATTTTCTTTCGTTCTCCTCGTTTTTCTCCCGCACACCCTCCTGCTCGCACACTTCTAATTAACAATGTCCTCGGCTCGCGTCGAGTTGCCGCCAGTGCGGTTGCGGTGGTAGCGACAAAAGAAAAAAAAAAAAAAGGAAAGAGAAAAAAAAAATTTTTTTTCACCGCGCCAGCGAGAAGCTTTTAATGAAGCCAGCCGACGCGACGTACGGCTGCATCCAATTGGGACCAACTAGTGCGTCCATGCGAGATACACCCGTTCTCTCCTTTTTATCCGAGGCACGAGCCGTTCCGATCGGCTCGATCCTCCGGCTTATTCCTCCGCGGAAATTCGAGGATCGATATCCGGTATCGGTGATCGCTCAGCACTAATCCTTGACCGTACTTTCTGTCGAGGGAAATCGGTCGATTAGGCATGTACATGTCTCGTTTGTAAGGGAAAGGAATAATACGAGTGGAACGTTGTAATTATTCAAGAATCGTGAAATTCTTCTTGAAACTAATAATTCTTATTATATGTAAATATAATCGATGTGTATACTCTCATAAATAAGGAAGTACATCCGTAAAGAAGAAAAAGACATGAATGAAACATATGGCTGATTAAGTATATTCTCAAATGAGAGAATTAATATTCTCAATGAAAAGATAACACGAATAAAATGTTCTAATTATATAAAAAATTGTGAATTTTTCTGAAATTTTCTGAATATTTTTAATATAATGTATATTTTTTCTTAATTATATTTTTTATAATAATAATAAATCGATTAATTAGATATATATACTTTTATTTTAGCATGAATAGAATAATGTAATTATATCAAAAAATGTTAATTTTTATGAAATTATATTTTTTATAATATAATAATGAATCGATGCTTATAAAAAATTATTGATATTTAAATTATTATAATATCGTAAAGAGAAATTATATGATATTTTCATTTTAAACAAGAAAAAAATTTATTTTAAAATGTGAAATTTATTTTTACTTTCATATTTTTATTTTTGAAAATGATTTTTTGATCAAAATAATGAAAAGAAAATTCAAATGAGAGAGTTTAAAATTTTTTCTCAAAATATCTTCTAAAATCATTTTATAAAGAAAAATGTTCTTTTTATGATAATATTCAAGAAATTGACATACGATTTTTCTTGTCATTTTATCACACTTTAAATGAAAAATGTGCCGTTTAGAATAACTTAAAAATACATTACGATGAGTTGCATTTTCGAACTTGTGCCTTATACATGTATTATATATTTAATATATGGTAATATATGATAATCTAACATGTATAGTTAATATATTTAGCTGTACTTAATGTATTTAATATTCTTAAAAATGAATATTATTTTCTCGACGCTTTATCACTTCTTGATA
Source organism: Apis mellifera (assembly GCF_003254395.2). Taxonomy (NCBI): domain Eukaryota; kingdom Metazoa; phylum Arthropoda; class Insecta; order Hymenoptera; family Apidae; genus Apis; species Apis mellifera. The sequence goes on from NC_037648.1 coordinate 3,763,832, forward strand.
ACTTCATTTATATTTAAATACGCAAAGTATATATTAATCACATAATAAATACACATTAAATATTTAATCTAATCTTAAAGCACACATTAAATATGCACATAAGGGATAAATTTCATAATATACTTATCCATATATTCCAATACTGATAGTTTTTTATTTAAAATAGTAGAAAAAAAAATGATATGTTAATTTTTTAGAACTTGTTGAGAAAGAAACTGTTTTCTATAAAATGATCTTAAAACAAATCTCGACAAAATTTACAAAAAATTAGAATTTTTATACATAGATCAGAATATGAGCAATTTTTTTTAAAGAAAATGAAATTAATGCTTAAAGTTACAATAAATATTTTTTTTAAAACATAATTTTGAAATGATGTAAGATAAATTAAACATAAATTATTTATTAAATCATAAAATGTTCAGAATTCAATGATGATTCTATTGTGAATTGAAAAAAATTGATTTCAATTCTTCAAAGAAATTTTATATTAAAAATATTATACATATATGATCCAACATACTCTATATATACATATATTAACCTTCATCAAAATCAAAATTTCTGAATTAATCTAAATTCTCTTGAAAAATATTTTAAATAATCGCCCATCTCTATATTCTATGCAATTTTCACAAAAACAAATCAACGGAGGCAATGCAAATTTTCCACCATCAAAAAATATTATTTTATTAAACCTTCATCAAAATCAAAATTTTTGGACTGATCAAAATTTCCTTGCAAAATAGTATGAACGAAACTTTCGTCGCTCCGCCACGCCCCACGTAATTTTCACAAAAATTCGAAATGGCGGCAACTCGGTAACGAGACACCAGCGGGCGTATGACAAAGCGGCGCTGTCATCGGGCGGCAATCGAAAACAAAAGGGTACACGAAACGCGGTTCGTCGTAAAAAAACCGGCCGTGAATCTCCGCCGCTTTCGGCTCGCAATTATTTTTTACCGGTGTCTGGCATAAAGGGAGGTCGCGATCGAACGAAAGGAGGAAAAGGTTGAATCACGGAGAGAAGGGGTGAAACAAAAGGGATCAGCTAGAGGGGGAAGGGAGGGTGCTCTCTATTTCCGGCTGCCGCGTTATTATCAGATGGCGGCACACGAGACGCGGATCGACTAGAATCCCGAGGGAACGACTGAGGAGGATTTAACCGGTTGAGAAGGGAATTAGGGACAGCGCGAGGATGAAAAAGTGGAAAAGAACGGCTGAGGGCCGTGAGTTATTGGTGATGGGACAAAGGACGGAGGGAGGAGGCTCGATTAAATAACAGAGAGCATGACAAACGGAGGGAGGAGGAAAGGAGTGGGGAGGAAAAGTGCGAAGAACGCAGGAGATGGAGAGGAATAGGAAGGAACGCAGAAAAAGGTACGAAGGTAAGAGAGGAAACGATACGAGAAGAGCAGCTGATGTAATAAAATCGGGGTCAGGGATGGAGATAAAGGGGAACAGGAAATGAAATTATAGAAACGAAAATGGAAACTTTCTTATTTTATAAATATATATATATGCGTGACGTATTTTTTGGACATGCTTAGATATGTTCTTTTTTAAAAAAACGTCTTCGCTTTTTAATTGTAGTTTCTATATAATAATTATAGCATGATAATTTTCTATAATTGTTATTTATATTAGATTAATAATTATAAATGTTTAAAAATTGAGATTTAAGAAATGAGATAAATGAAATGAATAGTTATGGAATAATAATATTGAAATTTAATTCTGATATTTTGATTATTAATATATTATATTAATATTGAATAAGTAATCGAAAATGATTAATCGTATTTTTTAATTAAAATTTTAAAAATATTATTCGATTTCAGCTTCAATTAATTCATATTAAAATTAAGAATTAATATCTCTATATAACTGCAAAGCTTCAATTTCCAATCTTTTGCTATTAATTAATATTCATTATAATTGAAAAATTATTATTTCATAATCAATTGAAAGATAACTTTTTTTAATAATTTTATTCAATCTTAGTTTAGTGGAATTATATTAAAAGTAAAAATCAGTACTTTTAATATAATTCTAAAATTTCAATTCTAAATTTTTTCCACTTATTCAATTATAATTAAAATAAACTATTCAATTATAATTGTAATTAAAAATTGACTATTATAGAAATATTTTAAATATTTGAAAGTTTTAACAGTTTCCAGTTTTAATCGAACTATACTAAAAATAAGAATAAAATATCTCCTGGATATTTGAATAATTGTAAAACTTGAGTCTTAAATCTTTTGTAATTATTCAAGATATTAATTGAAAGCATACTATTATTTCTAAGATTTATTACTTTATAATCAACGAAAATTTTAACAATTTCATTCCACATGAGTCAAATTATATTAGAAATCTATTAAATAATTTCGGTTATAAAATATTTAAAATTGTGGAAAATATTATGAAACAATTTGTTTTATATAAATAGAATAGACGACCTTATTATCTTATCACAAATTGAGACGAATTTCATTCAAACTATTTATATATTAATAATTAATTTTCCTTCAGATCATTATAATTTTATTTAATTATGAAACCGATTTCTTATTTCTTATCTTTCTTTATCTGTTTTTAAATATTCTTTCAAATTATATTGCATTGAATGAAATATTTCATAGTCAAAGATTTAGAATCTGAATAATTTGAAAATTAAATTCCCATTATCTCTTTAGCAATTTTTTTCATTCTGTAAGATATATTGCAATATTTAAAATTCCACATATTCTCCACTTTTAAATAAAAAACTCATATGAAATATATTACAATATTTGAGATTTCATATATTTTTTATCTTTTAATTAAAATCGGAAAGTTTTTATAAATTTTAAAAAAATTTAAATATAGTTCATTCATTTATCCTAAAAAAAAAAATTAAAAATCAAAAACGATATTCATTAAAAATTTCAAATCTTTTATGAAACTTTTATCTATTTCGTTTTATAATTATTTTATCTATTCTTTGAAATGCAAGAAATAAAAATTAGAAAAAGAAGAAATAAAGAAATAGAAAAATAGAGAAAGGTCGATGGTCTTGAAAAGGATCAATATCCAAGAGGACAAAGGATGCCTTAATGCGTTATAACGTAATCCTTTTGGACGAAAAACGATTAAAAAATCAGCTATGAACGAGTGGTTAATTCTATTAAGGTAACCACGGAGAATTCGGTTGCACGAGGAAAATGGAGAGGAAAGGGATGGAAAAGATAAGAGTTTAGAGAAAAATTTGCGAAATTTAATTCGATCATTAAAGATACCGCGAAGTTTCGCGGTTATTGCGAAAAAATGCAATTTACGACGGTGAAGTTAACCACCGATATTAAATATGCTCACGGAGAAAACCGATTCTTTCGGGAGAGAGAACCTATTCTTCTGGCCGGCAAAAATACTCGACTCGTGGAAAGTTTCGCATTTACACGAATGGAGATTCTGAAACTTATTCCGCCCTGTGATCTTCTTTCTCCATTTGCACGGCTTACATCCTTTCAAAAATGAAAATTTTTATCTTAAATGAAGAGAAAATTTACAGTCGGTTGGAAAAATCGTGATACATTGTTTTATGAAGAAGATTGATTTAAAAAATGTTGGTATTAATGAAATTTCATTGTACGTCTAAATATGATGAAGTAATCTTTATAAAGAAATCAAGTTTCGAAATTTTCTTATGTTTTAAATATAATTTCGTCTAGAAATATTTTTTAAAATAGATAAATGATAGAATGTTATAAATTTGAATATTTTTTATTTTAATTAAATCGATTAGATAATCGATAATATTTTGGAAGATATTGATATTGAAAAATATTATACAAAAATATTATGTATTTTATTAAAATATTGTAAACTATTTTTCACTTTTAAGGAAAAAGTATTATGAAAAAATATTACAAAAATATTTGATATAAAGAGATATAAAAATAATTTTAATTTTTTAAATAAAATTAATTTTTTTATTGCAAATCGATACAGTTCATTATTTTTTACAAAAATATACTAAATTATTTATGTTAAAAAATTTTTATAATTTTAACTTGACATCTATAAAATTATTATATAAAAGATAAGAATAAGCAATGTTTTATTATTCATATTTTTCTTTTTATTTTTTATTTATTACAAAATTTATTAATATTAAAAGAACATTAATCTGCTGTTTAAATTTTACTGTTGCAAACAACTTGAATCAAATAATTACAATTTTTTTAATCCATTAGATCTTGTATTTGATAAATTCAATTGTATTTCGAAATTTCAGATATTTCTAACACAATAAAAATAGGGAAAAAACTAACATCTAATTTAATTGCAATTGCCAATAGATTGAACTTATAGGAAAAACGAAATTTATTTTGTTGAATGATACTATTGTACAATAAACACATGGAAACATTCTAGATTTTAGTATATTCGAATTTCGAATGTAATCTATTTCAGGAAACAATTTAATCAAGTTGTTCGAATTTCGAATTAAATTTCCCTATTTGAAATAAATTGAATTGATCCTTTTCTGGTAATTTACATAATATAAATCATTTTAAGTTATTTTAAAAAATAATAATGATAATGATAAAATAATAATTTAATAAATTCAAATAAATTCAATAAACAATAATTAAATAATATAAACAATTTTATACACACATACACACACACACACACACACACACACACACACACACACACACATATATATATATATAAAATCGAATATTTTTATTTATAATAATATATGTAATATTATATATATTATATATTATAATAATCAATCAATTAATAGCTTTTATCCTTTTATATCAATCTTGAAAATTGTGATTGATTAACTAACTATCTATTATTATTGATTTTTTTTAAAGAAATATCTATTTTTCTAAATACATAATTTTTTACTTGACATTCCAAGTTAAATTTTTCTCAAATTTTTTAATCCAATTTCAAATTTTTTATATTATTTTATTAATTATATATTAAATTTATGTATATATATTCTATATATTCTATATATGTGGAAAACAAAGTTTATTAAATTATGTTTATTAAATTATGTAAATTAAAGGTTGCATTTATAAAAAATCATTCATATTAAAAAATCAATCATATTTAAAAGAGCAACATTAAACTAAAATTATAATTTTTAAATTTTTATAATTTTACAATTTTTAATATTAACATTAAAAATCAACGTTTTAATAAATTCTCAAAACAAATGAATAAATATGAATGAATAATGAATAATGAATATGATTTATATTATTTAATATTATTATAATTATATTTTTCATTGCAAATAAAAATGTCTAATATCTGATGGTTGAAGTAAAATTAATTATTAAATATAATTCTGATTCATACTATACAATTTTTGTCTACAAAGATTTCCATAAATTACTGTAAAGAATAATATGCATTCAGACAAGAATTTCCTTGAAATCCTGAAAATCCTTGAAAATTCGAGCAGCATCAAAAATAAAATCGATTTCATCTTTCACAATCTCTCCTAGCATCCCAATACTTCGAGAAAATGAAATTCGATTCGTTGCAGAAATATTTAACACATATATATCAACCTATCACTCCTGAATTCCCACACAAAAATTTTCGATAGAACGTTTCGATTAAAATTTCCAATTTCAATGTTACATCACACGTTACACTCTCATGCGCGGAGCGTTAATAAAATACGACGAAACGTGCTTCGACAAATCCCTTTGGCTTTTACCGTGAAACTTTTAACCGTGGAAAATCCCCAAAAGAAAGAAATCACTTTGCGGTTAAATTTATTTCAATATCCTATAGTAGTTCGTGGATTTGCAAAAAGATTTTTTTCTCCCATTTTAATCATCAGAATGATTGAAACGTTCTATTTCTATTTTTAATCCGCAGTTCGTAAATAAATGGACAATTCTTTAATATATAAGATTTATTTAACACTTCGAATAAGTAATGAAATTTTCTAAAAATATATATCTGTTTATGTATATATTATATCTCTTTGATGTGTATTATAATCACGTAAATACGTGAACAGTTGTTATTTAACAACGAAATTTTATTTTGAATCCATGTATCTATAATTAAAATCAAATATATTCATCAAACAGAGAATTACTATGAAGAGATCTATTTTAAACTTTTTAAATTAATTAAATATAATAAATTAAAAGTTATTATGGATTAAATTATTTCAAAAAGTTGATAATTTCATTGTTATGAAATGATATGAATAATACATATTTATAATATTTTATATCTTTAAATTGTAGTTTAATCACTAAAGTGGCATTAAAAATAAATATATTTGTGTATTAGATACAAATGAAAAAATAATTAGATTGAAAAAAATGCGATGATTTTCACAAGAAATGATTTTAATTTCAATATTGATGTCAAATATAACAATATTTTCATGAAAATGCAAAAAATCGTAGATTATATGATTTTTTTATTCTAATAAAAAAAATACATTTTTCATTTTTTTATAAAATTTGTGTGTTGTGTGTATTTTTCATATAACGAATATACTATTCAAAGATTCGTTATTATCTTAAAATCACTTCCTCATGACAAATATATTCATTAAATTAAAGAATTAAAAAAACGAAATCAATATCGTATTTGCTTTGTATTGCATTGGAGAATACCTGTATATATGTGTATTTAATCAATAATGCATTTAATATTTCACCAATAAAAAATAAATTTTCTTTTCACCAATCGATCGGATGTTTTTCAAATTGCTTTTATTTTTTTTATTTATTGTTTTTTATCAATAATATATTTAATATCTCATCAATGAAAATAAAAAGAAAAAAGAATTTTTCAACAATATATTAATTACTACAATATACTATATATAATATACTAATTATACTTTTACAATTGCTTTTATTTTTTTTTATTTTACATTCTTATTAATATTTTATATATTTATACATATTTCCATATCTTATATAGATATTGAAATTTGATTAATTGATAGATAAATAATTGATAAAATTTAATAAATACAAGAGATATTTTAGATATATCATAAATTTTGTTAAAAATATTTTCAATAAAAAGATAATCTATTATAAATTGATATTTAATATCGGTAGTTAAAAGAGTGATAAAATTAAACGATATCGTAATATAATTAGCTTTTAATTTAATAATAATTTAATTTAAAAATAAAAATTTTGTGTATAAAAATAATAAAGAAACAATAGTTATTATATTTTTGTTATTTTAATTCTATGCATGAATGATTTACAGATGATGATAGAATCATTAACATATTCTAGTATATATAAAAGTAAAAAAAAATAGATTGAAGGAAATACATTATTTATGTTCTTATAATTATATATAACTATATATAATAACTAGTATTATAATATATTGTACTATATATTGTATTATATATATTGTACTATATTCATAATAATACTTAATATACTATGTCAGAATATTATACTATATATCAGAACATGACACTATATTATATTATAACATATTGTAACATATATTACACTATATTAGTTTTCATTTTTTAAAAATATTTTTATTATTTTAAACATAAATATTATTTATGTCAATTAAATAATATAATTAAATAATATAATATGATATACAATAATCAATACAATTATGAAAAAAAGATAATTAAAACTTTGAAAAATTTTACTTATAAAATAACTATCATGCAATATATGGAGCAATATACATTAATATTATATTAACTTCTGAATATTATATATTATATAAAACTTTTGAAGAATCAATTCTTCAAATCACAATAAATATAAAGTTTATACAAAAATGTCAATTGAAGCGATTAAATTTATTAATTTATAAGCAATTTAAATTCATCTTAATAAAAAATAGAAATAGAATAAAATGTGACCGTAAAATCATTTTAATTTATTATTCTAATAGAAATAATTTTTAATCATTCATAATTTATTCTGGTATTTTTGCCAACTGTTATGTTGATTTTTAAATTTGATTCTTTAAAAGATATATTTCATTAATATATTAATGTTCTGTAATAATAAAATCATGAGATAATAAAATTATTTTTTCATAAATAAAATATAATAAATTAATATTAGAAGCGATTGTATAACAACCAAAGCTCATAATCATACAAATTTTTTATTTTACTGAAAATTAATAAATTTTTAAATTTTGATATGGATACTCGATATATCTCGAACAAATTGTAGAAAATAGATAAATAATTTATTTTGGGTCGAATAAAAGATTAAATTTAAAAATTATTCAATAAGATACCAAGGATCGAGAGATAAATAAATATTTTATTAAAGATCTTTTGAAATAAAAATAGAGTGAATTCTATATATCAAAATATAAGGAAGAGGGCTTAGAAGAAATATATAGAAGGGATCTTCGGTTTGAGAAGTGAATGATTAATGCGAGTCTAGAACTGACAAGTAGGAGAAAGCAAAAACTAGGAAGAGATGAACTGTACGAAAGAACCGAGATTAGGAATCAAGTATATCAAAATTTAAAAATTTATTAATTTTCAGTAAAATAAAAAATTTGTATGATTATGAGCTTTGGTTGTTATACAATCGCTTCTAATATTAATTTATTATATTTTATTTATTCCTCTTATAATATTAATCTTGCAATCATAAACGTAATTAAAGTTTAGAATTAACTTAATTTTCTCTCTATTATATAATAAAGAATTAGCTGACAAGGCATATTTGAATTACATTATTTTTCAAAAAATGATTTATATCTCTAATGAAAACAGAGATATATTTATATTTTATATAAATATACTACATACAATTGTATTTTATTTGTATTTGTAATATGTTTATATAGAAAATATATAGAAAATTATATAGTATATAGAAAATTAACAATTCTAGAAACAAATATAGATTTGAAATAGATGTTTTAAAATTATTTGCTTTAGATCTGAAACAATTGATTTTAATTTAAATTTCTTTAATATTATTAAATTAATATTTATAAAAAAAATTAATATAAAATTAAAATTTAATGTAGCATTTTTGTTACAATCTAGCATTTTTGTTACTGTTTCTACATAAAATCATAATCATATTATTATTTATGTCTTATTGGAATTCTATTGGATTTAATATATTGGAATTTATGTGATTAAAACATTGACTCGAACCGATATAATTTTTTTTTTATTTTTTCAAAATTAACAACATAAACATATATATTTTTTTATAATAACCATCGTATATTATATACTTTTGAACATTTATATATTCGTAAAATAATATAATAAAATTCATTACTTTACTTTCATTTATTTATTTTTACTTTATATAATTAAATATTTAAGAGAAGTTATAGAAATTTCATTTTTAAAACAATACACTAATAAAAATAAATATTTTTTAATATAGGTATAATCAATAATCTTCTGTGTTATTGCATAATTAGATTATAATTATTTGATTGATTTATTATGTGATTCTATTACTTGTATGAAATTTAAATAATACATAAAAATATATATATTTCAACATACAATTTTAAATACGTTAGCAACTTAATGAGTTAACATTAGTTAGTTGAATTTTTAATATGACTAATATAACAAATATTTAATTATTCATTTATTATTTTTTTTATAACAAATCATTTTTTCATCTAATTGTAATTTTTTGTAAAATATGAACCGAAAATATAACCGATACATTACATTTTTTCTTAAATTCATTAAATCATTTCAAATTTTTTTGATTAAAATCATACAGCTGATTAATTATCATTCTAAAATAATACTTTTTAATCTTGATATAGCAATATGTAAATTATTTTATCTATAATCTCCAATAATATTGCGCGTTATTATTATTATTTTTCAATAAATTAAAATAAATTTATATTGTAATTATTAAAACATTTTCTCATATAAATAATTCATTAATTTCAATATCATATTACAATCATAATATTCATTTATGTATTATGAAACGTATTGTTAAGTATCCTGCAATACGTGAACGAGAGCATACATAAAATTAAAGTTTCGGTGTTAAGTGTCTTTTAATCTATTTATTCATAAAGTTTGATCATGAATGTATCAGGTATCATGCGGTTTCCTTCTAAGATCAGTGGTTAGACGTCTTAGAGACTGATTCGCTGTTTCAAACTTTCACGATTCGGTTGACCACGCAAGCTTTCAACTCCTCATATCTTTCTGTTCAATTTCACCGAGATAGAGTTCCAAAAATAATAGAACATTAACTATGGTAACTAAAGTGTTTTATGTATTCGATGATTAAGAGATTATTATATAAATAAGATCTTCTTTATTTTTTTAATGCAATGAAACGTGATTTTATAGTTCTTAAAAATATTTAATCATTTTACAATTAGATATCAAAACTTTTATTGAAAATTTATTACTATGAATAGATTGGTAATGTGTATACATTATGAAAAATTTGAATATATAAAAATCTAAAGATATACAAAAAGACATTCAAAACAAATGCATATTATGATACTTATAAAATGTAATGGATTTTTATTTTATTTTATTTTATTATATTCATGAGTATATTTTATTTAAAAAAAATAATATATGAATAAAATATGATTTTGTATATATATTCGAAATAGAATCGAAAATAGAGCACGAATGAAAAAAACTTATATTATTCATTTGATTCAAAAAATTTTAAGCTATATTAATTAAAATTCTTTGCAATAAAAAGAAGAAAAATCTATTATATTAAAATAAATTTTGTTGCTTAAATTCATGATATTAAAAATATGTGTAATTATATTCTTTTTCTTTTTTTTTTTTAACTTTAATTTGATCATTTTATAATTTTCATTCGTAAATTTGTTAAGTAAAGAATTAATACCTTAGTAGATATCTTAGTAGATACCTTAGCAGATAGATTTCATTAAATATCAATTTATATCATAAAATTTATTTAAAAAGAAAATAATATTGAACTAGATTAAAAATTGTGAGTATTTATTGTTCCTACTTGAGCCCAGAAATTTGGTACGAATAACACTCGAGCCAAATTTATGACGAATTTTCCATCTAAGGTCGGAGCAGGTATACGGCATTCAAAATCAATGCAAATTGAAATGAATGTATGAATATTCATAGAATCGGCTTCAGTGGATTAATCCCACTAACCCTTTCTAAAAATTTTAACCTCTCTCCGCATCTTATCCTGAGATGAAAAATATGAATAGTTATTAACAATTCATTGGTTCTCACAAAAATCTCTATTGTGTATATTTTTTATAATTTTTTTCGATCATAAAATTCGATTAGCTATAATGTTTAACGAAATTAAAGTATTCAATTAATTTCTTTAACATTAATTATTTATTTAATCTAATTAATTGTCTTAATTTTTCTAAATTACGAAATCAAAACAAAGAATTAAATTTATCTCAAAAAACATAACTCTATTCTTCACACTCTTTATTATCTTGTTATAAAAATATTTCCAAACGAAATTGTATACGAAATGAAAAAATTATAAAAGTTTGAGGATTGATTTTATGTAAAAAATTTTCTCGAAAAACTTTTTCGAAAAATAAAATTGTTTCAAGTACAACTCATTACTCTAGACACACATAAACTTTTATTGAAATCAAATTTATAAATTTCTAACATATGAAGATTTAGCGATTGACTAATTTAACGCTAATTTAAATATATACTTATCCTTTACTCGAATAATCAGTCATACATGAATAATCAAAATTTGAATAATTGACGTTCGAATAATCGAAATTCCATCATATAATATAATTTTAATTAAAACCCATACAATTTCTGTTTCCTAATTACATTATAATTATTTCACGAAATTTTTATCAATCTTAAATCTCTTGCTTTATTATTCTGTTATAAAATTCAATTTAAAAAATTATCTGTTCATTCAATATTCACAAAAACAATTTTGTTTTTCAAACTCCGAAATCACCATGCGAAGAAGCTTCGTTCCGGCTAGATATCACGAAAGTTACGGCAACGGCCCCGATATATATCTCCATCGTGTTCTTTCGCGACGAAAAGGCCTCGTCGAGGGAGCGTTTATACGGAAAGGGCCTGGAGGAGCCGGCGAAAGGGTGAAAGCAGAACCGGCGGATGAATGGGCGAGTTTTATTCCCGCGTCACGACGTCTGACCAAGCCGCGACGTAACTACTGCGAGACACCGAGCCGCCTGGGAGAGGAAGTTTTAAAGGAAAAGACGGGCAGAAGGAAAGGGAAGGGGAAAAAAGGATTGAATGGCGTGAAAAAGGAAAAGAAAAGATAAAGATAAAGAAAATATGAGTTTCCTCGAGATGTTTGCGTGTTGATATTATAGGAATGATTCATGGTTATAAAAGACGAACATAGTGTGTCCGTTGAAAATTGTAGGGAAATATTTATATGATTTTTTCGTTTTCTTTCTCTCTCTCTCTCTCTCTCTCTCTCTCTCTCTCTCTCTGTTTTTTTTCGTGAATACGTAGTGAAACACTGAAGTGGTTGTTTAATGTAACTTAATTTTTCCATGTCCATATAGTTATATGACATTTTTTTATGTCACGGTTTTTTATATCATCCTTCAAATTCTGACTTCTCTTTCTATGTGAAATAAAAGGAATATAAATGAAATAAAATGCGATAATCGAAAATTAAGAATAAATGAAATAGATATAAATGAATAAAATAAATTAAATATAAGATTAAAGATTGAAATAAATTAAATACAAAATAAATAAATTAAATTAAAATAAATACATATTATGAGTTCAATAAAATTATAAATGTAAAATTATAAAACTCTGTTTAATAGTGAAAGAGAATTTCAATTTGCTTCAATATTCCAACATTGTTTCTTTTTTTAATTAAGGTTAATAAAGTTGCAATTTCTGAATTTGAATCATTTATGATATGAATAAAAGTACATTTTGTTAAATTATGGAAATTTTTTTTTGCCTCTATATGATATTCATTATAAAAATATATATATGTATTTATTTACAAAAAATATTCAATTTTTTCAAAATATCATGAATTTGAAAAAATTCATGACATAATGTATATATAATATAATATTTTAAAAACATAAAATTCAATCAATACAATAGCTTGTTATTACAAAATTATTGCTAGAAAAATTATTTTGGCAATATTTATATTTCTTTCAATATATTCTGATAAAAAAAAAAAATATGATGATATCATTAATTGTAATATTTTTTTTTTTAGTCTTACATTATAAATTTATTTTCATTTCAAAATCAATATGCAAATCAAAAATACTAACAAAATGAAAATTTTCTTAATTTATTCCAAAATCTAATCCAAATCTAATCCAAATTTATGTAGATATATATAAAGAAATATATAAAGAAATATTATTTCTTAAAAATGAAATTATTTTAAATTCGAAAATTAATAAAACTAATAGAAATAATAAAATAATTTTTCATTGTTTCTAATTAAATTTTTAGATAAGTTTAAATATTACTATAAAATGAAATTTATTTCTTATTCTTATATAAAAAGAATCTTGTCCTATATTTAAATCCATTCTAGCATTGAAACAAAATAATTAAATGAGACATCGATTATTCTTTTAGTTAATTTTTTAATTCGAAAAGTAAACATGAATATGTATATTTTAAATTTGAATTAATGGAGCGAAAGTTATCGGAAATTATGTGTTCAATGAATAACGATAATTTTTCCTAAATGCAAGCAACTTTTTTCGTGATGGAAACTTCAAAGAACTTTATTCTTGACCCATCGAAACTTCGCGTACAAAATTCGCAAACTCAGTCGCGTCATTGGCTAACAGAACGTAGAACAATAGAGATTTGTGAAAGATTATTGATATGGAGAACATAATACAAACAAAAAATCGAAACGAAAAAATGAATGAAAAAAATGGAAAATATGATACTTCTACAGTTATGCTTCGGCCATCAGCGTTTAATCTTCACATGAATGGTTGCTGTGATTTATAATGGATAGAACTATGAAATAACTAACTAAAAAAATTGAAAAATGGCACGTTTAATCCATTAAGGATCAAATAATGAAATATTAGATCGTTGCAGATAAAATTTTTAATATAATTTCCTTCAAATTTTTAATATAATTTTTAACATTAATATATATATATAAAATATTGTTTTTTTCAATCTATTCATTTTATTCGATTTTTATTTATTTTTTATTTATTTTTTAACCACAATATTAAGTTATTAGCAATTTATATTGGATTATGAAATCACAGTTAAAGTTTTTGAAAAAAATTGATATTTTTTAGAAATACCAATAATTGCTGTTTTTTTTATTATTCAGATTTTTTTTTAATATAATTGTAAAAAATACTAAAAATTAGTAATTTATATTATTAATTATTATTTTTAAGACAAAACTTGTCTTAAAAATTTTAATAGATATATCAAAAGTTAAATATTATAATTAAAATTTTTAAGTAATTTTTAAATTATTAATAATTCTATGCTTTAATTTTATATATTATAATTTATTATATTAATGTTTTAAATTGTGCATTTTAATAGTGTACTTAGAGTCTTCTTTACTCTTCTTCTTTACAGTACTTATTTGTCTTCTTTATTAATTTTTCTAATAATTTTTTGCATATTATTAAATTTCAAATCTATACATGAAGAAATATAGTTTATTATAATGCATAATGCAAATAATAAAATATTGTTTAATTGTGTTTTTTAAACTTCAAATTTTAAATTGATAGGCAATAAATATTTAATCACTTATTTCAATGTTTACTTTTCACATTTATTTATTTATTGGATTTTACAATTTTTCTATTTTTAAAATATCGAACAGGATTTTTAAAAAAATTTTGCGTAATATTTGAGAGAAAACGGAATTTCATTCAATTTATATTAATAATATGTGAAAATTGATATATATAATAATATTTAAAAATTTTGAAAAGTTAATAAAATTTCATTATTTGAAATTGATTTTTTTTGAATATTTATTTCTTTTCTATTAAATAAAAAATTAAAAAATAATTGTAATGACTATTTTTTAAAAATATTTTAAAATTAACTGAAAAATGATAAAATTATTATATCGATTGTCTTTTGAAAAAAAAATGCATTCAACGTAGAATTATTACCAAACTGATATTCATTTTCTAATATTAACTATAACTTAAATTATTTTCAGAATTTTCCAACAAAAATTTTATGGAAATGTGCATAATATATTATATGAAACATATTTTTAAAATAAATTTTCATGATGCATTATAACTTTCAGAATGAAAATTTTGATTTGCATGCAAATGATAACATATTTAAAATAATTGTAATTATTTAAAAACTTATTTAAAAATTATTTAAAGAAGAAAAATATTTTAATTAATAATGGAATTTCAAAACTTCCTAAAACTTCCACTTTTCTATTTTCACAATAATATAGGATTTATTCATAAAATATTCAAAGAAACTTCCCATATTATTTTTCCAAAAATTAATTTATTCATGAAGAATCATTAAAAATCTAATAATTTGAACATTTATAATCTGATCAACTTATAATTTTTCCAATTATATTAATAATATTACTTAGCAAAAAAAGTCCAATATAACGAAACATATATATTTTCGAAAAACTAATAGAAAAATTAAACATTCCAATGTCAATAAAAAATAAATCGGATACATATTTCATTAACAAAAATATACATGTAAATAAGAAAAAAAGGAGCAATTTAAAATATTTCGAAACAATTCAGAACATCTTTCTTTAAGAGTACAAGAAAATAAAAGATCCATCTTTTGGATTAGATCGATGAATCAAGAAGAAATATCGTTAAAAGTGTGAAAGTTCCCTTCTAGTTCCCTTGAAAACCAGTCAACCTCATCGCGAAAGGTGATTAATTCTGGCAATAAACAATTAATTAACGTCAGAAAATAGTCGCTTCTAGGACCGTATTTCTTCCCTTCCCTATTCTTCCTCATCCCCAAAGACATTTTCGGCCATGGACCACCCTTTGCCAAGACGATAATTAAACATGCTGGTAGATGGATTAACGGTGAATTACGCGAAGCAGCTTTTAATTGATGCTGCGCTCGAATATTAAGTAAGTTGTTAGGGCGGAAGGAGGCCAGGCGGCGAAAACCGAGGTAATACCGTATTTCGAAGAGATTGCTTTGCTCCGAGTGATTTAACTGTATAATCTGTATACTTTCCTTTCTTCTTTCTTTTTTTTTTTTTTCCTTTCCAAAAAATGTCTGTGAATGCTTCGAGTTAACTTCTCGTTTTTTTTAATTTGGTTTACTTTGAATTTCAAAATTTAACTTTTGATTCGTAAATAAAAGTTTTGATTATTGATTGTATTGAAAATAGGAGGAAATAAAAGTTTAATCTTTGATTTATTACATTCGAAACAGATTTTTAATTTTCAACGTGTTTCAATATGTTTTTGATAAAATTTAAGGAATTGAATGAAATTTTATTACAAATTTTATCAATTATTATTGTATTTCATATACACATATTAATAATTATTAATAATTTATATATTATGATATTACGATATTATATAATATTTTTTATTTCTTATTATATTTTTACGGATAAAACGATTCTTTCGATAAGTTCAATTAAAAATGTCTAGCATTTACTTGAAACATCATTATTATATCAAACCTTATATTAATTGATTTCAAGAAAAAAAAATTAGCAAAATATATAAACCATATACGACGTGGGAAGAATATACATTCTAAATAAAGAGAAATAAATTATTAATATATATCTATTAATAATTAATAAAAATTATGGTATTGAAAACACATAAAATGTTGAAAATTATAAGTAATTTTATTTTTTTGGTCAGGAATTATAATTTATGAATGCAAATAAAAATTGGATTATTGTATGAAAAATGTTATCTAATTTATATAGAAGCTTTTTCATATTACAATCTTATTACAAATCTTGTTGTGCTTATACAGAATAATTTTTTGGTTATATATCTTGGCAAAAAAAATTATAGATTAAATTTAATTTTACAAGAAAAAATTGATATTATGCGATTGATAGAAATATTGGAAAAAAAATTAAGTTTGAATTTTATTCTTGTATAGCAAGAATCGATATTTTTTTTTTATTCATTTCCTTAATTCAACTCTCTTTATAATATATATATATATATGAATATATATTTATAAAACTTATGATAGATAAGTTTCATAGTCAGATTTGAATTCAATATACAAAAATATGTAATTTTTTCATTCTCAAACAAAAATCTCTTTGATTTGCTTTATCATACCTGTGTTATCAATTTGTTATATCATTGTCATTTTTCACAAACATGAACATTTTTATTGTTCATGTTTCACACAAACAAATCAAATTTAAGAAAAAAATGTAAATTGCATTAATTTTCTTATTATTATAAAAAAAAATCTTTTATATTTATACATATATGATATGTATAAATATACATATACATATACATAAATACATATATGAAATTTGGATATTATTAGTTTCGAGAAACAGAAATAAAGATCATAAGATATGTTATTTTTCTTTTTGTGGATTATATATTAGTAGAAATTTATTTATTAAGTTTAATTAAATTTTCATTCTCTATTAATCGAAAAATTTAACAATTATTTTCGTTAATCAATATTTCTGATAATTAATCATTGTATCAAAACTATGAGGATCAATTTCAAACATTATATTCATTATCAAAAATTAGGAAAAAATATTTTTATCATTTTTGTAAAAAATATAATAATTTAAAAGTTTAAAAAGTAAATAAGTTAAAATAATAAATGATTGAAAAAATTTATATAAATTACCGATCAATAGACAGGTTTTATATATGAAATAAATATAAAATATTGATAATTTTATTTATTTTTCGCAATTAAGAATGGAATAAAATTTTATGTATAAGTTACAATAACTTAAAATAAATCCAAAAATTACATCAAATCTATCTTTCTTAAAATCTCTCTAACTTATATCAAATAAAATTTCAAATTTAATATATTTTATTTCTACTTTTCAATTATATTTCATAACGTTAATTATTATTTACATTTATCAATGTCAAAGAATTACTTTAATTACGCAAATCTTGCGCATATAACAAGTCAAATGACTCAAACAATATGGCCACATATAAATATATTAATATCAGAACAAAAACGAAATTAAAGTCAGTTTAAAAGTGACACGAGCACATTTCTCTCTCTTTTTTCCTTTTTTTTATACAAAAAAAAAAATATCCATAGTGATTACTTTACGATCCTACAAATTTTAAGAACCAGTTCCAAAATGTTCACTGCAAAATATTACAACATATCCTGCAACAAAATCAGCGCAAAATCTCGCATACAAACCGGATTTAAAGAAAAAGGGGAAGGGAAAAAACGCCGGCCTATGCGAGTATTCAGGACAGAATGACGAAAAATTTTCATTCGCGTCCGAGAATAAAAAAATCCTCGAAACGAACGAGCCGCGAGAGGGCAGCACGATAATTTATTTATCTTCCCCCTCCGCCAAACTTTCGGACGAATTCTAAAAACGCGTCGAACAACAAAAGCTTAATGAAACGTCTGGCGACGTCACAAGCAGAATTACGAGCTTGGAATTCCATCCGGTATTATTTATCCTCGTCCGCTACGATAAAAAGACTTGGAAACGATTACAAGCTTAATACCCTGGAGATCTGGGAAAAAACGCGGATAGAACGCGGTAACACGTGGAACTTCGATGGGGTAAAACGAGAAAACCGTTCACCAAGTATTTGTTCACCAAGTATCGTTAACGGCCTGGCATTATCGTTCTGATAAACAATGGCCGTATCGTAACGCATTCTCCATTGGATTTCCTTGTTTTTAAAACTAAAGTTCCGCTTGTTTTTTAAGATATACTTAATGCTGGACTTATATATAGAATATGCTAAATAAAATGTCACAGGTTATTTTTTTTTAGAATCTAACGAAGATATTGATTTTATCTTTTATCGCAGTTAAAAGAGGATTAATTTAATGTATAATCATTTTTCTAAAATTTTTCTTTTGAAAATAAAAGTGTGTACGAACATTTTATTGTAAGAGAGTAGTTATTGTAGGAGAATAAAAAAATATTTTTTATTGTTGATAAAAACTTATGTTTAAATATTAAATTATTTCTAAGAAATTTATAATTTATAATTTGCAATTAAAAAAAATTATAAGATTAAGTTTGAATCTCATATTTAAAATTACAAAAAAATTAAAAATAACTTTTTTTTATTTCAAACTTTATTTTTGAGAAAATTGAATTTGAAAATTTATCTTAATTTCATATATTCAATCCCGATTTTTTCAAAAATGAAAATTTAAATGATAAAATTTTATTTTATATTTTACTTTTTGCTCATTTTCATAAATATGATAATTATTTATCGATAATTCATTTGTATCTAATTGAGTATATTAATAATCAATCAATTTCATTTATATTCCAAAAATTTTCAAACTTGATTTATTTAGAAAAAGTAGAAAAAATTTTATTCCTCTCGCATTTCGATTTATTTTCTCATTAGGAATATTATGGGCGAAATATCTCTTCAAATAATGTCATTCATGAGATATCTCGTGTGTCTTACGAATTAATTTTCATCGAAATTATTGGACAAGATATATCTAATAAAAAATTAAATTCATTTTTTTAGTGAAAAAATATGCAAAATATCTTATCCATAGTTTCTTATAATGTTTGACAAGATATCTCATTCTTAGCTAGAATTCAAGAGAAGTAAAGATTTTTATTAAAAATCTGAACTTCTTAGAAATCTCCTTACAAGTTTTCTAGTTTTATTTCTTTTTTATAAGTTTTATAAGTTTTTTGTTCTAAAATAGAAAATCATTCGAATGAAGAGATTTATCGACTTTGATGAGAGTAACAGCGAATGATCACCTGGATAAACGTTTCCATTTGCGTCACTGTACATGTAGACATTGACGCGATCGTGATTTGTTTGCTATTGTTCCTCCCGTCTAATAAGATCGATATGTTGCATCTGTCTCTGACAGTCTATTGACGTGGCAAGATATAGCAATCACGAGCACACGGATACGATTAGGTTTGTAACGGCAAGGTTGATACTTGCTCGATTGGAATTGCAGTTATGTATTGAATTCTCGCCACCATTGATGATTTAACTGATTTGACAGCTTTAACGTTACGAACGATGCGATCAATCGTTTCTTGAATATATGCATGATGATATGGATTTGAATATTAACATCAAATCAAAACCGAATTGATTTCAAATTTTTTTCTTTTTATAATTACTAGAAATTAATATTGACTTCTATTCAGATACAAACACAACATAAATCTAAAAACATTAATTCTTTTAATAATACAATTTTTATTTCCGTTATAATATTGACTTCTATTCAGATACAAACATAATATAAATCTAATTAAATTAATTTTAAATCTAATTAAAATTAATTTTTTTAATAATACAACTTAATTCTTTTAGGATCAAATTTTAAAGAATTTTTAAACAAATTTAATATTTGAACATTTAATATTTTAACATTGAATTTCAATATTTAATATTTAAAAAAAAATTTATCAATCATTAATAATGAGAACAAAATTATTAATTCTTTTAAAAGAATCTTTTTTTTTCATATTCTTTAGAAGCTGTGAAAAAAATTCTTTCTTATCAATTATTAATGATACACTTTTAGTTTTTTTTTATTTTGAAAAAAAAATATATTTTTAATATTTGAAATATCTGAACAATTTTTCTAAGATTAAATCTTTTAGAATTTGGAAAGAATTTGTTGTGATCTATGATAAAAAAAATGCACAAAAATTTAATAATTATTTCATGAAGAAATATATTTAATTAATAATTAAATAAGAATATGTATATACACAACATTGAAAAACTTAAAGCTAATATATTTAGAAAAAATGATTAAATTTTAGTAAAACTTTAGTTAAATCGAAAACACATCTCACATTTTGACATACTATTTAAAACATTATAAAAAAATATTTTATAATCATTAATAGAGAAAAATTTTTTCTTACTCCTAAAAAAATTTTATTCTGAAAGAATTAATTTTTTCTTGTAATTTCTTTTTTTTTCAATTTCACTATTTAATTAATTCATGCATGAGACGAAAAGAAAATTGAAAATCCCTGCTACAACGTATCTAACGCTCCATTTTCTACAATAACTTTACACTACAATAACTTTGAAACAACAAAATATTGAACGTGCCATGCGTCATTTTATTCTTTACTTTCCAGGCAAACGATCATCGATCTGCACGACACGTCATTCTCAATTCCCAGAACGAATAACCATCGTCCTGCACCGCGTGATCTCAACAAAAGTGGTTAACTTCTCGTTTGGTAGGTCTCGTCGTCCACCCGCGTAATCGTGAACAATAGCCGTTGTCCGGACAAATTAGACTTCGTCAAGCAGCTGTTCGACGACAAGCTGCCTCTCCAACCTGTTCGAGAAAGTGCATCTGACGGCTTAACGACTTTTCCACGGCGAACCGGCAAAAAATAGGCCAACTTTCGTCCAAAGTTTTCTTGCTTTTTCTGCAAACGGATAACCGCTTACAACCGGTGAACTTTGTCTTTGGCAGTGACGTTGCACGAGCGGTCATTACGCTCGATAAATGGGACACAAGCGAACGAAGCAAACTGGTTGGATTGTTGTTCTTGTGCAGATGGTCAGAGGCCGGACAATGTAGTGCTTCGGCCTTGAATAACATTTTCCCTCCGAATTTAAATTAAAATTACGCGCGTGTGCTCTCCTCCTTTTCTCTCTCTCTCTCTCTCTCTCTCTCTCTCTCTCTCTCTTTCTCTTTCTAAGCCAAATTAGCTCACGGTCGTTGCGGTTTTAAGTAACTTTTAAACGTAAATAATGAACCCATAAATTTACCGAATCCTCCCATGGAAAACGGACGTTAGTGCTTGGAAGTTTTTATGAGAATTCGTGAAATTGATTCCGAATGGTTTTAAATGGAAAGTTAATTATATTCTTAATTAATTCGGGTAATTTGTGAGATTCTGAAATAAAAAAGATTTCATTGTTAATTCTTTAATTGTGAATTTAATTTTGTCAACATGAAGAAACATGAAGAAACAAGAAAATTTATTTAGGGATTATGTCAAATTTAAATAATAATGCTGAAGAATGATAAAAATAAGTAATGTTTATTAGTTAATTATTAATAATTTAAATTATAATTTTTAAACGATGATATTTAAGATAGAAATAATATTTTTACTATTGTGTCAATTTAACACAAAAAATAAAATAAGTTGAAAAAAAAAAGAAAGAAATTATATCGTGGAATTAAGAGAGCCTCTTAAAACATGGCATAAAATGGCCAAGTCTACTATCAAAGACTCTTAAAGTTTCTTTGACTTTTACACTACTATGTGTTCTAAAAAAATTCCTCTCAAAGGAATATGAATTTCTTTTATTTCTGTTATAAGTAGTACAATTATAAGAATGAATATGTCGAAAAAAATATTACAAATGAATAGTATATATAGTATAGAATAGTTTATTCTTGACTTATTTTTTTTTTTTAACAATAATATAAGATTTTGAAAAAAAAATTTAAAAAATGTTTTGATTATCATCTTTATAGTTATATTATATTTATCACGGCTAATTTCTTAATCGAATATATAATATCATAACTCAAAACATATATAGAAATTATATAATA
Organism: Apis mellifera; assembly: GCF_003254395.2. Taxonomy (NCBI): domain Eukaryota; kingdom Metazoa; phylum Arthropoda; class Insecta; order Hymenoptera; family Apidae; genus Apis; species Apis mellifera. The sequence goes on from NC_037648.1 coordinate 3,786,621, forward strand.
TAGAGATATAAAAAAAGTGTTTCATTATCATGAAAAAAACGAAATAATTTTTCGAATAATCCAATAATTTTTATTATCTTGTAAAAATGGTTAATTCGTGCCAAAAATTGCAAAATTTTCTTATATAATTATATAACTTAAATATTAAAATATAAAAATGAATGTTAAAATATATGATTTCTTCAGAATTTTTTGAAAATATTCAATATGCTATTTGATAATAACAATAAAATTTTATTAACATTAATAAAGAAAAAAAAAGATCAACGTGGTGTTATTAAAAAAGAAAAAATAAAAATTCTAATACTAACTTTTAGAATATCTCAGAAGAAGAAATATCTCGTGCTATGAAGAGAAGGAAAATAGACATCTCAAGTAATATGTTCGCTCACTGGTATACACGAGGTCAGGAAAACAAGTTAATGAAGGAGAACGAGAGAAACGAGACGACACTTTTTCTCCTCGATACAAATGTCATTTGATATCGAAACATAAATACGATGAATTATCAAGAAGATCGGTTGACTTTATGACGAAAAACCAGAAAAATTTATTTATTTTCTAGGTCATACATCTATGAATATAATATTATCTATCTATATATCTATATACTATCTATATATAATATCTAATTTTTATATCTTCCACTTCCACTTATTCTTTGATTTTTAAAAATTTTAAATTCTTAACAGAATCTCTAAATTATTGATAATTTTGAAACTTTCTTTTTTATAATGTCAATCAAAAAGCAATATAAAAATAATAAATAGATATTATAAGAATATATATAGGGCTATATATAATATTTGACTATTTAAACATTTAAAATATGATATTTTAAAATAAAAATCAAAAATAAAAAAATTATGTTTGAGGCTTTAATTTTTAGTTCTTTATTTATTGGTGATTAAAAATTAATAAAAATATTTATAATTCCTGAACTCAAATAAACATTTTTATTAATTTTTTAATTGTCAAGAATTAACACAAAGAAAAATAATAATTTTATTTTTGATTTTAATCTTATTTCGATTTGAAGAATCCTTTAAATTATTATTTCTGAATATTATTTATTATTATAATTATTTTATAATTATTATTTTTGAATATTTATAATCGAATATTTTATACGATATTTCATTTCAATCTTTTTGTATTAAATTTTAAAAAATAAAAAATTTTTACCAAATAAGAAATAATATTATATATTATTTGTTTACAATTTATTGTTTACTTTTATTGTTTGTTATTTATTAATATATATATTATTTGTTTAGAATTTATTTATAAAAATTTATATCATTAAATTAATATTAATATTAATGAAACAGCTAGTTATATTAAATAATAAGCTATATTTAATAATAAATAAATTTCAATTCGTTATTGTCGTTTTCATAATATCTCGTTTAAATGCATTGGTTTAAATACTTGTAATAAATATTTTTACGAATAATATGTTGAAATTGCAGAGCAATCCAGATATATATTTTTTTATATAAATTATTTTTATTTTTTAAAATATAGTGGAATAATTAAAAGATATTTACTTTAATTTATTACAGTATCATTAATATTATAATATTTTATAATTTAATATTATTAATATATTATATTTAATATTTAAAAAAAATTACATTAGAATAGAAATATAGTCATTAAAATCGAATACTATTCATAAAAAAATCATAAGATTAAATAAAAAAATTGTATAACGAATGATAAAAAATATAATAATAATAATAAAAATAATTTAAAAAATGATAATAATAGAGATAATTAGAATATTTATGTTTATTAGTAAAAATTTTATGATATATTCATCAAACGAAAATTGGTTGCTGTATTTAAATTATTTGTAAGTGTATTCACGAAAGCTACATTCTTTAAAAATTTGAATAATTGAAAGAATTTCATTGTTATATAAGATATTCTGATATTTGATTTTATTCAAATCATAAAATAAAATAAATTACTAACAAAGAAAAATTTGAGATTAATAAAAATAAAATTAGATTGTGAATTTTTAATTTTTACAAAATCAAATTTTTATGAACATAACTATGTATATGAAAAAAAAATTTAAATAAAAGTTTATAATTTTTGAATATTTTTGAATATTGTAAGTTTCTGTATACTCAAATTGTGCATACATATATAAATTATTCAATATTCACAGTTTAAAAATCATAAATCAATTTTGTATTTTAGTTTTTTTTTTTGTTAAGAGAAATTTTTATTATTATCAATTACTACTACCGTTTTAAATTTTAAAAATTCATTAAAAATTGAAGTAGATTTATTTCATATAATTGTATGAATAAATATTGTATGAAAATATACTTTTTTTCAATCAGTTTTTTTCATGTTAAATCAAAATAATAATTTTATAAACAATTTTTTCTTAATTTAATCTAATTTATTAATTGATCTATTTAAAATTTAATTTAATATAATCTAAAGTAACGAATGGATTTGTTATTCTTTTATTAGGATTATTTTTATTTCACTGTAATCCATTTTTATACAAAATTTACTACATAAAAAAAGACCAATATTTATTAAATATTATAATATATACATATCAAATTCTGTTAAAAATTCAATTATAATGAATGAAAATGAATTTCGTTTTTATATAAATTGACACAATACATATACTTTAAAACAAGACTGATAAACTTCATTTTCTTTTATTGTCTTATAATTGTACTTTACCTTAATATGTATTTCTTATTTGTTATTTAATCCATAATTATAATTTGGAATTCAATATAAATAGATATGAAATTTTTGCGATAAAAAAAATTTAAAAAAAATAAAAAATATTTAAAAAAATAACGGTATAGTTATAACTCAAATTTGAATGTGCAATTTAAAACATAAAATTGAAATAAAATTGTTTTTATTACACAATACACTGATCATTAGAATTAGAAATGAATGTAAAATCACATTAAATATGAGATTAAATTTTTTTAAATTATGTATTTTGTAATTTCATAAAGAGTTATTACTTTTTTTAAGTTATTTATTTTGTAATGAATATACGTATTTTTATAACACCATCTATCAGCTTACAGTTATAATAAATTTTAATTCAATTTCCAACAAATTCAATAAGATGTATTATTTTCAATACACATGGCATGAATAAAAAGTTATATGTAATCAAGTATTGAAAGTATTTCAAAAGAATTTCATTTTTCTCGAAACAATATAGAGACGATCGTAAACATATGGTATTATGTGTACATATAAATAATATGGAGATATTGATATTTCATTGAAATATGAAATAAAGGAATAAAATAAAAGAAAAATCGATATCTAACCGAATCAGCAACCCTTAAAAATCCTTTATAATGTCATGTTATTTATTCGCGTGTCACATATATATACATATATATATTTGTAATTTTTAGTTTTACTTGATTTTTTAGTTAAAAATTTAACATAAATATAAAATAAAATAAAATGAAAAACAATAAAATAAGAGTAATGATGCTACAATTTAAGTACAATTTAAATAGCCATTTTGATTTATTTATAACTATTTTATATAAAGATATATAGAAATTTATTTATAATAATTATAATCCATATTTTTTATTTTAAAATATAAACTTAAAATAAAATATATAAAATATATATTTTAAAATATAAATATATAGCATAATTTATTTTTCAAGATTATATTATTTTTTTCTATACACAAAAAAAAAATTAAATTGTAGAAAATTATTGAAAGTCGTTTTGATATCTAACAGATTAAAATTCACGTTTATATAAAAATAAATAAACGTATGTATATTTTTTGGTCGTTTCTTTGTTTTTTTGTTACGAAGTTAAAAAGGAAATAAAAAGATGGAATATGGATAAATAATCAAGTAATCAACCAAGTAAAACTGAGTGGTTGTTTTATCTGGTATGCAATGAATTTCGTGCACCCGATGAATTTTCCAAGAAATTCTTCAAGCGAAAATGCCAGCTGGTTTGAGAACGATGCACCGAAAATATTTCAGTTATTTCCAAACTCGAATACGCTTCCTTGTTTTATAATTGTTTCCTTGCGTCATAGTGTTCTATTTTTTTTTAAAATCTATATTATTTTGTTTATACATTTTTTAAAATTTTCGTTCAATTTTCATTGAATTATAGAAAAATTAGTTAAATTATATTAGTAGTGAAGGAAAAAAATAATTCTTTATTTAAAAAAGAAAAAAAATTTTTTATTAAAATTTTTAATTAAAAAAAAAAGATTCTGATATTATTGATAATCAAATGCGTAGAAAAACATTGAAAATGTTCTGAAGATACAACATCTGTAATATATAGCTTGAAGACAATGAAAACGATAGAATAAAATTTCATAAGAATAGTTTTTAAAGATTAAATAATGATTTATAATATGATTTATAATAATGATTTTTAAATGATGCACGATGAAAAATATTTCACAAATTGGAAAGTTATCTCTGTTTTTTAAAAAGAAACTATGTGATTATTGAACTATGTGATATATTAAATTAGTTTTGTCGAAAATTGATTGGTGTAAGAAATATTTTTTTAATTTCAATTATTTAATATTTATACATGAAAAAATATTTTATAAATTTTTATAAAAAATAAAAATACAATGTCTTGATTAATAAAAAAATCTATAATCTCCGTTTAAAAAATAGGAATAATTTGTAATAATATACTTTATTCATTCGAAACCATTTAATTATAATAAAATTTCATTTAATAATTATTATAATTATCATGCTTAATAATTAAACTCTATTTTATCTTTCATTTAAAAACTATAACTAAATTTTATATATTCTTTATTATTTTATTTTAGAAAATAGAAATTAATCATTACAAATCAAAAATTGATTAATTGATTAAAAATTAAAATTTCATGAATATTAATATGAATTCTGAATTTTTTTGTCTTTAATATCATTGTTATATTGTCCAATTCTTCAAAAGTGTTAATGATGACATGAATGACATAAATAATGACAATTATAATCGGACATTATAATAAAATTTGTTGATACGTTGCAAAAATGACGATTATAAGAGTCATATATTATATATATTTTCTCTAAAAAAATAACGCTAAATTTATTTATTTTTGTTATTTATTATTTAGAATAAACTTATTATTATTAAATGACAGAATAAATTTTTAATATTACAACTTCTACAGAATATAAAAATATGAAATGTGAGAAGTTGAGAAGTTCGACACGTAAAAGAAAGTTTGGTTTCATGGAAGACAGAAAGCGCGTTCAAACATGCTGACTTATACCACAGTGAATCCATTTATATGTATTGTTTCGTTCTTGAACGGAATAATTTTCAAACAACTGCGAGATGTATATATCCATTGGGACATTCTTGTGACAGATTTTGACTTTCTCTCTTCCAAGCAATATTATTGCTGGGGGAGAAACATTTCACTGTCTAGCTTTACTTTTATCATAATTCACGTGAAATTTTATTCTTTATATTTTTTTCTCTATATTCTTTTATGATGTTTCAACAAAATCTTTTCGATTAAAAAAATACGATCAATTGAATATAATGGAACTTTATATAAACTATATATATTTTGTATATATATATATTATTCATATGAATGAAATTTTGATACAATAGAAGTTAAATAGATATAGAAAAAGAATATTAGTAAAAGAATTGTAATATAATATAGTTAGAATTATGAAATATATATTCCTTCTAGATCATTGATATAATTTCCATTTGATTTAATAAAATTCAATTATTTATAAGTACATAATATACATATTTAATTCTTCAATATGAAATATTTAATTCTTCATAACAATAATAATAATAAAAATCATAATGAAAAATTTAATATTTAAAAAAACGGTATAATATATAAAATTATCTTATATAAACATTTAATATGACATAAAAAAATTACTGCCTAATAACGACATCTTGCACAATAATTTAATTACCTGTCTATCATTTCACAGATGCATTGAAATAAACTTTAATTCATACCCCAAAACGGAAAAGAAAACAAATAAAGACAATAAAGAGAACGAATTTAACAGAGCAATTTTAAATCTTGGAAAAACTGTTCGTATCAATGGGACAAAGATCACCTGTAAATGTTCACCCATCACGTAGACAGTTTTCAATCGAGCCACTGTCGATCGCACCTTTTTTCCACGCGTTTGCAGCGTGAATGCGAGCAACCGTGCCCTGTCAAACCTGTCGATACAGAGAATGCCGAAAACAAGACGCGGCATCCAGCGACACGCGGTGGGCTCCGATTGTTTATCCTTAGCCGCGGAATTAACACGGGAGAACGCGTGAAATACTTCGATACTGGGAAAAATGGAGCTGTAACGCGGTTTGAGTGACGCGCGAATGAACGCGCATTTACCAAATCCGATTCCTCTTCTCGCGCTGCATCGTTTTAATACGAGTGAAAAGAGCCTCTTGCTCTCTCGCGAGAATCGTCGATTATTCAAACTCGCGGCAGGAAACGTCGTCGTCAAAACTTCGATATTTTCTTTTCACTTCTTTCTTTTCATGCAATTTTTTTCATGATTTGTAATTTGTGTGCAACGATGCTTTTTTCCCAAAGGATTAATTCCGCTTCTCCTCCGTTGGTTATTAATTTTGCGAATGTGTTTTGCTGCTTAAATCGATATTCGATACTTTTACGAGTATTTATTACGGGTCAACGATACAGTTTAAGGTTTACAGGCAGATTATGGTACCAGTATTGACGGTGTTTCCAAATAGCTCAAATATTAAATGTGTCCAACGTAACTGTGATTGGTGTTATTGTTGTTTATTACTAGCCAATATCGAGTCTGCGATATTGGTCATTTAGTCAGGTATCTACCAGTTTCATATGAATTATTCAGATTTTGTGCCAATAACAGGAAAATGAATCTTGACCGGTTATCCATCCAAATATTAATACTTGTGATATTTTAATTCGATTTTGGTGATTAAATAGAAATCAGTAGATCCAATTGTCGCAGAGGATTTTTAAACAATTTATTTTTGTTGATGGTAATGTAACAAATGTAACTATTACTGGTTTTATTAGAGATGTATAGTTCAAGGTAAATTTTATTTCACCATCAATCATTAACTCTACAGGCGATTTCTCCGCTGCGCCAAAAATGTGCGATTGAGAAAAATCGTCAGCGATAGCATTTACGCTTCACTGCAACCTGAATGTTTTGACAGTGTTTATTGAAAAAAAAAACTTTAAATTAATAAAATTCTCAAAACGGAATATTTATAACTTCTAAACACTCACACTGAATTACACTTTGAAATCAAATAACATTATATAAAAATATAATAATATGATATTGTAGGATAATAACTGTTAACAATAGTATTGCGTATGATATTGGTCGAAACATAATGTTGCACATAGACCAACATCGCAAATATGATGATTCGCTTTTTCTGTCATTTTTTGAACATACAAGTTATTTTAAGGGATAAAATCTGTTCAAAAATAATTAATCTAAATAAAGATAAAAAAATTTGAAAAATAACGAAGTATATCTTTGTATCTATTGTTGGAAAAAAATAAATTATCCTTCTTCAATAAGCATTAACTTTATTCTATACTACTTTTTAGTAGTACTATAGTCACCCATAATAACAAAAAGATTAATCGTGCAATTTGACTTTAATGATCAAATAGAAAATAATAGATATATAGATGTTAGCGAATTTTTTTATCTCGATATATGTTTTTTTGAGATTTAATAAAAGGATACGTTCCAAGATAAAATTTGAAAAAATTAATAGATAATTTATTAATATGTAGCATATAAGAAAAAAGAAATTCAAATTTCAAAAAATAAAAAATTTTCAATGAGTTTTAGTGTCTAATTATGGTGGCTTCTTGGAAATATTTAAAATATAAACTCATATATCTTGAATTTTTTAATTTTCGACAGATAATTCTAAGCGTTAATTTATTTTGAATTATACAAATCATATAAGGTATTTATATCTTTGTATTTTTATCTAATTTGTTTTCTTTTCAATTTTCGATAAAAAAAAAAGATTTTATACATATATAATTAAATTATTTTTAATTTAATTTGATTTATTTATGTTATTTATGTTATCAAGATTGCAAGAAATGAATTTACTTTGTGAAGAAGTTTCTTTTATACGATTTTATATGATTTCAATACAAAAGCAGAGAAATATGAATAAATGTTTCATTATTTTTATAATTCGTATAAAAATTAATTAAACTCTGAGAAAATCTAATTTCTTTATATTATTTCTGTTTCTACCTATAAACAATGTAACTTGTCGCTATATATTATAACATTAAATTACCATACCATTCATTCTTTGAAATCAAAGATTAATTAATTGAAGAAAAATTAATCATTAAAAAAAAAAATAATCATACAAAACAAATAAAATATTCTTAAAATATTCTTTTATAATTATAATTTTTAAAAAATATAATACTTATTTATTTATTTTTATTTAAAAAAATTATATTCGAACGAAATGTTACATTAATAAAATGTTGGCTATTAATAAGTTAATATAACCACTATTACATTATCGACAGTAAGTAGATATTTTATTTTTGGCAAGTTCGACGCACAAAATTAATTCTGACGCTTCAAACTAACACCACGTGTAAAATGTCGAACACGAAGGGAAATGGGAAAGTTAACCTGGTCTCGAGGTAATATTACGAACTCGACAAAGCTGTTCATAATTTAAGGATTCGTGTCTACTAGTGGCTGCGCGTCAAATGCGCACAACATCCAACTCTCATGCTTTCTCAGTCGTTGTGCATACATATTCTTCGTGAACACACTTCATCCAGTGACAAAAGACTCCTTCCAACTGTCAGTTAATTTTGCAGCGCGAAAATAGACTTGCCCTACAATCTTTCCAATTTATCAAGCAAAAGCAAATTTGTTAGCAGAGACAAGTTTACAGTAGAACTTTATTTATTGTGTGAACTTGTTGAGTAACTTGTATGTAATCAGATTGTTCATATAATAGGAATTTATCTAATTTTTTCATTTGATTAATAAGAATTCGTGTTCATTTAGAATGAATTTTACGAAAATTGAATGCATGTATAAAAATAATTCATCGTTATTAACATTATAAAAAAATTTTTTAAAAAATTTTATTCAAAATAAAAAGACGTATGTCACATCAGTTTAATTGCTACAGCGAATAATGAATTGCTTTTATATTTTTTCGTAAATGAAATATAATTTTTTTTTAGATACTCATTCGATTATATTATATTATAAAGATTCACTATTAAAAATTCATATAATCAGAAAAACTTTTGATAATTCGAATAATAGAAACTCAACTAAAACTCGAATTTTTCTTTATTTTTCATTATATAAAATATTAATATATTTATAGGATTCTTAGAGTCTTCAATTCTAAAGATCAGACAAATTGATAAAAAGAAAATATTGATAAAATTATAAATTTGTAAAATTCTAAATTAAATGAAACGAGAATAGAATTTTCAATATTATCATTGCTATTATTACTAATAATAAATCATAATTATAATAATATTTTATAAATAATATATAGCATGAGGATTATTTCGAATAAATTCCACATATGTGATTTAGAAAGCTTAATTACCAAAAGCAGAAATGAATTGACTATTTCTTATTGATAAATAATAGCAATAATTTTATTAAACTCACAAGAAATAAATTTTAATTATTTCTCACGAATATTCTTTCTCAAAAATTCTCTCAACTTTTCTTTGTTTTTCACTTATTCTAAACACATTCTTCTATTTGCAAAAAATATTTATTCAAATATTTAAATACCCATGCATTTTAGTTCACACAATAAATTCAAATAATACAATAATACAATAAATTCTAATTTTCTTTCATATCTGAATTATTCTTAACAAAATTCTTGCATCTTAATTCATAAATGTTATTTATTCTCATAACATACTATATTATGTTAATATATTCTGAAATATCGGAATTTTGGATCGATTTTAAAGGCTAAAAGTGATATATTAAAGTTCTGATTAAGATCTATTTATTAAGTTATAGGCAATTAGAATTTATATTAGACAAAACGAAATAAATATATAACAAGACAGTACTACTATAAAAAGAACTAATGAAAAGTTCAATTGCTTATAAATTAACAAACTTCAAAAACATATAATATATATAAACATATTTTTATATATCAATTTTTGTGTTTATTTCGAAGCATTAACCCAAAGATATCTATAACAAATATGTGTTAACATATTTTGAAATATTTTGAAAATAAATATAGATATAAATCATTTTACTATAATTTTAGTTAATTTTATTTTAATTTATTTTTATCTTGCTTTATAATTTTTATCTTGCTGTTTGCTAATATTTTTTAAAAACAGATTATTATAATCCAGAATAGAAACAAACTCAATCCATATGTATTATTCGTTATCTTACTTGTTATACTTTTATTTGATAAAAAATAACATAATATAAATAAATTTATTTCTATTTGCTTGCAAAACAATTTGATGCAACCATTACTTCTATCAAACATTGAATAGATGATCAAAAAATATATCCCGGAAAACGATCCAATTTAAACGGAGCAAACGATAAACAAAACAGCGAACGAAACTACTAATCATCCTCACACTTTCACCACCATTTCCGTAATTTCATCGTTCGAAATGCAATTCGCGTAGCTCGTTTCACATTTGGCTACGCATTGGTTAACATAACGAGCCAATGTTCGTTGTGACGGAAGGGACGAAATATTTTCCAATTTTGCGTAAAACGAGGCGACAACCGCGGACAAGTGACACCCCCCTTCCCCTCAGTATACCATCATCGGTCACCGGTTTCTGACCCGAATTTCAACACCAATCGTGCATAGAAACGAAAAATGTGATTATCGGGCTTGAAAAATTCTACACGAAACAATTTCTTGACGAAGATCAACAATATGTATACTTTACACGTGTTTTTTACTTTTATTAACATTGTTGAAAGAGATGAAGAACGAAGGAATGAGATAATCTACATATATATAATCTATATATAATGGAATGGAAGAATGAGAGGAATGGGACAATAAAAAGGGGAGAAAAGAGGAAGAGAGGAAGAAAATGAATGAAGAAATGAAAGGGAATGATAGAATGAAGGAAAGTGGAGGATGAGGTAACGAGAGAAACAAAATAAGAGAAGGAAAAGATGATGACAAAATGGGAGAGAGAATAACGATTTTTTCTTCTAAGGATTCTTTTTGTTAACTTTAGCTACTTTGTCCATCAATCATTCTTATAATGGCGATTTTTTTGTTTCATTATTGGTCTATGGATAGATATGAAACGTAAGAACTATACTTTGAAATTGTTCGTGACGAGAAAGGAAATGGTCGCTTTTTTGTTCCAGTAATGACTTTTTTAAAAAATTATGATGATATGGTGATGACAAAGAGTGGTTTTAATTATAAGGTGAAATACTTTCTTTTAGGATAGAATAACGTTTGAAGAATATTGTTAAAATTTTTCCTTCAACATGAAATTCATTACACTAATATTTTTCAATATTTTTGGATTAATAATATATAAAATATATATATAATATATTTGTTATTGTATTATTTGCGAAAATTCTTTATTTTAAATGATGACATATCTTGATATTTGTTATAATTTTTTCATAACTTTTTATAATCTTTTCTAAATTTTTAAAATATTTATAATTAATCATTATTTCTGTTTTTAGTAATTTTTTATAACATCATTATAACAATCTATTAATAATGAAAATTAAATTTGATTATTTGATTATATTTTATATCAAAAAATATAAAAATAAGTCAAAAATTTGTTGTCGACTAAAATAAAATTTAAGTATAATTCCTATTGCAACTAAGGAAAAAGATATTGGAGAATAAAATTCAAGTTAAAATTTATATTATTTTTTGAAATTAAATTTTTTGGTTCTTATAATAATCGAAATTAAATTTTGAAACATTCAAGTATCGGGAAGAATATATTTACTCGCATAACAATGACAAGCAATCAAATCCAGAAAAAACGACGTAAAAAGGGGAAGAAGAAACATAATCCCGACTAGAAACGAGTTAAATGCTTTTCATTTGTTCTTCGATCCGGAAAATAAATGGAAAGAAAAGCAACTACTGGTAGGGGGCTGAATCACTGAATAATGCAACATTCGACAGTAAATAAACAGCACGTCTAATAAATTATCTTATTAATGCTAAATTATCGATGCAATGATCAAAGTCCAGTTTTCTGATGTTTTAAGCACAAAGAATCGTTAATTGAAGATTTTATTTTTGAAGAAAAAACTATACAAAACTGTAATCTTAAGATTAAAAATTTTCTAATTTGTATAAAAAATTGAAATACAATATCTGTTAAATATTTTTATAATAAACGTAAATAAAAAAAGTTATTTAAATATTAAAATTAATTAAATTTAAAAATAAAAATTACAATATTATAATAACATGAATTTATATTATATAAATTAATATATTATTGTAATAATTAAAATAAATTATTAATATTACACATTATAAACAAAATTAAATTTCTTATTTAAATTAACTGTAAGAAAGAATAAAATAACAAAATGCCCATTTTACAAGCAAAATCTAATGTCTTTAGTCTCTCCTGATGACATGTGTATTTGTAAATTGTGGAAGGATATGAGCGAATGCATACTGAAATAATAATAAGATCCATTAATCTGCTATTATTTATTGAGTTATATCATTATTGGACGTAATACTTATCGTATCTTTTCAATATTAACGCACAATAATACAATATTTCTTATTGTTCATATTGTAAAAGTATTTTATTAACAAAAAATTATAGCTAATGTTAAATTAATTAATAATCTCATTTTTGAAAATTGTAAAATTAACTTCAATTTTACTATACTATTTTTTTTTATATAGCGTACTAATATAGTAAGAAGACAAGGAAAAAACCTATTATTTTCTATAAATAATTCAAAACATAAATTTTTTTAAAAATAGATTTTTTTTTAAAAATGGATCAGGAAACTGTTTTGAATAAAATTATTAAGAGTAGATCAGGAAACTGTTTTGAATAAAATTATTAAGAAGGGAATTATGTTTTGAAAATTTAATTATGAATATTTAAAAATTTATATATAATAATAAATTTTTTTTGAAGACCAAAAATAATTTCTTTCTTAACACTATATAACGTATATAATGTATATAAAGAAAAGATGATAATATTTATAACAAATTTGGAATATCAATTTTAGAAAAACAAATATTAAAATAACATGTTGATTAACATTTATTTAATAAATTATGAACAGAATTGAAGTTTATGTTAAATGAAGCGAGAAAAAGATATATAAATCTCAATCGATATTTTTGTATATCAACTTTTGTGTTTGTTTTTATCTATCTAGTATCGAACGTGTTCTTTAAAAACATTCTATGAATACATAAACTTCCTGTACATTTATTTTGGATATACAAGATGATCTTGGATACAGAAGATGGAAATCAAAATTATATTAATATTTGAATACTTTTGAAAAATAACGTGTATTTATAACGTAATTTATAATTTTAAATTACCAACAGTTTAATATCGCAAAAAAAAACAAATATCAAATTTTTGAATTTATTCCACACGCAGGATTATTTCAAAATTGAATTTTTGAAATAAATACGATATAGAATTTAAACCTGTCATATACACAATTCTGCACGTTTCCCTTATATGTAAATAAAGGAGGCACAATTCCGGGAAACCGGAAAGCTAGGGAAAAGACGCGATCGATTCTGCAAAGCTGACGCAGCGCGAGCTTTGCTCACGACGTTGACAAACAAAGAAACGGAAAACTAATTTTTCCAGTCTCGAGAATATTTATGAAACGCGGCAAACAAAGGTATCACGTGTTTACACTTTATAAATAGAAGCGAAACAGGAAGGTACAAAGAAAAGAGGAAGATGAAGAAGAAGAGAAAAAATCGAAAGAGAGGAAAAAGGACAAGGACAAATTTTTCCACTACAAATAATGAATAAACCAGAAAGAGAGAGAGAGAGAGAGAGAGAGAGAGAGAGAGAGAGAGAAGGTATTTCAAAAATATATGAATCGACTTTGTTCGCAATTCGTACCGGTTTCGAAAGTTTTGGAAAAACCAATGTTGGAACATGCATGCCTCACGATTTTTTAACGCTCTCGTAAACTTTCGATGCGGTAGAAGTATTAACATGACCGTGCAAAAATGAGAAAGAGAGAAAATAAAAAAAAAAAGAAAAAAAAGGAAAAATCCATACTCGTGAATGGTGCTTTCGACATCAATGAAACTTCTATTGGGATCGAAATAAACGGCGAAATTTTCTTCGAAATCACGATATATTCGTATTTACTGAAAAATTTAAAGGAAAAAAAAATATTTTCGATAAGATCAATTTTTTGTTTTTAAATTGTAATCAGTCACTGGAAATGTCACAAGTTTATCACGATCAAAAAAAATGCCGATCGAGAAAAAAAGAGAATTTTTTTTTTCACCACTCGCGTTCATCGCACGGCCAAACGATTCTCGACAACGCAACAAGTTTTTCAATGTTGGTTTTCGAAACAAAATTCGTATGTCTGTGAATAGGAGGTGTAACCATCGAAAGAATATTTAAAATTACGATACATTCACGTATATTATCATTTTTTTTTAATTGCATAATAACAAAATTAAAATAATTGTAAAATTGAAGCATCGAAAAATCAATATGTATTCGAAAATAAGTAATAATCACAGTTTTAAATGGTTTGTAAAATTATTTTCTAATTTATGTTTCTATATTAGATATAGTTATTATGTGTGTAATTTAGTTTAGTACTTTTCAATGTACGCTATTTCCATTTCAAATTTTAGTTTTCATTGTTGATGAAATGAAATGACTGAATTATTAATCGGATATAATAGAATTCCGTTTACAAATAATAATATAATTTTATACAGATAATGATTCAAAAAACGATCTTATTGAGAAGTTGTTGTAAAAGTATTTGAAAAAAAGTATTGAAAAGAAATTATCATAGAAAAATGAAAATTATTCGAAAGATTGTCACGTTTATTATTATATATATTGTCACACAAACAGTAATATCTAATCATATATTGACAAAACACGTATTTAAATCTAATATTGAATAAGAAAGGAATACGTAATTTAAATAAGTAACATAAAATATCATATAATTCTTAAAAAAGTAATAGATATTAATTTTACATATTAAATATTTAAATAATACGTTGATATTGCATGTATATAAAGATATATGAAAGATAATTTTTTACATAAAAATATTTTATAAAATTACATCTTATAAGAAAATAAAAAAATGTCTCATACTTTTAACAATATATGAATCTATCGAGAAACAATTATGTAAATATTCATATAATAGGAGTTTAGCTATGCTTAGATGGAAATTTTTCAATTTATTATAATTTTTTAATAGGAATATTATATAATAAAAGTTCATAAAATATTTTTTTTTAAATTCAAAATAAAAAACTCAAATTTTTCGTTATAAATTTAGAAACAATTTTATAAACATAATAACTATCTAATTTCAAGAAATTAATTTTTCATTTATTTTGTTATAAATATAATATTTTATTATAAATATAATATACTTATTTTTAATTCTAAGATGTTCACTTAATAATAATAAGCTAAAGGTAATTGAAATTTCATGATGTATATAAATAAAGTTTTACTCTTTTTTTTTTTTAAATTCAAACATTATCTGAGTTATAAATAAATTATTGGAGGATAAAATTATTGAATGAATAATTAATAAAAGTTCTTTTTTTGACTTCATAAGGGTTTAATTTTTATGATTATATTTAACATAATAATATTAATCAAATTGTTAAATTAAATTCAGAATTAACGAAAATATAATTTTGAAATAGATAATTAGAAACAAATAGTTGCGCAAGATAATAGAATTAAAATTCGATTAATGTTCCAAAATTAATACTTGTGATTCTAAAGAAAATTAATTTATAATTTACTTTCCTATATTAAAAATATATGTATAATTTAATTCGATAATTTTCAATGTATTTCTGTTTTAAATTTTTTTTTTAAATTTATTTTTATTTAAATTTATTTTATTTTAAATTTTAGATTGTTGCTATGAATAAAGTAAATTATTAATAGGATTTCTAATTTTTATAATTACATTCAAAATGTATTAATCAAAATTAGATTTGAATCGAGAGTAACAAAAAATAGATTTTTATTTGAAATAAGTAATTATAAATAAATTATTCCATTTCTGTAATTAGTATATTATATTCTGTATAGAATATTCCAGATGAATCTTTTGAAATAGTAATTATATTAGAAGATAATTATTGTATTTCATATAATATAAAAAATTTAAGCTGTTTTCATTATTTAATGATATATGACATTTAAAAAAAATTGTTTTAAAATTATTCATTTATGTTAATTCGTAAAAGAAAAAATTAAAAATTATTTATATCAATAATTATTTGTATTCTCTAATTTACATATAAAAATCTTAAAATCTCTTTTCAAAATTATTCAATTTCTATTTACTATATATCTGTTTATTATAATTTATGACTAATTTATAATATAATGCTTTAAAAAATGAGATTAATAGTATTAATCTCAAAGTAATATTTACATAGACTTTAAAATTTTTACAATTTTTCTATACTATTGATAATAAGCCTATTAAGACAAAATATTTCATTAAAATTAATATTTCATTACATTTTGAAAATTAATTTTATATTATATGTATTATATATATATATCATATTATATATCATAATATCGTATCCATTTCCAAAAGAAAAATCTATCTCGAAAGAATAAAAATTGAACACAATATTAAAAAAACATACAATTTCCAACTCATATAACAAAAATCAAATATCTATCTAAAAGAACCAAATTCTATAACAAAATAAATATGTTCAATAACAACAATAAAAAAAAGAAGAAATGTAATAAAAAATAAAGAAGTGAATGTATTAAAACGTAAAAAACATCATATATAATCGATATAACTTTCATCTATGAAAGCGCAACACAGCAATGGCAATTTCGTTTTCAAAACGGAACGATGAACTTCATTGCGTCGCGATGTATTCAAGGTTATATTAAAAAGGAGAAAAAAAAGTGGAAGGATGCAAAGCGATATAAAGATGATTGGTTAATTTCTTCGCTTTTTCATAGTTGAAGCAACGTTCGAGGCTCGAACGATTCATTAAAAATCGTCGACTCTTCAGGCGATGCCGCGTCGCGGTTTCCCTTAATTAAAGCTATAAAAATTAGCCGACATGATACATTTATGGTTTCTGAAAAAGTGAAACGATGCTTTGCACGGAGAAACTGTTCTAAAAGCAATTACGCGAGTAAAAATCTATTCGTCGATACAATCGTTCGCGAGAGAAAAGATAGATAGATTGGTAAATGTTGAATGGTAATTTTAATCTAAAAATTAGATTAAAAGAAGTCTGAAATCAAGGATGTGTTTTTATATACAAGAGATTCAGATAAGATGACAAATGTTTATTTTTTTTCTATTGTTAATGCATATCGATTTTTTTATAATATTATATATTACTTATTCTATGCTAAAATTTATAATTAAAAAAATTAAAAAATTAATTTTTCCAAGTAAAAAGATTATAATTGAATAGATGAGATTCTATTAAATTAAAACAAAAAATATTAAGTAAGATACGTGATGAGAAAAATGATAAGTATTGCATCAATAATTGTAACAATTATTGCCTTGAAATATATCGAATATTAACTAATAATAAAGATGTTAATGATGATTTTGTATTTTTTGTGTGCTTCTAATATCTTAGGTTTATGACAAAAGTCATTGATTAATATTTACAATATTTTTCAAACATTTTAGAAATGCAACTTTGTTTTGTAATATTTTAATTTCCTTCCTTTATATATAAACTAAAGAAAATTTTAGAAATTAATATAGTTTTATCATTATTCTATCATTAGAATAATTAGCAATACTGTCTTTAACTTTAATAGTCATGGAATATATTATAGCTAATATTATAATGTAATTATAATGAAATAAATAAATATTAAATGTAATTAATTAAAAAGCCACTAAAAAAATTTTGTAGAATGTGTTAATATATATAATTATATAAAATAAAAGAATATTAAATGTTGCCAAGTGATATAAAAAACAGTGATTCTTTAAGAAACTTAATAATTCCTATAATATTTATATATGATAATTATAATAAAATAATTAAAAATTGTAAAATAAAAAAATTATAAAATAAAAATAGTATAATAATAAAAAACATTTGGTATAATAGCTCCAGAAATTATATATTTAATATAATAATTCCATAATAATTCCAAATAGAAAATATTTTGTATGATATGATAATATATATATAATTATAATAAAATTGAGATGTTAAAAATTCAAAATAATTAAAAATAATAACAGTGATCTTAAAGAAATTATTCAATTAAGAAATACTTTGTGATTATAAACTTTATATTTAGAACACGATACCTTACATTAAAATATAAAATAATAAAATACTAAAAATAGCAGCGACATTTAATGACCTTCAAAAACAAATATACAAATCTTTAAGAAATGTACAATCTTGAGAACCACTGTATCTCACAAATATCCTCGACTAGATTCCAAGGAAGCCGCAAGAAGAATTCGCGTAAAACCACAAGACACGAAGTTCCACTCGCAACCATACCGGTCGAACAAACGTAATAACGGCCGCCGAAAGAAATAGAAGGAGAGATCGGTTGGGCGGCCAAGGGATAAGGGAAACCCCTAGACTACGGTTTGACAGTCGACCCGTGAAACCTGCGATATGCGCGCCGGTATTACACGACCAAGTCCGAATCTGTGTTGGCCAGACTTCAACAAATCCTGACACCGAACGCATCGGAAACTCCACTCGTAATCCGATGTAGTTACACGTGGGAAGGATGTTCATGTGCGCCGGAGACCGGATACGCGCAGCTTTACGACCGAACGTCCGGGTACAGTCTCTCTCTCTTTCTCTCTCTCTTTGTTTTGCTCCTTCGCTTCTGTCTCTCTCGTTTCTTGCGCGCTCGGTCACATTCTCGTGTGGCCACATTCTCTTGTTTCCAAGGGACACGCCGCTTTCAGAGAATTACGATCCATCTTATCCAAATTAATTCTCTTTGTAGTTGCACGCGTGCGTACTCCAAACAATTCTAATTGTTCGACTTGTTTTGGCAATCGGTACGCGCGTTCCATGAACATGTATTGGATGTTCCAAAGCGTGTTCCTGCACGTGACTTTGTTTCGAGAAAAGATTTGTTAAGGGTAATTAAATATAGTTCAAAGAGTATTGGAAGATTTGAAAAAAATGAAGTTTTGAAGGATTGTTTATAGATTAGATTTGTGATGAAAATTAGTTAATTTGAAATATTGTTTTAAAACGAATATGTTATTTGTTTGCAAAAGTTTGTGGAATTGCTTTGATCGGAAGCGCAGAATCTGAAATTGGTTAGAGATTGTTTGCTATGATTTTTTTCAGTTTTTAAGGTATAAGTAAAATTTAAATTATTATATATATATTAAAATTGAGAGATTCAATATAAATGAGCATGTTATATTTTAAAGATTATATTAAAGAAAATTTTACTTTTTTAAGAAATTATATTTATTTTAAGTGATATATAGATTAGACAGTTGATGATGTCATAAAATTATAAATGTAAAATTGTATTTTATTATGATGAAATATAAACAGAAAATTAATATGTCTGTTTTCCATTGAGCTTCTTTATTATGAAAATGTAGAATGTTAATATATTCGTGGAATTATATTCGTTTTGATCAAAATTAACATAAAAGTATAAAAGTAATAAGCATATAAAAATTAGATTCATTACAATTATAATACAATTTAAGTTTTAATAATTTAATTTTAATTAATTTTACATTAAACGAAATGTAAACGAAAAAAATTGTATTTCTACATTACTTTATGCATATTTAAATAATAACCGATATTTTTATGTTAATCTTAAATATATGTATATAAATAATTTTAACTTCTAAAATATATTATTACTTTATATACTATCTATGTCCTATTTCATTGCATCATGAGTTTAACTCAAGTTAAAGTTAAGTTGATATTAAATTAAGCTATAAATTAATTATCGTTTTAACGCATGTTACCTAGTTGCATTAGTGTTCCTCGTTCGTAAAATGAAGTTTATATTAAGCGACTTTTGATTGATCAAACAAATTGATCGACTTCACATCATATCACGACTTTCATAATCATATGTATAAATTAAATTTAAATACTTTATTTAAGTTGAATAAGATATTAGAGATAAATGATTAGAATAATTTGCAAAATTATGTACAGACAATTTAAAAAAAAATTAAATATTAATTTAGGATAGGATTTAATTCTTTTTTTAAAAAAAGTTTAATATCGCAACATTAAGGTCAAAAAAATTAAAACCTTATCCTTTTTTCCATTATTTTATTTCGAAAGTAAATTTTCGAAAATTACAGTATTTTTTAACTTTGTCCTTTAAAATTTTTTTCTTTTTTTTTTTTTTTTTTGGACTATGCATTTATTTCGCATTTAGAAACATATTCATATAACCATATACAGTAATTTCTGTGTAGAAATTAAAAACATGATGAATGATACGTAAAGTCAATCAATTTCTGAATCTATATTAATGTTTAATCATTTTCTGGAAAAAAAACAAAATTATATAGTAAAAATAAAGATTTGATCGCCTTTGAAAATTTATATAATATAGCATATTATAATTTAATTTTCTATATAATCTTAAAATTAAATATTTATTTGGAATATAGCAAATTGTATTTAATTATGAACTGTTTATTAAAATAATAATTTCTTATCAACAACCTAATCTGACCTAACCAAACTAAATTATAATTTACCAAACCAAATTTTTATCCAATATTCTAAAAATAAAAAGAAATTACCACCTAACCTAATTTACTATTTATTTTAATTTAATTTAATTTAATTCTAAATTTAAGAAAATTATATATAATATGCATCATAAAACAAATTTTTTCTAATATCATAAAAATAAAATGATATCGCCATTTAATCTAATCTATTTTAACCTAATTCTAAAAGTTTTAAACGTATATAAAATCAAGACTTTATTTATATTTAATTATTTATTTATTATTAAGAACAAAAAAACATCACTGTTTCGAATTATTATGCCTTATTAAATTCAAATCAACTACTATTCATTACTAAAAAGAAATTTTTAATCGATTAAAATAGGACAAGAACATTTATTTTCATGTGCATTTTTTTAACGATGATAGAGAGAGACGAAAAATTTATCGAAATACATCTCAACCACGCACAAATGAAAATAATTACATATTATTTGTACAATAAAATTCTTTTACTCACAATTTTGAATATTCAAGAGAAATTTTCTATTTAATTATTACATAGCGTGATGATCTTGCCCCTCTATCATTTCGCAAGATTTCTTTTCACCAATGAGTGAGCAACGAGGTAAATTATCGGGAAAAAAGACGATCTATGCTGGATTATAATAGAAAATAGTACGGACCTTCTCGTTCCAGTTTCGCATCACGTAGCATTATATCCTCGTAAAGTTCGAGGGGGGACGACTGTGCATTGGACTCGGGGAGGATTTAAATTGCGCGGCGAACGTATCGACAAAATTACGAGAGGCAACGTTGCCTTTCGGCCAACCTAACCTAACCCACGGCCGGCCAGGGATACAACAGATTTACGAGGATGCAACACAGCCGGGTTATGAAACTTGGAAACTGGGTTCGAATCGACTGGTAACTTAATTGCCCGCCCGTTTCTATGCACACCTGTTCACCTAGCCCGGTTACCGTGGCTAGTAACAAGGAAACCGCCGATTTCAAGCACAAATTCGTCTGGAAAATCCTTGGAGGGGACGATGAAAGCTTAGGGGAAGAAAATAACCTCGCGATCAAAAGTTAGACCCCGTCGCTTTTAGATCCGAACGCTTGATCGCGCTGCTCTCTAGCGGGACATCGACCGAGTTTTCGACCCTTGTTGCTGATGTGACAGCTTTGTTCACGTTTTATCCTCGACGATCGAGGTCGAGCTTTTGCCATCTGTTATTTGCGAACACCATCTATCGCTCTCATCCATTTTCCTTTTTAGCTTTCAGTTTTTTTCCGCATTTTTTCCGTTCTCTGCTTTCTCTTTTTTTGATTCATTTGAGTTAGAGATTAAAATTATAGGTTTATTGGTGATTTTAGATCTCAAATTTTCGAGAAAATTTGAAGAAATTTAAAGGGGAAATTTGAAACGTTAAGTGACCATTTGTACGATACGATAAATCTTGTACGAAAGTTAAATATCGAAATGAAATTAACGTTTTTTTAATTGTGAAAAGTTAAAGAAAGAAAAATTTGCAGATATTCTCTTCTATTCTCGGACATAATTCCAATAGTTAAAAGAAAAGGAATAACATTGATAGTAGTTTATTACCAAATTGTAACATTTATCTCGAGTTCTAAAAGTAGTGATGATAGATAAAAGTTTCATTTATAAAAATGAATTTCGAGTTTTAGAAATTGAATTGCATTAGTATCTAAAATCAAACCAGAAATGTATCTAATTGTTATCTGGAGAAATATATGCTTTGATAATTATTTACGATTTCTTTCTTTCTAGATTTTGTTTTATTGGATATAGAGAAAGAAGAAAAAAAATTTTTATACGTAAGATAGAAAAAAAAAATTAAAACGTTTTGCTTAAAAAAGTATACCTCAAAATCTGAAGTTTCCATTACAAGAATTAGCAATTAATTTCATGACAGGTACTAAATTATTCTGAATTACAAAAGTAAAATAACATATATGAATAATTTGAGCTAAAAAAACGAAATAAAATATAGAAAATATATTCTTATAGAGGCTTTCAAGTTATAGAAGAGATTTAATTATACTTTCAAATTACATTATTTTACAAATTTTGATCAATATAAAAAATATTTTGATAATTTTGACATATATGATTCCTATTTTTTTTTGTGAAAGAAATTCAATAATAAGATAACTCATATTTAATTTCTCTAAATAAAAAATTATGTACATTACGAGCATCAATGTAAAAATTTTTATATCCTGAAATTAAACAATTTATCTGAAAAATTAAAGAGAAATACATTTTGAATTGACAAGAATATTCGAACATATTACAAATTTATGTTATCAAACCAGAATAACAAAAATATTTATCTATTTGTATACAGAAATAAATCAAATTGGCGAAAAAAAAGAAGAGATGACAAATATCGAAGAAAAATAAAATTTTCTAATAAAATAGATCTTTAAATTTATCTTTAATTTCATTTTCATATATAATTTAACATTTAGACGCATAAATAGAACAAAATTTAATGCGAAACATTCGATGAAACATCGAAAATATTCAAAGATGTTTGAATCCGTAATCACATAGGTGTGCGATTCATCGACCATCCGTGAAATGTGCGAGAAATAAATCAGCCAGTGTAATTTTAATGAGCCGCGATACCGCGCGAGGATTATACGGGTAATTTAAATTCTGTTCGCTCAATCGATGCGGCTGATGGAACGATGAGCTGGCTGGGCGGAGATGAAATGATAAATTAGCGAATGAAACAGCGAAGTAGAATGACTGGTTAAATATAAACCGTTTTAAACCGATTAGTAGGTAATCATAAATTAGATCGTTGGTTAACAAGTTAACGAGTTTTGTAATATACGCGAGAATGGATCCAAATGTTGTCTAATCGCTTAAAAAAAAAAAAATCAGATTTAATAGATCGGTATCTATCAATTTTTATTAGGCTATTCTATAATTTAAATCATTTCGAAAGCTCAATTGAGATTACAAATAATCAATATAAATTTATAAATTTTTAAAATAAAATCAAATAACGATTATGATTTGCAGTAAAAATGTTAAATGGATAATACATCATTTTGATAAACGAATGATCGCTATTTAAAAATTGTGAACAAATTCTTTTTTATTGTGATAATATCTAATTACACGCTGCAAAAATAGTATCAGTAAAAAATGAACTGTATTGTAAATTTTCTTAATCTTATAAATTTTCTTAATTATTATAGAATTGCTATCTTTTTTTTTGTTACAATATTTTTTAAAATTGTTTAAAATACAAGCAATAAAAATTAATATTAAATATTAATTTTCTAATTTAAAAGCAAGGAATTTGTTAAAAAGAAAATGAAAAATGATTCTTAAATAATTAAATAATTTTAATTAAATTGACAATTAAAAAAACAATCAATTACAATTTAAATAGATACTTATTATTATTTTTCTATTAGAATTATATGCTTAAAGTGATATTGTTTTCGGATAATACGTTACATTTTAATTTATTAATAAGATATTTCAAAAAATAAAATAAAATAAGAAAATATTTCTTAACACTAGATTTATGGACATAGACTATATACCTTTTTTTACTGAAATCTATCTTTTTGACGGGTATGTTAAAATGCAATTTTTTGTAAATTATTTATTTAAAATCTAGATTTTTATTTATTATTGTCTTCAATTTTTTATGTGTAAACTATCTTGGATGTATACTTTTCACATATATACTTGTTAGATTTAATGCAAATATAGTTAGACTCCAAACACTGAATTAAAACTAATATTTTGTTTGTTGTCACTGCCCAATTCTTCTGCTAATTAAAAAAGAAAATTCTTTCGAATTCTATTTACTCCAATTTACTACAATTTTAGTCTCTTTGTATAATAATCCAGGCATTGATGGCTGCCGAGTCTAAAAACAATTATAAAACACGTGAAAGGGCTATCTACGAGATCCTGCTTTCACAATATTTTCTTCATTTTCATCTGCATCTTTTGTTTCACTTTCTCTTTCAATATCTGAAATAATACGTATTCTTTTTCTTTCACTATTGTGATAATTTTTCATTTTCACTGTCGTCAAAATCTTCAATTTTGTTTCGAATATTGTTCGAATATTGTCAAATTCTTTCTCGCTTTCACATAATTCATTTATATCAGAACCGATCCAGATTGGTCTTCATTTATGCTGGTTATTCTTTTTATTCTTCTTATTATTCTTTTTATTATTCTTTTTTTATCAATTCCATGTCTTTTATAATATAAATGTAAAAAAATATATTTTTTGGATAGGTTTTGAAAATATTTTGAAAAATTCAAATCTTCACTTATGAAAATAAATTTTTATTAAACTTCCAAATAGTAGTTATTTTTTTTTTCACAAAATGTACTGTTGAAATTATCTCTTATGTAAATCTATTTGTTATTATAAAATAATAAGACAGATTCATTTACAAAAATTACTTCTTTTCCCTGCAAAATTCATCCTTGAAGGAATTATTTGTTATCACAATTATAAACTTTTGTTTAATTATGTATTTATGACGACTAACAATCGTCATTTGCTTGGTATTGTTCTTTTTTATTCATTGTTATTTCATTTTCGTTATTTTGCAATAATTGATCTATATAAATTAACCCGTCAAATTGATGGATTTTCATAAAAATAGATATACAATCTAGAAATAATAAAATATAAATATTCTAAAAAAAACGAATAGAAATATATATTTGCTCCATTATTCTATTGCTATCATTAAAAACTAATATATAATATTTAAAGAATAATATTTGCATATTTAGAATTTTTAAACATAAAAATCAAAAACCTATTAAATTGACGGATTCCGTAAATCTAGTGTTAAACATATAATATATTAAAATAATTTAATTTAATTCATTTCACGGATAAAACCTAATTTTTACAATTGAGAAATATAGTATATATATATATATATATATATATATATATATATATATATATATGCATTATTGTAGTAAAAATAATATAAAAAAATAATTATATTGAATCAAATTGAAAATTGATAAAAAACATAAAATCATACTTGTGAAGATATCAAATATAAGTGTACAATTCTCATTTAAATATTATATTTGACAATAAAAATAAAAATTCATCATATTAAAGTTATTACATACCTATATTACATACCTATGCTCATTTTAATGTTCATTGCTATCCTCATTAAATAAAAATGGAAATTAATTGTTTGAGTGTATAGAATGAAATAAACTGTTGAACGAAATTCAACTATTTTTTTATCTCATTTATATCTATTTCTTCTCTTTCGCTCAAGTCGAATTCATAGAAGTTATGTGGCCATATAAGCATCCAATTCCAGTATTTGAGGATGCTAAAATAATAACTGCTACTGTACAGAATGTTATTGAAGTCATTTTTAAAGTATTCCCTTTGGAAAATTACGCATCGATGCTATTATTCAAACAACACTATTTAAAACAATTTTGAAAATGATTGCGTAAAATGGCCTTCATGGTCTTATTACTCTTGATGCAATTAATATTTTCCTTTCAATATTTTACCTTTGGGAATAGAAAATAGGTTTTGGGATTGTTATTAGAGAAGGAATATTCTTATACGGGCAAATTAATTTTTTTTTTTTTTTGATAACATTATTGACATCAGAAATATTGTATTTTTATTTTATATTGTATATTTCATTATTTGTTTGTATAATTAAAGTTTATATAATTAAATATTCCTTAATCTCTAAAATACAGTAATATATATAATTAATTATCATACTTTCTATTTCCTTAAATTAGAAATTTATTTTTTTCTTATTTAATTGCTATAAATCAATATGATTTTATTCATTCTTCTTATCTGAGTAATTTCTTCACTTTGGCAATTATTTGAATACTATGATATATATACTATATTCTGTATGCTAAATGGCAAATATATATAAAAAAATATAATGTAACAATATATAATTATAAAAATATAATAAAAGTATATAAATGGTACAATATAAATATACATATAAATAGTAAGTAGAATATCTATTTATGTCAAAAAAATCTTTTTAAAAAAATCTTAATAAAAAAAAAGATTTAAGAATAGAGATATTTGGATACATGTATTATTGGATATATTTATTAAGAATAATTCATCTATAAATATAAATGCTAATAAATGCTATATCTTACTAAATCTTTGTATCAATTTTCTGAAACATTCTGTATGTAAGAGAACGCAATAGTATAATAGGATACAATGCTATTACTTGTTGTGAACTAAACATGTTGCAATTGTGCGTGGAAACTCTTGCTACTTCGTGTAGCTAGGGACTTGATATTTATAGTTCGTCGACAAATATTGCGTACCGTTGAGATTGTAGGTAAGCTCTGTTTGTACGTGTTGCAAACCCCTTCTATATCGTGAAATTGCCACTTTGAATAGTTGTTGTTCGAATCTATTCAATCCATTCCATACGATGGACTTTAAACGGTTCGTTACGTACTATATTCCGAGTTAAAGATTTTTAAAATGTTTCAGATAATTTTCTTTTATGGCGAATTACCTGCAATAATAATGTTTGTTATTTGTTATCCAAATCGAACGTAAGCGAAAAAAAAAAATATTTGTATATCACAGAATTTTTTTGACAATTTATATACTTTGATTAACATTTTCAGGATTAAAAGGATTTTAAAGTGAAAATTGTTTATTAACTATTATCCTTCGCGCAGTCAATTTAGGTCACTTTTGATCCAAATGTCCGATAATGTAAATGATATTTAATTAGTCTATCTACAATTCAAATATAATCAAAACTTGACCTGACTTGACCTCCTTTTGATCGAGGATTAATAATGGAAAAATATTCTTTTTCAAACTTCTTGTAATAAAATATTAATAAAAAATTTTAAATTTGTTTTAATAAAAAAAAATATATTACATGTTAAAGAATTAAATAAGTATATTAAATATCATATTACATAATAATGTCGTTTATATGGCTTATTTGAAAATAAGATTTCTTGGATATAAATATATATTTTATATATTTATAACGATTGATGAAATTTTTATTTTCTGTAATTTACATGAGATATTTTTTTTTTAAATTGATCTAACGACGATAATTAAGTACATAATTAAATTATTATAATATAATTACAGAATATAGCATATATAATCAATCGTATAATTAATCAATTAATTAATAAAAAAGTCAAATTAAAGTCAAATTCTCATTCTTGATCGAATATTATTAATATAAAATATCGAGGTAATCTCGATGGAAATTGAAATTTCGCATTGAATATAATGTACAGATCAAAAAGCTGAAAAAGCAAATTGGACGAACGACTGATAAAGAGGTCATTAATGAAATTAGTATAGCGATTGGAATCAGAGGAAATGGAAATTTATCGATTCTAATATCGATGAATGTATCGAGGAAAGAAGATCAAAAGGTTCAACATTGATTAATTTGGAACGAGAGAACTGTTTAACTGCACGCAAATCGAGCTTATTCATTTTTGCAGACTCCTTGACTAATCACTACTTGTTGTTGATATATTTGTGAAACATCTTTAGAGGGTCGATTTTAAAAGTTAAAATAAAATATGTTAATATGTAAAAATACTGATAAAGATTTATTTATTTAATTAATTGTAATAATTGTAGTTTATGTTAAATAAAAAAAGCAGAAGTAAAATGATATATATAATAGTCTTGTTTCATATAATATAAAGTTAATATAAATATAATATAAATATAAATTACTTGTAACTATAAATTATTTATAATTAGATGTTTAGATATTTTATATAAAATTAAATTTTTAGAAACATAATTAAAGAAATGAAGCTTAAATAGAAATTTATTTTATTTCTCAAATGTATGTAATATAGATGTAAAAATACTTTGAATATTTCATATTTTTGTAAGTTTTGACATTTCATATCAACAACTTTTATAAATTTTATAAATAAAAAATGCGATTAATCTTCATTCTTTCAAATTTAAGTGAATTATATTTTTTTAGGAAAATAATCAAATAATAATCACTAATCAAATAAGAAATGTTTCAATATTGTAATTATAATTATGAAATAAATCATACTAATTATTCATACAAATATTACTTCATATTTTAATTTACATTTGTTACATATTTCTTTAATAATTAATGGATATATATAATGATATGTAAATTAATTAAATCCTTATTTAATTGAAATATATAACAAATATATGTTTATATATTTTGACATAAAATAGTTATCAATTATCTTGATTGATTAATTTAAATTATCGTCAAAAAACATCTAATCATTGTAAGAGTGAGAGAAAATAATAATGGTAATGGATCTTGGAGATATGAGAGATAACAGATGTTCCATTGTATTTCATTCGTCCTAGGAATCCTATCTAATAAATTTATAATTATATATAACTGCAAAATGTCAAAGATGATTGGAAATGTAAATTTAAAATTTACGTTACAATATTAAAACAAATTTGCGATGATATTTATAATTCAAATAATAATATAGTTAATAATGCATTTTTTAATTCAATAAAATTGTAAATTGTGATTTATATATTATTTAAATAAAAAAGTAAATATGGTTTAATTTTATGATTAATTTTAGATATTTTTTTTTTTTTTTGTATAATCTTTTAATACTTACCTTATACCTTTAATACTTACGTGTTTAAAATGTTTACAAGCGAATGTTGAAAAATATAATAATCAGTTGTGTGATATTATACACAGTAAATAACGAATAAAAAAGAGAGATTTTCGCTAACTAGGAAATCTGATGCGAAAATAAATTAATTAATTTACCTGGAAGTTATTGTTCTTCTTTCTCATCGTGATTTAAATTGTTGATTTTTGCACTTTTATGTTGCATTTAAATTATTTATAAACTGATGTATAATTTTGAACAATCGTTAAAATTTCTTTATTTTCTAAAATTTAAGTAGTCTCGTTCATTCAAATCTTAAGTATTCGAATATTCATGTATCTAAAAAATTTAAACTGAAATACCCGAGTATTCGATTACAATTTTCAATAAGTGAAGATATAATAATGCACTCTTTAATGTATTTTTATCCATTGCTATATATTAATTTTTATAATTAGTAACCTCATATAAGATCATCTAAGATAAACTATTAAATAAAATTTGATTCATATTAATTTTCTCTCCTTCGAATTCACTTGTCCAGTTAAGCGTCAAAATTGTTATAAAAAAAAACACTTATAGTACAGTTCAATTCAATTACAATAAACGTTAGATAAGTGTTGAATAAACAAAACTATACGCTTATTTTGTGCAAAGAACCATACGATTTTAGAATTGCGTGAATATTTTGAGTAATGACATACCCATGGAGCTATGTTTCAAACAGAGTTCGTTTTAATCTAGTAAAGCTCGAAATCAAATCAAACCAATAGACGATTATATTGTAATCGATATCACGAGAATCGAGCCAAGCCCTGGAAATAATGTCCTTTCAAAGAGTAGAATACTCAGTGTCGGAACCGTGAAGATAGTGATTTACAAACAGATTCAATTGGAACGTAGTCGAGATGTAGGGATATTTAGCTTGGGTGCTTATGCACGATATGCACGAAAGCATGAGATACACATAAGGACTTCAGCCTGAGGCAACGATCCTTTTGCACTTATGAAGTTAATGGTATTGAAATTTGATCCTAATATGGTTCGATGAGTTCAGAATTCCCTTTGTAGTTTATCGAATGTAAAAACATACGTTGAATGCAGTAAATGTTAGATATATAGAAATTCGAATCCAAAATTGAAATTATGCACTTATATTATAATGATATTATTGGAAATTCAGATAAGATCAAATTCTTTGATCAAAGCAAAGAATTTTCTTTTGAATTTTTGTTGAAAAAAAGAAACAATGTGTAAATAAAAAAAAAAACTAAGATTTATTTATCTAATATTAATATACACTAATCACAATCGATTAAAAGAAGTCAATACCAATTATGAAATTCTTAAATATATTGAATTTTTCGAATTCTCGGTTTAATGCGAGTCTTTGTTTTATCAATATTTTTGATTCGATTGTGACAAAGAAAGTAAAATTGAAAAAAAGAATAAAAGAAAATAAGTTTGAGAGAAATACATACAGATCTATAATATTATTATTATTAAATTAAAATAATTTTAATTGACGTTGCTATGATAATAATTTTTTTTATATTATATAAAAATATATATTTTTTATACAGATTTGTAGATGTCGAACTAATTTAAATTTGAATTGTAAAAAAATAAATAATTATATTTGGCCTTGAAGAGCAGATTGAACATAATTCTAATCTTACAGAATCTTTCTCAAATTATGAAACTTCGAGTTAAAGTTATTCAATTTTACTTATATTTAATAACTAATTAAAATATATTTCATATGTATATGCAAAATTAAACATATATTAAAATATTAATTACTTACATTTACTTACATTTAATAAGTAGTTAAAATACTATATTTTATATATAACATTAAACATGTAATAAAGTATTAATTATTTTCTTCTTAATTATTATCAGTTTTCAGAAATATACTCTTATGAAAGATTTGAACTTGAAAATCTAATCTACTTATCATCGGGTAAAGCAATTTTTCAAATTAATTCATAAAAATACACATACTAATCATTGTTTGGCTATTATTACTATTTGTTACTACTGCTGGATAGTTCATAGTCGATCATAATCGAATCATCGCACACTTATCGCTGTTTGTTTGGTTCGTCTATCTATCTTTAATACCAAAGATGGCTGTAAGCGTCATTACAGTTCTGATTAATATTATTTACGTTAGCAGGCATATCTAGATAATTCAGTGACTTCAGTTGAATCTTCGAATACCGAATCTTCCAGGAGAAATATCTTACTGGTTCGTGATGTCAGCTTCCATTAAGAGAAACCAACGTTATCTTTCTATCTATCATCTCAATGAAAGCCACGGAATTGTTGTAGCTTTGGATGGTAGAAAACTATCGGTGTAAGTTCAACGTTACCAAAAATATATACATTGGAAAGTTCTGTTGATTCTCTTTGGAAAGAACCGTGAGAAAGGCAATGGGTAGTATCAGGTGTGTTTTCCACAGTACTTAATGAGACAGGTTTTACTCGATACGAGTCCAACATTATTTCGATCTTCCCTCTAGAGATCTATCTTTGAGGATTTCTCTCACGTTGAAAAAAAGTATAATTACTGAATCAGAAATTAATGTGTCCTAATTTATTAAAATAAATAAAATTTAATTGATATTGTGCATTCAATTGAAGTTTAATTGCATTTTCACTTTTCTTAATCTACAGCAAATTAAATTAGAATATTGATCTTTTGTTTACTTATCCTATTTAAACTGCCTTCATCCTACTGAATTACAATTTCACGAAAATCTGAGTTCATATTTGTAAATGATAGCATAAAATCTCTACTGATAATCTGATAACTGATAGTATTATATATGTATAATCCCATAACAAGAATCGTCCAGAATTTGTTTTAAGGAAATAATTTTATCTTTTAAAAGGAAATCATTGAAGTTTCGATTGCAACTATGAAATTCTAAATTCAGCTAATATTGAACAGAGAATAAATAAGATATAAATAAAATAAACCATAAAAGTGATTGACCTTGAACTGATCGATAATTTCCAATGAAAAATTAATCAACGGAACGAATAAACACGTAAAAAACGATGCACTAATGTTCAATAGGAAGAAGATAGAGAGGTCGAGGGAGCTGTCGTCAAATGAATGTAATGAACGGGTAAATACACATTTGTTTGCAAGTACTTCGCTGTGAGCAAATAACGTTTCGTGAAATACGTGGTCCCATCCATGTGTATTTCTTCTTTTATGCACACAGACATGCGCATACATGGGAAAAATTCCACGGAAATTCGCGCTCGCAATAGTGAATCGGTGTCCCGCAAAAAAACGCGGTCAACCGTTGTTAATAAATTTTCTTGTTGCAAAAATTTTTCCTTGGAGTCACATTCATGAATCCTCCTCTGTTTGAGTGTCTCCAAGCTTTTTCACAGGGAAATTCAGGGACGAAGTTTACGAGAAGTTGCGACCGCCGAATGGAAAGAGTGCTTCACTTCCTTTTTTTCTTTTTTCTTTCGTAAAAATGCTTGAAAAAGGAAAGAGAAAGGAGGAAAGAATCTCAACGTCGCGGCAAATTAAAATGAATTCTAAAATAACGCGAATCCTCCATCGCTTACGTCCGAATTACTAACGAATCTTCTGGTGAATACTTGAGCACTATCTCTTTTGAACCTTGAGTACTTTTTCTGGTTTTGATTATATTATATTATACGTTAAAGCAACTTATCATTTGTCTTATCTTTTCACTGATTTTTAACTTGATTATATATTTTTCTATTTCTCCATTCATTTCTCGAAAATATTTTAATATCATATTTGTAAAAGATGTATGCAAAAAATATTTAATGATAATTTGAAGATTCTTAATATATATTGAAGATATTTTTTAACATTTCTTGCTTTATGATTTGTAAAGAATTGATTAATAACTATTTTTCTACGTTCTACGTAATTTATTAGTTAATATATTATTATAATTTTTTAATTTTTATTTTAGTTCTTTTTTATCTCTATTTTACTTTTTATAATTTAAAAAGTATTAAATCATTCGAAAAACATTAATCGATAAATTAATTTGTTAGAATACTAAAAGTATACTCGCTATATGAAAAAAATATTTTTTCTTATAAAAATTGAAATATTTATGTTTCTTTTATAATCAAAAAACCTAAAAATACTATAACTTTATTAAAAAATAACTTTTAATTATTCTTTTAATAATATCCTCAACCAGAATTTCATTCATCAATCTCTTACAGCCAAAATAACACGAACTATTCCAGTTATCGTTTCAACTTGCCGATATATTACAGCAGCTGAAACAGCGCACTTCCGATGACCCGGTAATGGCAGAGGGCCAACGATAAGGATGGCCACCCATCGGTCGTAAGAGCCTCCTTTTGTATTAATAACACTGTTCCAACTGTAATAGACAGTCTCTGCACCCCGAACTCAACGTCCTCGGGTTATTAAATCCTACGATATAAATTAGTTAATATTTTTCACGCGCTCATGGTTCCATGCCTCTTTTTCCTCGACGACGAAATGGATTTTCCGCTCAAGTTAAATTGCTTCGTGATTCACCGGACGTGAAACTTTTTTTCAACCGATAGCGTAGCAACCGATAAAGAGCTTTCGTTGATCAACGCGCCATTGACACGCGAGAGAAACTTTAAAGAATTCGCGATCGTAAATTTTCCTATCGGCTATTATAGAATTAATTTTTCTTGTTAGACATTTTCTTTTTTATGCTACTTTTTGATGGTGTTTGATTTAGATTACGAATTTTTAACCAGGGCACATTAGTGCCGAGAATTCACAGGTGTCTAAGAATTTTTAAATAGGAGAGATACGATATAAATAGAATATCAATGATATTTTTTTTTGTTTACTGAAAAAAAATATCAGAAGAGAAAGAAAACGTTAAACGTTTTTAAAAATTTTAAATAAAAGCTGGATTATCGAATAGATAGAATTTTTTGTTAAAAAAAAATATTTTATTAATAATGATCATTTCTAAGATTCATAAAAGACGATAAAATAAGATATCAAAAATTCCTTTATGCTAATAAAAAATTAAGTAAAAGGTAAAGAAAATTTGAAAAGTTTCTAAAAATCTTAAGTGAAACTTAGACTATCAAAAAAATGGGATTTTTTATTCGATAAAGAAGATTTTGTTATTTTAAGAATCATAGGAAAAATTAAAGAAAAATAGAATATTAAAGATTTTTTTTTAAATAAATAATCAAAAAGGAAGAAATCAAAGAAATAAATTTAATTATGAATAAAAATAAGATTTTTTAAAAAAAGTTTTCTAAAATTTGCCTTATGGAATAGAGTAAGATATAATATATTTTTTAAATCTCTTTGCGTAAAAAATTTTATATAATTTTAAATTTCTTTCATTGTATATCTTAATTTAAGTTATAATAAATATATCAATAATTGAAATGTATCATAATTGATGTTCAATTGATAAACTTGTATTATTATAATTTTAATATAAAAATTAATAATTTTAATATAAAATATGTTTTTATTCTTCAACTTTTATAAAGATAATTAAATATCCATTTTTATATTTTATTTCAATAATTATTTATATTCTTGCTGAAATTATAGATCATTATTCTGGAAAATTTTATATTAATTTATATTTTTACGATTTTGTGATATATGTGCCAAGAATATAAAAAGAAAATATAGAGATATTTAGATATTTTATTGTCTACGAAAGAATTAAATTCGTCTAAATATAAAGATGTACAATCTATGATTAATCAGGAACTATCGTGAGATCAGTTCATGCTATATGTTAATCACACATTATATTTCTTATCGTACAAAAATAATAATAGCCCATTTATAACTTCTTATTCTACTTTCCTCTATAGTATAATATAATATTGTGATATATGATTGTAATTGATATTAATAATTGCGTTTAGATTTCATAATTTCAAATTAGAAATATTATAGATCAACAATTGAAAAACTTCAATTTCTTTTATTATTGTTATTAGAATATTATAAATAAAAGAAATTTTAAAAATATTATTTGAAAAAGAAATTGAACAAAATTTTTTTCATTCAATACATAGTGGAAGAAATATGTATTTTATATAAATTTGAAATAAACACGAAAAAAAATATTGTTTCTTTTATATCAAAAAAATTCAGATTATTAAGACAAAGATTGATACGTTTTTTTTTTAATTTTTTAATTTTTGAAAATTTTATTTAAATTAATTACTTAATATTTGCTGCTGGTGTTTTCGACATTTTTCTTTTCCAGATTAACGAAAAAATATAATATATTTTTGCTGGACTGGAATATTAATAATTTTATACAGGATTTTATGTTTTATCTAATTATAATAAAATATTAATAAAAAAAAATGTTACGAAAATAACAGATTTTTTACAAAAATTGAGATAAATAATGAAATATGATATTCTATCTCAATTTTTGTTCATATTTGCTTTGTTTTTGATAAATTTTACAAATTTCAAATTAAAATAAAGATTTTTCGAAATATTTTAGCATCACTTTTTTTTATAATAACAAACTGCATCGATTATTATTAGTGCAATAAAAATTAATATTATTTTAAATTTTAAAAAATCTTCATTATAAAATTAATAATTTTTTAATTTTACAACTATCAATACTAAATATCAAACGCATTAATCTATTGATTAATGCTATGGATTAAAGTTATTAATAATCTATTTTATAGCAAATATCTCTTATTAGAATCTCTTAAGAATGATTTTTTTATAACATTTATTTCTTTAAAGGTATTTCATTATTTGCTGTTTTAAATAAAATAGATTTTTAGAAAGATAAAAAATTACTATTTTGGATTTTTTCGTTTGATGTAGTTTTTTAACAAATGTTTTCAAGCTAGGCAAATTTTCTATCTCAAATCTCTTTTTTGGATTTTTCGCATTAAAATATGTTCCCGAAATCTATTTGGATTTCAATGCTTTTCAATTTCAAAAATTTGTTCATTAATCTTGGTTAATTAAAAGTATAGCTATATTAAAATATTTAATTTCCTTTTACACATATTATTCAAGCTATAAATATCGTTCGTTTGAAGTTGTCTTTTGTAATTTTGTTTCATGATCTACAAAAGAGTTTAAAAATTACAAAACTTAAAAATAAGAATTAAAAATAAAAATTTAAAAAGAAATTTTAATTTAATTTTTATTTATCAAATTTGAATTTCATATTAATTTAGCCATAAATAATGAGTATAATGATAATTAAAATTTAAATTACATAATATTATACTTGTTATAGAATCAAAGATAATACATAGTAGAAAGATATTTAAAAAAAAAATTAACAAGTTATATTTTTTAATTTTTACACAATAATACATTTAAAAAATTTCAAGGGAGAATGAAATATATGTTAAAATTTTAATTTACTAAATTTCTTAAGATATTGCTATAATTTAAAAATTATAATATATATTTTTATTTGATAATAATACTTTATTTATTATTTTCAGAAAATAATATTTCTCTTATATAAAAATAATTTCGAGTGAAAAAATTTGGTTTCGATTTGGAAACTATAGATTACAACTATGGACTAAATTAATAAATCTTATAATTTAATTGATTATCTATATAAATAATAATATTAATATTGATAAATATTAATAATATAAAATAAATATAAATCTTATAAACATTTAAATAAATTTATATTGTTAATTTAAATAAATAAATATTATTTCAAACATATAGTTGTCATATTTAAAATTTTTCTAATCTCATATATAAGAAAAATATTTAAAAAATAGTAAATTCTTGAATACAAAGTATTATAAATTCAAAATTACATAAATGTAATTTTATTATGATAAAACTATCAATTATTTCATTATTTTAACAAAATTTATATTTTCTACATACTTCATCAATTAATAAATAATCATTTTATATTAAATATAACAATTTATACAAATCAATAAATGATAATTTATTTATAATTTATAATTATTAATATAAACTAATACTGTATTAATATAAATTAATAATTAATAATAATTAATAATTAAGATATATGACTATTTATTATTTAATAAGATATATATATATAGTCCCTAATAAATAAATTAGGACAATTTATAATTCTCAATATTTTTCATGTTTTTAATACGATTATTAATACAAATATTTATAATAATAATAATTTTTATTAACTTTATTAAGTTTCATTAATTACTATTTTTATTAATTATTAATACATACATACACATATATATGTATTTTCTATCTTCTTTTGTTTTTAATAATAATATGTACCAATATTTTACGGTATTTTTATTTTTGGATGATTTTATCAAATATCAAAAATTTGTTTCTTTAAAGTTTCTTTAAAGTTTTAATATGATGACTGGTAATGACTGGCAAACAAATCATTTGTTTTAATTAAAAATTCCAGACATTCTTAATATCGAGAAAATTATTTAACCAGACGCATTGTTACAAAAAGTATATATTAATATATTATATATATTATATATTACGTATTATAATATATGTATATATATATATATATATATATATATATATATATATATATATTTATAATGCACCAATAATATAAATAAAAATTTGCAATTAAATTTCAGGTTTTCAAATTTTATTAAAAATATGAAAAATATTGAAAATTATGAGTAATTTTAATTATCCGATTTGATTACAACAAATATAAATAATCATATAAATAATTTCATTATTTTAATTCTTACCAGTCCAAATCTTCTATGATATGGAAAATACACAGTCGATACGTTTATAATAGAAAACCATACACGATCGTTCCTTATAAATCTGTGCATCGATACCGATATCTAGACACAATCCTGATGGACACTATACAAATCTGTTTATATCACCTTATTTGTGGCAGGTGACCGATGATAAGCACCTCTACGTGACATCAACCGCGTCCATAGCTTTGTCTCGTGTAACGATAACGTATCCTGTATAATAGATATTTTCGATATTCTCCATCAAAATGATTTCCCAATATATTTCATCACGAAATTGCTTTGTAATTTCCTTCACCACGTATCTCGATCGTGTACGTGTCTCGTTACTAATTCGCCATTCTCATAAACGACAATTTTATTGAACCGGACAATCGGTTCGCCCTGTAAATACTTCAGTTTCCATGAACGATAATTAATAATTGACCGAGCTAAATTATTGTTAGGAACAATTATATTACGATTATATTATATATATTAAAACAAAAACAGGAAAGGTAAATGAAATTTTAAAAGAATTCTTCGAAATGGAAAATTCTTTTAAAAAGTTTTAAAAAAATTCTTTTTGGAAAAAGAAAATAATAATTTTATTTCCATTTAAGTTGAAATAGAAAAAAAATATTATTATTATTATTTTGTTTTTTGCTTATAAATCAATAAAAAATACATATTTTTTTTAATTATTTTAATATTTAATTAATGAAAAAATATAATATATTTTTAGTATTAAAATTTTAATCAAAGGTAGTTCGTGTACTATCAGATAAAAAGTATTCAAAATCGTTGTCTTCAATGAATAAATTTATGAATAAAGATAAACAAAATTAAAAAAAAGAAATTTTATATGCAAGGATATAAAAAAATATAAAAAATAAAATTATTTAACATTTTTACTAAATATGTGATATCTATCCAATCTTAAGATCATAAGAATAATTTTTTTGTATCCGATTTGTATACGATTCGAATTAATATAATCTGATAAGCACTCGGATAAAAAAAAAAGTTTGTGGATAAGAATCGTAAAAAGATTTAAAAATCTTTTTATTTCTAAAATCCTAACTCAATGTTTTTATACTTTTATAAATATCTTATAATTGCAAATTTTACGATGTAATTATAAAAGATTTATTTTTATAATAGAAAGGAGTGAATGTTATGAAATTTGATAATGCAACATAACTCAAAATCGAATATTCATGAAACAATACAATAATAATTTTTTATTTTTGATTCTTTTTTAAAAATTAAATTTAATGTACTAACATATTTATCTGCAAATTTACTGTTAATTCTAATCAATCCATTTTAAATAAAATTCAAAACCTTTGTTCAACGAAATAAAATTTTAGATTCCAAAATATATATTTCTTATACAACATTTCTTTTCATATTTGAACAAAAACTAGTCAATAATTAAATACGTAATCTAATATTCACACTGGAATAAATAAATAATAAAAATATCCCAATGAAATATTTCATAAAACAATTCTTAAAAATAATCGCGTCGAAGAATTACTCCTCGAGAAATTTACTATTTATTAATTCGCATTTTTTGAAATCTGAATATCAAATAAATATTCTTGCAATATCCACGCATTAAAGAAAAGGATGAAAGGCGATATTTACCCGACACCAAAGAAAAGATAAAAAAAGGAGAAAACACATAAAGTTTAATCGCTCTTGATAAAGCTTAACTTTCTGCCCAAGGGAACGATCATTTGGAATTCGAGTCGCGTAAGAAGTTCATGAGAAACGTGTGTTACCAAATCGTGTGCACCGAGTGTTAACATGTCCGATCGTCGCCATAAATAAACAACTCTTGCGACCTGAAAAACCTCAGCATGGTCAAGGACTTAGGAATCTTGTTCACGATGGGAAGAAAAGCACCAACCAAACGGAAATTAAAGGCGACTAACGCGACTTTCTCTTTCCCTTTTCTCTCTTTTAGTCTTCCTATCTGTCTCCTTTCAGTTTTCTCGCTTGAAAGAGAACTTACGTATTATCAATTGGTAGGTATTGAAATAGTTTGAAACGAAATATTAAAAATATTAAAAAATAATGTATAAGAAAATATTATTTGAAGAATTATTTAATTTTTAAATGCTGTTTGACAATATTATTTCGTGTAATGTTTAAATCACGAACTTACGATATTTATTAAAATAATTTTAATTAATCTTCTTAATTTAAATAATTTCTAATAATTTAGTCGATCTATTCTCACTATTTTACTAAAAATTGGATTCCAATTAGATTATTATTAAAAACAGTTGTTATTGATTTTATTTTTAAATTTCTGTCTTCCACATTACATTAAACGAAAAAGTGATACATAGTCAAGAATG
Organism: Apis mellifera; assembly: GCF_003254395.2. Taxonomy (NCBI): domain Eukaryota; kingdom Metazoa; phylum Arthropoda; class Insecta; order Hymenoptera; family Apidae; genus Apis; species Apis mellifera. Next base: position 3,827,498 of record NC_037648.1, read on the forward strand.
TTTTGACAGTATGATAAAATAATGTTACATATTTTTCTTTTAATTCTTTGCAAATCTCTTTTATTTTTTTATAATGGTTAATATTTGAGAAAGTTGGTGTAAAATATAAATTTAAAATAATTATTTTTTGAAAACAATTTACGAAACAAAACTTTATTATTTACTAATTCGTAAAACTCAGATTGAAAAATAGGAAGTTGATTGAAAATAAAATAATATAATTGAATATAAATTTTAATTTTTTGTCAATATATTCATATACATGATATATACATAATACATATAATAACATATATCAAAATCTATGATTTAATATTTATTTAAAATATTACTTTCTGCACATTTATGCAAGAAATGTTTATTATTACAAAATCACGTATCACGTATCGTTTGAACGAAATATAGAAATATTTATTTCATTATCTATTTCAAAAATCTACATATTTTTCCCAGTCTTGACGCCAGCATACAGCATCGAGAGCGAGTCGAAACGAAGAGTGAATTTCCGCCTTGCCACTGCGTTTCTTTCCTTCTGTACATTTCCAAAGCGAGACAGATTTCGTCCGTCAAGTCTCTTCCTGCATGCTTCGTTGTGCAACGTTGCGCGTAACTAGACGCCGGAAACGAGAATTATGAAAATTTCGTCGAGCCGCTCCCTCGACTCCTCTTTCTCTCTCTTTCTCTCTTATATTCACCCATTGAAATTCCAGACGTCAAGTCTAGCGATTGATATAACCTTCGCTCGAAGATCGAAAACGTCTTCTTCATTTATGATTCACAGACTCCTATCTCAGAGTGACGATAGTTACCTATTTAGAAGTTTCGGCTGTCTTTCGGTAGTTAAAATGCAAACTTCTTCGAATCCTTTGTTTTAAGAACGAGACACAGCAGGGATATAAATGGCTATAGTTCGAGACAATTATTAAAGTATGTATGAGATTCTCTAATCGTAGAAGCGATCGAATTTCAAGAGTTTGCTTATGTTTTTATTATTGATACTTTTCGATTCGAGACTGATAAGGAAATATGTACGAGTGGAAATAGTTAGATTAGTACGTTAGTAAACAAAATAAAATAATTTTATAAAATATAAAATAATAATTTTTTTTAATAATTATAAATAATTTTATAATTATTTATAATAATATAAATAATATATAATATAAAAATATAAAATATAAATAATATAAAATAAATAAATAAATAATATAAAATAATTTTTGTTTAAATTTTTTTATTTTAGGAAAAAGAAAATTCTGATTTTTTTTCAGTGATTTTCGAATTTTAAATTTAAATTTTCATAAGAAAGAAAAATAGAGTTTTAAATATTTTTAATATTGTAAAATGATTTATTTTTGTTGTAAAATTTTATAATTTTTTTTAATTTCTAAGTTCCTCGTGAATGAGAAATAACAACAAATGAAAAAGAATAAAAGAATTAGAGGAAATAAAAGTGAGCGATATATATATATATATATATATATATATATATATATATATATATATATATATATACTGATTTATATTATTATTCATTTAAATTCATTTAATATTATATCATTTTAATATTATATCATTATTAAAATTACGTTTCATTTGATTTTCATCAAAATCATACATTCAAATTAATTTTCCTCAAAATTAATTATATTTAAATAGAAAAAAAAAATGTTGAATGACTTGAAACTTGGCAAAATTTGACATTTTAAATATTATGCAATTCATTATTTTCAATATTTATTTTCTTGAATAAAAATAATAAATTGTCAATTGTATGTAAATTAATTATATAATATTATTTTTGGTATTAATTACAAGGAAATTTATTAAATTTATATATGTTGATTTCGATAAAATCGATAGTTTTGAAAAAAATAATATTTTTTACCATCCATATCAGTTAAAAATAATCATCCATATCAAGTTAAAAATAATTTCTAAAATAAAGAATTAAAAACATATTATTATTTCAGATTTTTTAGGAATCAGATTTAAAAAATTTTTTTTATCGATTATACGTGTTAAAACGAAATTTTATCTTTTATCTTCGTTCATCCGATTTGTGAGAAATTCCAAAAAATATATTTTGCAGTTTTCAACATCAAGGACAATTTTCATCCCTTTAATATTGAATAATAAGCGATTAAAAAATACGATTATTTTTATTATATTTTATTTTTAGAAAAAATATTTCTCATATAATTTCATAAAAATAGGTGCATACAAATTGAATATGTTTTATTATTAATTCAAATCCTCTACGGTTTCAATGACTTGACGATCGTTTCCACCGAACATTTTCTGTAAAATATTAATTCATTTGTCCATTCTAAATTTTCTTTATTTGCTCCTCTACTAGTTTTCATTTATTCGTTTTTCTATTCCCACTTTCGATAGCCTTCTTTTCTACGATCACACAATCATTTCTTTTCCTGCAATCGCTTCGTTTGTGATCCCCGTGATCTCATCCTCACTGCTTCTGCACTTCAGCAGGAGGGCGCATGAATTTTTAAAATGTCACTTTTCGCGCGAAAAAGAGTCACAGAAATTTAGAATCTAGATTGGCGAATGCCGGAGTTCAACACGAGATCGAGATTTTAAGAAATATATTCTTAGTGATTGTACGGTATGGTGAAATAAAAAAAATTTGCCTTTAATTTTCCAAATTCAACATATAGAAGATAATTTTTGAATTAATTTGTTCGTTTTAAATATTTCTTTAATGAAATATATTTTCTTGCATCATCAATTATAATATTTTAAAAATTTTTTTAAAACTATAAGTCCAGACCGAATGATCGATTATTCGATCATTATATTTAAAGCTTATAAATAAAATAATACAAAATAATATAATATTATTGTTACTATATGTTAATTATATATAAAAATAGAAATTAACTATATAATTACAGAAAAATCACGATTCATGTTTTATAACAACAACAAAAAATCAAGATATCTACTGTAAACCTAATAAATGTTAAATATTATTAGTAAAATTTTAATAAAATATTTGTGAATTTTCTATCATTATATATTATATATTATTTAGAAAATTCTTATATATCGATAAATTGTATATAAACACCGTAATTAAGTGTGTTATTCTATTAAAAATTTATATTTTCGAATCGTAGTTGTTTCTTAAGAATTTCATTTTTATTTCGATAAATATTTCTCATGAACTTTCTGAAACACCCTCTATACCTGAGCCTCATAAATAAATTCTTTCCGGACGGAAGTAAATATAATATCCGGTCTGATTTCCCGTGTTCCTTCACTCAGTTGATTTATGTGAAATCGTGGCCACTCGTGTGCCCAAACCTCTGTTCTCACGACGTTTATTGCCCTTTGGGAACGGCCATTTTATCACAGTTGTTCCTCAGCTTCTAATTTATAATTATCCCCACTGGATTCAGTAGAAAAATATCACTGGTGCTTCGGATACGAGAAATCACCTTTAGAAACTAAAACTAATAATGAAACAAATTATGAATCAAAATTCGAGATATAAATGAGACCAGAAAGTGTATTGAAGTAAACAAAAATCAAGAAGAATAAAATTCGTTTTTTTTTCAAATTTGAAAATTTATCAATTTTGTTAAATTATTTGTTTTGCATCTTTAAACACACATTTCTTGATTTAGAATATTAACAAATCATAAATAAGCAAACCTCTCTAAATATCACATTACAGAATTTTCATTTCTTTCGTGTATTATGGTTTTTTTTTTAAATATCCGCTTCTAAAAGAAAAAATAAAAAATTTGGTAATCATTTCAAAAGATGAAATATTTTTTTTTCGAAAAATTAGACATTTCTTATCTGAGAAATTATAAAAAGTGATCAATTCTAATCGATTTTTTTAATTGAACTAACCTTTTAGTTCTTTTAGATTTCTTTAAAAAATGAAGTAAAAGTTAAATATTTAATCGACGATTATATCATTTCAAAAGATGCAATTTTTCATTGAGAAATTAGCTTGTTACCTGAGAAATGGCAAAAAGTAATCGATTCCGGAAGAAATTACTTTAATTAAAATTGGGTATATATCTCTTCCATATTAATATCATGGCGATCAATGACGTGATATGACTCTTAATTACTTGTGTTCAATATATTCATCTATTGATTAAATTAATTACTTATGCATATTTTTAATTACTTTTAACTTTTATTTCTTTTATTTTTCAAATACTGAAATTATTATATATTTCATATATATATATATATATATATATATATATATATATATATATATATATATATATATATATGATAAAAATATATTTTAATCGATAAGAAAATTATACTTAAAATTAACCGATCTTCGTAATAATAATAAAAATATATCTTTAAAAAAAAGAAACAAAAATATAATAATAATAATAATAATAAAAAGTTTAACGCAATGCGATATATTTCCAAAACAATTTAATCATTCTTATTTTCAACCCATATAATATCTTCCTGGCATCGCTTGTACCACGAATTTCGTTCAACACTGTATATTTTAAGCGTTTCTTTAATAAAGCGCTGATCATAGTCAGGTGTTAAACACTGTGACGAAAATTTCATGAATATGTATACACAGAGCCATTGTCTTTAAGAGAAGCAGACTCAAACCATCACGGAATTAAATTGGTTAATTTCTTTCCGTTTGATTATTCAACTTTTATTCAACACTTTAACTTGATACTTCTCGACAATGTCGAAAGCACGTAGGCAACGCGAATTCGTTTCTCTTTGTTTTCCTTTTAATCATGACAGAACTCAGTGTCAGAACTCGTAGCGAACTAATTTTCGCGAAAGCAAGCAGGGTAGAATAAAGAAGAAAGGGGATGAATAAAAATCGAGAATCGAGAATCGATGTTCACGAAAAGAAGGATATTTCTCGACGATCGAGCATCACCAGCGAGGGAATATCTGGGAACAAGATCGACAGACCGTGGAAAATTGCGAGCACGATGCTGTGCAGAAGGTGGAGAAAGAGTCTGGCTCGTGCACCAACACTATGATTACTTCGACAGGCAATGCTATGCATCAAAATTCTCGAACCAAGTCGCTATGCTTATTCCCAAGCGGAAACCTCCTCTTTTCGTTCCGGCGTAGATTGGATCGAATGGAAAACAGAATCGAAAGAAACGGAGCTTGATTGAAAATTAGGCGTGATAATTGAAAAGATATTGAGATAAAAGATAAATATAGATGAGGATGAGATTAGGTTAGATTAAGCTGTTTGTATGTAGACGAAAAAAATTTTGACAAAAATAATTATATGAAAGTATTGCAAACTGATATCTCGTTGTTCAATATTATTTGATTTTTCATACATTTATATATTAAATTAAATGATTTATTAAACAAATATAAAGTATTTTTTACATATTCGTGTTATCATTTCTCATATTAGATTCTATATAATTAGTATAATATATCTTGACAGGTTTGTCTATATATTCTATATATTCTATATATGAATATTGCATAGTTTAAATCAATTTTCAATTTGTCAATTATTTCTAAATTCTAATTTTTTTTAATATTTTAATATTACTATGATTTTAATATTCTAATATTAATAAGATTCATATTATGTTCCATATAAAGTAAAAAAAAATAAATAAAATTAATATTTTAGCACTATAGAATTTTTTATAAATTGCATACAAGTTGATAATTGATTTAAATTTTATTAATTATATTTGAAAGACCATTCAATTTTGAACAATGTATAATAATGACAAAATTTATAGTATTTATTGTATTTATTTTTGTTTATTATTTAAAATATTATATTGTATTAATATTCTTCCTTACGTGATTTTATTCTTTCCAAAAATGTACTATTAACAATATTGCTATCATTGAAAAATTAATATTTTTCAAAAATTATCTTTATAAAACTTATTTAATTACAAATTTTATATATGTTTATGCATAAATAGAAATAACAAACTAAAAAGATATCATAGCATAGAATTAAATTCTAAGTTTTTAGATCTGAAAATCGTAATTGTTCCTTCAAATCTTGCTAATTAATCTCGATTTTACATATAACAATTATTCACAAAAATTCGAAACAATTCAATCAGATACAATAATAATTCGTAACTCGATCGAAAGATTTGACATATTGTTTCCATCTACTTTATACGATTTCGAATTTCTTAAAATAAACAACACAAAACAAGGTTACAAAATCCATCCAAATATCCAAATCTCAATTTGATTTAATCTTATATTATCGATCGAAATCATTTTTCATTTCTCAAAACATGAACTCAACGATAAAATCCAGATTCCATCCAAAGAACAATCTTTTGCAACCCTCTAATTCGTACAAAGAAGCCGCGAGGCAATTCTCTTTCGTACACGAGCATGGAAGCAGCCAGCAGTGTACACGGTTTGTCCAATGTCTGTGCTTGATATCCCGCTATGCACGAGTTAACACGCTAGCTGATACGCGTGGTGTCAACATAGGAGAGAGAACTAGCACGCGGTCGCATGCTTCCACGCTTTCGTTGCGCCCTCTGTATGAGACAATCCACACGGATTGTTTTTCTGTGGACGATGAACATTTCGTTGGAATCTCACAGCTGAAACAACGGACACGTAATATTTTATTTTAGCACCGATTACGAAAAGCGAAGAGAGTGATGAGTGTCTTCCTTATTGACAATTTTTTATATGATATTTCTAAGCTGAAGTATATAGAATATTAATATAGAAAATAAATTTCGTAATATTATATTTCTAGTTACTTCTAGTAAATGATAAATTGTTTGTTGTATAGAAAAATATTTCGTACGAATATAATTTGGCGTTATTTTTTTGCAAATGGATATACAAAGGTTGAATTTTTTTTTTTTTTAAGTAGAATTATGAATTTTTGAATATATTGATCGGTAGTGTTTAATTAGATTTTTATTTTTTATAAAATATTTCTGCTTTTCTTGTTTTTCATGTGATAAGTTTTATGAAATTCATGTTTAAAAGAATAATATTCATTAGTTTTAAAAAAAAATATACAATGATTTCATTTAAAAAATAAATTTATTTATTATTACATTATCTTTACTTTTACACTATTCAAGTAATAGTTTAATTAAGTAATTATTGAAGTGGTCATATTTCTATTCATGGTTAATTCTTGAGGCTGAAATAAACAAGAATTTATAAGTAATAATAAAAAGTTGTATGTCTCGCTCGTTTAAACGACAAATTTCAACTGGTTGTAGCTTAACATTAACTTAAGTTTTAATTGATATTTTTGTATATTAACTTTCATGTTTGCTTTGTTTTTAGAAACAATCGTCCAAAAGTATCCTATGAATATATATAGCCTAGATATATAAAATAAAATTATATATTTATTTAGATTTATGTAGACAAAAATTCATTAGCTTGAGCTAGAAAATGACACATGAAATTACAGGAAATATTCTCTTTGGATTATATGTATGTTTGATTGTTTTTTTTTAAAAACTATTACAGAAGAAACAGAAGCTTCAAAGGTTTCTTTGTTCATTTCTATTAATTATGTTAGGTTTATGAATAAACTTTTTTGTTTCTAAATATATTTTATATTATAACATTTCGTTTCTATTTAAAATATATATTTATAATTAATAATAAACTTATAATTATTAGAATGTTACCCATCAATATAATGGTCTATTAATAAAATTATGGATTCTGAGAAGAAGAATATGTCCAATTTAAGAGATAAATTATCCAATAGTATGATGCTAAAAGATAAATATAATTATAGCCAAACATTATTAATGATAACATATGCACATCATTTAGAAAAAAAAAAATATATATTTTATTATTATATATATTTTTTATTATTATATAAATATATATTTTCGCTAAAAACCATTATAAAACTATTATAAATAGTAAATTTAAAAAAAAAAATTATCTTAAAATAATATTTTCAAGACATATCTATATTTATCATCATGATTTATCATCATCATAAAATATCCTCAAAATATTTTTTTAAATGAATAATTTAGGAGATAGTTATATAATTCATTTCAAATAAGATATTTTATATGTGATATTTTCTTTTTTTTTAAAAAATAAATATATATCTTACTAATAAATACATATGATTATTAAATAAATTCTCCGTTTATATATATATATTCTTTAAACCGAATTTCATAAAAAAAAATTACAATAGATAAATACTAGATAAAATTCCAAGAACAGTTCTAAATTAATCGGTACTATGTATCCTCTTCTATCCTTTATTTACATACTTTTCAAATCAAATTTTATAAAAAGAAACAAATGCAAATATGTGATATTAAGAAACATAGAATATCTCTTCTGGATCTACAATTCATCAGTGAACACCGTGAACACACTAATCCAAATACAGTCCAGGCCAAAGAACCACGACATTAATGTGGATCAAGATGGATTGGAGAAGCAATCTTCTTGTAGAAGGAGGACTGGAAGTAGGCTCGTGGATATACACTATTATACGCATCTACGACGAGTAGTTAGCCGATGCTTGGTGGTTGCGACGTCGGGATGATAGCGGGTCAGGATCGACCCAGAGACCACGGCATCATTCTCCAACCGTCAACGACCGACCGACCCTCCTCTCTTCGTTCATTCCCCTCTCAAGCTTTCTCTCCATCTCTCTTTTTGCCTCACTTCACCATTCGTGGCACTTGTCTTCGCCTTATAGAACTTCTCTATCATGGGCAAATAAAGCCTGCATACCGTAAGAGTACTCTCTAGCCCGTGTCACTCTCTCTCTCTCTCTCTCTCTCTCTCTCTCTCTCTTTCTCTTTTTCTCGGATCTCGAGGTACGTCGATTCTCGCGTACGTCGAGTCGTTAAGGATCGAATCGATGAAGCGACGTTCGAGAGGAAATCGAGATCGAACGTTCAAGATATCGCGTCGTCTCGAGCGGAGGACTACACTTGATTTCTCAAGTGTAGGATTTCTCAAGATCGAGACGAAATAAAGAAGGCGGCTTGTGAAATCGAGATCGAAATATGCCACGAAGAATGGCAGATTCTGGGCTGTCTCTCGAGGTTACTAGTAAGATATATTTGACGATAGTCTTCTTTTGTATCCGCGCTATTGTGCGCTTCTTTCGAATAATTAATTTTTATATTGTTTATTTGTATATTTTCTTAGCTATTGATTGATGTGCTTATTAGTTTTTCTTAGTTATCTTTATTTTAAAATTTTTGTGTCATTTTGTCCTTTGTCTGATTGATTTCTATTATTTTTATTATCCATTTGAGAGCAACTTTGATTATTGATAAAATAATCGATAATTGATTGATATCGATTCATATTTAACAATATGACAGCATCTTCTTTTGGCATAGTACTTTTTATATATGATGAGATGCATATAGACGAGATATTTTATATAGAGTATTAATATATTCATAGAATATTTGTAGGATTAATTCTAAAAGTTAAAATAAACAAAATATATATATATATATATATAATAAATATTAAAACTCGATTTATTAAGCAATCGAAGTTTCGCTTCATCTCTAACTCAAATATAATATATAATTCAATTAATAAAGAATTTAATTTAAAAATTTATAGTTTGAAATAAATATTTTTGTATTCAAACTTTTATGATTTTTTTTTAATCCTTTGAGAATTGATTTTTTTTACGAATATATAATTTAATATTCTAGATTTATATTTATTTTCTGCATATTTACGTTTATTTCTTAGAGAGAATTATAATAAAATTTTGAAAAATGAAATTGTTATTAATTCTAGCATCTCTTGATATCTAGTTAGTAGTTTATTTCTTGATTTATGACTACCTTCATCTTATAACAAAATATCTATCTTGTCCATAAATAACTAAAATTGCTAAACTGCTATTGCATCGCTATTAAATAAATGATAATTAAAATATAATGCCAATAAATTATAATTAGCAATAACTTTTAATCTTTTACAAAAACGTAAAAATATTCATGTATATAGTACAATAATTTATATATAGAAGTTTTTTTTCGACAGAAAATCATGGTAAAGCAGTAAGATCATAAAATAATATTTTTAATATTAATTTGCATATTTATAATGATATATTAAAAAAAAAAAGAAAAGAAAAGAAAAGAAAGTATTAAAATTTTAAAGTTTAATTTTCAATATAATACAATATTTTCTTGAAAACAAAGTACAATTCATTATGCAAAATTTCATTAAAATAAGAATTAATTTTGATAATACAATTTGATTGAATTCGTACGACATATACGCTTTCACGACTAATTGTCAACAGAAATAATCTAATAATCAAAAAATTATGATATAAATAAATATAAAAGAAAGAAAAAAACTATGGTGTCTTTTAAAAATTTTTAAAAAATTCGTTTAATAAAGAACATCGATTATTTCGCCTATACTAAAAGAGTTAAACATAACCTAAGATACAATAATGTTAATTCGCTCTTCGTCAGACCTTATGTCGAAACTTGCCTTTAATTATCGATAAATAGAGGTTCTGTTAGGTAGCACGAAACGCCAATATTCATACTCAGGAACTAGTTCATGTAAATCGATGATATCGTAGACATTGTTTTATTAATAAGTCCTTTAATTAACCAACTAATAATGTTATCGCGATATATATTTATATAATTTTAAAAATTAACATTTTGTTGAAATTACACGTTCTCACTTTATATTCTCTCCAATATTCTTCTTATTCTAATTCAATGTTCTCACTCCGACAACTTTTCATTTTCTTTTCAATTTTCGAAATCAATAATTATCTTTTTATTATCGCAGAGCAATTGCAATATTCACGTTGTCTGTCAGAAATATCAGATAATTAATCCTAATCCTATAGGAAAGGAAAAAAAAAGATCCATTTTATCAAAAATCTACCACAAGTTACGTAAGAAACTGTCATCTCTTTTCAACCCTCGGCATTGTTGCGTAATAAAACCGATCTGTTTCTTGCTCTGAGTAGTAGGAAGCTCGGTTTACCGTAGTTCCCACAGAGTGACCTCTGCGGGGAGTCCAGCCATCCGGAAAGGAAATCCAAAAAGATAATTTTACCCCATCTGTTTACAGTAGACAGTGCGTCAAGCGTGTCAACTATTGCACATTGACGTGCACAAGTCATGCTAACTTGTGATCTTTTTTAATTTGATTTGTTCAATAAGGCAAATTGCATGATTTCAATTATGTGTGATAAAAATATTGTGATAAAAATGTTAAATTTTTATTTCAAAAACAGTATTATGTTTCGATTTTTATGATCGAATTTTATTTTATATACGATTCGAAATTTATATTTTTGTTTCTATTTTGAATCATGGAATAAGTTAGAATAAAAAAAATTAAAAATGAAAGACAATTCCTATTTTAAGAAACAGAAAGATTTAGATGTTCTATTTAGAAAAACGTAAATGAAAAATCATTTATAAGAGAATTTAGTAATGGATTAAAAAAATGGATTAAAATATTAAAATAATGTCTTTTCATGTTTGGCAATCTATTGCTTGATATTCTATTATTTCATTCGGTGAGACAATTAATTTGAAATCGAATAATTCAATATTCTTTTGTTAGCATTTAAAACAGAGTTTAGAGGAAAAATTTTATAATTTTAATATTTTTTTTTAAATATTGATCATTTTCTTTTAAGTTTGTCAATAAAAATAAAACTAAATATGATATAATTAAGATAATAATAAATTATAAATAATAACGATAAATCTATATATCGTAATAATATAAATCTATGTGTTTTGTTCATTATTATTTCTTATGATTTTTATCATTCGTTATTGTTTCTTATTTAATTACTTTTTTTTATAACCTAAAAGCGAATATTTAAATTAAGAAATCAAAAATTAAATAAAATTAATTCCTTGAGAATTAAGAATTAAGAATTAAGAATTATAATTTTTATAATTGGTGAAAGCTGGTCTATATCATAAATGACTTTTGCTGCCATCTATAGAGACAATATTGAATATTAAAGCTGATGTGACGGACATTGTTTGTAGACAATCCTGTCGTTAATGTGACGAATTATGCATGTGATCTATCTACGGATAATGTCGTGCAACATCTAATCTGATACAAGATGATTTTCTAGTTAACTAAAGGACAGTGTTATTAGGCTATCTTTAAATATTTGAATAAACTTATACAGATATTAAATTCATATAAACCATCGAATAAACAAAATGTAAAAGAAACAGTGTTCAATCATTGTAATTACATTAGTAATTCTATTCAATTATTTTTTTATTAATTAGTTAAAGGTTAATTTATTATAAAAATTTTTTAAAATTTGTTTCTATGTTACGGTCTTATTTTTATAAAAATATTTTCATAAATATTCATTTTATAAAAATATTTCTATTACAATAAATTATGAATAAAAATCATTCTTGCGAAAGCAATTATCTAATAGTGATTATATTCGTATATAATAATCTAATCTAAAAGAAATTGAAAAATTAATAAATTATTAGATTGGATTTTATTCGTTTACTACAATAATTATTCATGATTTATTTTTTATACGATTAAAAACTATAATTATAATTTATCATAATTATTATATACATATATGTTCAGAATATAATTTTATTATAAATTAAATTTTTCTAATAATTTTAATACTTTCGCTATAAATTACTAATTACATCATTTGAAATATCAATATCCAAAAAAGAAATATCAAATATCCAAATATGAATGACATATATAGAAATCATATTGACAAAAGCATAATTATCAAAATGTAAATTTAACAAAAACTTTTTATGAATATCTCTGAAAAATAAAAAAAAAATTAAACTATACTATAGTAGAACTAAAATTGAATATTAAAAATTCGTTCAAAAAAAAATTGTTGATAATATATGAAGATCATTAAAACCGATGAAGAGACCACTTCTATATAATTTCAAATAATTATATGTTTTTTATTTCTTTTGATCGAGAAAATTATCATAATCAAGTAAGAGAGAATTGCCAACTAAAATATATGTTGAAATTAATTTAATTAATTAATTAACTTAATTTCAGCATAATAAATTCAACAATTAATTTTTCAAAAACCGTTGCCAATCGTATGATATGCCTATCTTAACAATAAATTTCATTCTCTTTTTTAAAGAATCAATCAATCTTTTCGAGAAATTTACCTCGCTGAGTTTTCCTGTGAATAGAGGCGCTCGATCGTTGAAAGATTCTTTACTTTCTCTTTCTCTTTCTTTCTTTCTTTCTCTTTCAGCTGCGCATCGAATGAAAAGTGGATGAGTGTGGATGGATGAGGAGAGCGCGATCAAAGATTCCTGATGTTCTTCTCTGACGGATTGTCAATATATATTCGTGTATAACGCGACGATGTCCACCTGCGGAGAGCCTCGATAACGATCGAACTCGACGCCACGTCATGTCTTTTAGCGGATGCGGCCCTTTTCACCCGTGATCGAGAAAGAAGTGGCAGAGCAAGTGATGGATGTGTCAATCTTGATTGCAGCGGTAAATGTGTTTAGCGATAGACATTTGGGGTCTGACATCGTTTCGTACTTACGCTCATGATTAAAAAAATGGTTACTTTTAAATGGCTATTTTAATTTTGGACAATGAATTCTTTCTTCACGTTTTATTTATTACATATTTATTATTATATTTATTTATTATATTTACTTATTATATTCATTATATTTACATTCAATATTTATTGAATTATTTAAATACGGTTATTTATTATAGAAATGAAAGTAAATACTATTATTTTTATTAGTTGTTTGATTAAATATTTTTTTTATAATTTTTTATACATTTTATACTTACTTTATAATAGTAAATTATTTTGCTGAGTATTGAATTTGTGTTACTTTATACTTTTTATACTTACTTTATAATAGTAAATTATTTTGCTGAATATTGAATTTGTATTAATAATTTATTATTTCGTTAAATAATTCATATGGAAGAAAAGAGTAAAATTTTGGAATATTTGAGTTTAATTGGAATATTTTTGATATTTCATTTAGGAATATAATATATTTTAATTTTATATTATATTATATATTATTTAGTTTTTCTAATGAAAGTAATTTATTCATATAAAATTCATCATCGTAAGTGTATCATTTGTAAATTAAATAGTGTATCGAATGTAAATTAAAAATTTTGATCTAAATATCATATTCATATTCTTATTATTATTGATATTATAATTAAATAATTTTAAGCACAATCTTCATATCAAGAATTAATAAAATATAAATATAAAATTTTATTTCAAATATACATTTTATATATTTGTAAAATAAATAAGTTATAAATAATTTAAAAATTAAATAAAAATATAAATTAATATAAATGTATAAATCAAAATAAATATTTCGATATTAATAATCAAATTATCAATAAAATGAATTATGTGACTTACAATTACACTTTAGTAATTCTAAATAAAAAAAAAATCATATAATTTAATTTGACATTTAATAATTGTATTATTCAATGCAATTGTTTTGAAAAATAAAATGTACTCAATATTATATGAAAAATTAAACTGAAACAAAAACAAAAAAACAAAAGTCTAGAGTGACTACTCTAATATTCGATAATAAAATAATTTAATATATATATTGTAAAAATATTAAATTTTTCTTATGGTTGACAATTAAAATTTTAATTACATTTATTTCATTTATAAAACTACAATAAATGTTAGATATATGTCTAAGAATCGAATCCAAATTGTGTAATTATTAAATACTGGTATTGAAATTTAATTGAATATAATTTGACTCAGAATTTCCTTTCTATTCTAAAAAAAATCTCAAAACTCGAATTTGCATTTTGCATGAAATAGTAATATCGAAATTTAATCTTAATATGGTTAGATCAAAGTTCTTTTTCTATTTTAAAAAAAAATATCTTAAAAATCAAGATCTAAACTTTGCACTTATAATAGAATTAAATTTAATTTTAACGATTCGATTAGAGTTCAAAGTTCCTATTCTAGAAAAATGTCAGAATCTGAACTTTGCACTTATGAAATAACGATATTAAAATTTAATAAATTATTAATATATATTAATATATAGCTCAATCAAAACTCGGAATTTTCTTTCTATTTTAGAAAAAAATCTTAAAAATTGAACTTAAAATACATTATTTAGAATAATAAAATATTGAAAAATTCTATGATTGAACTCTGATTATCTTTTCGAAAAACAATAAGTGGAAGAAATAGAGAATCAAATGTCATAAAAATAAATATATTAATAATATTCATATTGTTTCAAAGTGATCCTTTCAATAATAAAAATAATTACAAAACATTTATGACATAATAATATTTTTATCTAACATTTACTCACGATATTAAATATTATTAAAATTAGCAGAAATTAATTCGAAAATTTTTTTCATAAGAATCATATAAACCACTTCATCCTATGCAATTCCAATATTTTCAATTTTTAATTTTCATATAATACAATAAAACATCGAACGCTCGAGACCTAATTTAATTGAAAATATTATTACCTATGATAACAATGTTATAGAATAGATTAAAAAATAGATTAAAAAAATTTTAATTTGAATGGGATAAAATGGCTTAAATAAACAAAAATAAAAGATAGACAAACTCGAATACATTGACAATTATATATGGACGAATTCTAAATATCGTAATTATATGGACCGAAAATGCAAAACAGATTAAGCTTCAAGCCACATTTCGAAGGCAAAGAAATTCGAATTAACATGGCAGAGAAAGAGAGAGAGAGAGAGAGAACGAGAGAGAGAGAGAGAGAGAAGAGAAAGTATAACGATTTCCACCTTGAACATACGCTTCCCTCGTAAAACTGATCTTTAAGATGTGTCAAACACGAGCTTCGCATAGATCAGGAAACGGAGTTTAATGCGAATTCGCAGACAAAAGAATGGGCCACGGACACGAGAAAGGGAGATTCCTTCGAGAAGGAGGAGATTTATTTCGTGGGAATGAATCAGGTGCAACATTTCTTTTTATCGACCGAGATATAATAATACTTGATGCTGCGTAACGATTAATGAAGATATCATATTAATAGATATCATGATTTGGAAGATGTGGAAAGAACATGGAGATGGTAGAAGACGAATTTCAATTGGTTTCTATCTAATTGAATTGAAATAGTTAAAGAGGTGTCTGGAAGAAAGAAATAGCGACATAATATTACAACAAAATATCTTCTGATTTTCAATGTTTCTCGAGAATTTGTAATATATTCAAATATATATATTCAATATATACTTATTCATGTAGATTTAATATTTTTTTTTCTTAATAACATATGTAAAAGGAGATTAAATAAGAAAGTTGATAGTTGGTATTTTTTTTTCTACAAATTTAATTTATTCATGTGAAAAAATGAATGTAAGAATGTGAGAAAAATCATAGCTCATATATGATGAAGTATATAGAAAAAATTTTATTTGAAGATAGTAGAATTTTTATATATTTTCCGCTAAATTCAAATCTGTCTATTACCTTAGATTTAGAAAATAAATGGATAATCGATCGATCAATTACAAAAATATTTTAATGATACTAATTTTTCCAATTGCGACGTTTAATATTTAATCTTGTGAAATCAAATTTATAATCATATAATTTTTTTTTCAAGATATATTGCATTGAAGTTGAGAAATAGTGAAAATCATTGGAATATGCTATCATTTTATCTTGTATTTTATAAAATTCATGAGAAAATATAAGAATTATTTATTATTCGAATTTGTATAAATGAAATGTATATTATTTTATAAATAATTTATGTATATTAATATTATAAATAAGTTACATAAACTAATTAAGTATTTTATCTCTTCAAAAAGATTTTAAAATTTATTTGCAAACATCATCATTTCAAGTAATCTATTTTTTTTCTCATTTAAATTAATTGATTTTTTCTTATTTTTATTTTCGCTAAAAATTGTTCAAACATTAATTCAGAACATTATTATACATTTATGCGAATATTTTATCTTTCAAATAAAATTTGAAATTATATAAGTATAAAGATCATTATTTCAAATAAATTTATTTTTTTTATTAATTAGATTATTTAATTGTTAATTACTTGATTTTTTATTTCAAAATTAGATACTTTTATTTCATGGTTTAGAGCATTATCATATTTATAGGCAAATATTTGTGAAATTCAACTTACATGAACTCCCATTAACTGAATGAAAAATCACAGTTAGCGAGTATAATTAAGTGGATTTTTTATTATTCGATTGACCTACTTACATGAACTCGTTTATTCCCCAGACAGGTTCATATAAATAGAGTTTTATTACTGGATATTAGATTCAGAGATGAAAAATCTTTTCTTAACAAAAAATAACGAGTATTTATATTTATATTTGAAAATATTTATTTTAAAAAAGAATTCGTGTAAATATCCCCAGATTTATATCATTAAGGTTGAACATAGGTTGAAGTAACGTTGTTAAGTATCGCTTGAGGGGACTTGGTCAAGAAATAAGGGGTAGTATCTGATTCAACGAATAGCGTATAACCCTCCTCTCTTGTGCAATCAAATATCAGGGGTGCGTTCGATAGAGATTATCAGGAAAATTGCGATACGAGTGAATAGAGTAGACTTACACGTGTAATACCTGGGAATATTAATTTTATGACTCAGCATGATAACTTGAACGATATAAAAACGAAGTGACGAGAAATACAAGATATGATAAAAAAGGAAAAAGGTTATGGATTTAAAAATTTTACTTATTAAAGTTATATAAATTTGGTCATTATGTCTTTTGAAATATAATAAAATATCGATTATTTAAATTTCAATATTTAAATTATTTGTGAATAATATGAATCAGGACAAGTCGGATATATGTATTTAAGCTAGATATGTTCTTTTTATATAATAATATAATGTGTATAAAAATTATTTGATTTCTAATTGTTTCATATATTCATAAATTAGATTTATGAAATCTTATTAAAAAATAAAAAAATTATTTCTTTTACATGATAAATGTTTCAAAGTGATCTCAATTTATTTGTATTTAATTTCTATTATATTTGTAACTTGTGAAATTTTTGAAATAGATAATGTAGAACAAAGATATGAAGAATACGCACATATTATGTTTTTCAATGCTAATTTGTTTTTTTAATAGATTTAGAGAATCATGTCTTTTATACGATAAATGTTTCAAAATAATTTCAACTTATGTTTTTATTGTATTTATAATTTTGAATCAAAATAATTAAAAATAGGCAATGAGCATATTATATAATTATTTCGATTTGATAATAAAAATTCGATGATTTTCGAGATCGAATCTTGAAATTTTCTAATTTGTTTTTTGTTTTTACAAATCGAAACCAATGAACTCAATTACAAACAAAAATTTACTAAGACAGTAATATTTTTCCAAAATAAATATTTTTGTAGATTTGAAAAACGGCTTTTTCCTCTATTGACTAAATTTTGACAATATTATCTTTTAATTTGTTTCTTGTTTTACAATCAAAAATGAAATCGAAGAGTAATTTATTTTAAATATTATAAAAATGAATGTTAGGAATGATTATGATTATATATAATTTTAGAATTGATTATTATAAACGACAAGCGTTTTGTTTAATCGATGTATTCAAATTTTTACTAGAAATTATAATTTTAATAAAAATTATTTGATTAAAAAATCATATTATGCAAGTAATTCGTAAATCGAATAATAATTGTCAAATTTGTATGAAAAAAGAATATATATAATCTGCAATTAATCTTGATTTATTAAGAAAGATATATTTTATAAATATAATATGTAAAATTACGTTTCATTAATTTCAAGAAATATAGAAAATATATGTATCATATAATTTTATTACGGACAATAATCAAATAATATCAAATAAAAAATAATATTAAACAAATTAATTCAGATCGAATTCAATGATTCAAAGACGTTCGCAAAGACTTACTCGTCTATCAATCCTTCAATTGTTTTTAATTACTTGTCACAGAACAAAGAAACCATTTCCTCGACGAGGAATCAATTCACTTTGACCATCAAAGACCAACGAAACTATATTATGCCTCGGGTCGAAAGAGATCCATCTGTCTCTTTCTCCATGACATTCGAAACGAAGAGAAAAAAAAAGAGCGAAATGAAAAAAGAAAGTTGGGAAGTAATGTACGAGAGGTCTGGCAAAGGCGTCGGCTCTTTGATCACTGTGTCTCGATGCCTTCAAGTTCTAACGATAAGTAAAACCATCACGAACGAATATCAATGCGGATAATACTTTTTCCCTTGGATTTTTGTATGAATGGCGGTTCATGGCGCGGTATGTCGCGCCGATCTCTTTATTTTTTCGCGGAACGACGAGAAGGACCGGTTTAGTTTCCCTTTGGCTGGAGTTATATTTAATTGGAGAATGATCGTGAATCGCGATACGCTCGAAACGAAAATCTTGTTAACTTTAATCCTTAACAAACAGTCTTCATTCTCGCTTCGTCGAGCACCATTCTACGAACGTTCACTGTTTCTTCTGCATTTATTTTTTCTTTTCTCTTTTTCTCGAGTCGAGTTAATAAATACCGGATTTCTATTTAATTCAATGATAACTTCTGATGTATATTAATGTAAGTCTCCATTTATTTTGTATTAAAGGAGGATATATTTTTAGGTTAGGTTTAATATCGATTTCTTTTTTTTTTCTTTTTATTAGATTAATTCTGCGATAATACATTCAAAATTCTTCAAAATAGTATTAAAGATTTCTATTTCACATGTATCTAACACTATCTAAAAACATTTAATGTTTTTAAATTATTATATTATTATAACTATATTATATATAACTATAACTATATTATATATATTATATATATATATATATATATATATATATATATATATATATATTATATATTATAAATTATATATATTATATATTATATATATTATAACTATATTATATTATTATAACTATTATATTTGTGTTTTATCATCATATATTTGTATGTAGTTTTTATTATACGGTTATGTAATTAATAAAGTATATTAACATATTTATATTTTATTTCGCATAATTATTTATTTATATTATATTATTTATCATTCCATTGATAAAAAATAATTTTAGTTGCAAAGAATCGTTTATAAACTTTTTATTGAAATCGAACTATTATAATTAAAAATAGCAAGAATTATATAAAGAGCATACAATTTAGAGAAATAAGTTATCAGCATTAATGAAATATTTAAAATAAAGTAAGTAAATTTCTATTATAATAATATCAGAATAAGAGAAAAAAAAGATAGATTATTTGATTATTATATAAAATTTACCAATCTTATTAATCACCATTATTATAAAACTTTTTAACTTATGAAAATGAGAAACGTATGAATTAGAATTATTTTAATTGAAAAACAAAATTTTTTGAAAATGGAATATTATATAGTAGAAAATATATTATAAATTAATATAATAAATAAATATAAATGTTATACATATATTTGATATATTTTTATTGCGATTAACGAAACTTTCGAAAAGACATTATTTATAAGATGATTTAATATATAGAATATTTAATATATTTAAACAAACACTGAAGTTTGTTGTATATAAAATATCGCTTTTTTATTGATATAAATAATTGATATAAATAAGTATTATAGTATAAGTTATAAGTTTGCATTTATAAAATAGAAACAAAATTAACGAAGACAGAATCTCATCAATCTTATTCTATCTTTTATTATATCTCGTTTCATCTATAATATAAATTTCAATTGTTTATAATTTAATAAATTGTGATTAATTAGCTTCGACTGATATTTCTGTATATCAACTCTTATGTTTATTTTAAAATCAATTTTCTAAAAATTTCACGAATATATTAATATCTTGTATAATGAAATATTTAAATATTTGAATATATTTGTATATTAATGTATACTAATACATGCTTAAATGTATACACTTTAGCTAATTCATTTTTATTATTGTATCGCAAAATTATTGCCAATATAAAATTTATATAAGATTTTATTTTGAACATTTAATTATATTCAAAAGTTTTTACATATATATGTGTAGTTAATCCTATATAAAATTAACTAATAAGTTTTTTATCAAAACAAAATGAAAATTTTATTGTATGTGAAACATTAGTGAGCCATATTCAATAATATATAAATTAATTTTCTTTAATAATAGAATATCACTTTAAAGATGTCATCAAGTATTAAATTAATATTATTTTATTTTCGTTTTTTTAGATATAATTTTATATCTGACAATGAAAGTATAAAAACTGTTATACAATATTTTTAGATATAAAAAAAACTGATAAAGATTAGAGGATTGATTTCATGCACTCAAAAAAATATTTTATTTCAAAAAATAAATTATTCTAAAAACTACTCTAAAACTATTGTTTTATTAACATTAAATCGAAATAACTATGAAGATTTTTGTGATTGATTATAATTTAAATTAATAAATAAATTTTTTGAAAATATATCAATAAATTTTTAAAAAAATTTTTGTATAATAAACATATTTGATAATGTGAAGATTTTTATTGTGTAATTAGTATTTTTATTCAAATTTATTATTTAATTAAAATAATATTTGAAATATTTTGTATCATATAAAGGAATGAAAAATATTTATTAATAAAAATTAATTAATAATTTATAATCAATATTTTTAAAGTTTACACGCTTGGCAATAATTCAACTTTGAAGGCTTTGTTTTACACAAATTTTGAATACCATCGATACAATATTTCAGTCAGTTTTCAATTATTTTTTTCATGAAATCTAGTATAACTGACAGAATTATTTTCGATATAGGTCATTTTTTTTTATTCTTTAATTTTTCAAATTTTTATCTAAATCAATTTTTTTTTTCTTTAAAATAGTATGATTTTGTTAATTTTTTGAAGTTGGAAAATCGCCACTACTATAATTTAATAAAATTCCGTTCTTTTTCAAATCGTTCGACTGTGCATACCAGAATCATGCCGACATTGGAACTATGTTTGCATTTTATTCGTGCGTGAAAATAAATTTCGGTCACGTTGATATACAATACATATATCGTAACGAAACAAAAGATGAATTATGAAAAACTGCGTGTTTTTTCAAACGATCAAGCAATTAGACATTGAATATTTAAATATGAAAAATAATAAGATATTTTATTATTAATCTTATATTTAATTTCCTCTTGTAAAAAATAATATAAAATATTTTATTGTTTTAGTTATATTTTATTTTTTATGCAATATTTTTCTATTAATAGTTTTATTATTAGAATCGTTTGTAAAAGAAAAATTTGTGTAGAGTGTATTCCTTTGTATATTATTTGTAGTACAACTAGATAATAATTCTTGGTAAAAAAAAAAAAAAAAAAAAAGTAAATCAAAAGAAAAGATAAAATTTTTTTATTAAAGGCTTCATTTTTAAATCAAATTTTGACAAATTTAAAAATTTTTAAATATAAATGAAATTAACTATTTATCGATTAGATAAATAAATAAATTATTGATGGAAATCAATTTTACATGTGAAAATAAGCAAAAAATTGAGAATAAATTTTTTTCATTTGAAAACTAATCTTTAAAAAAATTAAATTTAAAAATTCACTCGATTGTATATAATCAATTTCAACTTTCTCAAAAACGGATTTAAATAAAATTTTATTTTATATTTTTTGTTCTATTTCACATAACTAATAATTCAATCATAATTAGCAAATCATACTTGTGTTTGAAAATTTTTCAAATTTGATCTCTTGAAAATAAAACTCTACTTTTTACAGAACATAAAAAAATTATTAAATTATTATATGTTTTCGATTTCTTCATGAAGAATCATAAGATTTGAATAATAGGATATTCTTTTATATATTCTGTGTATGAAATTCTTTTCTTTGAAACTTATTGTAAATTTGTTGTAACTTATTGTAAATTAAATTAAAATAAATAATTCTATTTCCTTTTATTATTATAAATCTTTGTATCATTAATCCTTTTATTATATATATATATATTATATTACATTACATATATATTTATACATTACATATACATTACATATATATATTATATTACATTTATTACATATATATAAAATATAAATTATTTATAAAATATATATATATATATTTTATAAATAATTTTAATGCAACGCATATACACAATAGATATAAATAAACGAACAATATCTTAAATTAGACAAGTATAATATATGAATAATTGAAACTTTGATTAATATAAAATCATGTCGAGGTATAATCATGACTATTGTAATTAAATGTTATAATTAATACAATAATTATTAATTATCAGATAAACACATTTTTGATTACGATTAAATCGATAATATAATTTGCAATAATAATATCATGTATATTTTGTGAGAAATACATATTTAATATTTACATAGTTTTGGAAACATAATCGAAACAAATTGCTTATTTACTTTAACATTAACTACGCAGATATAATTTGCTTTTAATATAAATCCCATCTCAAACATTTTACTCGATAATCAGTTTGTCTTTGGTACATTCATTATTATTGCATGTGAGAGAATAATCTCTCGATAGAAAATAAATTGACAATTATATATTATACATATATTAGAAACAATATTAAACATACATTAGAAAAAATAAATATATTATTTATTATAAATCTTCTAGATTAAATAGAAAAATTAGAAATATATAGATATAAATGTTACGTACGTAATTCGTTAATTAATGTTCCTTCGCATCGAGATATCTCGATAATATCTCCATAATATCCCCTAAACCATTTACGTGTATACACACATAGGAAGGACATTACGTTATAATATCTCGTTCAAAGCATATCATAATGATATTGTATAATGAGATTTCATCCATTCTATAACAAGTATTAATGACAAATGTTAAAGACAATTTACCAAAAACGCTCTTAATTACAATAAAATTAAAAATATAATAGATTATTATCCAACTCTATTCTATCTAAATAACGATATATGTTTTTCGATAATTATCTTTCGAAAAATCGATATTTTTTCTTAATAAAAATTTTGCAGGGAGGAAAGGAGATCGACTGAAGACGAAATTGAAGAAAAGATATTTTAAAGGGATCCGCCCAACTCGAGATATATCGAGAAACTCAGCAGAGAAGTAAGTTACGCGGTGTGCAATTTTAATTTGACAACGATTAAGGTCGACAAGTTGGAGGCTCGGACTCGAAAAGCTCGGAGAGCATTCTCGTAAATTTTCCATACTCGACGGAGGCCGGTTGTGCCGTACCACGCAAATAAGGGTTGCTAAGAGCAACGGCAGGGTGTAAAAGTACGGCCCGGCAATAAACGTCTCAACCCCTGCCCGTGTGGCTCGTCCATCCCTTAAACGACCCCGTTTCGTGCCAATGGCCGCGTAACGTTCCATTCGATGAACGCGCGTTACGCAAAGACGATAATCATTGTTTCAATACGCGAATACAAATCGGATTGTTCCTTTGTTCTTTTTTTTTTTTTCTTTTATTCTTATTGATGTCAATTTCGAACATTTTTATATTGGACGAATTGTACCTAGGCATATTTATGAAATAACACTATATATAAAATGATATATATCACTTCTAACGATATATTATTTACTTTAAAATTATTTGAAGTAAATATTTTTGATAATTTGAAATAGTATTTTGAGTATAATATTATTATATATAATATTATTTGTAGAGTGTTAATGTGTTTGTGAAATATCTTTAGAGAATCAATTTTAGAAATCAAAATAAAATTGGTATACAAAAAAATTGAATTATTAATTATTAAATTATAAGCAATTAAAGTTTGTGTGAGAGGAAGCGAAATACAGATAGATTCCATTGCCTTTATTACCGTTGCAATCAATTATGTTCTAACTTTACTTTATTTCATTTAAATTATTTATAATTTAATATCTAATTAAAATTATTTATAAATAAATCTCAAGCGATATTTTTGTATATCAATTTTTATGTTTTTTTATATCGTTAGAATTTACCTTTTATTCTATAGATAACTTATAAAGAGATATTACGATAACTTATAAATGTACTATTCTTGTTAGTTTTTTGTGATCTTCGAAAAAAATTATCAAATATCAAATTGAAAGAATTTAGCTAAATTATTTCATTTATAAAAATAGATTCGGTCGTAATTTTAATCATCTTGACTAATATAACTAATATGACTAATAACGAATAGTAGAAATATATAGTCTAAGAATAAATTAATTCATCATATTTTCTTAAATTATGTTTTTCTTAAATGTCTGTAAATTCAAAAAATTGAGAATTTTATACAATATTTTGATATAATATTTTTATTAATATAATATATAATGTTCGAGCTAAAATATTTTAGATTTTAATTTTGAAAACTAAAAAAGGAAAAAACACTTGAACAATTTTTCAAAAATATGCCAAGAATATATTAACATCCATATATATTTTTAAATAATAGTATTAAAAATTTACGAGATATCCGAGATAAAATATTTCAAATATTTTATTATTTCTTATTTCCATTTCAAATCAAATTGATTTAAAGTGAAGAATGATTATATAATAAAATAGAATATTTTATTTTAATAAATATTCCAAAATATTTTCGGACATTTTGAAAATTTAAAGCAATAAGAAAAATAATTTTGAATATAAGAAATGATTTTTCAAAAATAGTGTAAAAAATCAATCATTAATTACCATTATTTAAAAATATGCTGTATTATATTAATATATTATCATTAATATTAGTATAGGAAAAAGGAAATGTCCTATCCAAAATTATTTATAACTATAAATAGCACATATAAAAATCCAGATAGTTTCGTTACACATTAATTATTCTAAAAATGAAACGTGGTGTGTAATAAAGAATTTCTATCTAACAGAATAAAATATGATGATAGAAAACTAATTCAAGTATTACTACGTTCATTAATATATGAAAAAATCATCATTTAAATTTCATTTTAATAGATTAAATTTTTATTTCAAAATTACATAAGTCCATCATTCTATTTGAAAATATTCTCAAACATGAACACTTTTGTCTCTTCAATCACTTCACAACGGAGAATTCATTGCATGTCGATGTGTCCAAGCAACTTCTCATTTAAAACGTACACTAGGAAGCGAATTGAATCGTGGCTCGCATAAATATGGCTCGATCGATCGGTCGGAAAAAAAAAAAGAAAAAAAAGAAAAAAAAAACAAAGAAATAACTTTACGCTCAGGCAAATAAATGTAAAAAACTATGCGTGTCCAATGTGCACCGTATCCAAATAACCAGCGGCTTCCCAGACTAAAATATACGAAAATCGGCGCGATTAAAACGCGCGCCGGTGAGCGGACAGGTTTTCCATTGAAACGTTCTCAACCTGCATCGGTACACGTTCAGAAAAAATTAATCCTTCGAAAACACGATCGAACGATACATTATAAAAACTGATTGGTTTCAATTCGTTTCATTTACATATTTCTTGGAAATATTTAATGATGATATTAATTCTAGGAAAAACGAATAAAATTTTTGAATCTGGATGGAACGTCGATGGAACGTCGATCGAAGGCAATTGTAAGAATATTTTAAATTTTATATTCTATGATAAAATAATAGAGATTGGATTATTATTTTTATTATTTTTTGAGATAGTGATGTAAATAATATTTAAAGTTCAGATTTTTATAAAATACAAATATATATAAAATATATAAAATATAAATATGATATATAAATATAAATATGTTAAAATATACAAAATGGATATGGATATGTAAAAATTATATGTAAAATACATGTAAAATTAGAAAATCATCGTATTTTTTGTATCATGAAAATTTATTATAGTTTTTATATAATATTTTAATATTATTAATTTTATTAACTATATTTCGAATAACTTACATTTTTCTTGCATTTTTCTCTTTTTTTCTCTTTTTTTTTCTTTTCTTTCTTTTTTATTGAATTTTCATTTCAATTGTTTTTCGTGAATTCACAACATGGTAAAAGAAAATTTAAAATAACTTTTTTATTTGAACTAAAATTAGACCTTGATATGGTTAAAGCATTTCGAAATATTAATTTAATATTTGTTTATGAAAGGACAATGATTAAATCTATAAAAATTTTGATAAAAATTATAATTAAAGATAAAACTATTTTATTATCATTTTTTTTTTATACATATAAATATATATGTATAAATGCAATTCTATTGCAATGTACTTATATCATCAATATAATAAGTATATGTGTTGAATATATAATAAGTATAAAATATTATAAATTGAAAAATATTAAATAATATTATCAATAAATATTTATTACCTATTAGTTTTATGATATAATTTCATATTTGATGAATAATTAATAATTTATATATCAATAATATATCAATGCAATATATCGATGCAATGAACAGTATGCAAAAAATGTGTAAAATAAAATACATTATTTTAGAATCTTCAAATCATAAAACAAATTTTTATTTTAATCCCATTTCTTTAACTATTTTTTATAAGAATTTGCATTTGTATAAATATAAATAACATGAACAAATATAATTTAGTAATATTTAAAAAATTAATCAATGAATAGATTGTTGCGAAATATAATATTGATCTATTTCATTTTTATTTTATCGTAATATTTATTGATAGTTTTCATTTGAAATAAAAAGTTTAAAATATCTTTTCTTATTTTTTTTTCTCTTTATATTAAGTGTAATTAGATTAATTTTAAGAATTTTCTAAAATTTTTTTTAAAATAAATTATATTTTTGAAACACAGTTTCATGTTTTAAAAAATTAGAGGATAAAAATTTTATCTTTTGTTCAATAAAATCTTTAATGAAAATTTTATCTTTTGTTTCAATAAAATTTTTTCTTTTGCAACATGATAAAATATGAATGAACAATGAATGAACAAAATATGAAATAAATATCGAAATAACATTCAATACTTTACACTAATTAAATTAATTAAATTAAGTATATCTGATAAATCATGTTTATATAAAAGCTGATTTTGAAATTAAAATTAAAAACGAAAATTTAACCTATCAAAACAAAGATTACCATTTAAATAATATGTAATTTTATAGTTATTAAAAAGATTTTTTTAGAATATTCAATTTATAAACTTTCATATTTTTACCTGAATAGCCAATAATTATCTTGTCAAGAACTTTGTAGTCACGTTAAGAGTTTCAGATTATGCCTAGTTTCTTCACTGTAAAGTAATAATTAAATTTTAGTATTTCTCGAATAACTTTAAAGCGATGTATTTTAACAGAAGAAAAAAAAAATCACACGATTATAAATCAAATTTAATTTTATAAGAAAATAGCATATGACAAAAATCGATATATTTATTTATTTATCTCCAAAACTTAATATGATAGATAATTTTTGTAACCAGATTCCAATCCATTTCCGATATAAAAATATGAATGTAATTTCCATTCTAAAATAATAAAAATTAATTAATAATAAAATCTTAATTTCTATTATATCTAAGATATTGTTTTATTACATCTATTTTTCATGTAAACAAATCGAATTATGGATAATATTTTGTTGTTATTAAGAAAAAGATATTTATATACATATATGTAGTACTTAATGCAGACTCCCGATTTAATTTACAACTTCGCCATATCATGACACATAGTACAAATAAAACATTTTTGTCTCTGTCTGAAACTTGTACATTATTAGTTTTAAAAGTTTTATTCTGTTTGCATAAATATCACATCCTTAAGCGTTACATAGAAAATGAAATTCATGACCCTATAGCGGCAATAACTCTTCCATTAAATTACATTTCTTTCTTCCATTTTATCTTTATTAAAAATATTTTTATTAGAGTCCATGTTTGGGATCAGTGGTATATAAATTTCTTTTGTTAACCATCTGGTCGCTTGAGATTTAACCATCAACTTGTGTACCAAGCTGGAATAAAATGAATGCTACGCATTTAGCGTGGTAATATATTACTTACAAGGCATTGCGGAGAAGATTCCGCTTTTAATCCTCGACTGGAAAGTAAACTACTTGTTACGTAACGGCCAGACCGAGGTTAATTTAACTGCAGCGAGGGAAAAAAAAAGAGAAAAATAAGTGGATTACACGTCTTAACCAACGGATTCAGAATGTAATGTTGTATATTAAAAAAGTTAATTACGTTACAACATGTTTTTCTTAATCATTCGATCATTTTTATCGAATATTTAAACGCGAGATATCGAGTACTTTGATCCACTAATGGGTCAATTATAAATATTCGATACAAGTTTCTTAATTATGTAGTTAAATACAAGTTGTTTCTTCTATCGATATTGTTTATTTAATCATGTGATTATGATTGTTTTTGGAATCAATAATCAATATTCTACTATAATTGATTTACGGTTTATAGTACATATTTTATAATTACAAAACTAATCTACAGATAAAGATTTATGTATTTACGAAATTATATGTATATATGTATCTATATAATTTTGTATAAATAGATATTAACTAATTAAAATCAAATATCTATAAGAAATAATAATAAATTTTTGGTATTCCTTTAATATTTTCATCAATATATTTTTTAAATTTTTATAAGTACAATAAGATCAAAAGGGAGTAAAGAATTTTTTTTATCCAATTTAAATTATGTTGTGCTTAATTTTATTTTAATTACAGAAATCTTATAAATATATTTGTAATATATCGCTTTTTTACTCGTTTTTTTCTTCTACATTCAACGAAAAATGAAAACAAATTTCGAAATATCATAGAATAGAACATATTAGAAATAAGAATTATAATACTTTTATTGGATTTTGCAAAAAATTCGAATTTGTTACAGTTGTTAAATATCTATTGTTCTTAAAACTTTCTAACTATTATAGTCGAAACTATTATAGTATTATTTTAATTAGAAAAATATGATATATTCAAACTTTGAATTTCATATCAGAAATAAAAATTAATATTATCTCATACAATTAATTTGTTTTAATTTCATCTTTTTTGACACAAATGTTTTTTTTATATTTCCATGTGTTATTTTCAAAAATCATTGTTCTGATTTTCAAAATTTATCATTCAATGTGCGGATATCTATGAAATATATTAATTTAATCGTGAGTAAACACAAATAACATAATACAAACACTTTAACATAATAAAGTTCTTCTATATTTTATTATTTTTTTTTAGTTCTCCTTTTAATTCTTTTAAATTCAAGTATCTTTTTTTTTTCTAAGTTTGGTTCTTTTTTAAATTTTAAAATTCTTTTCTTTCTTTTTTTTTTTTTTACATTTAATATAATAAAATAACTTTCTAGTCTTAATAAAAACTATATTTTATTAAAACTAGAAAGACTAGAAATAATTTTGATAAAATTAATGTTAATTTTTATTGATACAGAAAAATAATTATATGTATATATATATATATATATTTTTAATTATTTTCATATTATTTTAATTATTTTAATTATTTCTTTAATATTATATATATAACTAGATATTATGGTTTGTGTATTTATAAATCATTAGTTAGTATTCATATCATCATTTATATAATAACATGTACTTAATAACAATAATAATAATTGATTTATTATTATACTAAAATTATCAATTTAGAATCCATATAATCAATATTATAAACAAATGACACAAATTATTTTTTACAAATCATTTAATAAACGTATAATCTGATGTTTGAATTTAATACTTCAAATTTTATAATCACATTTTACGAATCTTTTTTCAAATAACATTCAATCTCTCAGAATGGTGTCATTAGTATCAATAAAAAAATTCAAGTTTTCTAATCATTCTTAAAAATAATAATCAAGCCATTTTATTCATTTCTATCTTATTTCGATTTTTCATCTCATTCCAAAAAAAAACAACACAATTGATAATATACATTTCTTTTCTTCATAACGAACTAGTTTTTTTTTTTTGCATATCCTCGATAAAAATCGTCGAATCGGCAAAAACACATTGTTCGTCAAATAGCCAGTATGTAGCATCTCAGAATACGAAGAAAAGGAAGCTGAACGGTCGAAAAGTACGAAGAATAGCATATGATGAACCAATGATAATATGCAAGTAGAACAAGCAAATGATTGCTCCAACTGAATCCCGAGATCACGTCACGCGTGTAACCGGAGAGAAAGGAGGACACTATAGAGAGAAGGAGGTCGAATGACAACAATAATTCACCCCAAGAGAATCCTTCTGGCACGATCGTAGTATCGCTTGCTCTATTTATGTCGTAGTTTGACTCTACATCATTGTATGTAACGGTGCATTTATTAGCGATAGGTCATGATGCTTCTTAAGTGGTATCGATCCTTAGATCCTTAGATCCAAAGAATTATGAGAATGCATGATTCTCTGGTCATTAAAAGAGATCGATAGTTATTAACCTAATATCTATGTATGACAAATGTAAAAAGAAATAATTTTTTATGTTATACTCATCAACATAATTTATTTAAACACTTTTAAAATAGGCAATACGATTAACAGATTAATACTTATTTGATTAATTCTTTATGATTATTTTGAAACGAAATTCGAATAATTAAAGAATCGAAATGATGTTGAAATATATTTTTTCTCTCTATATTTGATCATCTCTTGAGGTATTCAGAAAAAAATTTTCATAATTAGTAGAGTAAATCACTAATTATTATCACCTCAAATATCTTCAATATTATATGTTAGAAAAAATCTTATTAGATAAGCAATATTTGTAGAAAGGAGTTCACAAAATTTCTAAGATTTGAAATATGTTCAGTGAAAAATATGAAATAAAATCATTTCGGTCAGAAAGTTGGAAATTAATAAAAAAATTTTCAACTTTATATTTTAGAGAAAATGTTTGAAATAATAATTATCAATTTCGATGCAATATTACAATTTTCCAAGCGTTGACTTTAAATATATTTATCTATTTGTATATTTCGTTTCTTATTGTACTATATAATATCATTGCTGATATTTATCGTATTTCTTCTGAACAAAACTTTATTAATAAGATATTTACAAAAAATTTAAAAATTTTAAAGTTTAAAATTGTAAAAATAAATATAGATAATAATTATAGTAAGTTAATGCAATCTTTAATCTGACAGAAAACGATGCAATTATATGAAAATATAATAAATTAAACGTAACCTAATTTAATCTATAATCTATTATTTTTACTCTTTTATTAAATTAAATTATAAAATAATCTCATAATCTAAGTTTTAAGTAAATATTTCATACCACGATGAATTGTGTAGTACAATAAACCTAATTTAATCTAATCTATAATTTATTAATTTTTCTCTTTTATACTTGAAACCAAAATTTTAGTAATTAAATGTAATTTTAGTAAGTTAAATGTAATAAGTTAATTATACAATAAACTAAAATCTAATCTAATTTAAACTTATAACGTATTCATTTTTCTCTTTATTATTATTAGAATAGGATATATTGTATATGAATGATCATTGGATTATGTTAGAATAAAATTTAAAGAAAGATTTTCAATAATACTGAACAGAAACTAAAGGCAATGACAATAACATATATAAAGAGAGAGAGAAAGAGAAAGAGAGAAAGAAAGATAGCGAAATAGATGAATAACTCTTTTTTCTCGAAATAAATACTCGAGTAAATTGTTTAACAATCATAATAAATATTGATATTAACTCCATCATAATATTTATGCATCATGATTCGATAAAAGATTAAAGACTAACCAATAACAATGAAGAGGAATGGCATAATCTTGTGCTTCCACGGTCGACAGCTGCGTTCGATTGGATGATAAAAATAAATGGGCTAATCCACAGCGGCTAGGCTGTCGAGTCGATATGCCATTTTGACAAGTAGAGATGTCTCCATCTACTTTAGGGAGAGCATCTTCCAGAACCTCTTTGTTGAAAGATAATAAGAACCGCATGCCAAGCACGAAGAGTATGGCACGTCGTTAAACGGGCTGCTCAACTTCCTCCAAGAATTTTACTCTCTTCTTCTTATCCCGGACGCGGAAGAAGCGATGCCTACTCTATCAACGATGGATCTCGACGAAGGACTTTGAAACTCCAATCGGTCCTCGTTATTACTTTTATCGGGATTTATCCTATTATTTTTTTCCTTCTTTTCCTTCTTTCCTATTCTTAGATGGAGTGTCAAATGGATGAAGAAGACTATGATCGGTTTTGTCTAGTGACAAGCTAAGGGAAAAAATGAAAGTAATCGGATTCTTGCGAATATTGAACATCTGCTTGAGGAATTATTGAAGTACAAATGAATTGGATTTTGCAAGACACTTAAATAAGATTGAAATATTGAATTACTGATAAAAGAATATTATAATGAAATTTAATTAGTAAATATTTGATAATTAAGAAAGCTTTATTATTACATGTATCAGACATATGGTATATACATATTTAAATAGGAATGTATTATATGTTTGAAATAAAAAAGAGTGATTCCAGAAATTAAATCAAATTAAAGTATTGATATGTAAGAATATTCATCTAAAATTTAATTCAAAACTTATTTTTCAAATTATAAGTAATTTAAATTTGCATTAGATGAAGTGATTTTTTATTATATTCTCTTTTTATTTTATTCAATTATATTATCTAATACTTATAACTTGAAACATAAGATTCAAATATTTGTATTTTTTAGCATTATTTTTTCAGATTTCAATTCTTAAATCAGTTTCGCTCGAATATTTTATATATTATATAAATCATTTTCATTTCTTAAATCTTAATTGTTCTGTATATTTCTAATTCATTGTTACTCATTAAA
The DNA here is from genome assembly GCF_003254395.2 of Apis mellifera. Taxonomy (NCBI): domain Eukaryota; kingdom Metazoa; phylum Arthropoda; class Insecta; order Hymenoptera; family Apidae; genus Apis; species Apis mellifera. Next base: position 3,861,447 of record NC_037648.1, read on the forward strand.
TAATTGAATAAAAAATTAAAATTAAATTCGTATTTATCCATTTATTAAATAATTTATTTAATTTTACAAAATTTCTTGCATATAAATATTAAAATATTATAATATTAATATGAATAAAATTTAAAAACGAAAAAAAGAAAAATGACATTCTGATTTTTATATTAAATAAGAAAAAATGATTTTCTTGTTCCTTGAGAATCTTACTATATTTTAATAAATAAAATTCTAATTATCGTGACTACTTTTAATTTACTTTTAATTAAGACATCTCGATATAAATATAAAACTTATAATTCAAACTATTCAAAATCGTTTTTCTCAAAATTATAATTTTTTACTTATGTCATCATTGCAATAAGTGTGTGTATCTGTAATAAAATTTTATCGAAAGGAAAAAAAGAAAAGATTCATCTTCATTAAGCGCACTCCGTTGCAACGTGTCACGTACATGGGTACAAATTTCACGCGATATTAAATTTTGTGCAAAGCTGATGGTTCGGCAAATCGTCTTAGGCGGGAAGTAACGCGATTACGCGAATTGAGGGACTTAAGTATAACATCCGTGGCCGTAATCCATCGCGGAATCGTTCGTGCAGACCTTAACGCCTTCCTGGTTCCCTGCTAGGAATTCTTAGCCTGTGATTAATTCGTCAAAGGGGGGGAGGGGGGGGGGCGTGACCAGTTGTGCTAGATCCGTGGAATGGCTTTATAAATGGGTTCAACCTCTCAACCCTTCCTCCTCGCCTTCACGATGCGACGTTTCTTCCCCGCGTTCGTTCTCCAATTATACGCGTGAGCATGGATGTCGTACCAATTAAGTAACACGAGCAAACAATGACGTCGAAAGCAACGCCACGAGCTGTCCTACATTCGTTGAACCGGTTTCGTCTTCGTTGTTGCATGTTCTCTTCAGTTTTTGTAACTTTTTTTTCTGTTTCTTATCCTCGTTTTATATTTTTCTTATTCTTTTTTTTTCTTCATATTTTACGTTGTTTACGTTGTTTTTTTTTTTTTGGAAAATGTTAATAATGTTGGATAATTTCCAAAGGATTCGAGGTTAAAATTTTACAATTATCGAATAGAAGTATTGATTTTTAATTCTGATATGTATATATATATATATATATATATATATAAAGATATCGGATTGAAGGAAAAAATTAAAAGTATCAATTAGTTATAATATAACAATAATAAATAATAAAATATCTGAATTAAAAGAAATTAAAGTGAATATTCTGTATTAAAGTGAATATTTTGTAACTATAATAAAAAATTCATAGTTGAAATTTTGCAGTTATCCAATAAAAGTATTGATTTTTTAATTATTGAATTATCTATAATTTAACTGAAATTCAAGAGTGAATAATATTGTTAAAGTTTTTAATTAATTATAACAATAATAAATAATAATAATATTTCAATTACATCAAATATTTAATATATCAACAATTTGAAATCAAAGTTTAGAATATTTTACAAATATTAATTTCTATTCCGATATATAAAAACGCGCACTGAGTTTGCTTTTATTTTTTGTAGAAACATAAAAAAGGATAGCGAATAAAAGAGAAAGAGGATTGAGAGTTTGAGTGTGGTTAAAAAAATACATAAAAAAACGAATAAAAAAAAATAGATAAAAATCAATATTACTATTCATTCCTTAAATACACGAATATAATCTAAATTATATGTTTTGTTTTCTTTTAATAAAAAAAAAATATTAGAATTAAATAGATCCATTTGAAAAAAATTCCATAGCAGTATTATTATTATTTTATTTGATATTTTATAAAAATAAATTTCTTACACAACTAGCTTGTCAAAGAAAATCATCTTTAGTGAACATTTTCTATTTATCATTAATTGGTTTTATATTTATGAAATATACAAACTTTTCGAACGATTGAAAAATCAAAATTATAAACAATCAAACATTATTATATTGCTATATTGAAATTATACACAAACAATAAAAATTCTTGGTAAAATAATCCGTAGCTAAAACAAAAAATAATTAAAGCAACCCTCTCGAGAGTTACAGATATCCAAGGCAAATCCGCGTATTAAATCATTAAATCCGGATACTAAATCATGAATTTTTTGGATTTACGCCGTAGGTCGGTTTTGCACTTATAAAATATTCACAGTACTCGTTCAAGCAAACGTCCACGGGAAATTGTTACGTTTATGCGCTCCAAATTACATTTACATATCGTCGAGAAAGGATGCCTTTCGTTGCTATCAGTGAGTATTTACTAACTTTTCAAAAAGTTGCTCGACAATGTCGAACGAGGACGCGGCCAAATTCTATATTATTCAATCTATTCAAAAAGATTAAACATTATATAAAATCTTATTCTTTCCCTTTTTTATTCTCTCTTATTATACTTTCCATAAAATATCCCCTTCCTTCCTAATGTTCCGCATCCATCACCTCTATTTTTTTCTTTCATCCTTTTCCTTTTTCACATTTCACCTTTATTTCAAATCCTAGTTATTCTTCATCCTTTTTATTTTTTCAATCTCGTCTTTCTTAAAATTCTGTGTATCAAAAATTCGTTGCATCTATGTCTTAGAATTTGAGCGCACATTTATTTGAGGTAGAAAAGACAATAATAACAGATAATTATTTGAAATAATGAATTATTTCAAAATACTTTATTATTTTTATGCGAAGATAAATAAAACGAGAAAATTAATTTTATTTTGGATTTAATTGAAACAAATTATCTTCAAATTACTTTACTCGAGTAAAATAAGAATCTAATATAATAAAATATTTAATTAAATTACTTATTGAAGTTAGAATACGAAAATTTTTATAGTTTAGTCGAATTTGCTTTCATTGTTCTCACTTCATCAGAAAGATATGGATATTGTGATAAATGTATCATTATAGCAAATGGAAATATCTTTATGATGGCATTATAGTATTATATTTCAGAAGAACTTTCTTTATATTTGGATGATTTTATAATATTTTCATTTTTTGGAATTCAAAAATTTTTCTGAATTTTTGATACAATTGACATTGTTGACACGATAAAATTAGAAAATATTTAAAAAATCATTTCAAGAAAATATTTGATCAAATAAAAAATAAAATTATTTCGTTTGAAAATAATAATATATCCAGATAAACATCCAGATAACATTATTTTAAAGATTATTTTTCAAATATATTCACAATTTTCATTATTGGAATATTTTAATATTCAATATCTGTCAAATATCCTAATATGTTATCATGTTCATTATCTTTAAAAATATAAATAGATATCTTTATCATTAAATTTTCTTATAAATAGAAAGAAATGATTGAAAAGAAAAACGTTTTATTCAAGGGAGAAAAATCTCTGTATACGATAATATTGAAAATATTTCATAAATGAAAGTATTTATGGAATATCAAGTTCAATTCTACATATATTTTTTTTTATAATTATGTATTATATAAATAAATATATTATATTATATCAAAATATTCAATATTATTGTTTTCCGCTTATATGCAGCAATTTAATTTAATGAACAATGTTTTTCACATATTATCAAAAAATAATCCATAATGAATGATTCATTGATTTTTATATTTTTTGTTTAAAAACATTATGACTGTGTACACATTATGAAAAGTGCATTATTTTTATTTTATTTTCTTAAAACATGATGTTAAAATTTTTATCCCTCTAGTAATATAATATAATATACTCTAGTAATATAATATAACTTCGTACAATAATAGCTGAATTTATAAAATAAAAATCACTATGAAATTAATAAGATAAAAAAATATGGAGTTTCATTTTAAAAACACTGAATTGATCTTAATATTATCTAAACGCCTCAATACTTTCTTCCTGTAAAAAATTTTTCTCTTAAAAATTTTTTATTAAATTTTTTTTTGTATTTCTTTCTTTGTGCAACAATTAAAGTAATATAATCTGTTCGAACAATATGTTACGTTACAAATAAATGTTAGACTTTCGATCGTCAAAATTACGAGAGAACTCAGTATAGCGATAACCATTAATTACATTAATTAAATTAATTAATCATTAATTACAATCCCAACACATTTCTTTTCATTCCGTTAATATAAAAATTTAGTTGATCATTTTATTGTTGCGTTCGTTTTAACTGTTCTTATAAAGTCACTTTACAATCGGTCGCTATGGTGACCATAGAGATTAGATTTCTCATTCCTCTAAATTTCTCTAGTCAATCTTTTACTCTATCCAATCCCTCTCTCTCGAGAGCATATATCTCCGAGCAATTGGCTTGAAATCAAATATTTTGTTAATATCCAGATTGTAATATACTTCTTCTGGGACAAATCTTTCTTCAAAAATAAACAAATATCTTTTATTATTATTACGCGTTCTCTCTTTATTTATGTCGAATATTCTATTTAAAATAAGCAGTAATTTAAAGCTCGAATTAGGAAAGATTGTACAACGGATCTTTATAAGAATCATTCTTATATATAAAAAAATTTGTGCTATTTGACAGCATAGAATCCCTGATTTTATAATAAAAATCGTATTTCGTATCATTATCTCGATATTGTCATTAATAAGTTTACTATTTATTTTAAAATGTAGAATAATTCATCTAAGAAAATTCCATCCGCCTTATCCAAACAATCTTGTCTCTCTACAAGTTCGAATAATAAATGTTTTATTATAGAATATTTATATGATTTTGCAACGTTTCTTCCTCTATTTCTCCTTCACCATTTACATATCTCTCTGTTTCTCCACATTTCCAGCTCATTACATGTTTCTGCCGTCTTGCTTTACGGAGTATTAAGCCTTTGCGCTTCAATGATGACTCTCAGGTACCACTACTCGGTAATTTGATGCGATAATTCGAGAGCTGACTCTCCACGACCACTTGGATCGATGCAGCGATTCGAACGGCGACAATATTTATTTATATTTGATTTTTCTAAGTATCGCTTCACGAATAGATTTCTAAGTTCTTTACGTATAATTTTATAATATATAGAATGATATACTATGAAATGGTTAGATCTTTTTAGCTCAAATTATATTATTGTGAATAAAACTACATTTTCAGCGTTAGTTCAAATTTGACAGTCGTGGAAATGGAAATATTATTTTCAAAATTTTTGAGTTTTGTAAGCATGGAATACGGTAATGAAATTAATTCGAGCAAAAATGAGTTTTATTTTTCCTTATTAAATAAGAAAATTATTTCTATTCATTATAGAAATTGACGATAGAGAGAAAGAAAATAGTGATGAAAATAGAGATGTAGTATAAGAAGAATATAGAGTGAATGAAAAATAAGGATAATAGACAGTGACTGTGAGAGTACGTTATTGGGATTATAAGCTTTGCTTCCGATAAAATAAAAAAAAAAGTGAAAAACATCAAACGATATTTTATTGTAATACTTGCCCTGACAAACCGAAGATGCATCTTGGTAATTACGTTATTATTAAATTATACAAAACAACAATATAGATTTTAATATTCAACAAATTTTCTTTCCTTACATGCAAAGATATACAAAATATTAGAATATTAGAATATTAGAAAAGTTTTATACGTTAATTTGTGAAATCATTTTAAGTTAGATAAGAAATTCACCGAACGAGTGCGTATGAAATCGTGTGGAGTTGTTGGTTCGGCCAAGTGAAAAAGGAATGGAAACACTTGGCGCGAAAACTCCACTCTCTCTTCTCTGTTTCGAAGAGAATCAGCCAACCCTTTCTTCCTACAGAAACCACCCATTAGCGAGAAACGAACCGGCTGGTCACGACTTCCAATTACTTCTCGCGGATCTCTCACCTGATTTCGTTTTCGAGCGTGACTGTACGGCGAAGGAATTTCGAATTTCTGACCGCTTTAAAAATTTCATCTTAATTCCTACCGACTTCATGCCGTGCTCCCTCTCGCGATGCAGCTGCATCACGTACCGCTCTAATGACTTCCTGCCCAATACGCGTTTATTTCCGCGGGATCCTCCGATCCGCGCGATTCTCTCCTTCTGCTGACGAACAAATGGGACGCGCGTGCATCGAATTACACCCTGCAATAAGATTCAGCTATTTTTTTCATCGTTTTCCATTTTCACTCACCATCTTTCGCTAACTCTCGAACTCTCGGTTTCACTTGGCATCTGGGACAATCATGGATGAGGATGGTGGACAAGCAAAACGGCGCTGCTGACTTCATGTATTTCGTGTCGTTTTATTGCTGTATTTTGTTGCGTATAGTTTGAATGTTTCTATGCAATGAATATTGAATATTCTCGAAGGATTTGAAAGGAAGGAATTCAAGTTTTGTAGTTATCGAATAGAGATATTGATTCTTAATTTTGATATGGTACAATTGGAATTTGGAATTCGATTATACTTCTTGCTGAACTTTTTGTAAAAGGGACAAGAATTTCATGGCACGTAAAGGAAGTTATTCTCATTAATAGAAAGGAATTTTTTATAGTTTTTTATAAATCATTTTGTATTTTGTATCAAATATAAAGTATCGATTTATATGTTTGTGAAATTTTTTTGGAAAATCGTTTTTAGAAACAAAAAGAAACACGAGCTGCTATATAAAAATTACTTGAAGCTTATTTAGCATTATTTAGTTTATAAACAATTTAAATTTGCGTTAGATGAAGAATAAAATGATTTATATAGACAGAGATCAATAGATTTTATTTTTGTGTATCAATAAGTTCTGTATTTGTTTTGATTTGTAAAATTGTTTCTCTAAATTTGTCCAATAAATATATTAATTGTAAAAATTAATATTTAATTACATTTTCATTAGTATACATGTTTTCATAAAATTTAAATATTTAATATGATTAAATTCTCTGGAGATGAATTCTTATGAAAATAACATTTAATATGACTCTATAAATTTACTCTCTATATATTATCATTTAAAGAAATCAGTTCAGAACTTCAACATAATTTGATTTTTTTATAAAAATATATTTATCATATTCCTGTGATTTTACTAATGAAAATTGACATCTAATATGATACAGTGAAAATGATTTTATATTCATAATAATAAAAACTAAATCCATATAAAGTATATCTAAAAAATAATGAGATTGCTGTTGTAAAATTATAGCAATTTTTCTTTATGAAGAACATATATTATCTTCTTTGAAATAGTTCTCTTGAGAAACTAGACTGGTAGACATGTTATTTTCACAATAACAACGTTGTGAAATATTTCTTCAGAAACTGCTTTCAGTTACAATCTTCTGGATATTGCCCATTATTTTAAAATGATGACACTTGAAATAGTTCTTAATTTTTGAAAACAAAGAAAAAATTCATGCGAATTTAAATCACGGAGAAAGAAGGAAGTTCAATAATACAGTTGGCCAAATTTAATTGGCAAAATTCGTATAACGTTGCTTTATGTCATTGTTTCATTTCTGTAACACTCTTATAAAACTCGTTGCCAAATCGCCTATAATATTCCAATCGAATTGAAATTGATACTGCAGATAGAGCAGAAATATTTATTTCGAACAGTCTGGAGATGTTCTAGAGAATTCGAATGAATCTCTTATTTTCTAATCCTTTACATTTTCACATATATCTAACTACCTTTATCATTCTTTTCATTTATTATTTATTCTTCTTTCTTTCTTTTATCAAAGTATTTGCAAAATTTAAAATCTCGAATTAAACTATAAGATTGATCCACTGCTATTTACGAAAGCAATATTATATTTACAAATTTAAATATTTAATAACGTGAATATTTAAATATAATAGAATACCGTGAACAATGTTTAATGAACAAAGCAAGAAGGACTAATAATAAAATATATATAAAAATAATTTCTACAATATTTCTTTTTACAATATCAAATATCTTCATCTCGAATTTCGATCACGCCAATATAAAGAAAAAGAGGTAATCCATAATACAATTTACCGAAAGAAGAATCGTATTTGAAATCCTGGATTCTAGAGGATTGTAGCGTAATTAATCAACTTGCCTTGGCCACCTGGTACGTGACCTCTTTTCTATCTTAAAAACAGGAATCGATTTATTTGCTTCGTTTCATTTGTTTCTGCATTTTTTATATGTATATGTATAATTTTTTTATTTCCATCTGAATGCTCACCCGGTTAAGTATCAACAAGATCTTTTCCCATCTCGAGTAAGAAATTGGTTTCGAACTGGGCCGGGGTGGATCTTTTTGCAGAGAGTTACTTAAATAAGCCATATGGTTGATGAAAAGTTCGAAGGGGAAGACTTGGAGAAAAGTGTACGGATGCTTATAAAACTCCAAAAGGGATCGCGAAACTCAACAGCATAAACTCTTTACCTTCAAAGTCGAGGATGCGCTTTATACAGCTTAAGCTGTAACTGGGGCAAAAAAGAGTAATCATTCTCGATTTGCATGGCTATCGGTTGAAGCTGGATTCGACTCGGCATCGCTTTCATTCATAAGCAAATCAAATGTTTATTTATTACTGCTTCCGGTTAATTAATTAATTATTTACCGTCTAAAGTTAATGAAGTGGGATGCTTATCCAAGATTCGATAACCAAACGAACTGAAACGATATTCAGTAATCAAGAGCAATAAGAACTGTTTAAAAATCTTGCATCAAGTTTAAGATGGGTTTGCGCATTATTAAAACAAAGCTGATTATTTATGCATTTAGTAAATATGAATCCTCGATTTTAAGGGTATTATAAGAGTCATTTTAAATCATATTGAACAGATTTATGTAATATTTTACTTTTGAAATATTTATAAAAATATAATTTTTAACAATTCATTGATTTTTAAAATAGATAAGTAAATAAGTATTTAAATAATATAATGATAATTGAGGTGGTTATATGATATTTATAAATAATCATAGATAAGATATTTCACAAGTTTTTTTTGTATTTAGTGTTGTATTCTAATTAGATTAAGTTAAATTACGTTATACTTTTTAATGTAATAAACATTTTTTCAATTTTTATTTCTATAATCTAATAATTAATTTAATCTAATAATTCAAAATCATTTAGTCAGATAATTTAAATCGGTAAAGTCATATAAAATCTAATTAAAAAGATTGAAATGATAATTTGAAAAAATATTAAAAATATTAAAATCCTTGGAATTTTTTTTCTATAATTATGATTTCTACGAAATAACATTGAATAAAAATTTAACAATCAAATCTTAATGAGCTAAGACAAAATTTTTCAAAATTGCGATTTAATCATAATGGAATTATATAGTTTCTTTATTCGATTTTCATAATTCAAGAGTTGACGCGATAATTTTTCACGCGACTTAATCGACGTTGATACGAATCACAGATCCAAATTTTACAGATTACAGATTACCGATTACAGATCGATTAATCGCATCTGTACAAATTATAGATAGACACCTATAAAATATTTAAATCCTATTCGATGCATTAATCTTTCCGATCTGCAATATCATGAATAAAAGCTCCAGAGAGATTTCGAACAGTTTCGAATAAAATGAAAAATATATATATATACATATATATATAAAACAAATGGTGCAATTGCAATGTGGAACATCACTTATCTCTGGTTTCATCTCGGCCAAAATATCGAATAATATCAGCAAATGATAAATTTTTCCGAATATGTATGTTTTCGTCAATCTTTTCATTTCTGTGGATTGCCTTTCGTTCGAGCTTAATCTCGTTCCACATGTCGTTAATTCTTCTAAAAATGAGTTGTTGACGATCAAACAACATAAGTACTTTTATTTAAAGAGATCCATTATTTTTCTTCTTAGCACAAGAAATTGAAACGTATAACAACATATACAATATATCTTATCATCACTTTTCTTTTGTTCTTTAAATTCTTGGATGAAAATCTGAAATAATTCATGTAGTATTTTTATTCGTTCCCTTTCATTCTCTGTTTCTCTTTTTTTTTTTTCTTAAGTTAAGATTTTTCAAGAATTCGATTGAACCTGTCCAATTTTACGATGTTACACAGGATCAAAATTTGAATTTCGACTCGACAAGATTTTTCACGGATCTCTATTTTTTGATCTCTTTTGTCACGTTTCTCTTTTCCTATGCAAAGGAAGTAACGTAACGTATGTCTTGTTACCATTTCTGCAGAATCTTCTAATCAGTTCGAACAAATCGTACGTGTAACTTATGCTTCTCAATGGAGGTTAGTATAAAATGAAACATAAAAGTGAAATTAGGTGTAAATTTTAATGGAGAACAAAAATTTCTTTATGATAATATTTATGATAATATTTAAGAGATTAAAATCTAAATTTTATCAAAAAATTTTTTTAGTTAAAATGATATATACGAATATATATGAAATAATTATATTTTGGAGATTAAAACGAACAAAAATTGGCATACAAAGATATTGGTTAAGACTTATTTATTAAATTTTAAGTAATTTTAATTTAGACGTAAAAGTATCTAAGAATATGTATATATTTTAGAAGAATATGTATATATTTTAATTGTATGTTATTATATATTTTTTATATTCTTTTTTTGAACAAAAAAGTTGGACAAAATGAAGCTTCCGATTATATGTTTTGGATAAATTCTATAACATTAAAAAAATTAAGAATTTATTCTTTTTATATATATATAAAAAATTTCACAAGCATATTTAGATTCTTCAATAGAACTGATTGGTCTGATTGATGAATGAATACAAGTAACAATCAATCTTAATTCTAATCATCAGTATTACAATCAAATTTAATATGATAATCATTATTCTTTATTTCAATTTATCTTAGAATTTATTATGATTTAGTTAAATTTTAATTAGTTAAGTTAAATTAATTTATTTTAAATTCGTTAAATTTATGTTATTAAATGAATACGTAAAAATAAATCATTTGTTTTTCAAACATTAAACGTTCATCATATATTTGATCATGAGATGAAATTGAAAAATTTTCGAATTAATCAATTTGATTTCCAAAATATTCATACGTTATATATATATATGCAAATTATAATAACTAAATATACATTGTAAAATTATTACTGTTTTATAAATGTACTTTGCAAATGTAAAATGTAATAAATTGTGTGCATATATTCTACATAATTTACTATACAATTTGTACAAAGTAACATATTATTTACATATTGTTTAAATATTTGAACATAAATATATTTGCATAAAATCCATTTGAAAATCCCTATCAAAAAATAATGAATACTTTTATATATTTTCATGTATGATAAAATCATCATCATACTATGTATGATAAAACTATAACAAATTGCAATAATAAATTAATTGCAAATAAAAAGAGTTAGATATTATTTATATTGAAAATTTATTTTAAAAAATATATTTTATTTTTACAAAAATAAAATATTGAAATACCTAAAAAATATCATATTCCACATAAATAATCACAAATTTATTTAGAGTATAATATTTGGTGACTGCTCAAGTTACACGTGATGTGATATTATCATAAAATATGATATTCAAAAGTTAAGTTAATTTAAGAAAACTATATCGAAAAATATTGAAAAATTTAATAAAAATTTTTTTAATCAATTTTTTTAATAGTTCTATTATTTATATAGATATTCAAAAAGTTTATTTATTTAAAAAAAGAAAAATTATTTATACTAATTTTTCTGCAAAATGATTTTTGAATATAAAATTGATTAAATAATGTTTAGCACGATAAATACTCATAGTCTTTTTTATTTCTTCTTTCAGAAAATCTTATATTGGAATGAATCAACAAATGGAACAATTATTTGTCATTCGAGAGATATTCAAATTTTAATATCTTTAGACTTTGCATTTTTCTTTTTTAAATCAACATTTCACGCCCAGATGAAAAGATCCAGAATAATAGCGTCAAATTTAGACTTAAAGAGGATGACAAAGAATATACGTCACGAGTTTGGAAAATATCATCCATATCTTCTATGTAATAGAAAAATTATATTTTGAAAGAAGAAAGAAATTGTTTTCCTTCCATAGATCTCTAGAAAATATAGAACTTTAGAAGAAATAATTCTTCGAAATATTAATTTTCCATAATTTTTGATAACAATTTAGCTCCATGTAAATTCAATCAAAGAATCAATAAATTGCCAATTTCAAATACAATTATTGACCAAATATAACCAATTCTGAAATCGAATATTTATTAATTTACAATCGAGATAATCTATCGCAAAAACATAGCAAGTCGAAAAAAAAATCGAATCGAGTAAATTGATGATATTTTTTTTTGGGACATTGTTATTTTTCTGAATCACAAACATGCAAACTAAAAAATACATGAAAATTAATTACTATTTTTCTATGTTCTGATATTCCTTCGTATCGCATGTATATTTGTAATTGAAACAATCACATCAATCGAATTGTCTAATGAAGAAAACAAATAAACAAATATCGAATGCAACAGAACAATGCAGTGACGACGATATCATAACATTGATACAAACTCATTCTAAGCATTAAGCATCGATATTTATAGTTTATAAGATGAAGGAAACGGAATCCTTCTGCCATTTTGTTCATGGACGAATACCATATCATTAGAAAGCTTGAAATTTATCATATTAATTTGTGATTTTTTGCCACAAGAATCGAATCGATATCTTTTTTCAATCAAAAATTATAATCTTTAGAAAGTTAAATACATATTTTTAATCCTTCCCTTCCATTTTCTTAAAGTTTGTAAAAAAAGTTACGCCACATATGAATCGATGATTCGTGCATTTCGTAAACTTTCAATAAATAGAAAATAATTATAACGTACGATACATTTTCTTAGCCTGGAAAAAAGATGCACATATATAAATATGCAAATTTTCAACGAAATCAATAAGGAGAAAAATTGATCGAGAAATAAAACTGGATATCGATCTCTTTTGTTCCACGCTCGAGCAAAAATAATGCAAGAATATTAATGACCGCGGCACGCGCTCGTACGTATAATCGAGTGTAAACAAGGCAGCAGGCTTGCACGTCGGATCTATCGGTGACAAAAGCCAGGAGTGATAGAGTGGTAACATGAAATCGCAGTAGAAACGGTTGACCTGATGCGTCAATCACGATGCGACGCGATAAGCATCGTGTCAAAGGGATGACCCCGGGCTGAGGTCATCCTTGTATCGAGCCGGATCGATTTCCGTATTATTGGGGACGATGACGATGACGATAATTCCACGCCGACATTCACGCGATCGCCGGCTATCATTGATTTCACGCTCATCCGCGGCTCTCGGTGAACCAGATTAATTTTATCATGACGAATCGTCTTCCAATTATATCGCGCCTCTGTCCCAATGAATAGTATCCTCTCGTAGAACGGTCCATTATTTCAGTAAATTTCCGTGAATTTCCTGGAATTTCGATTCTACGCTGAACTTGTGATAAGTGGTGATTTTCTAAATACGGTATGGTGTACGTGTACCCGGTTAATTGGGATAGTCGCTGTTTCTCTACCCCTTTAACCGTTCTACCTACCGATTCCTGGAATTTGAATTTCAAATTTTAACGCGCACGAATCGCTTTGGAAATTTAAGATACGTAAAATGGAATAATTCTTTTCTATTATCTCATAAGAATGTTTATTCGCAAAATTAAATTTTTATAAACAAGATTAAAGATATTTATTAAATAAAGACTTGTTTCTTGAATAAAGTTACTTTTAATTTTTTTTAATTTTAAGATAATTATTTAGGAAAAGATCCTTTTCATTAATCGTTTTCCTTAGTTTTCTCTTAGTTTTTAAAAAAATTCCTTGAATGGTTAAAGACTAGAAAAGAATAAAATTATTTCAAAATTAGTAACTTTTTATTCAAAGTATCGAATCGGTCGCAATTAACCATAGCATCGAAAATGCTATACGAAAAATAGTCAACTATAATAATTATGAATAAATATTCAAGTAAATTCTGAAGCAATTCTTAAATTCTTATTTATTTAATAATAAATAATAAATGAAATTCTAATTGTAAATAACTTATACAAATAATTACTATATGCAAATAAAAATGTCTTTTTTTTTATTTGGATAGATAGAAAAACAAATAACAAATAAAATCGATTTCCAAAATTTTTTATAAATAAATAGTAAAAAATAAATTTTTAAAAATATTTAAATAATTTTTATATAAATAAAATATTAATTACTTATTAATTAAAATAATTAAATTGTTATAATTTAACTTTAAATAATTAAACTATAATTAATCGCTCTTAGTATTATTCGAGCATTTTTTCCGAGTTATAAATAAAAATATGTTTATATTTTTTTCATTATGATTTATTTTTCATATTTTATTTCATTAATGATTCATTTGATACATTTATATAAAATTAAATTTGAAATTAAATTAAAATCAACATATCACATGTATAATATAATATATATAATAAGCCGATTTTGTTCTTAATAATATAATTATCTAATATTTCATATCTTTTATAAATCGTAGATATTACGTATACATATCAAATTTATTATCGTATACATATTCAAATTTTTCATAAGTATATAAATATTCACAATAAATATTTTTCCCTTTTATTTTTTTTACGAGACAATGACAGAAATCGAGAAAAAAATTACCAATAATTTTCCAAACATTTATTTCCCTAAATAAATGACGATATTTTGTTGTTATAACAATTGATCGAATTATTATATTATGTATTTATAGGCTCTCTCAGTTTGGAATAATTTGTGAGTACATAGTTTAAAAAAATAAAATTCAAACTTTAATTTATCTTTGTTGATGAAGAAGATTGTTGAGAGTTACACGTTATATAAAATAAAAAAAAGAATTGTAAAAATTCAAGTATAATTTTCTGACAAAATTTAAATGCGTTTTATATCTTATTATACTCAAGCTTCGAGCATATATTCAGCTAAAGGCTCGAATATATTTTATTGCAACTACTAAGAATATGAAAATCGACATCTTATTTCATCTTTGAGAACAAAGGAAGATCATGGAGAATGAGAACATAGTGAAAGAAAGATTGAGAATTTAAGCATTTGAGGAAATTTAAATACTTTATCATATTATTATATTCAAGAGAGATTCTTATCGCTATTCTTCCATTCATTTTATGCGAATTAGACATTAGAGTAAAAGAAGTAAAACGTTTAAATTAAATCATTTGGTGAAAAAATTACGAATAATTAAAAAAATATTGAATGAAACTCGAAAAAATAAAATATAAAAAAAAAAGATTAAGGAAAGTTCAAGTATTTAAAAAAATGTATGTTCTATTATATTATTTTGATATAAAATTCGAGCATATATTCATTTATATATTCGATATATATTCGCTATTCATAAGCTTTAACATTAAATATGATTGCAATTCTATAAATGACAATAATTGAATCAGTAAGTTATTTGAGAGGAAATATAATATGACTTATCGGCAGATAGAATGTTCACTTGGAATAGTGGTACAGAAATATAATTCTAATGAGATTCGACTAAAGCTTGGAATTTCGTTGAACATATACCAAGATATAATAAACGTTGGATAAATTCATGACTATCGAGACGTAAAGGGTACATTTATGGAATAATGATATATATTGAAATATAATGAGATAGAACTAAAATTTAATTCTCAATGAAATTTCGGTAAAGTTATATTGTTTAGAGTTCTCTATATTACCGATTATGAAACACAATAAATAGATTAAATAATAGAAGGAGAAATTATTGAATTTTATTCTATATTTTTGTTTTATTTCGAGCTATAGAATCTTCTTGATTCTATTTGTATCATCTATTTCCTATATATCTTACATTAATTATGTTCAAATGGCAGCAAAGGAGTCTCCAACTGCTGAACTGGACTAAATACTAGATAGACCAGTTCCAAGGTGGTCATCTCCCTATTAAGTGGGAATATTCGGGCTACCAATTATAGGATAGTTACGAATTGCCCTTTATGGATACATTAATACTGTCTTAATGAATATCATGGTTGAGAAGGATTACATAATACAAAAATTATTAACCCATTTATTGTTTAAAAATGATCAGTTCAATAGATATTTCAACTTGAATTTTACGAAACTTATCGCATGGAAGACAAGATAAGCATAAATTTTACGAAATTCAATTTGAAATATCTTTTAAATTAGTTAATCTTTTAAAATAGTAATATCAAACTGCATTGATTAATGTATTAAAAAACTATAAAATTAAAATATTTAAAAAAATGAAATTAATCTTTGTTCATATTTATGCATTCAATCACACAAGAATTAGTAATATATTCATAATGTATTTCTCTCGATATCACTTTTCACATGAAACATGAGACATTATGAGATTATATATAACTATTTTGTATATATAACTAATATAAATCTATAAAATTTGTTTTATAAAATTTCATTATATTTTCATAAATTCAGATAAAAATATCGTGTAAAGCAATTTTAATTATTTTCCTCGCGATTACAAATTAAAATTTTTTTCAAGATTTATTTTTATTTCACACGTCACATATTCCATAAATGTAAATTGATTCTTTTAATTTTCTCCTAATTCAATTAACAAGTTATTCAAAATTTTAAAAAAGGTATCGCGTTTTAAAGGACATGCCAATATCTTTTTTTGGAGTCACCGTAACTCATTACATTACCACGAATTCGCATGCACGACGTGCTTCTTTGTATCAAATTAACAAGTTTATCGAGGCGATTTCCAAAGCGTTTCGATTTCACGTATCGTACGACAAATATTAATTAAAAAATTTTAATAAATTCGTGCCAAGGCGATACATTTATCGCAATAATTTTTTTTAATACCTCGCTCGTGTTCAACGTTTTTATCGGAGGAGAAAAATGTATAAAATTTCACGGAACAAAGCTTTTGCTCGCCTGATAATAATAAAAAATATGGAATGAGTTGTCCATTAAAGCGGAAATTCTTATACCGAACTTTTTTCTCTCTTTTTCTTTTTTTTTCCTTTTTTTCTTCTTTCCTTTTTGAAATATCATGTTTCTCCGAGAACGTCGTCGCACGGCTCGAACATAGGATTTATTTTTAATTATAAAAGAATTTACCTCGCGGAGAAAAACGTTTCACCGGCTGCATTCCCTTCGAAATGCTGGCCGTTTCCGCTTCTATAAAATTAAACGAGCAGAAAGAACGGCTGAAGAGGACTCGTTTGCATATCCACCTGGATTTCGTCAAAAAAAGGAAAGAGGAGGGAGGAGGGAAATTTTTCATTCCGCTTTACTCATTCAACGATCAACCGTGAAATCGTATTCCATTTATGAATTGTTGAATCTTTTATCGAATTGTATCAGATTAAGTAATAATTTCGTTTTCGTTCTTTTCTCAAGAAGAAATTGTTCTTAAATAGAATATATTCTTAAATAGAATATTTTTAAACAGAAAAGTAGATTATGATTATAAAAAAAAAAAATGATATTTTTCTATTTAAAGATTCGATTATATATCTAATAAATAAAGAAAAAAATGTTATTACTTATTATTATTAAATATGTAAATATGATTTAAATAATATTTTAGTTCTATTTTCAAAAATAATTCAATCTAATTTTAATCAGAAAAACTTCATAAATATATTAAAATTCCATTAAAAATTATAAATAAAAAATTTCTATTAATATTACTTCATTTATTATTAAATTTCATCTCTTGGCCTTCTTTATTTTTATTACATTTTATTATATTTATAATTCTATAAAGATATACACAATTATATAATCATTGATATAATCATTAATTGAATCATATCAAAATTAAAAATCAAATTATATTCGATAACTAAACAATTTCTTAAGTATTTTATAATTTATCTAATACTTACTATAATTATATAAAAAATTATTTTAGATTATTTCATAATCTAAAATCATATCTCAAAATCATATCAAAATAAAAATCTATTAATAACTACAAAGTTTTGGTCAAAAATATTTTATATTTATTTAATTTATTATAAAATAATTACTTTTATTTCATAATCAATTATATCTTAAAATTAAGAATTAATACATCCATTCGATAACTACAAAATTTCAGTCCCATATATTTTCCATTTATCCAAATTATATTATTTCATAATCTAATCGAGTCATGTTGAAATTAAAGATCGATATATATAAGACTCAATAACTGCAAAATGTCTCAAATATTTATTCAATACTCACAATAATAAATACTAATAAATAAAATTATTGTTGTTTCACAGTTTACTAATTAGTTTACTAATAATTATACATTAAAACTAAAAAAATATGTTACATTTATCCAACATTTATTATAATCAAAAATTATTTTTATTTCATAATCTAATTAAAGATTTAATCTAATTAATGTATTTATCCAACACTTTATGATTAAATAGTTATCTTATAATTAATTGAAATTTTTAACAATCTCTCCCTGACTTATCCCTGATTTTATCACGTTTCAAATTACAAAACTCGTTCACGCTTGCAAATCTAATACTATGTTCGTGAATATATGATATTGCTATGAAATGTTAACGAATAATAATTACCGCATATCAGTTTGAACTTTAGAAACTTCAAGAATAGTTTCGACACGGATGCTCGACGTTACATTTATGATATATCATCGGGTATAAATATGAAGCACTGGAAACCGACACTCGAAACAAATTACAGCGGTATTAACGAAAATTCCTCCAAAGTTCTACGTAGTCAGAATGAATCCTTGTCGAGATGATCGTGTTCTAGCCAAGCGAGAAAGAGTCTCGAACCGTTGCCACTGACAGCCGCATATTTTCCACTGTCTGTTTCCACTGTCCTTCTTATCCGCAACGTTAACAAAATCCCGTATTGGTCGTGTCTCTGCGGTTACAGCGGTAAAATTCGCTAGTTGGAATCGTCGTGTCACGATACCTTTCGAGTAATTGTAAATCGAACTCAAACTCGAGACCAACGTCAAAATTTCACCTCGAAATGTGTAACAATATCCATGTACCTAGTATACGTTTAATTGTGCACCTCGAACGTATATTCATATATTCTAGCCTGTTTTTCGAATTGCGAAGCAATTAGAATTTAAAAAAAAAAAAACTTGTTTTTAATTTTTCAGATATCGTATGAAAAGAATATTGTGAAAAATATTAAAAGTATTTAAATATTATTGCATTTATTGTGGTATTTGCGTACTAATTGGATTTGGAAATAAAAAGGATTATATTATATTGGAGTGTTATATATGAAATGACTAGTTTTATTAAACTGTAAAAGTAAATGAATAAAAGTAAGTGAATAAATGTACATGGAACAATGCTTGCTGTTGTATATTAATTTAAAATTTGAAGTTGAATATAATTTGAATATTATTTTATTGGAAAAAAATAAATTGTATATTATAATGAATTATATTTTAACGTCAAATTTAAAAGTTTTCATAAACATGTAAAATTTGGAATATTGGTAAAATTAATAAGATAATAAAATTAATATTGGTAAAATTAATAATTAAGAAATTAATAACAACATTACATTTTCTTTAATTTATTCCAAATATATAATTCAAATTTCTTTATTTAAAATTATTTTTTTTACATAACAAGAACCGTTATTCATTGAAAAGTTAAAAATTAAAAATTAAATTATTGTTTGAATTACTAAATAAAAAAATATATTAAATTAATGAAAATAATTTGTAAATTATCATTACATTTTAAAAAATTTGTTAATAAAATTTAAGATTTTAATAACTTATAAATATTATTTTTGTTAGAAATTATAAAAAAGAAATTGATTCCCACTTTTCGTTTTTATCTTATGGTCTGTGATTACAATGTTCTGTTGAATTAAAAGCTAATTATTATTTTTTGCATTTGCCTATAAATATTTTCAAATATGTATCCATTTGAGAAATATATAATACTATTTTTTAATGAAAATTACATTAAAAGTAACTGTGACTGAAAAAACTAAAAAAGATATAAATTAATTCGTTATATGTTTATAAAAAGAATAATTTTTTTTTTTAATTTTTCTATCCATTTACAAAAATAATTTTATAGATTTAAAATTAATATATAATATAATAATTAATATATAATATATAATATATTAATAAAATTTATTTTGTATTATATCGACAAAAAAAGAAGAAACAATAAAGAATAATTCTAGAAATTAAAAGAAACACAAAAATTTGTATGCAAAAATGTTTAGTGAAATTTATTTTTCATATTATCTTCTTTTCTAATCTGAAACTTTATCTAATGCGAAACTTATGTATAACTTAAAAAATAAGTTTCAATAGATATCTTTCCATACAAACCTTTATGTTCTTTAGTTTATGGCTTTAAAATTTTTCTTAGCTTTATGAACATTCTATATACAAATATTATATTACGTATTGTTGAATATATTAAATATTAAATATACAAATATAATATAAATATTATTATATGAGTGAGCAATTTAAAAAATTTATTAATCAAATTAAAATTAAAATTAAAATAATTTAAATATTATTATAAAAAATAAATTTTATTCGCTATCAAAAATCATAAATTGCAAAAAAGGAATTGTAGCTATATTATTTGTATAATATTCGTAGCTATATTTTGTTCTAATCTAAATTCATTACAATCATTTTACACAAGATTATTTTATAATTCGCCTCGTTTCAATTTCAATATTTGTTTATTTTATACTTCGAAATTTATCTTTCACTTTCTCTCGTTATATAAAATTTTGAATTTGCATTTTCTAGTTTAATTTTCTATTGTTATAGTGACATTCGTAGTATCTATCATCATTTATCGCAACAAGTAGAGCGTATAATGCATTCAGGTGACTTGAAATTTGTCAAGATCGATGGAATTCCCGAATTGTTAACGTATTTTCGCGAATTACAGTTTTGTTTCGAAAGATATTGGACTATTATATAACAGGTTATGGATTTATGTATCGATTGTTACATGCGCGCCATATGATCGAAATATGTTATCTCGTCTTGTTATCTCGTCGAACATCACTCGCATACCTTATACCGTTTACAGTAAATATCGAATATTCGTATCAAATTATATAATAAATATCATCTGACGTTGTATTTGATAATCGAGAAACTTTCGTTGTTACAATGGTGATATTGATAAAATAAATAAAGTGTAGAATATAGAAAGATTAGTGTTAGAAATAAATATTTATGAAAAATATATATTATATATTTCGAAAATATACCGAATGGATATATAGTTTTAATGATAAAACGATTTTATTGAAATTTTCAATCGCAATTTTTTGAATATTGATCATTGCTCCAAAATGATAATTTTTGAAATTTGATTTTTGAAAAAAAAGTTACATGAATAAATTATGAGAGCAGTATAGAAGTAATGGAACTAGAAATATATGTTTTTAATCAAATTTAATTATTAAAATTCGTATAATGTTGTTCGATGTTTCACTGTTTCATTTTAATGAATTGAATTATAAACATTCATATATATTTTTATAAAACTCGTTGTCAAATTTGTATTAATTAAATTGAATTGAAACTGACACAGAAACACATTGTATATAATAAAATAATATTTATATAATATTAATGACTAATTACTTTATAAATACAGCTTGAATATATATTTGAATTATACAAAACAATATAAATAGATATTATGATGAAAATAAAATTTAATTTGAAATTGATATTGAAAACGTATAGTATTATGATTATTAACATCAGAATGTAAATATATATGTTAATTATATTAACATAATTATATATTAATAATTATATAATATAACATAATGATAATATTAATTATTGAAATAAAATCAGAAATATATAAAAAATATTGTATAAAAAAATAATATGGATATTAGAATTAACAAAAATATATAACATTGTGAAATTCGTAATCATTAAAAAAAAGAAAAATGAAATGGAAAATTATTTGCAAAATGCATATTTTTATATATAAAATGTCTTTGAAATAGTGTCCTATGATTCAAGCGGATTTTATGTAAAAGAAAAATAAATAAAAAAATATATATATTTTTATTTTTTGGTTTAACACTTCGTTTTCAAATAAATCATGTTTGAAAATTGTACAAATAAAAATGAAATTGATTAATTTCCTATTGAATGTAAATAAACTATTGACAAATTACTTTACATATAGAAATAAAAAAAAAATATAGAATGAAATTTTATCATTTATGTCCTTATTTTCGAAAAATATTGAACATTTACGATCATGAAATCGATCAATTTTCAAATTCAAATTTCTCAAAAATTTCTCAAATTTCTAAATGAAAAAGATTTATTTTATATTTTAATACTTTATACACTTTATATACTTTATTTTTTTTATACAATTTACGTATATAATACTATTTTAATAATAAGAATTTAATAGTCTATAATAGTCTATAATATAATAGTCAGTAATAGAATAAGAATAGTAATTAAAGTAATTAATAAAATAAATTATTAAAAAGTATTCAGATACAAAATGAATTGTTACAACAATATAAATTGTATATAGTATGGAAAAATAAAAAATTCAATTTTCTCTGCAAAATTTTTATAAAAATCGAAAAAATAAAAATAATTAATATCATTAAGATAATTATAATATCAAAAAAAATTAAAAAAATTCCTTTATTTTTGTGACAATTTTCATGATAATGTAAAAATAACCATTTATAAAAATCTGTGCAATATTGTTGTATACAGAATTGCAAATGGTTATTAAAACTTAAAATTGTATGTGCATTAAATTTTAAAAACTATATATTTCCGTAAATACTAATTTATTACAATAAATTCATGAAACATTGAAATTATTATAAGATTTATGAATAAAAATTTCTTATTTAATTTTCAGTCTTCTGAAATTTTTTTTTCGAATTAACGAATGAAAAAAAAGATAGAATTTTAATTTTAATAGATTTTAAGTTTAACATTTTTTTGCTTCTATATATGGTTTTTATTATAGTTATATTACACTGCAAATTAAAATTTTTTGAGTTTTAAAATAATTAATCAAAAATCGAAAGATAAAATGAAAAATATGAAATATGTATATTTATATGGCAAAAAAGGTTTTATGTATTACTTAAAATATTAAATAAAAATTGAAAATCGTGCAAAATAAAATTAAGAATAATGAGATATTTTATTTTAATATATGAGGAAATATGATACTATGTTGAAAAATATGAATCTAAAAATTATATCAAAAAATAAAAAAATATTTTATTACTAATTACTTTTTAAAAAATTTGTATTTTTTAAGAAATGTAAAAAATGTTCGTAAAAAATATTCCCTTTTTTTCTATGTAATTTTCATACATCTAATTTTGTTAAACAATCATTTTCAGAATTAAAAATTAAATTTTGAAAAAGATAAAAATAATAAATTTCTGAAATCATATTTTTCATAAAATTGATATTTATAATTTTCCGTTAAATATAATAAATATAATAATTATTTTAAGAAATATTATTTTTTATTTTAAATTTCTATTATCTCTTTTTTTATTACAAGACTTTCTTGTTCACTAATATTTTGTTTGAAATATTTTGTCAAGTAAAAATAAACGCAAAACATATTATATTTATTTATAAAATTTCTATCTTTTATATCTTGATCGTTGTATAAAATTTAAATTTTCCAAATATCGATCTTTTCATAAGTTTAATCTTTCTATACTAATATTTTTACATTAATTCATGGACGTAAATATTTATTCCTTCATTATATTCGTAAAAGTTCTAACCGTGTAATTAATATGATTTTTTATTCTCATAAATTTAATACAAATTCTTTTCAAAAAATAAAAATCTATAAAAAATGAACAAATTTCGATAATTTGATTACAGTAAAATTCAATCTCACAACTATTACGTTAAAATTACAAGACACAATTGTGTCATGTTACTATGTCTGAATACAATAGAAGGGTTAATTAACCAGTCTTCTGATATATATGGGTCAGGTGTGTTCCAGATTCACTTGTCTGTTAATGCTTCCGCATGTCAGAATGATGGGATCAAATTCAATATATTCTTAGAAATTCAAATCAAATTCAAAGCAAAAGATTCATAAAAAGCAAATATGGTTTTAATTTTTTAATATTTGTGATGTATTTCATCTTTTTTGAGATGATGATTTCAAAAATTTAAAACGAGTATTTAGCAATTTCAAAAATTTATTTATAAATACTTATAAGTACTTCGATATTAAAATTAAATTTTTTATTAGTAATAAAAATAAAAATAAAATTATGACAGTTAGAAAATCATATTTTATTGAATTCTTAAAATAAATTTTAAAAAATTATAGAAGTATAGATAATAAATAGAATTCTTACAATTTTAATTTGTAATTGTATAAAAATATTTTGATTCATAATATACATATAATAATATACAAAAATTAAAAGATCATTAATTTATTTACATTTCTTATTCTTTGAGATAAATAAGTTAAAACTAAAAATAACATAAAAGAATAACAGTCTATATTTCCATAAGCAATTTTTCAAAAATTCTCATATAAATACGAAATAAAAATAAAAATATTAAAAAAAATTTACAAAATTTAGAATTATTTTTTTACTTTATTTTTTATGTTTTATCAAATAAATGTAATTTTGTAAAAACAATGTTTTTAAGAAAATTTAATAAAAATAATACTATTTTTATTTAATACTTTATTTATTACCAGGAATATATAATTATTTATAAATATACTGTATAATAGATCTATTATATAGATTAGTGTATTATTACATAAATTATAATTAAATTATACACGAAAATTAGAAAAATTACTTTTAAATTTAATTAAGAAAATTAATTTTAAATCAATAGAGAATTTTTAGAATATTGATTATCTTCATTTATATTTTAGAATTCTACTTTGAAGTATTTTTTTTTATTTTATAAGCATTGATAGAAGATTTGAATCTATTTAAAAATAGATTTTCTTCTCGTTTTCGAGATTGCAAATAATTTGAATTTTGTTTAACAATATTTTTAAATTGTGATATTCAGTCATCAAAAGAGATAAAATTAAAACTTATTTAAGTTAATAGAGAAATAGAGAGGTTTAAATTATAAAGGTTTAAATAATATGTAAATAATTAACTCTTTTTAATCAAAAATATTTTTTCGAGTGTACATTTATTACCAGAATGATAAAAGCTTTTGAAATTAATATATAAATATATATGAATGTAAATATTGATTTTATTAAAAGCTTAAAATAAATTTTATAAAGCTTTTTCATAAATAAAAATGGAACATATATAATTTTACAACAAAGGAAATGCATATTTTGATATATGAAGAATTACAGATATTATTGTCGAAATTTTCAATAATTTCAAAAATAGTATTGCAATCTTTGAAAAATATAAATTTTCATAAAAATCGGAAAAAAATACATGTATTATAATATTCTCAAAGGATTAAATTGTTGTATGTGACATGTATGACTTTTTCGATAAATGTACGATGTAAATATATGATATAGTTTCTCTGATTGGATATCCTTCAACTTTTCTTGCATATAATCTTTAATATAATAATATGATTTTATTAAAAAATAAATAATTATTATTAAAAGTTTATTAAAAATTAGCTTAAATGCAAATTATTTATGAATTTAAGTTGTGCAATGTGTATTATTTTTTTTATCTGGAATATCTTGGATATTACAAATTATTAGGAACAAAAATCATATCAATATCAATCATCAATATTTTTAAACAAATCAATCTTTTACTTAAAATGATTTTTTTTTAAAAAGAATTACAAAAGTACAAATATATATATATATATAAAAATATAAAAAAATTCAAATGACATTAAATTTTTATTAAAGAAAAAATTTATTATTAATTTTTGCAATATATTACCATCTAACTTACAAATTTTTTTTTATATAGCAACTATAATGGTTTATGTCTTTTACACTTTATATGGAATCTTTGAGAATTTCAGAATTGTTCACCATTGGTCATTCGAATTTAGAAACAAAACGTCTTCGAATTTCAGTTAGTATTGCAAAGTTCCATGAGTACTAAAATTCTCATATATCTCTTAATCAAGATTTTGCTACATACATATAGAGGATGTTAATATATTATTATAATAGGAGATTTTAGATAATCATATAAACATAAAAATCGATACATAAAAATGTATTAAATATTATTTTTCACGAGATTATTTCAAAATAAATAATTTTACAATATACGATAATAATATATGATATAATATGATAAATGAATAATAATTATATAATAATAATTTAATAATTTTAATATATGAATAATTTTATAATATATTAACATTTATAATATAATGATTATATAATGATTCCAGATAATTAGATTTTTAGGAATTTTACATTATATATATTTTGATATTATTATAAACAAATATATTGAGTTATTACAAACAAAAGGATGAGAAATTTTAATACAACTAAAAATATAAATTCAGAAAGAAGGTAACAATATCTTAAGATTGAATAAAGGATGAAGTATAGAGAAATAGAGATCTAAATTCAGATTTAAAAATGAATATTAGGATAAATAAACTTAAAATATTTAGGTTATAAATAATTAATTTATAATTAATTATTAATATTAATTTATACATAATAATATATATAATACTTTATAATAATAATAATTAATTATAATTAATTATTAATTATTAATTATTAATTATTAATTATTAATTATTAATTATTAATTATTAATTATTAATAAATAAACATAAATATTATAATTTATTAAATATAATAAAAATATAATTATTTAGTTTGGCATACAATAATATTTAAAAAAAGAAAAGACAAATTAAAAAATGATATTGCGTTTGTCGCTTCATTACCATTATAATCATAAGAATACAATATTTCGCTATTATACTAAAATAATTAATTATTATATTTTGAAGCATTGATAATATATAAAAAAGAAGATATGTTTACAAATATAATGAAGATTAGATCATAAAATATATTTGTAAAAAGAATAATTAAAATAATTAAAATATTTATAAGAAGAATTTACTTTAACATAATAGTGTAAATTCTTATAGTAATAGTAAAAGATCACAGTAGAATATATCATCTTCTAATCAGTTCATTCGGATAAAACATTATCTTAACTCCTTTGGCCATAAAAAGTTTTCCTCTTGAGCTTTTCTTTTCGATCTGGGTTAATGCTACCAATTCTACCAATACTCACTTCTGAACTTTAATACTATATAGCGGCTAATATCCTCGCGATGTCTGGCAGCCGCAAAATATTTGGCAGAGTGTTTGTACAATTGTGAGAAATTTCTAAAAGATTAAATTTTAGATTTCAAAATAAATATAAAAGTTGATATATATAATTATATATGTATTGGAGTAACAATTAAAAGAAATATTCTTTAATTGAAATAATGTCAGCAGATGGAAATGGTGATTAAAAAGATTTATGACACAGTTAAAAAAATTATTATTTTTGAAAAATAGTATTTATTGTTTTTATTATGATTTGATATCAACATTCACATGATAAATTTGCTAATATATAACAAAATATAATATAACAAATTAAACAATGAAAGTTTTTTATTTATTATCATTTATATATCTTAATAGGAAGCACCATGTTATAAAGTTTTCAAGTTTATCTATTAATTATTATCTATTAACTAAAGTTGTGAGTATCGATATTGATAAATATCGATAATATCGTTAAGATAACAGATGAAAATAATTGATGAAAATTATTTATTAAAAAATATTGTTAATGATTACTAATAATATATCAATAACATAAATAAAAAATAGCTCAAATAGATTACAATATAATTTTTCAATAAGATCTATTAATATTTATTATAATTTGTTACAGATAATAATTTAATTTGTCTCTTAATAACCGTAAATAAAAATAAAAAATTTAATTATTTATCTATTAACAATATCACAATAATATTATCGATATATTAAAAGATATCAATAAATTATCAATAATATATTGATAATCAATAGTCATAATTCTATTATTTACGAGAAAGAGAGATATTTTGAAAATTGATAATTTTTTTTTTAATGAAAATGAAAATTCAATGTATAATAACTTGTTGACGTCAACCATGTTATATCTAAACGATCATTCATCGTGAAATTACAGAGACAAAATTATGTTTACTATTAGAACGCTAATTACAATATTAAAAAATTTCAATGTTAAATAGAAAAATTATATTAAAAAAAACATTAAACGAATCTAAAGAAATTAAACATATATAATAAGAATCAATTTGCTTAAAAAGTCTTTCGAAATGCGAGGACCGCGATGAAACTGACAGATACAGCATTGTTGAATAACAGCATTACAAAGGCATTAGTTCCAGCCAGCGGCTGTTCATTCCAAAGTTAATCATACCGCTTCGCAGAGCGGAACGTTATTTCTTACGTTGGCCTAGTCGAGGGCCCAGATCGAGGATGGGGTTCGAGGATAGATCTTGCGTTTCAGAGAGTGGCCACGTGCACAGGGCTCAAACGCTTGCGACTGACAGCTTTATATTTTCAACTGTCCATTTTCTACCCGTCCGCAACCCGCGCCATAATCATTTGCAGCGCGTGCCTAGTAGAATATTTGCACTGATAACTGTCTTCCTTTAGACAAGTTTCAGATTCTCTGTTAAAATGAAGATTTCTTTTTTTTTTTTTTTATCCATTTCGATTTTATAATATTTATACGTTCGTGCCCGCGTACAACAGTATTATAATGACTTGGTTTGGATGAAAGCTAATAGCTGAATGTTTATAGAATACCCTTTGATAGATGTGCGATATATTTCTTAACCCTTCCCCTACAGATAATTTCTTCACCGCGTCAAAAATGTTTGTAAAAAAAAAATATACTCGAGAAAGATCGTTATTATATTATAATATACAAAATATCGTATACTCGAAAGATCGCAACTCGAATGTTTTGACTTTGGTATTTATTGGAAAAAAAACTTTCCTCAAAATAGAATATTTATTTATTATTAACTCCTAAATACACTCACATTTAATTACACTTTGGAATCAAATAGCATTACAGAATATAATAATGATATAATTATATGATAATAATAACTGTTAATTATGGCATTGCGTGTGATATTGATCGAAACATGATATTGCACATACATCGCAAATCTGGCATTGGTATCGCGATTCGCTCCTCCTGTAATTTTTTAAATATAGAACACACTTTCACAAGGGTTCTTTCGTTTTATATTTTCATTTGTAAAGTGAAGTGTCTTCCAGTAAGACGAAATGGATTGGTCCTAATTTATTCAAAATGTTATTGTTATTTCCTTGTAGATAATGATTTCAAATTTGCTGAATTAATTGTATTAAAATATAAGATTTTTAGCAAATATAAAAATCAATATCTATTCATAACTTTTCCAAAAATTTTGCTCTTCAGAAGTTGGTCGTTAGACCAATATTCGTAATATGACAATTTTTTATTTCGCGATATTAATAATTTTATGGTGAGAAAGCAATAAATTTCTGCGAGAGAAACTTTTTGGGAATTTATCGTATTAACACTCTCATCAATTCTACTCCGATAATCGTTTGTGAACAATTTATAAAATTTTCGAAACAAAATAATTTAAAAAAATGTAAAATTGATGCCGAATAATCAATTGATATTTTTATTCTTGAATGATTGCAATGAAATTTATAAATATTCGTATTCCACGTAATTTCTCTGGTATCTTTTTCATATTCAGTTGAATTGTTTTCTTCGAACATATTGAATATATTTTCTTTATTTATTTGTATCACATCTTTCTTTTGCTAAATTTAAATTTATCTATTCATCTTTTAATAGCTCCGAATAATTCTGATCTATATTAATATCTTTTCATTTTATTGTCTTATTTTTCATCATTTTAAAGGATGGAATAAAAATCTGTTTAAAAATAATTAATTTGAAAAATAATTTGAATAAATAATAAGTATCTTTGTATCTGCTGTTGGAAAAAAATTAAATTATCTTTCTTCAGTAAGAATTAATTTTATTCGCTGCGAACATAACATCTCCAAATTGATTTGGCATTTTTTTTTTAATGATTTTTATTATTGAAAAATCTTGCGAGAAAGAAATGAAAAAAACAAAATATTGATACTATATTTCCAGAGAAAAATAGAATCGATGTATAATTCCAATCACTCATAATACAATAACGCGGCATCTTATGCAGAGCGACTATAGTCGCCCGTAGAAATGAAAGGTTAAAGATATATAGCGTATAAGTGGTCACACGTGCGCAGCGCATGTCTACGAGGGAACAGGATCTTGCACAATAGGCAATAGTCACAGTAGGCAATCGTATCCGCGTCAGAACACGATCTGTTAACGAACTATCTAATTGTCGTATCCGGCTGTCAGAGTACGAGGCATTTATCCTGAACCTCTCTATTTACAAGTAATCCCTCGTAATCCCTCAGAAAATCCCTTCTTAGTTCGAAAGGGAGGATCTTAATTTCTAGATGGGGCACGATAATAACCAATAACATGGTAATCACTGCCTAACCCGTAACCCCCACTCTAAGTTAGAGGAAAATTGATATTGGTTGCCGTTGAGTCAGCCATGTCAGCCATGTCTTGGGATCGAACTCCGAAAATATATGATTATAAGTGTTCACTAAATTCTCAAAAATGACAGTCTTCTTGGATAACGTTATTCTTTGTTTAGGTTTGATAGAGATCTGCGAGCAATAATAATAGAAAAGAATTTCTATGAAGAATTCTTTCGAATGAGTATTCATATGATTTTTCGAGACATATTTATACAAGATTAATATATACGAATTATTTTAGAATAACAAAATTATAAAACGTAGTGATTATATATGAGTGATATCATAAATTAATGTTAAATATGTATATCTATTTTAGAGAGATGTATTTTATATTTCTATTGGTTGTAATAAATAAATTAGATCATATATATTTTTTACTAAAGAACGAAACAAGGAGAAAGATAAAAATTGAAAAATTGATTAAATGAATAATATATAATGAATAATATATAAATGAATATTATTATAAAGTGGTATATATAAATGCAATAATGAGTGAAGAATTTTGAATCAAGTATAATATATTATTATAAAAATGTTTATGCAAAATTAAATTTTTATGAAAAACGATTAAAGAAATGGGACTCGAATAAAGATTTGTTTCATTCTTTAAGTATCATAATTCTGAGAATATTTCATATCTTTTTGCGTATTTCGTGTACTACATAGATTTGAACACATTCAAATTTGTCAAAAATGCACAAGCATTCGCAATTTATTCATAAAAAATATTTTTAATTCTCATTTTTTATGAGCCAAAAAGAACGAAATCAAGAAAAAAGTCGATAATAATTCTCAAAATATCTAATTTTAACCGAGCCATATTTTTCACTACACACTCATAGCTTGAAATTGGTTGCGAGACATATCCGCTACAAACATAAAATTCGAGTTTCATTTTATATTTATGGATCATAAAAAACGATAGATATTGAAAGATAAGAAACGTTTGACGAAAGCATTTGATGAAATTTGAGTGCTTTCGGATTCATTATTCACATCATAAGTTCTGAATATATATCTGTGATAAAATACAGTTCCATATATTTTATTTTAACAGACAATGAAAATAATTTTTCCAGTTTATGTGTAATAATTCGATATAATTTATACCTAATAAATATTTTTCTTTTTCGAACTAAGCGAATTGAAAACAAAATCGTTAACAATTCTTGCATATCAAATAATTGATATGCGACTTCTCTGTAATCAAGTTCTAATGCTGCAACACTTATCTAGGCAATATGTAATTTAATATTATTTCTATTGGTAAAAGTTTTTTTCGTCAGTCAAATATTGATATAATCTTAAATAACAAGAAATATGAAAATGTGAAAAAAATTTATGGATTTAAAGGCAAAAGATGCAAAGTTTCTGTAATGTCCAAACTAATGAAAGCAAACTTAAAATTAAAGTTTTTGTCAATGAACTAATAAAAAAAAAGTATGAAATTTCTAATGTAAATTAAATTTTTTCTAATAATCTATATTTCATAATACATAATGTACAATTTTTATTCAATGATAAAAGAGTGTTACTTCTTATGCTTCATTGTTATTTATCACCCATTTTTAAGTTTTTTGAAAGAAAAATCTAAATTAAGCATCATAAATTTAATACATTACTTTTAATAACTGCAATAATGAAATTAACAGAATGAAAAAAAAGATTAATATTTATTTAAAAAAATGATCATCAATTTGATAATATTAAATTTGATGATAATGATAATCAATTTGATAATAAAAAAAAAAAATAAGCCAGAAGCACAATAATATATATATCCTATATATATATATATCCTAAATATATATATCCTATATTATATTTCTCAAATTTGTATTATCATATTGTCCATTAAAACTTTTCTCGTTCATTGTAATTTGCATAAAATACATCTCTCTTCTTTGAAAATTAAAAAATCGCTTAATCAAATTGGGAAATGGTATAATGCGACGAAAAATCAAATCTATCTCTTTATCTTTAACGAGCTGAATCACAGGAAGGTTTTTGTCGGTGTAAGGGAAATTTTCGCTTCCAACTCGGGTAACCACAGGGATAGATGACAGGAAGACAAGGATTTATTCCGCGAGCGGTCGTGCATGCAACATTTTCACGATTTTGGGTCAACCGGTTTGTTAATCTGTGGTGAGCGTTGCGAAGAGGAAGGATAACGTGGATTAGCAAAGTTTCATACTCGTTATGAATAATGGCGCTTAATCGTGTTGGTTAAACGCTAGTTTGTTGGATAATATGGTAATAAAGCGGAAAAGATACGAGTTAGATGAGAGTTGTGTGAAAATTAAAAGCAAAATGGCTACATTTTTTGAGCTGTGAAAAAAACTTTGATAATTATTTAGGATAGTTTCACCGCACATATCCTGATGCTCTTAAAATGTGTTATCAAAACCGTCATTTTATATTGTAAATATGCATACGATGATGCACAGATTCTTTTATATATCACTATATTTATAAAAAAATTATATCTTAACTCTTAATAAACTTACAAGCAAATTAATAAATAAATTAATATCAATATGATATTTAATTGTACGTATATTATACATATTATTATAACGTACTTTTTCGTACAGTAGAGAGAAAGTAAGAGAGAAAGAATATAAAAAGAAGAAAAAATATATTAATTTCGTATGAATGAATCTATAAGTCACTGTATAACAGATGTTTTTTTTTATAATTAGTATATAAAAAAATATATTTTTGATATATATATCTTAGTTAAAATTTTCTATCTATTTCTATCTATTTTATCTTCTTTCAAAACGTTACGCGAAAATTAAAATTTATATCATTTTCTTTGAAACATTCTTATTAAAATATATATATATATTTAAATATAAAATATAGAAAGCAAAACTGTAACATTTTTTAACTTTATTTAAAATTTAAACATATTTTAGAATATACTGAAGAATAAAAAACTAAAAAAATAATTTTAATTAATTATATTTAATATAATATATATGATTTGAAATAAATTTGAATTAGATATAAAATGGATTTATATTAAAATATTAATAATAAATTTTAGTTAGACGTAGATTATGTTCAGAATAAATTTATTATATTTTACTGAATTTGGATTATTTTGTTCAATTTAATCCTCTCTTCTTAATAGTTGAATAGATTTAAGTATTAATTATAAATAAAGAAAAATTGGAAATTAGGAAAAAATTTTATTTATTTTCAAAGATTTTAATCAAATTTTTAGTCAAGATTAAATCAATCAAAATTACATTTTATCTTATTTATTTATTATTCAAGAAACTTAACTGAAAATCTAACTTAACGTTAAAAACGATAGACTTCATTTTTTTTCTCTATAGATATGATAAAATTAATATTATATTTTATAAAAACCAAAATTTAAAATGTATCAATTTATTTTCATAATATTATTTATATTTAAAATATTTATAATTTTTGTGTTTGCTTGGTTCTAATTCTCTAAATTTATTAAATTTAATTCAAACATAATATAATATAAATTTAAATCATACTTAGAACAAATCAACCACAATCAAACTTTATTCATTCATATTACAAATATACGGAATAAAAAATATTCTTTATTTAATCCAATATAATACAAATATAATACAAACATAATTTAAAATATCTATCTGAAACTTCTTTTAAACTTTCATAAATATAACGTGCGCAATAAAAAATATTTCTGCGTATCATCAAAAAGTAAAAATAACATAAGAAAAATTTATTGAAAATGCTGATCTTGACAATATATTTCAACATTACTGAAATCAATGAAACAGCTTTATTCCAGATAATTATCAAAATTTAAAATTCTTCGTCATTTAATTGTTCGATAAAATTTTTAAATTTTCGATAATGAAAATCCTTCTGAAAGATTAACAAAATATACTTTTGTCCTGAAAAGAAAAAAAATCTTGACTTGAATAGATTAACCCAAATCCTTTTTTCGTAAAATCGAACAGAGAAATAGAAGCTAATACAAGGGGTACAAAAGTGTCTGCGGTTTCCTGTGACCATAAGGATTCTTGCTGGCGTAACGATTCCGTATTTCACCAACGTAAAAACAGTTCAAATCCACAAAAACTTTATTGCAGTTTTACTTATCGGTACCAATTTATTGCCTATTTACATAATTTTAGAATTTTTGAAACTATCTTGAAAGTATCGCACGAGGTATGAATAAAAAAGAACAGTGGATATTTTTATAATAAAGTTTTCAACTATATATATATATGAATAAAAAAGAATAATATTCTATAATATTGCATCTCTCATATATGAAAATCATATAGAATCTTAAAAAAACATAAAAAAATTTTGTATAAACAACTTTATTTTTTAATATTTTTAGTCATCAAAATAAATTTATATAAATTAAATAATATTAAATAATAATTAAATAATTTATTAAATAATAATAAATTGTTGAAGAGAAAAGAAATATTATTTTTATTTATATATTTTAAAAAGAATTTATTTTAAAAAATGTATTTTTATAAAAATAAAATATATTGCTTAAGAAAATATATTGCTTAAGAATATCTTATATAATAACATTATATAATAACGATATATATATATATATATATATATATATATATATATAAAATATATATATATACTTTTTTTGTAGTATTTGATGGCTGTTCAAACACATTACACGTATAATGTTGGACAAAATCATAAACTTACTATTTTTTTATAATTAGTTTATTTGATAAATAATTATTAAAGATAAAAATATGCAAATATTTATTTATTATTATTATATAATTGTATTTTTATTATTTTTTTATAGTTTTTATATAGTTAATATTTTTTTATAGTAGTAATATAGTTAAATTATATTTATAATGTTATATTTATAGTCTTATATTTATATATTATATTTATATCTTATATATTTTAAATTATATAAATTATTTCTGTAATATAAAAAATAAACATTAATATTCAGATCAGAATATCAAGAATAATATTTTAATTTTGATGGATCTAAAATATTCTTTATATATATAGTATATAAAATTATTATTACATATTTTTTTGTTTATTTTGTATATTATAAAATAAAATTTTATTATAATTTAAAATTAAGAACAAGTTATATTATACAATTATATTATATTATATAATAAATATTTTGTATATTTTTTTAAACTATTTATTGATCAAAATAATTTGAAAGATGTAAATAAATTTTCCACTCTGTTCAATATTGTGATATTTATAGATGAATGATAAGGTTATTGATCATATATGTGTGATATACAAGTTAACTTAATTTAATATTTATTATTAATATTTATTATTAAACAAAAATTACGTTTTGTTACAAAATCCATAATTTTTTAATATGAAACTTATAATAATATTTAGTATAATGATTTAAAATGAAATTTAGAATCTTGTTAGTTAGAAATTTAGAATCATTTCTAGTAAAAAATAATCATAATCATTTGTACAGTTTTTTATTTTTCTATATTGAATATATTACAATTATTTTTTCTATTTGATATTTATTTGATTTTATTATTTATCTATAGGTGGAAACGAAGATAAAAAACGTGATTGATTTGATATTTCTATTGTTATTAATTTTTTACTCATGTTTATATCAATTAGATTAAATTTTACAAATGAGATTAAATTTAAATTGATGTAAAGTGTAAGTATGAAAATTGAACAAGTGAAACTTCTTACAGTTATTTGTACAATTTATGAATAATATTAGTGCATGAGTATTTTATAATTGAATGCTTACTGTTCTAAAATAGTTCTATAGAAATATGTTGCAATATAGACATTAAATCAATAGCTTACAGAATGTTGGAAGAGATATAGTAATGTTTTGTAATTTGAATTGATGCATATATCATAACATATTTTAGTATTTGTAATATAGGCCGCTTAAAATTAATTTAATGTAATTAATTTAGAAATTTTCTTGCCAGTACCGCGAATAATGATTATTGTGTGAATACTATCATTTATTTTTATGTTTTGTGATTCATCTTTCATTCAAAGGAAATGATTAGCCAATTAAACGAATAATAAAAATAAAGTAATAATAATATAGAATCAAGATTATAAATCTTACGCAAAACGCTATTTGAATGTTTCGATAAGTGTAAAAGTACGATTATAGTATTATAAGTGAATTATAATTATTGATTCCGATTAATCTGACTTCATTCCAAGTCATCTTCTAGTTAAATCGAAGGATTTAAGAAATTATTTATTATTGAAGAAGAAAGGTAATAAAAAGATAATAATGTTTAGATTATGAATATTTATACATTTATGCAAATTTTGAATTTATAAAAATATATTATATGCAAAAAAACACAAAAATCGAAAATACATAATGTAATATTATTACTAATGATTTATAATTAAAAAATAATTTTAAAAAAATTATATTTCTTATTGTATGGATTGAATCTAAACGAAATTCAAATTTCTTATCTAAAATTTTTCAAATAGTTAATATAATAGTCAATGTTACATATTTCGATTTTCAAATATTAAAATAAATTTTAACATTAATATAACTTCAACATTTCATCAAATTCACGATCTTATTATATCGTTTTCAACAATTCACAATATTGTATCAATTTATGTATTATTGACGATTAATTCAAATTTCATGATCATAATTTGTGTTGATTTCATGCACTTGTTTCTAGTTCTCATCACAAATGAAACAAATTTTCTCGTAATCTTTTGACTTAAACTGTGATACAGATCGATTTGACTTATTATATTATCTAACTTAATCTAATCATAATTATCAGAAGAAATCGCTCAAACGAAAGATTTTTCACTTCTTTTACCATCTTCATGAATCTACCATTGCCGTCGCTATTTTATCTATGCTACTAATATTATATCCAGCGATTGCTAAACAATAACTCTATCTAGCATGTTCTTTTCAAACCTCTCAAATTCCTCGATTTGATAACGCTGATAATAATACAAAAGAAGCGATAAAATATCTTTCGAATAATACATATATGACAACTTTAGGAGATAATGTTTAGGAGAATACGGATACATTTTATCTCGAAGCGGATAAATAGAGTTAACGTAAGACAAACATAAATTGCATATAAATCCTTCTTCCAAATCCAACAGACAGAGCTTTGTCAATTTTCCGTTGAATCGATATACATACGTAGTTTCGTTTGTTTTTCGCTCTCGGTATAATATTTACTTTCGCAAATTTCCTGGTTAAGATGTATGGGACGAACAATAGATATGCTGCAACGCGCTCTGATTGTATCCGCGTTATGATTGATCGAAGATTTAAATATTTGCAGATATATGACACAGTAAATACTAGGTTCCTGGCAGAATGAATGATGCCCAAATAGGTTAGCCGGAGTCTAGCTGTGCCATATGGTACCGGTATTGTGTTTTCGTATAATAGGTACACATATTTAGCGAAATTTCGCGCGCCAACCCGGCCACGGCTATGTGTATACCATTTGTACCGGCAACAGCGAGTATTTAGAGTTATTTACCGTGGCCTCTGGAAATTTGAACGATACCCAACCCTGGAGCAATTTAAAGGAACCATAAATTCCAAGTTTCAAATCTTGTTACACAATGGAGAAAGAGCATATGCAATAATTTATTAGAGAAAATATTTTATAAATAGAAAAGATTCGAGATCGAAGATTTGCAATTATCCAATAGAGGTAGTGATTTTTAGTTCTAATTGTTCAACAGAATTTGAATTATATCGTTAGATTTGTTTGCTTAAAATGATATAATTTGGAAAGTGAGTTTAAGAAATGATAAATATTTAATAATTGCAATAGATTCAAAATAAAAGTTTTGCAATTTATTTATAGTCATAATTCTTACTTTTAACATGATTGAAACGCAAATTTTGAATTTATTGTAAAATTTTTCTAGTTAGAATGATATCATTATTTAAAGAGTTCTATGAAACATGAATATTGGAAAACTGTAAAAAATTTGCAATTGAAATTTTGCAAATATCCAATAGAATTTTATTTCTGATGTAACTCAACCGAAATTCGAAGTTTGAATTCATTATAAAATTTTTCTAATTAAAATTATCATATAACAATTAAAATATAGAGTTTCAAAAAAAAAATATAAAAATAGTAAATATTTAACGATTGCAATAAATCTATAACTGAAGCTATAGTTAACTAATATTCAATAGTTTTAATTTTTATTTGTTAATGATTCGATCGAAATTTGAAATTTGAATGTTTTTGATTAAAATAACATCATAACAGAATTCCAAAATTAATAAATATTTTTTAATTAACATTTACAATTAAATTAACAATTGTAACAGATTAAAAATCAAAGCTCTGCAATTATTCAACAATGGTATTAATTCTTATTTTTGATCGAAATTTCTGGTTTACTCTTTTTAGAATATAGGGAACAATATAACTTAATTCCTTTTTTAATGATTTTTTAATTCAACGTATTTATAAAATTTCCCTGATTGGAATAAAGTTAAAAATAATATATTTTGATTATTTTTACTTGTTTAATTATCGATTTTAATTATTAATTTATTTATATATAGTATAATATATAATATAATATATATGTAATATAAGTATAATTTAAATTAAGTATCACATTTATTCTGATTTTATTCAGAGAAATGTCAAAAATATTAGTAAAAATTTCAACGAAAAAAAAATCATATATACAAACACTTTACGATTGAATTAGAATTATATCATTGATAAGATCTTTTTCGAGCAGTTCTACATAGTTCTTTTTCTTTCATTCGCTTTTCTTTTTTGTTGTTTAGCAAATTTTTTTATTATTTTTATTACGGAATATACTTATGAAATAACAAAAACAATACAAAAATAAGAATAGTAAAGAATATATTTAATAAAGGAAAAATAGGACTAAACTATAACTATATATTGTTACATAGATATGGTATCGTGTCGATACCTTTGTTCTACCATTCACTATATTGCGTTACATGATTCAAAAAGAGAAATGGACAAAACAGAATCGAAACGCGATCGCGTCCAGTGATATTCGAAATATATAGATATGAAGCGCACTTCTACAAATACAAACTCAACATTCCGTTTCGATAAATATCTTAATAAAATTATACATTCATGTCGGACAAATCATATTCTTTTAATACTATTATGATGATAATAAAGTATGATAATAAAGTCTGAAATTTTTGCTTCAGTAGTGGTTTTGTAAACGGATCAGCTAATTTGTTTTATTTTGTTTATTAGTTTTAATACATTTAACATATTTTTCTTATTCTATATTTTTCACAAGTAAAATGATACGTAATATATGTTTAAACGTTTTATATGACTTTAAATTTTTTATTAAAATAATTATAATTAATTATTACAATAAATCGGTTTTTGAAATTTTGAAAATAATTTAACTCTGCAAGATTTTAATCATGTAATTTTTTTCGTTGCCGAATACAAAACTATAAATTCCGCTTCAGTTGTTAAGATAGCAACCGTTGAATGTTTATGCGATAATCACAAGATATACATGATCATCATTCAAATGACAAATCTATTCGATTATGCTCTTTCTAATATTTATGTTGCCTGCCCAATCAATACATAATTAAATCTTTTGACTATAAACCAAATAATTTATCATCTTTTTATATTTGTAATCACTAAAAATTATTAAAAACATTAACCGATAGCTTATAAGAAAATGATTCAATGTTCTTTTCGCTTATATATTAGTAATTTTAGTGAACTTAACGTTAGAATCAATAGACATTGCATCTGAAAAATAATCTGTATGATTAATTTATTTAATAGTTTTTCTGCATAGCCTTTTGAAACACTTTTAATGTTCGCAATTTTCTATTTCTTTCTATTTGTATTCCGACGAAATATTTAATCTCCAAATATTTCATTTTGAACGCTCAATTGAAATTTGAAAGTAAATCATTCATTTTTAAACAATTATTACAATAGATTATATCATTATAAATATACAGTACATATATAATTAAATGTTAATTGTGCAGTGAAAACATAAAAAATGTACGGCTGAATATATTTGATTATACGTAATTGCGCGTATCTGTTTACAAAACATTTGAAGTATGCGTATCGAAGAAAAAACAAATAGATACCAATTATGAACTAGTGATATTGCTGGCAACATTGAATAATAAAACCATAAATAAAATTTCAGTGAACTTTAAATTCTATGACATTTCTACTAAAAGTGAATTAAAATTTGTGTGTATGTTTATTATGTTTGAATGTCATAATTCTATATGCTTATCATGTCTTCGATACTCTTGATATTTAGTCGATTTCTTTGTATCTCAAATATTGTTTTTCTCAGAGGTTTTGTCAGAAGATCTGTCTGCTAATCCGATGCTATATGTTGCAAAAGAAAATTCTTTCTCGTTGAATTTGTCTCGTATAAAATGATACGTCAATGTGCTTATTTCTTCGATGAAATTCTGAGTTTTTAATAAGATTAATTGTGCTCAAGTTATTTACGTAAAGAGTCGTTGCAAGATTCTTGAACATAGTTAGATCAGACTTTTCATTTATATGATCTCTTTCACAGTTTAACTAGCTGCTATTCAGTAGTTAATAGAGCTCGTTCGTATTAATCCTCAAACAACTGCAGAATTGCCTAGTTTTAATATAAAATCAGTAGTGGACTTCCTGGTTTCAGTATTTCCAGCATCACTGAATGCTTTAATATGATTATTCTGTTCGATTGAAAAAAGAATATCATATTTTGTTGTTTCTTTTAGATACTTGAAAATTCTCTTTACTGCGTGAATTTTGTTGGGTTTTTTCAAATATTGGCTGGCTTTGTTTACTGCAAATGTCTGATCTAGTGCTTACTGATAAATACATTAAACTTCCTATCGCTTACTGATAAGGGAACTCTGATTTTTTCTTATACCCATTCTTATGTGTCTTTATGCACAGTTGATGGTTTTGATCTGCTGGGATTGCTACTGCATTAGCATTTTCCATCCGAAATTGTTGCAAAATTTTTTTAGTGTAAGTCTCCTGAAAAATATGGATCCATCTGTCAATCGCTCAATCTGTAATCTCAGATATATATTTATCTGATTGGGTTATTCCTTCAAATTCCTTATGATTTAACTAAAAGTTTAACTAAAAACTTTTTTATGGATAATTGGTTCATTGTACTAATTAATCCATCATCGATATAGATCGCTAAAATCAATCGGTTTCTATCGTTTCCATTTGTAAATATGCAATAGTTTGCACAGGTGGATGTGAGACCATGCTTCTTCAATACTGCTATAAAACGATGATTCCAACATCTTGATGTTTGCTTTAGACCATATAAACTATGATTCAACTTGCAAACACGGTCAATTCCATCCTCCTATCTCTTCGGTTACTGCATGTAGATGACCTCGTTAAGTTATCCCTGAAGAAAAGCAATTTTGACGTCAAATTGCTGTAAGTACATTTTGTTCGAAGTGATAGATAGGATAGTCCTTATTGAATTAAATCTAGCTACAGGACTAAATGTTTCGTGATAGTCAATTCCAGCAGTTTGTTTGAAACCTCTAGCAACAAATTTTGCCTTGAATCGTTGAATGCTTCCATTATGCTTCATTTATTCATTTTCAGTTTATAATTTATCAATTATTTATAATTTGATGATCTGATGGCGGATTTACTAATATCCATATTTGAGTTTTTCTCAAAAAATTAATTTCATCCAAGATTTCTTTCCATTTGATTGCGTTGCTATATATGATCGCGTCATCATAGCTTTCTAGTTCATGTTGTTCTGTGATTAAAATGTTTCCGTACGTGAGCCTGTCTAGTTAGTGTATTTTATTTCTGTCTCTCAAATGTCGGTCTTATTCATATTGATTTTTTCTGGATCATCTGATTCTTCATCTGAATTTATTTGCTCGTTGTTTTCTGACTAAACAATAGTTTTCGATTCAACATTTATTTTAGTTGTGTCATATTTCTGATGTTCAAAGATTATGATATTGATTCTGATTCCCATTTTTCATTTGAATTAAATTCGTAGTGCTAATCTGTTCTTATGTCCTTCGAATCTTACATCCCTACGTATTTTAATTTATTTTCTATCAGGAAGCCAGATCTGGAATCCTTTTATATTTTCATCATATCCAACAAAAACGCTTTTTTCGGCTTTGACGTCCCATTTTCGTCTCTTCTCTTTAAGAATATGGAAGTATACTTTTTCTCCGAAGGTTCCGATGCTCGAAATGTTCGGTCTCTTCTGAACCACAGTTCAACTCTTTTTTCTCCGCTAGTTCCGGTTCTATTTAAATTATAAGTGGTGTAATTAACTGCTTCAGCCCACATTTTGATTAGTAATTTTCCTGCATGCAACGATGTTTTCGCTAAGTCAGCTATGGTTCTGTTTTCTTGTTCAGCGGAACCATTTTGTTCCGGAATAAATGATACTGTTTTCTGATGTGTAATGCCAATGTGTAATATCAATGTGTTAGTTCTTCAATTTCTTTATTGACAAACTCAAGTCCGATTTAAAGATCTCGATTTCTTTTTTCTAAATGCTTATCAGTTTTTTTAATGAAATCCTCCAGACATCGTAATATCTCTGATTTATTTTTGATAAAATATAAATTTCTCCAGTAACTGTAGTCATCTTTTATCGTTAAGAAATATCGAACTCCTCCAAGCAAATTTTCTTGCATTGGATTTGAAAGATCTGCATGGATGAGTTTTCCAATGCCCTCAAATTTTGTATCGCTTTTTGAGAATAGTAGTTTGTGCATTTTCCTTAGGATAATCTTCGCAACAAAACTTTTTATCCTTAAAAAAGATGGATCTTAAAATTGGGTCTTGGATCTTAAAATTTTCTTCATTTAATCCACATTCTGATGAGCCATTTATTTGTGCCATTGAGCCATTATGCCATTGTGCAAGAGAAAAAAAAATTGCGCACTGCCACATTTACTTGATACTCGTCTGTAATTACTTTAAATTTCATTACGAATAACTTACCTTTTCTTTCTCCCACTGCAACAATATTTCCATTCTTCATGAATGTGCATTTTTTGTTATCGGAATATTATCATAGTCTCTTATCAAGAGCTGCACCCACCGAAAAAAAATTGAAACTCAATTCTGATACATGAAAAATATTACTGACATAATTTCGCACCCATTTTTTCCATTGAAAGCAAGAATGTCAATATCTCCTGATCCAATTGCTTGAATATATTTTCCATTGTCTATCTTAATATTCTTTACTGTGTCGAATTTTTTATATGACAAGAATCACTCGCGATGATTTGACATATGTTCAGTCGCATCCGAATCCATGTGTCATGCATCACTGGATGTTTTTAAATTATATTTTGCAAACATGGCTCCGAATGCCTCTCTTTTCCTTCCTGTGTATTTTTTGTTTGATGTTACTGCTTTTCAGTTTCTGCATTACTTGATCCAATGTCCTGATTTGTGGCAATAATGACACATGTCTGGTCTAATGTTGCCTTTTTAAAAATTTTTCTTACATTAATGCTTATTGGCAGTAAAAGCAATGTTTTCTACCC
Organism: Apis mellifera; assembly: GCF_003254395.2. Lineage (NCBI taxonomy): Eukaryota > Metazoa > Arthropoda > Insecta > Hymenoptera > Apidae > Apis > Apis mellifera. The sequence continues at coordinate 3,905,726 of NC_037648.1, forward strand.
TTTTTTCGATTCCTGTCCTTCTTTCCTCAATGGTGAGCTTTGAAATAAAATTTGTGAGCGTTCTTTCGTTGGATTGATTCGTTGAATTAATTCCCACGCACTAATAAAGTATTTGAATGACAGAGGTATTATCATGAATATTTTAGTAATAATCATTTGATTTGGAATTTTCTCATTCAGAATTTACAGCCGATATACAACATTCTCGAGCTCTATGATGAGAGAATTGACATTATTGCCCGGTTTCTTCTAGTAATTATAGCATTGCTGCAACACTATATGTACACTAGTATCAGATTTTTGTTCATAAACAGATTCCAGCTTTTTCCATATATCCTTAGCCGATTCACAGTTGATGATATGTAAAAATAGTTTTTCATCCACTGATATAGTGATTATGCGTTATATATTGTCGAATTTTATCCAGAGTGCGCGTGCTCGATTTGCTATATCATCTCCTGGTACAGGAAGAACTGATTCATCTGTAACTATTTTCCATGCACCGCAGGATTTCAAAGTAACGCGTACTTAAAATTTCCATGAAGCTCAATTTTCCAATGTTTTCAGCTTATTAATACGAAGAGTTTTATATTCCATTACGATTCGGTTATATTTTACGTTTACTCAAGGCCGGATAACTAACCCATACTTTTGCTTTTTCAATTTAACTGTACTTTATCTAATTATTTATTGTTTCTTTTGTAATTTGAGTCTATAACCTGTTAATTGGGCAGTGAAAACAATAAATAAAAAATGTACGGGTTTAGCTGGATATATTTATGGATATATTTGATTATACGTAATTGCGCGTATCTATTTATAAAATATTTGAAGTATGCATATCGAACAAAAAACAAAAAGATACCAATTATGAAATAGTGGTATTGCTGGCAATATTAAATAATAAAACCACAAATAAAATTTCAGTGAATTTCAAAAGTTTTGACATTAAAATTTCTGAAATCAAGTAATATATATAGACATCATTTTTAAATTGTATCAAACTATATTCACATATAAATTTACTAATTCTTTTATTCCATTGTTGATGCTTGTTTTATACAAGCTTTTTCGTAGCAAATACACGCGATTATCTAGCTCGAAATCAGTTGGTTGCTTTATGTAAATAATCTCTTCTAAATCACCATACAGAAATGCAATGTTCACGTCGAATTGTATCAATTTCAGATCCAGTAGAAACGATAACACCAATTTAACAATCATATCATATTTCATAACCGGAGAGATCGTTTCTTTGTTGTCAATGCCATGTGCTAGTCTATTACGATAGATCTGACCTTGTATTTACAAATTATTTCATCTATTTTATATTTTCTTTTGAAATAATATTAACATCGTTTATCTTTAGAAATGTTTTATTTTCTTCAAGAGATTCAAGTTCTTTATTGATTGCTTTTATCCATTTATTATAATTTTTTGCTTCTAATTTTTCTTGAATTGTTTGTGGCTCATAAGCAACAAAAAATGTTTCAGCCATTTCAGAATGGACTTCTGTTAACATTGAATATCTTTCACGAAGCAGACAAGCATCTCGAATCGAGGATTTTTCGTTGAAAATAACATCTCTACGAACATTTCTTCGTAACAAGATCGAATAACCGATAAGCTTTATTTCCTTTGCTGTAATCTATCATGAAATATTTTTCACTTGCTTCTTTGGATATGACTTTTCGGTATATGAACATAACAATCACTTTCGAAAATATGTTGGCAGATGACTTTTCACTATTCCATTTTTCATACAGCGTTGATTCTTCTAAAGTTTTTATAGCTGTTCGAATTTTAACATAAACAACTATAATCGTGACCTCAGTCCATAAATATAGTGGTAATTTTGTATGTAACAGATTTCTAATTTAAGCTGATTTAATAATTGTTATATTTTGTCTCTCGATAAATTTGTTTTATTTTGATATACGCGCTAAATGTCATTGTTTCATGTTTAATGTTTTTTGAAAATATATAATTTTTAATCGATTATTATTAAATTCTTTATCACAATCAATTCTCAAACTTTTTATATTATATCTGTTTGTTTGATTATTAATATAAGATTGTCTTAAATAATTAAGAATTTCTTTCTTTTAAGAAATAAAAATAGCAATACCTTGAGTAACCGTCCTTCAATAATAAGAAATAATATGACCCTTCAATAGATGATGGTTCATCTATTGGTGCATAGATCGGCATAAAACACTTCTGCATTGCAGATTGTCCTTTCGGAAAAATTATTCGATACTGCTTGGCAGATTCTTCACTTTTTATTACACTATTGATCTTCAACAAATCTTATACACTCGAATTTGATACTATATTTATATTTTTAAATCTTTATATTAGCGAAACTATTTTCAAAACATAATCTGCGATGGATTCTTTCGGATTCATTTTTACATTTACAAATTGATCCAAAAGTATTTGTATCAATTGATTACTTTTCTCAGCCTATATAATACGCAATCTTGTCTGTGCAGCAATAAAATTATCCAATAAATGTTTTAATTCATCTAATTCAAGATTTCTAATCAAAAATGTTTGAGTTTCAGCATTCTTTTGAATTCATAATGCAATATCATTTTCAGATCTAGAAATCGAACTATCGATATATATTTCTAATTTATTTTCCACCATATAAATTTCTATTTATCGTTTCCACAGTTGATTCCATAGTTTTGTTTATTAAAACAATGAAGATGATACAGTTTTACTTCAATCATTTTTATTTTGTTTTTAATTTTAATTTTTTAATACCCATAAAATATACTTCATACCGAATCACAAAATTTCACAGCAATACACATGTTATTATTCTTTTATATTATTTTATTTAACATTTTTTCATTTTAAAATATACATATGATAATAATTAAAATACCAAATATTTTTTGCAATCTTTTAAGCAATATTTAAAAGTTTATAAAAACTTTATAAAAATTCAGAAACATATAATTTATTTATCATAAAAAGAACGATATAAAAATACTTTAATTGAAGTATATGTTAATATAACTAAGGTGCAAAGCAACTATTTCAAAAAAAAAAAAAAATGATTCATTTCTAAAATAAAAAAAATTGATATAAAGATAAATTTTTTTTCAATGTAATTTATCATTATTTACAAATAATCATCTATAAAATTAAATGTTTCAAGATTATATATTTTATCATTTAATCTTAATCGAGGAAATTTTTTTATATTATAAAAAAAGATTTGAAGCTTTATACTTATTCAAAAGAAATATTGAAATAATATATTGCTACAAAGCTCTTTATAATATAGAAATAAAAATTGAAGATTTATATTCATCCAATAAAGGTATTAATCTTTTAATATATACTTACAAAATTATCTACAATGTAAAAAAATATTTAAGAAAATTGCATTTATCCAACAAAGATATCGAAAGATTTAATATATTGCTATAGAGATATCTAAAAGAGTTATCTAAGAAAAGTTTTATATTTATACTCTACAAATATAAAAATCTAATATTTTATTATATAGATGAGATTCAAAATTTATCTAACAGAGATATTGAAAGATTTAATATTTCATCACTAACTGCCTACAATACAATAAAATTCAGATCTAAAGTTTCGCATTTATTTAATAAAAATACAACAAAGATTCAAAATTGTAGCTTTATACTTATTCAACAGACTTATCCAAACAACCAATATTATTAAAATCATTCACTAATCGATCTACATTTTTTTATTTGAAAAAGAATTATATGCAATTTTAATCTTATTATCATTAACGAAGGTCGTATATTTAATTGTTTAAAATCAGGACAGTGAAGTAGGTTACCTCGATCGAAACACAATAGAGAGTTAACATCGAACGCCAACAATTCTCGAATTGCAATTAGCGATGCGTATAGACACGTGGAGAGAGAAGTCGAGAGCCAGAAACGGAGAGCGAACGAGAAGGGTGCAGAGGGCGCGACAGGAGCGAAGATCTCAAATTATGCATGAGAGCAATTAAGTCACTGTAAGCAGGTTGTCGATACGCGTTACCATCGTATATGCTTCTACTATCATAGATACATGCGTTTTGCTCTTTAAATTAATTACCATGACTATGATATATATATATATATATATATATATATATATATATATATATATATATATATATCTCAAAGATCAGCACGCACAGCCATATCGATTCCGCAATGATGGCTGAATTAATTATTGAAACCACGCCCAAAGTACAGATCGCTAAGATGAAGATTAATATGGAGAAGTTTCTCTATTTATTAGATATTTGCGTCGATCTCTCCTTTTTTTTCCCCCCGAAGATTTTAAAAGATGGAGATATTAAGAAAGAAATAATTTATTGGAAAAATGATTGGAAAAATGAAAATCAAAAATTTCCAATATATTCTTATAATGACTTATATTGATTTATTATTTTTCGGAAATTTTGTTATAAAATAAAAATACAAATTAAATATAGAAATTATGTATTTACGAAGAATAAAATTATAATAAATGGAAAAAATGTATTCATGTGCAAAGATATTATATATAATTGAAAAAATATAAATGATAAGAATAATTGTAATTAAAATGAAATTAAAACAGGTAATAGAACATAAAATTTTTTTTTTTTTTGAAACATAGTTTATAATCAAATCTATGGTATTTAAACTTATGGTATTTATTTAATTAAAAAAATTTTAAATAATACAGTATAAGTTTACAATTTTACAAATATTGAATAAATGATTGAATGAATGATTGGAGACATTAAATTTGATGTTAGATAGTAACATGCAAAAAATTTTAAAGTTTACATAAATATTGATCAATAAAAATACAATCTTCAAAATTCTAAAAATTTCAAATTAAATTTAACAAAAATTAAATTATATTCAATTCATTGTATTCATTTTTTGTTTTATTCTTAAATCTAAAAATATTGATTCTCTGATGATTCTTTATAAATAAAAAATTATTTATTATATTATTTATAATTGATATAAAATAATTTTTTAATACAATATTTTATTAATTAAATTTAATTTCATTATTAATTAATATTTGAATTTATATGCGTCAAATATTGTATAAAATAATTTTGCATTAACAAATTATTTTAGAAAAATTCTAATTACCAAGATACTTATTTTCTCACTTATTCTTTATTTGATATTTTTCCCATTTCATTTCTCCTTTGAATAATAATAAACAAAATTTAAACTCTTTATTATCTCTTAATTAATTCGCCCTCTCTAGCTTTCCAAATTGCATAGTCAATAATTACACGTTCTATAACTGGTTCCTAATTAGTTCGAATTCCATCCTATGCGTTCAAAATTCAATATGTATAATCCACGTAATCTAAAATACTAAATATGTCTAAACAAACTCCTGTCACGCTATACGACCGATTGAAATTGTTTTTCCATTATAGAAATAACGTTACGCTAAATTACATGTCCAGAGGCGTTACTTTTAAAGTAAAAAATTTGAGAATACATTTATTACCAGAAAGAAATGTTAAATAATTTTTTATCATAAGCGATAAATAAATAAATTTGTAACAATTACAAGAGATAATTTATTCTAGATTCCAAATCTCGATAATAATAATATATTTAGAGAATTTTTTAATGATTTTCAAACAAAATGTTAATCATTGAAAAAACGAGATTAATCCTTTCTCAGTGAATGAAAGAAATTCAAGAAATGTAAGTTGTTAAGAATACTTATATAAATTTCATATGTTATTCAAAAATATCATTATATGTAATTAATTATATAATTATCTATTAATTATGTAAATAATTATTAAATTTATTATATTAACTATGAAAAACTGAACTTTTGATTATAGATTTTTATATTTGTGTTAAAAAAATAAAAGTATTATTTCATTTAAAAAAATTGATCTTTATTTACAAACAAACTATTAACATCAGATAATATTTCTTGAAACCAAATAACTTTCTATTTGATATATATGTATACATATTTTTTTTCATCGTCAAAAGTAAACAAGTTATTTAGATGTATTTTATTTGTTTTTATATTTATATATAAATATGTTATAACTACAAATTCTATTTATAATATAATCATAAAAACTTAAAAAATTCACTTCTGATGGAAAATCTTTATTATGTCATGAAACTCGACATGCGAGCAGTGTAATTCAATCTGCGATAAAATATATATGAAGCGATATTAATATTTAATATTTTTTATAATTAAATTTTTTTATAATTTTTTGTAATATAATATAACAAATTTAAAAGATAATAAAAATTTTAATATATTTTTATTATCTTTTAATGAAATTTTAACTAATATACTTTTTATATAGTTTCTTTAAAATTTTAATTAAAATAAAAACAAACAATTTAAATCATATTTTAATAGTATGATAATAAAATAAATAATAATTTCAATAATAAAGTAATATTCTATTTTTTTTATTAAAAGTAAGAAACAATTCTATTGGATTATTATAAACTTCTATCTTAAATGAATATTTATTGTAATTGAGAAATCAAGAAATCTCTTATTTGCTAAATGAAAATTCTAATAGTTTCATTAGATTTTGAGCACCAATCCATCTGCATCAAAAATAACAATGAATTCCTTTGTTTGATAATTACAAATATTCGAATTCTTTGCAGTTATCCTATTTTAATTGTAATCAGAAAATTAATGTTATTTTATAAAAAAATTCAACAAATCATTCATTCAATCTAAACCACGATTTTAATCATATCTTATCTTATTGCAAATTTAATATCAGATACATGAATAATATTCTTCTATCTTATCTATTACAATTATCGTCTGTTGTTTTAAATATAATGGATTTTTTTTGTTAAATATTTCTACAATACGACTAAGTTGCATTTTCATTACTGGATCTTCAATTCAATCGAACAACACAAATCTTCAGCATAGTAAAAGTTTTATCTCTACCATTCTTAAGTCAATCGAACATTAAATAGATCATAAAACTAATCTAACATTAAAATTTTTTATTTTCTTTTAATGCAACTTTTACCAACATATTTGTGAACAGCACAATATAACAAGTACATATTTCTATATTTAATAAATTTATATATTTTATATAATATGAATTATAAATATTATATAATTCTTTATATATTAAAAAGTAAAAATATGTTTTAAATTCCTCTTCGACTACATTCTTCTACTATTTTTGATACGAGAACCGTCAAAGCAAAACTTGATAAAAGATAATCACTTTTCAAATTCTTTGTACATAATTTTGTCGAGAACACAATTTTATAACCGGAAACAATATCTCGTATCTTCTCTTCCAAAATACTTTATGGACATGATAGACATCCGAATAATAGAAGAACAATGTTCGATCGAGTTAATTACTCTGGCAATTTATCCAACTGCGATTCCATGATGAGAGAATACATGTAGTGGGAGACAGAAAGGGCGCGAGAGGATGGACAGGGCAAACAGAACGGGATAATTTATTCGGTGAACCTCGTGTCAGGCTGGTTAGTGTCGGTGATAATAATGCCACGCGGCATGCGGTATAGTCGAGATCGATTCCATAACGCTTCTCTATTCAAACATTTATGATTTTATGATTGAATTCGGTTGACTATAAAGGGGGATGGGGTGGGGAGCCAGACACATTTCGTTCATTTGCACGATCACAGTTAACAGCCGCCATTCCGAATATATTACTCACAGCCGCGGAATTAAATAGTGATTGATCTTGGTACAGAAAAAATAAATTTTGTCTAATTTGAAGCAGAAAAATGATAAGTGAATTGAAAGAACGAAAAACTTTTTTATGTATGTAAAGTTCTGAGGAAACTGTTCGTAGAAATTTTACGATCAGACTAAAATCGTATATTTGGAATTGTATGATTTCGTTATTTTAAATTTATTCACGTTTCTTGAAGAAATGCATTTACGTAATTTTATACATTTACGAATAAGATCGAATAGTGGAAATTATTTTGTGGATGAGTGATTTAATACGAATGTGATACATAAATAAAATTTTAATCTTCTGTAAAATGTTAAAATAAATTTACTTAATATTTACAAAAACTAAACAGTTACTTAACAATTTTAGCACGAAAAAGATCTTATGACTAATCTCTTATAAATTAATATTAATTTAAAATTATAATTAATTAATCGAGTCACTTTAAAATAAAATGTCGATTCAGATAGAAATGATTAAAAAGCGCATATAAAACAATATATGTGTTTTTAAGAAAATATTTATTTTATATATCGAATCACTTCAACTAAATAAAACTGACTGAAATTATTGCGCTGAATGAACTGGTATAAACTGATTTCCGAACGTGTATTAGATTTCCATAAATTCTGAATATGAACTGTCTCTATTCGAATATTATACACATATCGGCGATTTTGGCCATTAGAATCAGAAAAAATCAGATCGATAGATTGATGTATGACTGTGATCGATCAACGATTGAATGTTTTGTATCGGTTAATGTTTATGATGACATAATATTTATGATAATTATAGAAAACCATCGACTTAAAATATAAATATATATATCAGAAAGTCGAATTCTGATCGTTTAGCTAATAACATAATCGTAGATATTGATTACGTATTTTAAAAGTCTTAATCGAAAACGTTTTAAAATTTTTATTGCTTTCTTTATATTTCGCTTATACAAATTAAATTAAAATCTCTAAAATAAAACGCATAAAGGTTTATAATTTTACTTAAAAATAATGAAAAAAGCATAGAATTAAAAATATTTTAAATATTAAATATAATTTAAATATTTTATAATTGAAAAAAATTCAGAATTTAAACTTTGCAATTATCCAACAAAGATATCAATTCTTACTCTCATATAACAATTGAGTTCGAAATTTGTTCATGTTTGCTGAATATCGGAAAAAGAAATGAGATGAATTTTGAAAATTCATTTTAAAAAAAATAATGATAAGATTTAATTATTTTTTTTATTAATTTTTATTAATATATTTGAAGATTCAAAATAAGAATAAATTATTTAAAATATGATATAATTTGAATCATATTTACTTATTTAATAAAAAAAAGGAAAAACATTATTATCATTCATTAAATATAAATACGATTTAGAATAATTATATAATGTTTAGTTAAAAATATATTAACAAAAATTTCATTTAAAAAAAACAGAAAATAAAAAAATTTTTATTTTCAATTAATATTGTCAAATATTTAATATCAAACCAATTCAATAAGATGAATTTTATAATTACACCATAAATTGGTTTCATATTCAGTTATAAAATATTTATATCTTAAAAAAATAAGAAAAATTGTAACTAGAACATTTTAACTAAAGACATATTGTGTAGATAAAAAAAAAAATAAATTCATACAAGAAGAGAAATCATATAGATATTATCGAACGAAATTAATAATTTTTTACACCATGAACGACATTTATAGATTTTCAAAAGCTCTCTCGTAAAGTTCCACTTCGATTAAGATCATCTACAATTTCCAGTCACGCGATATTACATCGTCGAGGGTGTAATTCGACTTGAATTCGTGCATTTTATCCCCCTATCCCTCCAGGAGGCCTCGTATTACTTACCAACGATTACGAGGAAACCAACAGCGATTGTGGACATTTTTCCCCTTCTTCGTCGTCGTTGATTTCAGATAATCGCCGTGGCGTGTTAGTTTCCAAGGATTTATCGCACGGTTGATGCGAAATTTAAAGCGAGGCGAATTTAAATGTAAATTACTTGCCGGCTGGAAATAAATATACTTCGCATCCTCTCGAAATAAAGATATAAATACCGATAATTCATTTTCAGGCGATAAAAATGTGCAAACAGCGAAAATGACTATAAAAGCGAATTTAATATCGCTGCTTAACATCGATAATGGCACGATTTAAAAAAGTTTCAAATTTGCTTTTACTTGAATACGAAGTTTCAATTTTTACATAAATTTATCAAAAATCAATTAATAATAATTTAAAAAAACTTTCTTTTAAAATTAATTTTTTTCTTACAATTTAAATTTATATATGACGCATATATTTATATTTTTTCTTTCATATTGTACTGTTTCATGTATTCTGTCACAATTTCTAATCACATTAATAATTACTATATTACTCATTAACAAAAATACTTTGGATTTTTTTTACTTCTATATCGCAGAGACGTTTAAAGTATTCCAAAAACATAAATCCTACATATAATATATTTTTCTGTGAAATAAGTTTTTGAAGTATTATATTATAATATTATGTGATGTTTATTTGAAGAAAGATATGTTAAAATAGACGTAACGCCGACATGTTAATTCGAATATACAAAGGGTGAGAGGCGATCTAACCTCAGGCGTCTCGGTGCCATTTCCTGGCACAAAAACTAAATTTGCATGTTCACTGGACCGAGTAATTATATGCTGGTACGGTGGTATCGATAACGAGAAAGCGTCATTCCTTTTGAAGCCACGCTTGTTACTATCAATCAGATACAATTATGATAATATATCGATGATTTGCGAATAAAAAATCATTAATACATGTAAATTTTGGATGATTTTTATTTTGATTATATTTATTGTGTGAAAAATACGATTTTTTAAGTGTTTCGTTATTATTTATTTTAGTATTACAATATTTATAGAAAAAAAAAATTAAAAAAATTAGAATCTTTATGAGGTAATGAGTAATAATTCAGAAAGATTATTTTTTATTCTTTTTTTGTTTTTCAATAAACATGGCGTTAATATATTGATAAGATTTTTTTTTAATTAAAATGAGATCAAACACGATTTATTCATTGATAATGAAGTTAATTATTTGTAATTAAATTAATAAATATAAATAGAATTATATCATATTTATTCTCATTTTAATCAGAAAAATCTCAGCAAAATGTTCATAAAAATTTTATTAATAAAAATTAAAAAAATGTTGATGTTGTATTAATATTATTTCACGCGAAACAATATGGATTTTAAAAAGAAAATTTCTGTTGGGTCAAAATTTTTAAATTGATTTTTGCTTAAATATTTTATAATCAATTATTGTACTTTCTATTTGACATTAATTTCTTTTTATAAATTATTATTAAATATTTTAATTTGAATAATTAATCATTTTATAATAGTGAAGATTAAGTTTGTGTATTTAACAAAGTTGTATTTCTAAATTACTTAATTTTTTTTCACTTGAAATTTAATACATTCACTAATAATTATAAATGATTAAGTTTTTTTCAAAATTGTAACTCTGCAAAGTATAATACGCACAACAAATAATTATTCTAAGTTAATAATCGGCAAAAATTATGTAAATTTATTATCCAATATTGTAACTTGATATCGAAGACATCTATTGAATAACTATTTTTAATAGATATTGAATAATTAATTATTTAATTAAATAATTAATAATAATATAATATAATACAATAAGATAAATATACGAAGATTATATCCATGCATTTAATTCATCTATATAATCATAGTGATTATACTGATTAAATCTGTACATTTAACAAATTTTTATTGTATTTTCTATTTAATACTAATATAATACTAATTTCTTTTTACAATTTATTATTATTATCGAATATCGCGACTTGATCTTTATTAAAGATATGTAATACTGAATAATTTATTACTATTATTTATTACTATAAAAGCATTTAACGAATCTTTAACAATATTTTTAATTGATTATTCGTGAAATTGTATATTTCTTATGTAGATAATACGAGCAAGTAATTTATTTCATTTTTCATGAACTCGATTCATTTCTCGTTTCAGTCGAAACGAATTTTACTTCTTCCTCAGAGAGTATCGGTTCAATTTCCCGGGAAAACGCGACGTTATTACTTGCCAACATTGGAGCACGATGCATTCGGAAAGCTATCCATTAATCTCGTTGGTAATTATCGAGTGCATTAAAGACGAACGAAGAGTCAGGAGTAACACATGTGAACGACTGAATTCATTTCTTCCTCGAGCTCAAAGCTCGAAATGTGGCTCGAAGAGAACGATTAATTTATCGTCGATGCACTCTCTTGCGCACGAATGCCGTCTCGTTGAACGAGATGCCATTTGCTCGTTCGCAATCGACTTGAAAGACACTCTATTTACTTTGCTTTTGTGATATTAGCTTCTTTGAATGCGTATATTTAACAACGAGAGAGATATCGAGTTTTATAATAATTATTAATTTTTCTTGAATCTTCATCTTTTTTTTTTTTAATTTATGAATAACATTGTATCGAAAAAAAAAATTGAAAAAGATTGAGATATTTAATATCATATTTATTACACCGTAAGTAAACACTGTAAATTTTTTGATCGTGTTACTCACCGATGAGTTATGCCGATAACTACAAACTCTTCTGATTGAATCGAAATATAATCCAACGTGATCTTGAATCAAAATTGAGACACTTTATTTTCTTTTAATAGAATCACTGCAACAAACAAAAGTATATTCTTTGAGGTGTAAGATAATGATGAGATTATGATAAAAACTATTATTTATTATTTATTATTTGCAATCTCAAGAGGATTTGGATATAATTAAATCCATATAATTAAATTCGAATATTTGAGATTGGATATTCTTTTATTATAACTTCAGATATACAAATATTCCCATACTTGTTTTATTTGATTTCAAATATCTTAACTTTATTTATATTTCTTGTTTATTTAATTTATATTCGAATATTTGAATATCTGATTATATTAAATTACATTTGAATATTCAGTTATTCTTTAGTACTGTTTATTGCTTTATTAATTATTAATAACTATTGTTTTTATATGTTTGTTGATTTCTTTATAAAATATATATGTTGTAAATGAAAAACCAAGCAATAACTTTATTGAAAAATGAGAATAAATTTTTATTTTTTTTTTGCAAAAAATTATTACCAATAAAATTAGAAAAATGTTACATCGATATAAAGAAATCTTTGAAATCTTTCATTCATCTTAAAATTTCATGAGTTTTTTTTTCTTTTATTTTATATTCATAAATTATTATTATTATTTTTTTCTTTTATTTTATATTCAATAATTATTATTATTATTAGTTTATAAAGATTAATGTATAATTTGAAAAAAATAGAAAAAATAAATTGTCTTCAAGAAAATAATTTTGCACTATAATTTTTTTTCTTGAAAGCTAAATTTCTTATATAATTTCTTGTAATAATATTAAGGAGCATTAGAAAATATATATATATATATTCCTTCATTCTTCTAATCTACAAAACAGAAATGTTCATCAATTTTTTTTTAATAATATTAAAATATTGAATATCAAAATATTAAAATTAAACATAATCATCTTCCCCGTGGATATTCATTCCTCAAACTCCGCTTTCAGAGACTACGTGCTCAATTATCCGTGCGCTCCCTGTCGACACTTTAAATTACCATTTAAAGTCCCTGTATCCTACCACTCGTGAACACGCATGGAACCTTCATCCGTACGTCCACGAAGACAAAAGGATTACGCTTGTTCCCACCCCATCCACAGGGATATGCACGTGTATCTTCTCCATACAACGAGCTCTCACTCTCTGCTTGTTCTTTCGTCCCCTTACTGCGAGCTCTTTATGCCCGCCTAGCATCGATTGCACGACGTCGACGTCGAGCTTAACGCGGCTCCGTGATTCCCCTCCTTCCTTCTCCTTTCGTGGCGAAAGACGCGAGATTACTCGCTGCGTGCCGTTCTCTCATTCGTTCACGCATGAAAACCATCCCCCCCTCTTTCCTTCTTCGTTACCGGGACACGTTTCATTTTCCCATCACGGTTGCTTCTTGATTCGTGAGCTCTCTTTCCTGCCCTTTGTCGTCGAGTCGACGAGAAAATTTTTGCACGAAAGAGATCGCGAAATGCGCTGCTGAAAGATGTCAAAGCCTTTTGAAACAAAACTCTTTAAGGGTGTGTATTGTACGGTTGTTTGTTCACGAGGGAAAGAATAATTGGAATGATTGGTAAATAATATTTGATGAAACTTTAGAGATATGGCTTTTGTGAATAAGAAAATATTCATATTCCAGGTAAAAAGAGTTTCACTTATTTGCTTCATTACAATTTCCTTCCAATTCTTAATGTTGATTTTAAGAAATATGCTTACAGTAAGTTCATAAACTCATAGAGTTATTTCAAATTGTTTCAATGAATTATTATATGTTTTTATTTTTCGATTGTATGACTTTCTAGTTCTATTGATTGTTATGTGGCTTTTGTTATTTGTGTTTATTCATTATCATCATCATACATTTCTACTCTTATTTTAAATCAATGCTATTTCATATTTTTTTTTGGTAAAAAATAGTATTTATATTTTTTAATTAGGATAAAAATCTATTTTTAATCAAGTCCTTTTTTCTAAATTTTAGTAAATATTTTATAATTGCAATACAAATCTGTGGCATAATTGCAAAAATTTTATCCATTAGATTCTCAAATCGACCAAGATTAAATATTCATAAGGCAATTAAAATTTTTTAATTTTTTTTTAAATGTAATTTTTATCAATACATTTGTAAACATGATATAATATGAAATTTATTATATGGTTATAAGTAATTATAACTTTTTTTTTGTATTAAAAGTAAAAATTAATATCTCTGAATAACTGCAAATATTGGATTTTTTACAATTATTATATTACAATTATAATTATAAAGTATTTTTATTTCATTGAAAATTTGAAAATTTTTCATTTAATCTTGAATTTTAATCACAATTTTAAAAATTTTAAATCATATCTCATTAAAAAACTTATTTAAATTATAAAGAAATTTAAAATTAAGCGAATAATATTATTATAAATATTATTAATAATTAATATCATTTTAAATTAATGAAATAATATATATCATTATTTGATAAAAATATTTCATATTAAATCTATCTCATTTACGGTATATTTATCTTCTGATATGAGAAACTAAAAAATTATATGTATTAAAATTTTATACGTATTAAAATATTACGTATATTACTTTATAAGTATAAAAATGTTAAATAATTAAATTTCATTTTAATAAAATTTTTGTCGGATTTACCATATTAGCATTTTTTTTTGTCTTTAGATAAAAGATTAATATTTGTATTTTATTTATCCTAATGCGCATAATAAAATATTAAAAATTTCATTCTTCTCATAAATCAAATTTATTTTTTAAGCGTAGTGAAATTCATAAATTCAAATGATAGTAAACATATATAAAATAAATAAAAATAGCGAAATATGTTTTCGAAACGTAGCTAATTTATCCATTCGAAAAAAGTAACTGGATGGCGAGATATTCATGTTAAGGAATGAGCTTTGAAGAAAATTCATGATGTTTGTCGATGAATTTTTTAAAAATACAAGCATTCCTCGTAGGCACAAATGACTGGAAATAAAATTTATACTCTCTTACCGGGATAAACTACATCTTTTTTATTTTTTTCAAACTATTTCTTGTGAAACAAAGTTTAGACAGAGTAGCGATATCATAAATTGGAATTATTCTGCATTATTTATATCATTATCCTTGGCATAATTCTAGCACACTCGTCATTGGAATAATGTTTGATAAATATAAAATCTCTCTTCGAGTTTCACATTCTCGTATTCGAGAATTGTAAACGTGATATTTAGGAATCCTAGGTTTACACTTGATGGAAGAAACGCGAAGTGTTTTCGATATAGGTTTTCTCGAGTTGTTTAGTATCTCCGTAGAATTTATCGACTGAAAAGTTTCGCGCGTCGATGCATCGATAAGGAACGAAACAGCCATAAAATAAGGTTAAATGAAATTTATATATACAGTTCACTTTTTTACCAATAGAGTGGAAGGGGCGATTACACGAATTAATGATATATGGATGTAGGAAAAAAAAAAGTTGTCTATGTCATACTTATTTCTTGAATCGCAATTTATTAATTTCTTTGTTGATAAATATAAATGACATATGTACAAGTAAGTAAGAAATAAATCAATGTTAGATTGTATTTATTTAATTAGATTGTAATTCAAATAAAGTTAAATTAAATTGTCCAAACTTTATTTCATTCAATTGCTAGCCAGAAAGTTAATAGTTAATCAAAATTTATTTTAAACAAATGCCGAATCCAACTTAAATCTATTTTAAATGTAATTAAAACATATTCATATTAGTTTAAAATAACTTTAGGTTAGACATCATAATTATAAAATATCTAATCTAACTTAGATATATCTTAAACTTATCTTAAATCTAATCCAAATCTGAATTTATCTTAACTCTATTTGTCTTTAACCTGTTCAAAAATTTAACTCATATTTAGTTTAAATTTTAAAAGTACTTTTGTAGAAAATATTTTTGTATAATTATATTTTTAAAAGTAAGTGTAAATAAAGCAGCAATTATAGATACAAGTAATGTTAGAACATTGATCTTGACAAAATATTTGAAGAATAACATAATCAATTAGATGGTTTCATTCTCAATAATTATCAAATATAATTTTAATTTATATTTTATATTTTACCAAAACTATTATTATATAATATTTTAAGAATTATTTCTAAGATACTCATCGACTCAATAATTGAAATATGTTATTAGAAACAATTTTAAACAGATTTTTTTCTACATATAATCATTGTTTGATGTTATAATCAGAATTTTCTGAAAATAGAGCTTTCTAAATAAATCAAGTTTAAAAAATATTCAAGTAAAAAATTAACTATTTCCTAATACGAATGAACTATAATAACTAAAAATAAATAAAAATAATTAAAAATAAATAAAAAATATAAAATAAATTTTTTTTAATTAATTTTTGAGAAAATTAAATTTAAAAATTTGTTTAATATAATACTTGTTTAATATAATACTTGCTTGTATAATAAAATGTTTCTTTTTTAAAAATAAAAATTTAAATGATAAAATTTAATATAATCTCTTTATATGTAATTTCCTTTTGATAGTTCATATCAAATCAAAAATTATCAAGTTTCACTGAAATTTGAAAAATTTTGAACTTCATTTACTCAGCAAAGTTTCAAATGAAAAAATTGCATTCTTTCTTTTCAATTTATTTTCTCACGAGAAATTACCCACTTGTAACAATTTAAAACACTTTATATACATACACGTCTCTTTTATTCGAGATATCTGACTTCTCTTCTGATTTGCGAGACGTTTGGATAATTGAGTGCGTCGTCTCTTCACAGAAAAGTCGTTCTTATCGGAGACATTTCGTGCTATGTCTGTTTCTATAGAAGGAAAGGCATCGCTGAGAACGAGTTGCGAAAACAAACCAAATTGACTTTAATGAAGGCAGTGAAACTCGTAATGTCACTTCTTCGCGAATTTTCTTCTCTTCGTTGTATTTCTTTCGACGTAACGATTCAAAACAAAACGACAGCAAGTGAATCCTCGTCATTGACCGAGTCACGCGCAAACTTTTGGTTGATAATGTCAAGTTTGCAAAATATGTTTGAAAAATATAGATTGAGATTAATTATTGTTCTAATACTTGTGTTTAAATTGAGAATAAATAAAAATTTCTTTGATATAAAGGAATTATTATATCATAATAGATTTGCTTAAACTTGTAAATGATGTTAGTGGAGAAAAAAATTAATGATAATATTGTTGAACTATTTTTAAACATTAAAGAATTAGAATAATTCGTTATAATATTCTGAGAAATTGTATAATATTCATTGAAGATAGAATAAGTGATTCAATTATCAAGTTAATTACTTTTGAAAAAATAGAAAAGAAATTAAAGTAATTAAATTATTATATTTTTAAGATAAAATTTTACAATAATTTCTTCAATAATCTTTCAAAATATAAAAAGTATATACTGAAAACATTATTATGTAAAATAGTATAATTTATCTATTTTTTAAGTTAAAAACTGATAAAATAAATATACACTTTATTCCATTATATTATAGAATGTTAAGAGTATTAAAAATATTATCGTTATATATTACAAAAGTAAAAAAGTAAAATATTATTTTCAGTTTATTTCAATTTATTTTCAGAAATATATAATATTCGATAAATATAACAAAGATTTCATTTTGATTAATATTTGTTTTATTAAACATATTTTCTATGATATATAGATATATAATATCGCACTTCTAACAATTGAAATAAGTTTGAATTAGATTTAGGATTGCCTTATGTCAAATAAGTTTAGATTTAGCTTAGTTTGGAATTGAATTTGAATAAATCCAGAATAAATTTATTTTAACTTTAGGTTTAAATTAAATAAATTTGAAGTTTGAATTATATAGAAATTCAATTCAAATTGATTTATTTTAGATTTAGTTTAAGTTTAATTAAAAATTTTAACTAATATTTTGGAATTTAATATAAAAATAAAATTTTCATAAAAAGAATTATTGAAAAATATTCATATATGTTAAGAATCTAATTCACTTCAATTGAAATCATAAAAATTAATAAATTGTTCAAGAAATAAATCTTAGTTTATTTCTTATATCTTTT
The DNA here is from genome assembly GCF_003254395.2 of Apis mellifera. Classification (NCBI taxonomy): domain Eukaryota; kingdom Metazoa; phylum Arthropoda; class Insecta; order Hymenoptera; family Apidae; genus Apis; species Apis mellifera. The sequence goes on from NC_037648.1 coordinate 3,924,271, forward strand.
CTTAACTTTCATAGATAAATTATTCATTTAGAAGTTCTCCTTAGAATCTGACTAATTTAGATGGAAAGATAAAGTACAGAAAGCATGAAAGTGAGGTTATTATAAATTCCCTTAACAGTGAAGAGTATTATAGTAGATTAGAATAGACTAGTTTGGATAATATCATAAAGTTAAACAATATTTATAGTTTCCAAAACATTAAAATGATACTACTAATGTTACATGCATGCAAATTATATATAAATATAATTTGAAAAACGATAATGAGAATAGAGTAATAAATTTAATTTTTTATTCGATAGGTGATAATTTTTAATCGATAAATCAATAAATATCATTATCATTTTTTGCTTCATATGACGATTTTCACAAGTTCTTTCTCAATTTAATAAAATATATTATTAATTTTATATATTGAAAAAAGTAATTTAATATTTAAATTAGTTAGATAATGTTGCATCAAGTTGACATTCATACTTCCATAATAATTTTATTTATACACTTTTCACACTAATTACAATTTAATTAATTTATGATTATTTACATAATAATAATTAGTTCATTATACAATATAATATTCTTAAAAGCAGAGAACAACATGTTCATATTCGACAAAACTTCATTAATCAATATTTTTAATATCAATGATAATCTATGTTCTCATTTCTCGTATAGCAATTCATGTTGGCGATAATGTTTCATATTTTGACTATCAAATCTTGTAATAATATGAATTATAATTATCCTTAATTTATTCTTTTAATAAATATTATACTATACTAATTATAACTATTAATTAAGTAAGCATATACTATGTAATTAGAAAATAACTATAGTTTTTAATTACTAATTCTTAATTAACTATTTATTAACATTATTTATGTTATATTATTATATTATATTATATATATTATATTATTATATTATATATTATGTATTATATTATATAATATGTTATAATATATTAATATATAATATAATATATTATATTATAATATATATATTATATATATATATTATATATTATAATATATAATATATAATATTATATAATTGTATAATATATTAACTATAATCTTTCTTTCAACTTTTAATAATATTTATATTTCATTCTTATATTTATATTTCGTTTTTTTTCTAAATTTATATCTTTAATTCATAAATTAATAAAATAATAATAACAGCAATAATTGCAAAAGAATTAATATAAATGAAATGTTTTAATTGGAAAATAAATCAAATTTGTTTAAATAGAAAAATATAGGCAATTGAATTACAGAACATCTAACTTGTACGCTTTTTTTCTTTAGTAAGTAATATTTTAATTCTTTAGTTATTCTTCAGCAAAAAAGATATAAGTATGTTCAATCGCGAGGTATATTGTATAAATTCCTTGAAAAATTTGAAAAGCCTTTTCTCGATGAAAGCAGCGATGTATTCCTAATTTGTCTTTTAATACATTAAAAGTCAAAAAGATTATATTGAAATGTAATATAAAGATATATTCTTATTCGTATTTAAATAAATTTTATTATATTATAAATGGATTGCGAGTTATTGAATAATTAGAATATTTAAATGTTTCCGAAAAATTTTCTTCGTATCTAATATTTTTTTGTTTTTATTATGAATTATGCATTATATTATGCATTATATATTAAAATTATATTATGATTATTTTTGCAGTCATACGCATTTTTAAAACGAAATAAATCATTTCATTATTTTCAGGTAGATAAATAGAAAATTTAAAATAAATTTTTATAAATCTTTTTAATTATTGCTAAATAATACAAAATATAATATATACTTGATATATGCTTGATTTATAAAAGCTATATAAATACAATATTATATTAATATAATATTTTTTTGTAATCATTATATTTTTTACACAAACTCTAAAGGATTAAAAACAAAATAAATCTTTTTTATTACTAAAAATAATTATATTATATTTTTAATTCTTTTCATTTTACTTTGCTATATAATCAGACTAATCATTGAATATTTTTGACATTTTTGATAAGATTTAAATGTATCATAATTATGGAATTATATTATGTCTTTACAAAAACAATAAACAATTTTTAATTTTTCAATCTATTTATGAATAATAAAATATAGAATATTAGACAAAAAATACTTTATTGAAAAATAATATATATAAATAATTTTTATAATACTATTTCTATAAAATTTATTAAAATATTTTAAAAGTTTTGAATTTTTAATTCTTTAACTTTCTTATAACATATTTTTATTATAAATTATATTTTTTTTTAAAATATATTATTTTATTAAATTATATTATTTTTTTATTTTAAAATCTAAAATAATATAAATAAGTAATTTACGAATATTTACGAAATAATAATTTTTTTTATATGATTTGAAATCATTTTTTATTTAAAATTATTTCTATATAGAAAGAAATATTATTTTTTGAAAACAAAAATTAAATTATTGTGAATTACTAAATATATACATATATTATATAAATAATCAATGAAAATAATAGATTTTAATTGTTTATAATTGCTTTAAAAATTATTTAAATAAATTTATATGCTAACAAATGAAATGTTATCAAAAAATATAAGATTTTGTTTACTATTATAAATGAAGAATAAAAAAGAATATGTTTCCTTCCATTCTGCTATAGAAATAATTAAGTAATTAGAGATATTTGCAGTCAATTGAATAAGTAGTAATAATAGTCTTTAATAACAGCGTAAATAACTAAATATATCGTAACTATTAATTACCATATCGTAACCACTAGCTAATAGAAAATTAGAAAATTTACAAAATTATAGTGAAAATTTTAAACAAAATAATTAGAATAATTGTACATTGCAATATATAATTTAGTTTAAAATAAATCGAAATTTTTATTCATTGAAAAAAAAAAATTAAAATTTTTCAAAAAAGAAAATATGATCCAGAAAAAATTTTTTTTGAAATTTTTTTCCGTAATTAATAGGTTTTTAAATAAATAGCAAAATTTTTATTTCAAATATTTTTTATATTTTCTGTCTTTAATAGTTTTTTAAATAAATAGTAAAATTTTTATTTCAAATATTTTTGATATTTTCTGTCTTTTATAATTATAGTTACGTGAATAAAAAAAAGAATTCGAATAAAAAGATTGATTTATTTTAAATCAAAAAATTGCACGAATCAAATTTAGAATATTTGTTTTTAAATTGATTAATAAATAATTATGTAAAATTTGATCAAAATCAGTATATATTAAGGCTATTAATTTGCCTATGTATATTTAATCGAATATATTTTTTTTAGTCATATATTATCGCTGATAAATAATTGGATACATGTTTATTTTTGATAAGATATAAAAATTAATTTAAATTAAATAATTTTGAAATTTCGCCTAAAAAAGAATCTTTTCCAGATTCTTTTCAAGATTAATATGTCTATAATCTAATAAAATATTTTTGCTTTGAAAAAGTATCATATAATAAAAAGAAAAATTTTTTGATTCCTTAAGAAGTCTTAAGAATTTTTTTCAAATTATTTAATTTATTATACATAATATACATAATATACATATAATTAAAAATACATTATATATTTGATATATATCTATTGATTTTACATATATTTATTTTACTGAAAGATTTAATTTTGATAAACTTTAAAAGAAAACCTTTGATTTAAAGGAATTTTGTTTTTCCGATAATTTAATATAATTTATATCAAATGAAATCTCCCATATATATAAATATATATAATAATATAATATCTCCCATAATATAAATATATGCAAAATCAATAAAAATAAATATATAAAATTATACATTTAAAACAATTTCGATAATTTAATATTTTATATCATATTATGTTTTCACAATTAAATCTCTGGATATTATAAATACATATAAAATCGATATACATACATCGATACATTCTTTATTTAACTTCAATATATTTAATTATTTAATTATTGTTACTAAATTTTATACCAGATAATATTAATTATTGTTCTTCTCATTCTACAAGAAGATAATAAATCTTGTTTCTCGTCATTGTACTAATACTAATTGATTAAATTAATTTAATTTCTACAATTTGATCAAATTTAACTATTATTATTAGACTTATATTTATATCGATTTATATTTATAAATAATGATCAGTGATCTATTTGTAATATCAGAACAGCAATATAAGTAGTCTGACTTATTTTTCATCGTACTACTGCATTTCATTAGAATTATTACCGGATTAAAATCATTCTTCCGTCTTCCGTAGTTTAATCATACATATTGTAACAAATCAAAATGAAGAGGATCGAGAGAAAACTTGAGTAGCTTTGTTTATTTGTCGCTGCAACAAACTTCATCGTTTTCGGAAATTTATTAAAATTTTATCCTCTTCTAAAAAATCAAATTTTCGAATTTTACTAGAGAAACTCTCGAGATATAAGTTCTGATAATATCGACTAAATTAAATTTGAGGTGAAGAAAATTAGAAATACATTGAAAAACAGAAAATAATACAAAGAAATTTAATTCATTTTCAAAACGAGATCGTGATATTTGTATTCATGATTTCATTATAGATTATGTTTTTTATATTTTAAAATTTTTAGAGACGTTTCTCATAGCAATGAGATAAAGCAATAGAATTTTTATAAGTCAATCCTTTAATCGTGGCAATGTATTCGTAAAGAGATTTAGTTGTTCTTCAAGTTTAATATTAAATTTTCAAGAAAAAGAATATTATATTTTTAATACACTTTGTTTTTTTTGGTTTTATTTTCCTGTTTTACTTAAGAGAATGAATTATTCTTTCACTTATTCATAAATTTCAAAATATCCAATTTTATAGCTTCTTTATATTTTTGGTTATTTAATTTAACCTATGAAAGAAGAATATTGTATATATTAAGATTCATATATTATCTTATATAAAAAAATTCACGTAACTTAAAAATTCTGATCTTAATGAAAATTTATATATATGTAAAAATGGATTATACATAAGATACATCAAAAGAGAAATCAATCTTTAAAATTTTAATATTACGAATATAATTTCATTTAAAAATATTTTTTACAATAGAATGAATATTAAAATATGAATCACGAAATTATATTTAAAAATCAATTATAAAATATTAAAAATGATAAGAATTTATTTAATTTTATCAAATAATCGTATCACATAAATTATCAAATAAATAAAATAATAAAAAGAATAAAAATATAAAGATAAGGAGAGCATGAATAATAAAGTCTTTTCCGTGTTTCTTATATTTATAATATAATATATGTATAATATGTAATATGTATTTTCTATAGAAAATAGCTATATTGATTAATGTTAAAATTATATATTCCATTGAAAGAATTAAATTTTTTGATTTTTATATGATGTGTTCTCTTATGTCAAATAATTCTTGTAAAAACATTTCTTTCATAATATTTCTTTTACATAAAACAAAACAAAACAATTAAATTTATATAAAACAAATATCCTATATATATATAAGCCATTATATTCTATTATATAGATATTCTTTTATAGATATATATAAAATAACTATAAATATAAAGTGAACATATAATTAAATTGAACATATAATTATTTCAATATTTCTTACAATAATTTTATATATTTTCAATTTATTTTAATATTTTCAACATATTTTATTTGAAAATTTCAAAATGTTTGATTAAAGATCCTAAGAACTTTTTTTCGATAATTAATAATTTATATGAATAAATATTTTAGATACTTTAAATCAACAAAAATTAAATAAATCTATATATATATCATTCAATAACGAGAAAAGTAAAATTTATGTAAATTTAAAATAAGAATTAAATCGTTTGAAATCTAATAAAATAAGTTTAATTACTCAAACATTAATTTATTTCAAATACTTAGGATTGCAATTAATCACAATTAGATATCAAGCGCATCACTTGGATTTCCAGGTCTTGAGAAGGTCTGACATCAAACAGTAGCATCTACTTCCGAGTTGAGTCAACCGAGAGTTTGACTTTAACCAAGGATTCTAAAGATAATTGCACGTCGTTCAAACGTCTGTGACGATAGGAAACATTGGAAATAGCGCGTTCCAGACAAACGCGATATACGCTAACGAGAAAATCGTGCCTCGTTTCAAAAGAGATGGATATATTTAAGAAATCGAAGAAGCTTAGGATGAATTCAAGTTGTAAAGGAGAAGAAGTAAAAGAAGAAGAGGTAAAAGGATGACACGGATGGCGATCTCAAGGAACTGGGGAGAGAAGAAACGTGGCGGAAACAATCAACTCAGAACGAACTACGAGTTCTCTAATTTGAACATTTAATTCGCTAGGTTGAAATACTCAATATTCTCGTCGGTTATCCCTTCGAAATATACAAGTGTTAATAATATATTCAGAGATGAATCGATTTTAAATACTGAAATGACTAGTAAAAGTTGTTATACAAAAATGTTAGTTTATTTATACGCAAATAGTATAATATTTAATAAATAATATAAAATATACAGAATTTGTAAAATATATGCAATTTTTAGAGAAATTTTTTAGAAAAAAAATATATAAATTAGCATATAAAAAATATCAATGATGATTATTTCTTAAGTTACAAATAATATAATTTTGATACAAAATGTATAAAATGTTAAATATATTCATGATACAATTTTAAATAACGGAACAAATATAAAAGTTGATATGTAAAATTAATGCTTATTTATAAAATTATAGTTAATTTATTAAATAATACAAAATATACAATATATATTAATATATTAATATATATTTATGGACGAAAGTCGATTCTGTATATTGAAACAAATATAGAAGTTGGTATGCAAAACTATCTACTAATTGATGTTTATTTATTATGAAAAATTTACTTTACTAAATGATTTAAAATATATACGATTTTTAAATATATATAATATATTAAATATATTTATTATTTTTAAATATAGATGATTTTTGGAGAGCGGTTTTTAAACATTTAATAACGTAAAAATTGAGATACGAAAATATTAATTAATGCTTATTCATTAAATTAATGAAGCAATTTAATTTCGTCTGTAATTAGACAATCATGCAATATCAGCAGTACGATATTACAATATCATCAGTTACAACATGCTGTTAAAATTCGCTAATTACTTTCACAATGATAATTATTACAGTAAGAACGAACAACATACTTAATAGCTACGAATTACAGTAAAAAATATTTTTTTATCGTTATAATATTAATTGGAACTTATTGGTTCTGTTAAGATATCCGAACATTTACTATAGAAAATAGGAACGTCAATAGACACTTGTTCTTAATTATCTTCACAAATGAAACAGGATATTTTATGATTTTCTAAAAGAACAAATTAAAAACAATTTTTGAGATATTATTAAAATGACAATATAGTTTATATAATATTATTTAATAATACATAAAATAATTTATAGAATATTTATTTTTTATAATTATATTTATATTTATTAATTATATTATATATTAATTATATTTATATTTTAATTTACAGAATATTTACGAACATTTTTTTGTTCCATTTTAAAAATCGAAACAAATATAAAAATTGATATGTAAAACTAACAATTGAGATTTATTTATTATATCACAACTAATTTAATGGAGACAAAATGAGACAGCTTATTAGAAAAGTCCTTCGACAAAAATTTTTAAGACAATTAATACAATGTTTAGATAAAATTATGAGATAAAATTCAAATATAATATAACATAAAATATGTATAAAATATGTATATTATCACGAAAAAAATTTTATAAAATTTTATAAAATTATTATTATAAAATTTATTGTAAAATTTAAAATTCCAGATAAAACTGTTAAATAATAAATCATATAAATTTTATATTTCGCAAGAAAAATATTAAGTTTTTTCATATATAATATTTTATAAATGCAAAAGATTTAGACTTTTAGAAGTTTAGTTCTTTATCCAATAAAAATATTTTCATAGATTTTTATTTTTAGTGATTTAACCGTTTATTTATTATATAAATATAAATTTTTATCAAGTGTAAAAAACGATGAATAAAAAGAGTCGACAATATCCGAAAGATATATTAATAGGAGAATATTAATACAATGATAAAACTTTTTTATTCTTTATACTTTTTTTTTACTTTATTAACTTATTTGAGAGATATTTCTAATTAAAATATTTGATATTGAAACAAGGTTATATTAATCATATTTCTTATTCAATAAAATATCGAGAATAATCCTTTGTAATGTTAAAAGAATGAACCTCTTGTATAATATTTATAATGCAGATCAATTTTGCGATTATAAAACATTTAGTATAATATTCATCAAATAACGTGATTATAAATTATATAATAATATTCCAATAAAAATTTTTACATTTTATATCTAATCTTCAAATATTACGAACATGTTAACATTATACATTATAAACATATACATTATACATTATAAATAGAAATCATTTAATGAACAAAGCAATCTCTTCTGTATTCATTTCACAAAATATTGAAACTTGGAATTTCAATTTTGAACTCAAATAAATGATGAGCACCTTCCTTACAAGCGGATATCGCGAAATTAAACAACAACAATACAACAATTCACGAATACGAATTTTCGTTCTCGAATCACTTTCTTGATGAAGATTTTAATAAACTTGTACTTTACAACTAGTTATCTCGACATCTAGACTTACTATAATTCAAAGTGTATTCATTAGTTTCAAGGAACTCGTCTGGAGGATGATAATGAAAAAAAGAGAAAAGAAAAAGAAATCTTTTAATTATTTATTCCTCATACAGTAATCGTAAAAATATTTTCGCGAGATAGAAGTAAGTGGGTACCTCAGAAAGAGGGATAGAGAGAAATAAGTGGAGATGCGATAAGAGAATGAATCTTGAATCTTATTTTACACGGTAGCATCTGTTCCAGTCAGAAAGATAGGAGTTAATTAACGATCGGCCAAATAAAAAGCCTGGACCGGCCAGGAAGTATTTCAACGACCGCAAAGCGAAATGCTGAAATATCCTACGAATAAAGCTTCAGCTGAGAATTAACGACGGGGCACGGCCAACTTCGACATTAACACGAACCCCGGATGAAATACTGAACCCACTCGATCCCACCACGAATTTCGCCATTTGTTCGCGCCTCGCATACTCTTTCACTCTCTTCCACCATTATATCCAATGTTTCTCAGATTCACATATCATATGCGATTAGTCTATCGATAAGAGTTGAGAAATATGTATTTAAGATTAATGTTACAATAATACCAGTTAATTCTATTTTATGAAAAAAAATGTGTTGAAATATAAAACATTTGACATTTTATGAAAAACTATTGTCAAAGTTGTCAAAAATAAAAAAACTATGATTATATATGTAAAGATATAATAAGAAGCAGTAGAAAAGAAATAAATTTTTGATAGAAGAGATTTAGAACTGATAAAACTATGATATAATTGAACACTTAATATCATAATTTTCTTATAAACTAAAGCTATTTGCACAAAATTTTTGTTGAATATTTTAATCATTTTACTATGAAATTCTGAATATATAATAATAATTCTAATAAAATTCAATAAAATTTATATTCAATATTAATACAAAAATGATTTTTTTTTTCTTTGAAACATTCCTCATAAACAGATAATTATAAAGCAATTATGAAGCTAATATATATATATATATATATATATATATATATAATAATCAATTTGAAACACAAAATATTTTGAATTAAAATATTTATTTATCCACAATGATATCAATTTCTTTTATTTTATTTAAAATAAAATACATTCTTTCTTTTGCAAATTAGAAAGTTATGTTTATTTTTATTATTCATTATTATTATTTATATATTATTATCATTATTAATAAATATATAATTAATTATCAGTTGTAAATTATTAATAATAATAAAATTATTATTAAAATAAATACTAATTTTTTGCATTAAGTATTTATTAAAAAATTATATAAAACAAAAATATAAAATTAATTATGATTTATTTTAAAAAACAATTTCTATTATTACATAAAACTTTTTGAACTAATATCTAATACGATATTTTTATATAAATATGTAGATACAATAAATACAAATTATTCACAATTTTTCACATTATATATTCACAGTTCAAATGAATTGTAATCATATTGTAATTATATTTATATATATCGTATATGTAATTATATTTATATATATTGTAATTATATTTATATATATCGAAAATCGTAGAAAATAAAAATTAGTGAAAGACTAATAAAAAATTGGAAATTTAAGTATAGGAAGAAATTTGAATGTTATTTAATATTAATTGTTTAATTAAGCCTTTAAAGGGATAATTTTCGATATATCTGATAAGAAGAATTTAAATATGTAAAGAATAAACATATTTTATAATTATATATTTTATTAAAAATGTATGTAGTAAAATCTACAATGTAATTTGCATTTATGACAATATTTCTATCTTTTTTAGGTTACAAATATAAATTATAATTAAAAAAAATATAATTAAAATTCAAATTAGATCAGAAATAAAAATTAATATTCGATAAATGCATATAAACTAAATATGAATATTTTGCTATTTTATAATTGCAAAACTTACAATATTTTTCCTATTCTTTTCTAAATTTTCTATCTTAACAAAAAAATGCAATCAAACTCCAAAAACTTCGATTGGCCTATATTAGAAATAAGAATCAATATCTTTTACAATAATTGTAAAACTTTTATTTTTAAACTTTGTATCTAATATTAATTCCTTATACTATGAAATATTATTACTTTTCTCGTTTTATATATCTACAGATAGAATTACAAACACGTTTATAACTGCAAATATAATTTCTCAAATTTAATCGAAATCAATATACACTATATTTGATTTCTCTAATTAAATTCAGCATTTCCAATAACTAGAATGAATCTATAAATTTATTGATACATTGTTATACATTGTTATATATCATAATACGTAATTATTTTTTAAGCATCAAATTATTATTATATAATCATATTATAATTTATATATTAATTCAGAAAAAACAAAAATATTAAATATACATATATATTAAAATTCTTTATTAGAAATAAAGTGAAAATTGAACCATAAATATTTCAAATCTAACATATATATTATATATCAATGATTGGGCAAAAAATAGTTTAAAATATTGAGATTAAAACCAACATTGAAGTTGAATTTTGGCATAATGAAACCACATATATTTTAACGTAGATTCTACTTCCATAAATCCTATGATGGTATATGATAACGTATTCGTAAAATGAAATATGTACGTATTATGTATAAAATCAATAGCTGAATTGATCTTCCATTTGGTTATTTTTCGTTTCGTGTTCCTGCAACTCTACCGGAAATCCATATTTTTCGAAGCATTTAAAGGGCCTTTTATGATCAAAAACGGCGAATAATACTAGGCAATGTAACGTGACGAAAAATTCGAAACGCAGAAGGTGAAACGAAACACATTTCAATTTATGAAATTTTGGCGCCGAGTAAAATTAATTGGCTGGAGTCAGCCCCGTTACGACTGGATTAATCACTTTTTTTCCACAAGGGAACGATACAATCGGCCATCTCTATATACAGATGTCCCAGATTTTTCCAAAACTTTGCAGTAAATTCTACAACTAAAAATAAAACTAAAATATTATGTATAGAAAAGTTTATAAATATTTTATTACTAAGTTATAACTAAATTACAAATAGAACTATTAAATTATAACGAAATTATGAAAAATCAAAAAACACGATAATATTATTTTTTATGATTCGATGTAAAAACTAATGTCTGTTATTTAAAGATTTATAAACTATATCGGTTTTCTACATCAGCAAATTGTAATATGAAATTAATTTTATATTATTTTGTTTTATTTTAAATTTTATGAATTAATTTCGATATTGTATATGAAAAAATTAAACAAAATTTCAATGAATTAAATATATTTAATAATATATATTAGATATTTATAAAGACAGACAAGAATTTGAAAAATATTTATATAAAGTATATATCTTCAATATATTTTATATTTTTATTGTAAATTAATATGTAATAAAATTTAACATTATGAATTTCTTTTATTTTATTTTTATTTCATGAAATTTTATTCTTTCAAAATTTTTATTAGAAAAAATTGCATAAGAAAATCTGACATACGTACATTGAAAATATTGAAATTATTATCATTATTTTAAAATTATTATTAACTTAAAGTTTAATCAAAAATGAAATTGAAAATATTATATTTATTATGTATATTTTATGAAATATATTTCTATAACGATTTTGAAATTTTTAAAATTTAAAAAATATGCATATATAAAGTATATATATATATATATATATATATATATATATATATATATATATATATATATAAAGTTTTATATTATTTGTATCTTAATATTTCTTGATATTTTAATTGTTGTAAAAAATAATTCTTATAATAAGTATTATTTTATAGATGGATATTAAATATCATTTGGAATTATACTTGTAAAAGAATAAAACAAAATTATTATTCTTTTCATTGTTCTTTTATAATATAAAATAAAGAATAAATAAATAATAAAAATGAAATTATCATTTTATTATTTTTCCAATAGTAAAATTTATTATTCCTGTAACAGTTATTCTTCTAAGAATAATAATATTTTTCACAAAAATAGTAATAATTCCCGTTATCAAAAGATTTATTATTCTTCTAAAAATAATAATTCTTCTTACAAAAATAATAATTCTTACTAGAAGAATTATTATTCTCGTAAGTCATTCTTACAATAGAATAGTAATTTTTATCATTACAAGAATAATGGAAGAATAAATATTCTTATTTATATTCTTATTATTGAATTGTTAGCTGAAATAATCGAATTTCTAATGCAGGTCTCTTTAAAAATCAAAGAAAGTTCTCATATTATTGAGTAATGAAATAAGTTGTAAAATGATGAAATATCTAAAATATTTATGCAGATTTCTGATGATTCGTATACTGACTGTAAAAAAAATAGTCGGATATATGCAAAACTCTTTTATATTTTTTTATATTTCTTGGAAACCTTGATTCATGACGCAACCATATGGTATACCAATGGTATACCAATGGATTCAATCATCATACAATAAGAAATCTTCATGGCGAATATTTATATGCGTTTTTTCACTGAATATGTTAATATAAGAATTTCAATATTTACAATTTTATTGAAAATAATATTCATCAAAATTTTAACACAATAAATTCAATATATATTATCCAGATGCGAAAATCTAGAAAATAATTTTAATGATAATAATTTCAATATTTTCAATTTACATATCTCAGATTTTTTCATGCAATTTTTTCAATAAAAACTTTGAAAAAATAAAATGTTATGAAATAAAAATAAATACTAGAAAAAGAAGAAAGAAAGATTATAAAAGAACAGATATGCGAATTTTAAACATTTAATTGTAAAGCATAGAGTAATCGAAAGAGGATATAAAGAATAGAAGAGAAAAAAAAGAAAAATGGAATGGATAGAATAGAAAATGTAATGAGTAAAAGACAGAAAATTATAGAAGTTTGAAAAATTACAAAAAAAAGGAAAAATAGAGCAATAATAATCGCAAGAATAAATTTTATAGAAGAATTAATAGATAAAGATTGAGAGAATGTAAGGAAAAGTGCATGAATAAGATAAATAAATGAATAAATAATTTCATATTTATATTATAATATTATTGTAAATAATCTCTTATTCTTGGCTTCTAGTTATTGAATAAAATGTATCAAAATATATATTAATTTTATTGAAGAATTCCAATTTACATTATCATGTTGTTTTCTAATAATTTCTTCTTCTTTATTATATTCGTAACAATTGATCACCCATTATATCTAACTGTTTTCCTTTTATTTTAACGCCTTCACGTACATCTGTTTCGGAATTTTGGGTAACACGTGCGCCAACATCGGCCGGCAACGCGACGGTTGAAACGAAAAATTCGTGAAATTTTTATTTGCCCGTTCTGTTTGCGAATACCGTCCTCACCGTTACAAGCAAATCGGATTGAATGTTTGCGCGCGACCGTGACGATCCAAATTAAATACGCCGCGAAATATCATTCGAACCCGACGTTACGGCTCGTATATCAGACTCGTTTCAACGATCCACGCCGAATACAACGTATCCGCCTCGCATTGTTGCCCCTCGTGCTCGTTAAGCGCGACAATTACGTGAATAGCAGACGATGCTGAATTGCGAACGAGTTCGCGAAGAATTTGGGGAATTGGTCGGAAGATTCGATTGAATAGAATCGATATAGATACAGATGGTACAAAAGCATGTGGACAGTTTACAAATATAATATTGTACTTGATACATTTACAAGTTATATAATATTTTTATAAGAAAATCTCCTATTTCGTGATTGTATGTACATTGTATTAATTTCGAATAATAAGTTTTATACAGAAGATCGGTATGTAGGGCACCAAAAATGTGTATATAAAAAGAAAATTACAAAAATAATATTTATTTAATACAAATCTGGGTAATAATATTTGAAATAAATAAATTTAGGTTTTAGGTGATTAATGTGTATTTTTTTTTATTGTATCTTATAGTAGATGAAAAAATAAATTTGAATAATATTCAAATCATGACTTTTAGATGAAATTTAAATTATTTTAGAATAATATAATGAAATGATAGAATTTTTTGCTTTATTTGATTTTAAAAATTATTTTAATTATATGTATATTTTTTAATTGAAATAAATATCTTCTTTTTTTAGATAATAAAATATTTAAAAATTATTTTCATGAAATTATGTTAATAAGTTTTTAATCAAATAGGAAGAAAATATACAAACAGTCTAAATATTATATTTGCTTTTTTTAAATACAGCGAGGATAGAAGTATTTGAATTATTTCCGAAGAAAATTTGTCTAATTCAAAAATTTTGATTTTAATGAAAATTTATATATTTATAAGTATAATTTATAAAGTATAACATATAATTTATATATGCACCATTTAATTTATTTAAAATCTCTTTGAGCGAGTAAAGTTTAAATTTTTATCGTTTTTTTCATTATTAATTTTTTAAATGTAATTTTGGAATATTTTTTACAGAAATAATGAAGCATTGAAAAATTAAACGTTTTTTTATATGGAAAATCTGTTCCATTTCATATTACAAAGTTATATTTAAAAAAAAAATTCTTGATTTAATTTATTTCCATTAAGCGAAAAAAATTTCTTTATATGTACATAGTCTATTATGTTCTATATTTTTGAATCAAATTAATTTTCCTGAAGGAAGTTACTTCTTATGCGAATAAAACGTTTATGAAATAAATATGGTTTCAAGATATATATTTTATCTTATAGAAAACATATATATTTATTGAAAAATCTCTTTATAACAAATACATAAAATTTTGATAATTTCAGCCTTTATTATTTCAAGAAACAATATTATTACTTTTCCTATTTGTTTTATCATAATGGCAATAAGAATTTTATTAATTTAAAAAATATATAATATCACCTTTCTTGCTAATTAGCATTAAATGAATGATATATTAATTTATTTCATATTTTTTGCAGTTATTATTTTTTTCTATCAGTGTTCATTTTTATTATGTGTTTTGTAATTAATTCAAGTGTTGTATATTTTCTTTTTTTATTTTCCTTTTTATTAAAGAATTGAATAATTTTTTTTTCATAACTTTGAGAAATATTGCATGTATCTATCTTGATAATTACAATAAAAGTATCACGTAAAATATAAATATTTTAAAATATTTCTCGTAATATTATTGCTGAAATTTTTTTTTTACGTGGCATTATTGTATAACTTCTTATTGGAGGAATTCTTTACTTCCTCGTAAGTTCAAATCCACGGTTATTTCAATTCTCGATAACATTATCTTGTGATAAAATTTTTTTTTCAAAGGTAAAATTTATTTATTTTAGTTTCTTAAAAAGAAAAGTATAAATATTGTTATTAATATTAATAATAATTATGAATTAATATTAACGTAATAATATTATTTATATTAATTATTAGATAGATAAACATAATTCATTTTATATATAAATATCATAAAAAAATAATAATAAAATATAAAATTTTTGCATATTATAAATAAAAAGAGAAACTTGTATCTAAATTAAAACTTAAAAAAACCATTAATAAAATTATAATTTTAATTTTAACTTATCTTTATTTCTATAATAACTTTAAAGCTACATTTCTATATATAATAAAATCGTATAACTATAAATCAAATTTGATTTTATAGGAAAAGATTATTGTTATACTGTATTATACTGTGTTATATACTGTATTATTGATAAAAATATTGAAAAAATTATTATTGTCGTAAATATAACAAAAATCAATTTTTTTTATCCTAAACATAACATGATGGATATACGATCACATTTTTTATTCTCAAACAATTTTTATTCTTAAAATCTCGTTGATGTATTTTATCACGCCAATTCCATTATTTTCAGTCCCATTTATTTTATATACGAATCATGTACATGGGTCAAATAAGAAAAAAAAGTGTTTAATCTTTTTCTACATTAATAAGAAAGAAATATTTTATACGGATATTACAATTGCATTAATGCAAACATTTGCATTAATTTCGAGAAAATCATTCTATTATTCTATTATTTTGACCGAATGCATATAAAATATTATAAAAAAAAGAAAAAGAGCAAAACTATAGTTCATCATTAAAAATTAAAACCGTTTACAATAATTGAAATCGTAAGGAAATCCTTTGGGTGTTCACAGTAAAAACGATTTCGGAGAAAGTGACCACTAGTGAATCACTGCTTAACCACAGGGTGGACAATAGTCAACGGTAGACAATAGTCGTAAGAAGTTAAGGAATAGCATAGTAGAGCAGCTTTGAACTTACAAGAACAATAAATATAACTTTAGAATACAAGAATTAACCGATATTCAATCCCTTTTACAAATCTCAACGAATGATGTTTTAAATAGTATTTAATTTGTTTTTTAAAAATTTTTTTACTTGATTATTTTTTTTTGATTGTAGTAAATTGATATAGTAAATTGTTATATTTAATTATTAAAATTATTGATTTAAAACATATTAGATTGATTTTTGCAAATGAAGAAATTTTGTACATGATTGATATAAGTTATATTATTAATATGATAATATATAAATTAAATTGTATACAACGAAATATTATTTAAAATTTTATTCAATATCAATTATCAATCACTTATTTTTTGAATAGTTTTACAAATTAACAAAATTGACCATTTCATATATAATAAGTTAATAATAAACATTAATAAATATCCAGAACAACATAATCTTCCCTATGATTGATCATTTTTTAATGCACTACGAATTTCATTAATTATTTGAATTATTGATTATTTTTATCTATTTCATTTCTTTCTATAATTTATAATCTATAATCTCTATAATCTATTTCCGACAAATTACGAAGAAAATTCAAATTTCAGTTATATCAAAATTAAGTTGAAACTTTACAATAAGAAAAAGAATATTTCATTTTTTTCAATTTTATAAAAATAAATCTCTTATAAAATTATTACATTAATTTAATTACAAGAAAAATATTATTTAAAATATATACATTTTTATATAATAAAATATATATATATTATACAATAAATAGTAATTATATATAAATATTTATTTAAATTTGTGAATTTTTCAAAATTGAAAATGCTCTTTATTTCTCTCGACTAAATGTCGAAAAAAATAATTATTTTATATAAACAATGAGCAATAAAATATGCAATTTATTGATTTATTATTGTTTTATCAAACTAAAAAATAAATTATAAATATATTTTTATATTTTTGGTACATACTAAACAAAAAAAAATATTTTATATTCGTATCGCATAAAAATTATATGTAAATATAATAAATATAAATATAATTTATATAAATAATAAATAATTGTTTAAAATTTGCAATAAATCATTTTTTATTCGATCTACATAAAACTTACATTAAATTATACAGAATATTTTTTATATATTTATTTGTACTTATATTTTTTTAAATTACTTGAAATAATTAAAAATTATTCAAAAATAGATTTGTTTTTCTCTTGCTGCGTGATTATCAATTTTTATACTTATTTTTTATAATATATTTTGTATTTTCGACATTTATACAATAATAATGTTACATTACTTGGATATTTTATTTTGTAACATCTGATTTCTCATCTTTATATAAATGATAAATAAAGATGATGATAATATCTTGATATTCATGTATTCATATCTTTGATTTGAAATGAAATTTCGAATTGGATTTGAAATGAAATTTCGAATTGGATTTGAAATTTAGATTTTCATATTCAATTGAATCACTGATTAATTTATTTTTTTTCAAATTTAAGTTTTTATTATTATAAAATGATTAAAATTAAATATCAACAATTTTTAATGTTGATATAATATGAAATCAACTATGAATTTAATGCACAATTATAGATTAATATTTTTATTGAAATTTTATAATTTTCAAGGTAACAATAAGAATAAGAAATTTCTTTGTATATTAATAATAAATTTATTAAATTGAATTTTGAAATGAAATTTTAAATCATTATAAAATCATAATTAAATCATAAGATATCTGATTATTAAATGTCTGATTATTCTATCTAATATAAAATTATAATATTTATAAAAAATAAATCTACAACTTACAACTTATAAATTATTAAATCATTAATATTATTAATAATTAAATTATTCTAGAAGAAAATTCATGCACATTAACAATTTGGAAGGATTTTGAAATTTTGAAAATTCTTTCAAAACTTAAGTATTACTTACACATTTTCTATTAAAATTTAAAAATTCATAAAGAAACAAAATTGATTGATTTTTACTTTCAAATAACAATTCATATATTTTAATCATTTTCAAATTTCGAAAATTATTTTCACAAAAAAAGAAAAAAAATAAAGTATAATCCTATACATCAATGCATTAATCATCCATGTTTTGTTTATGACGTAGGATCGCAAAATGCAAATTATTACATGATTCATTATGATAAGTAAAACACAAGCAATGATTATTAACGTTTCGCACAGAAGATCGATTGGTGAAGTTTAATATATTACCATAGTGATTATGATCGGCATAAATCCGCAGGTTCGACACAAGCATGCTTTCAATTTCCTAACAGTATCCGTCTACTGGGTAAACGCTATAAGAGGATGAATTTCATCCTCTTATCGGTCAGTTTGAGCTGATTACCAGGCAAACGGTATACATCGTAAAGTGCAGGGTAAAAGCTCAACCATCCCAAACAAACGCTGTATTTCTACCGATTTATTAAACTTTCTATCGTGTCCGACGTGTTCACGATACACGCTCTCAACGTTTCATAAACAAAACACGGACGATATTTCGTTCAGTATATTAGCATAGTCGATGGATAAAGTTCGAATCTCGATACAGTAAATATTGGATAGCTGCAAAGAATTTAAGACCGAATTTACAGTTAGTCCAACAGACGTATTGATTCTTACTGTGAATTGATTGGAACTTGGAAACGAATGAAATTGTTAAAACTTATCACTTACGTTGAATAATTACAAAAAGATTCGGTAATGAAATTGATTTTTAAATTTAAGTATAAATCTAAAATTAGTGCTTAGAATCGAATGAAACTTTTCGTTAGTTAAAGAATAATAGTAATTTTTGATTGTAATAAATATTAAATAAATGCGAAAGATGGTCCGATTCAACATGCGTATTGATTATTACTTTTGACATAGTTTGACTGGATCTTTGAACGAATAAGATAATTAAATAACTATTAATTAATTATTATATCATATTTTAACATTTATCAATTAGAAAAAATTTGGGATTCAAAATTTGCTTATCAAATAGAAGTATTGATTCTTTTAATATGGATCTTTTAATATGGCGAGTTTGAATGAATCTATTCAAACTTTCAATTGATTAAGAAATAAAAGTTAACTCTTCAATTATAATAAACATTGAATGCAAAGATCAATGTTTTATAATTATTTATAATTATTTTTATAATTATTTAATAAATTCTTATTTTTAATATGAATTAAAAAATATGAAACGGAACTTGATATTTATTTATGTTTTTTATTAAATAAGAAAGTAATGATAATCATTATACTTATTAAATAAAAAGAACTCATTATCAATTTATTAAATATGCAAATATAATCCCAATTATATATAAAATCATGTTAATCTGATTATATTCATCTTAAATTTATTTTATTCCAATATTAAAAAAATTAAAAAAATTTTTTTTTCTTTTTTTTTTTGTTTAATTTTTCACAGAAATATAGAGAATTGCTATTATTGCTGTATTTATTGCTATAAACGTAAATTTCTTTTAATTTAACGAATATGTCTTAATCGATATTGTATATTAATTTTAAATGTTAAAATCAATTAATTTTCCGTCACATGAATATATTGACATATCTTATAGATATAGAGAATCAGTTAAGTTAACCGATTAACTAATCGGGTTCTAAAAGTTTTAGAATCTTGAGAAAAAGGAAATGAGGAAAGTTCACCAAACTGAAAATCATTTTCGTCGTTCACAAAAGAGAAGAAGTTTGATAGAAAATCGGAATTTCAAATAGATAAACTCATGTTTTAGCAATTAATGTTTGATAATTCTATTTTACAACTCGCATTATATCCATAAACAGATTTCTCATTCCAATATTTTGATCATATTAAGTACTAAATATAATAAAATTAATTTCCTAATCGTTCAACGTAATTATTTAAATGTATCTATATTGAATTTTGATTGGACGTAATAATTAACCTAATTCGCTTATGAATAAATATAATAAGTAATTTAGGTGATAATATTTATTATCATTAATTTATTATTTTCAATTTGACACAGAAAAACTAAAAATGTTCCTAATTTTTAAAGATGGATTCTTTCGAAATCTGATTTTATATTTGCAGAACTGAAATTTCCTTTTTAAGAAATATCTGTTATATATCTGTCAAAAATTAAAAATTTAATTAAGAATAATAATAATTATGTTTATAATTTAAAAAAAATTTCTAGCGAAAAATAATTAGGCTATCCAAAGTTTAAATTGTTAATATTTTCTTTATTAATTCAAAGAAATAAATTGAAAGTCAAATGTTACACTAAAAAATTAAAACATAATTACAATTATAAATAATATTGATAAACGCAATAAATAGAAAATTTTTATTAGTTTCTTTTTAATCTCCTAGTATTTATATATTATACTGATATTTAATTTTGATTGTTGATATTATAAATATACTTATATTTATTTTATTTATTTAAATTTTTTAAATAATAAATTTGCGTTGATGTTTCAAACAATATTATTTCAAATAAATAAAATTCATTCTAAAAATTAAAATATAATATAAAAATTTAATTTTAAAAAATAAAAATACTATAATATAATAATTCTAATCTACTATAATATAATAATTTACTATTATATAATAATTCTAATCTACATAATCTTATCATAAAAAATTACAAAAATAAATATTCATTGAATGGATTCTTCAATTGTTTATCTCATTCACTATATTTACATGCATATTTAATATTATTTTATGCATTAATTATTTTATGCAATAATTTCATGTTATTCAATAATATCCAAAATTAAACATATAAAGTCTAAACTTTTCAAGTATTTGGTTCATTGATGTTCTGAAAGAGATTTATTAGTTAATCGAATCCAAAACAAAAAGAAAAAAAAGAAAAGAATCGAGAATTTTTCTCAATACGATTATGAGATTACTAACAAAAGTTGTTCTAATTGCTGGAATTTTCTTAGAACTCGTAAATAATCAATGATCGGTATTTTAATTTTCCAAATTTAACTCATGGAAAAAAGAGAGAAAAAAAAAAAATAATGTGATAAAACTAAATAAAACTCGGATTGGATCGGTCAACTCCAATTAATATAAATTTCTTTTGCCATTTATGACTTCTAATAAAAAACAAAAATTCCGTATAATAGTAAAGTAATTTAAGTTGGTAAAATTTGAATTAATCAACAATATTTTTTATATAATGATATATGATATACTACAAATTAAAGATTATTATTTATTCTTTGATTTTGTAAATTTTTATTTAATTTATAATAATTTAATTTTTAAGCAAAATTTTTTTCTTTTTGTTAAATAATTTTAGATAAAGAAATTTGTTAGATTTTAAAGAGATTAAGAAAATGTATTTTGCAATATTTTTTGATTTTTTTTTCTTCTTTTTTTATTTTTAATATATCATTTTGTCCAAATAATACTTACAGCTACTTAAAATTAATTATTGAAAAATAAATTATTTTTCTTAAAAAAAAACTTTCAATAATTAAATCTTTAGAAACACAAAATTTAAAAACAAGTTTTTTTTATTTTATATCTTTATATCTTTATATTTAATATCTTTATATATTTTATTATCAAATAAAAATATTAAGAATAAAAATATAATGTATGTTTAAAAAAATAAAAAAATTTTTAAATTTTACAAATTTACAAATCTTTATAAATTTCTTATAATCTTATCTTTTAATCTATATAAAAATATATTATACTATGATTTAAATAGAAAAATTTGTTTTTTGTTTCATTTATTATATTTATTATTTTTGTAACTTTATAATATAAAATTATAATATAGAATTGAAATACATATATATTTATATATAAAAAATATAAAAATCCTTATTGTCTATTATATAATATTATATAAATATATTATATAATATATTATATAAATATATTATATTCATTATTGTTCCTTTTACATCATATGATTCTTACATATAAAATTTTTTTTTCTAAAAATCTCTATTAAAATATTCTATTAATTTCTATTTTTTATTTTAAATTCTCTATTAAAATATTCAAAGTGATTGGTTGAAAAGAAATTGGTTCTGTATAATACAAAATGTATAATTCATTCAATATATATAAAACATATTCAATATATGTAAAAGATTTAATACAATATATAGTCCAAATTACATATAAAAACATAAAACTCATATTCTTCATATATTTATTTTACTATTTATTTATTTTAATCCGAAACGAAAAATTTTATTCCTACATATTTTGTTCAAAATATTCCAATTTTTGAACTTTTATATGATATACCAAACTAACCATATACTAAATTGCAAATAACTTAGCCAATTTTAATTGAGTTTGTATAATTAATTTAACTAGAAGGATACTAGTATGAAAACATTTTGAAAAATCGTACATGTTTAACATGATGGAAAAAAAAGAAAAAAGAAAAACAGAGAGAGAGAGAGAGAAGAGAGAGAGAGAAAGAGAGAGAGAGAAGGAGATGTGTGCGCGCACTTGACAGCGCGATAGACTTGCCACGATAGAGCGAAACAATAGAAACCGTTGTAACCGGAACGAGGATTGGTGGCACGCTATTAAGCGTTCAAGTGATTCTCCCTTTCACGATTCCACGCATACGCCACGAGATGGTGAACGCAGAGTGCTAAGGGATGAGACGTGATAGACGCCTCGCGATTTCACGTGCCACCCCTCGTGTCGCTTACCCTCAAGTTGGTCTTTTACCAACTGAGAAACGAAAAAGGAAATTGGATGAGTATCTAGAAAAAGAGCATGATACAAGAGTATGATACATTTCACAAAATTTATAATGCAATACAATGAAAACAATTAATTGGTTACTGTAATATAATTAAAAAAAGTTATTAATTCTCTAAGAAATTTTTTAAAATAAGAAGAGTTATATTACATTTGTTATTTTTTAAATCTTTTCGTCTCAATAAAATAGTCAATCGAATAGATAGAGGATCCAATAGGAATACTTAATCTCACGGAAACATACGGAAACGTCTCACATTAATGTTTTATGAAATATCTTTGGAGAATCCATTTTAGAGACTAAAATAAATAAAAGTTAATATATAAAAATGTCAATTGAGATTTATTTATTAAGTTATAAGCATAATAGGTATAAGATATTTAAATATTTATTTCATAAGAAAAAAATATTTAAAAGAAAGTTTAAGATAATTTTAATATTTGTAATAATTTTATGACATCCTAAAATAAGATCCGCCATTGAAGAGTTAAATTATTTTAATTATTATTAATATTATCATTAATTATCAATAATAAAAATTGAAAACTCCTTTGTTTATATTTTTATACTTATATTTGTCAATTATATATTTTTTTACATTAATGACTAATGAATTATCTTTATTCTTTTAATATAATTTTTCTAGACTTTTATTAATGTTTTTAAATTTTATGAGAAAAATATCGAATTCGATATTGAATCATAATTTATAATAATACATAATTTGCTTTTTTATTTTTTATAATAAAATACTATTCAATTTGTATTCATTTAATTTTAAATTAATAAAATATAATAAATATTATATTTTTTTTTAATAAATTCCAAATTATTTCAAATATTTGTAAAATTGATTATTTATTTATTTTATTTCCAAATTATATGTAACAATCTAATATAATATAAACGAATTAGATCATTTTCCTATAATTTGGATTCTCTTTACTATAATATGTAATATATGAAACTATTTCATGAAATTACTTAGAATCAATGTGAAACAATATATATATATAACTATAAATAACTATAGATGATCGACCAATATATTATAATCATATTATAAATAAAATGTATGCAAAGTTTAAAAAAATTGTGTGAACAAATATAATCAAATAATATAGCAGTAGTAAACTTTTTCAATAAAAATTATGATAGAATATAAAATTTTAAAATTTTTATTCAGAATTCAAATTTCAAATCAGAAATATTTCGATTAATAAAATCACTAAAATGTAAAATATATTTTAAAATTTATTAAAAATGCATTATTAATTGATCAATATTCATTAATTATATTATTATTATTTAATATTATATTATATATTATTATATATAATATTATATATATAATAATATATTTATTATTATTATATATATAATATTATTATTATTTATTATTTAATGATAATAAATAAAAAAGAATAAACATAAAGCATAATATAACAAATTATAATTAGTTATTATATTATCGATTATATTAAAGAAATTTTATTTACAATTACAATTCATTATAATCAATTATAATACACAATATTATATTTAAATTTATAAATTTATTTTTATTATTTATTCTCATTTATTCATTAGAATTATACTGTTAACAACAAATTATAAAAAAATATTCATATATTAAAAATTTTAATATTTTATATAATAATTTTTTACATATTATGAAAAAATAATATTTCCAGAATGAAACTTAAAAAAAAAATTCTCCCTAAAAATTTTAAATTCCATACATTTATATTTTAAATGTTTTAAATGTTTTTATTTTGTATTTTATATTTTTATTTTTAGTAATACTTTTAAAATATTATATTATATACATATATATATATATATATATATATATATATATATATATATATATTATACATTATATATATATATATATATACATATTTAATATGAAATATTATGTTTCACATATTCATATATAATAACAAAAGAAAAATATTTTTATATCCAGTTCTATGCTTTTGTTTTTTCATCCACTTTCACTTTTTCATTCACTTTTCAATTTTTATTAAAAAAAATACAGTATTATTTAATTATTTTTGTTCACATAATTTTTCCAAATTTTACGTTTTATTTATCTTATTATTATTTTTTATTTAATTTATTTTGCATTTTATTCATAATGAATCTATCATTTACATATATTAATATCAATATATATTACTATAGCTATCAATATATCTATCCAAATTTATATTATATTTATTCATTATATAATATTTACTATTATATAATATATCTCTTATATTATACTTATTTATATTATATTTAAATTTCTTTAAATTCAAATAATAATTTTTCTAAAGCATTTTTTGTTAACAAATTATTATTCAAATTTATTACTATAATGTTATATATCTATTTCAATATATTTATTTATATTATAAACAAATTTCTTTAATTATTAACTTTTCCACCTTTTAAATACTCCTTTCTTAGCAATATTCAAATTTACATTATATCAATTCATTATATAATACTTATTATTATATTAAACATTATACATTTCATTATTTATATTATATTTTATTACTTATTTATATTATATTCAAGTTTTTTAAAATCAAATAGCAATTCCTTTAAAATTTTTTATTTGATACTGCTAAAATAAAAAACACCAATTACTAATATTAATTTAGATTTCAATTGAATTAAACGAATAAAAGAAAAATGAATGAAATCACTGTTATTCTACGATAACGTCGATAATACCTTTATAACTAACTTGTTAATCACAAAATAAAAGATGCGTAGTTCAACGAGCGAATAACTCGTATTGTAAAAAACGAAGAAAAAACCTGGAAAATTCATCACCCGAATGTCGGTTAAGAAAAAAAGACAGTGTGGGACGTGACGTTGACGAAAAACAAAGGGAAAAAACTGGGAAAACGAATAGGAAGTTGGCGACGGGGAACGCAAATAAACTGTGCAAATTCACGGCAATAAAATTCCGCGCAACGTTCTACGATTTGGAACGACAATTTGGCAAGGCCAAGAGTGTGGAAGGATCAGCGCGTTTATAAAGGCATCGAATTGATGTAACCCTCGATTGCAAATTCCTGCTGAACCGAACCATGATCCTTTTAGAATCAAAGGTCAAACAAACTAAGTACAGAGTGTAAAGATTTGTTTGAAATTGGCATTATTTTACATTGAGTGAGGACTACGATGCTGTAAGTATTAACAAAATATAGCCCTATGAATAATAATTTGATTTGTATGCCGAAAATGATTATATATTGATATTATGTTAAGTACTTTATAAGTGCAATATCAATCCATAGTGAACATAAGTGCAAAAATGAAAATTTATTTTCATTTTACAATAAATATTTTGTAAATGCAAAATCAATTTATGCAAAACATTCATCTTGATTATGTAGAAAATATTTTATAAATGTGAGAAAGAATGTTTAAAATGCCCTTATTTAAAATTCTAGAGTTTAGATAAGTACTTAAGATAAGTATGTGAATATCTTCTGACGACGTGCGAGTATACTTGTTGAAATAAGATTAAATCTATCGATATAATTTACAAAAAAATGCCATCATTTATTAATATTCGCATTACTTTATATTCTCAATAATAAGTATAGAATCGATTTAAAATCAATAAATATATATATATTTATAAAATCGATAAGTATAAAAGATTTATTTCGATTATTCAATAAATATTTTATAAATGTAAAATCAATCTGTGTAAAAGATTCATTTTGATTATGTTATAAATATTTTGTAAATATAAAATCGATCTGTAACATAACTGTGAAAAATTCATTTCGATTATGCAATAAATATTTTATAAATGCAAAATCGATTTATTTATGTAATGTAACTATAAAATCTCTACTTTAGATTATATATTCAAAAGAGTTATATTTTATCTTACCTGTTTGAGGTAAACGTTTGAGAGTTATTTTTATTATCGGAAAAAAATTTCAAATGATTTTTCAAAGAAATCTTTATATTAATATATCTATCTATAAAATAAAAATCTATATAATCTATCTATATCTTATCTATATAATGATAATTTGAACAAGAGAATGATGTATCGTTATCGATGAAACGTTAAATATCGAAGAACGAAATAATTGATTCTTTCATAAAGAATCCTAAAAAAAAATCTTGAATAAAATTAATATTATCGAATAATATTATTTCTTATTCCAGATAAACTTTATTAATTGTATTTGATAGTTAATTCTGCTTTTTAATTATAATTATTTTATTTGTTTTTGTTTCATTTGTCGCGAAAATTCGCTTTTTATATTTTTTGAAATGTTATCAATAATTCTAAATAATCAATTGCTTTAATTAATTTTATTAATTTATTAATAATTTATTAACTTTTTGCACTCCAATGGTAATTTTCAGGCATCGCTCGATTTGATGTGATAATTAAAAGTGATTCTCCGTCACCACTTGGATCGATATAGCAATTCGAATGGACACAATATTTATTTATGTTTAATTTTTTAAAAATATCGCTTCATGAATAGATTCCTAAGTTCTTATATAATCTTATGAGGTGTAGAATAATATACTATCAAATAGTTAGATTTTTTATCTCAAATTAGACCGTGATCGCCAAACTACATTTTTGGCATTAGTCCGAGTGTGACAATTATGGTAATAGAAATATAATTTTCAAAGTTTTTGAGTTTTATAAGCATGGAATACGATAATGAAATTAGTTTGAGCGAAGATGATTTGATTTTTCTTAAATAACGAAATTATTTCTATTCATTAAGAAATTGATGATAGAGAGAAGAGAAATAGTAATGAAAATAGAATTATAAAAAGAATATAGAATGAATGAAAAATAAGAATAATAGATAGTGAATGTGAGAACACATTATTGGAATCGTAAGATTTCAATAAAATAAGAAAAGTGAAAAACGTCAAATGACATTTTATCATGATACTTGTCCTGACAAATCGAGCATCTTGATAATTATTTTAATTATTAAAATATCATACAAAACAGCAATATAGACTTTAATATTCAACAAATTTTCTTTCTTTATATATAAAAATACATAAAATATTAAAATATAAAAGTTTTATACATTAATTTGTATACGAAATCATTTCAAGTTAGCTAAAAAATTCACGGAACGGATGAGGGAAATCGTCTGGAGTTGTTGCTTCGATCGAACGAAAAAGTCTGGAGTACAAAGGATTAATATCCTCATGCATTTTTTTGACACTAAATTTTGACACTACCATTTTTCTTCAATGCACAGAATCAATATCTAATTAATCATAATATTATTTCGATTTTTTATTCTTCAGAAGATCAAGAATCTTCCATGATATAACTTAAAACCATTTCATTATGTGTTGAAAAATTAAATTTAAAACAAGATAAATAGCCAAGTCCCATCACATTATTCGATTTTATCCTTTCAAATATAAATGTTTTATAGTTTAGTTTCATCAAAAAATAACAATGAATTATATGAGCCCCGTACATTATTATAAAACAAATAACAAAACGAACGCTATTTCATGTATTACTTTAGGAACGTAACAAGTAACAATAAACTTTTAATTAAACGCGAGGTCAAAATGATGATGAAATGCAACGCATGAAATAGCGTTAATTGAAAAAATCTAAGTAGAGGTTAAAACTAAGTGACAAGAAGAAGATATATATATATATATATATAGAATGAGTCAAAGACGTGGCTCCCAAGATTAGCCAGGACGTGATTGGAAAGAATGGAAAGAAAACGAGCGTAGTGCATGGAAATGTGCATGAAATAATGGCATGCGGCAGACAATGGAAACCACGATGCTGTTACCTCAACGTGGAAAACGGAACTTGAATCTGCTGCAGTATGCTATTAAATGTTTAAATACTTCTTCCAACGATTCAATGCGCGCGTCCCTCTAGCGTCCTCTAGCACCGCTTCTCACCAAGTCGCGTATCCGCATTGATTTTTTTACATTTGAATTTAATACAAACACCTGATTTTGCTATTAAGAATTCTTAAGATTCTATATTGATTAATGGATTAAGTACAAAAGATTAAGGATTTCGATTGTGAGAATTTAATTATCTATAAACTTTTAAAGCTAGGAATAAGATTATAATGTTCACAAAAATATTGAATGAAACTGCGTATTGTTAATAAATCTATTGTTTATGGCATATAGATATAATCGACTTAATCAATAATAAAAATAATAAAAATATTCTTATATTTTTAATCAAGTCAGATAAACAATAAAATGAATTAAAGCTTCGTTTATACTTTTGAGGCTTTTGATAGCTTTTTTATTTAGCAATTTCTTTACATACACGGCGATCCATAAAATTATATCAGATTACAACTTCATTATCATTACAGTTACAAAAAAATACGAAAGATGAATGATTTAAATTATGCTACACATGAATGATCATATTTTAATAATGCATAATTATTATATCGTTACTCTATCATTTTAAATAGAAACCTTTCTTTTCTTATTCTTCTTTTTTTGTAAATTTTTATTTGTCTCATAAATCTACATAAATAATTGAGCGTAATAGTAAAAAAAATTTTTTTAAATATATTCGTCAAAATATTTTGAAAAATTTTATTTATTCAAGAAATAATGCTTCGGAACAAAGTTTTACCAAAAAATTTACCAAAACCAATTCATCATAAACTCGACGCACGTACAAAATTCAGGATCATATATTCATATACACAGATATTCAACCATCCTGACACGGAAATGGCTGAGCAACTTTCAAATATCCGTCATCACGGATGTTTCTTGGAAAAAGCAGAGGCGAGGGATAAAAGAAAAAGATAGAAGAACCCTTGGAATCGGTTCTCGTAAAGTTGCTCAAGTTACGCGGGAATCCGGCGAGCTTCGCTCGATTCCTCTGGCCAATGGCATGGCCTAATATGCCAACACACAAATCTTCCCCTGGACCAACTATTTAAACGGATCCTAGGGTCAGTGGTATGCCTCGTAAATCCTGCGTTGTTAGAGATATCCGAGGCTCTTGAACGAGCCAAGAAGGATGGAAAAGAAGGATCTTCGAGAAATATTCATCGGCGCATTAAAATGCATGTTATTCACCGTGTTACAATTGCGGTTAAGACAAAATTTATATGAGGGTTAGAGATGATTGATATTTTTAACGAAAAGTGTTTAGCGTTTTCTGAGTGGTAAGAGTCAAATAGTAAAGCATAAAATAATGTAGCATAACAATAAATGGCATGAACAAATGTAATTTTTTACAGAATGATAGATTTTAGAAAGACTAGAGGTTAATGATAACTAGTTTTGGGAATAGATTGTAGTTGGTAGTTTATAATACATAAATATATAAATATATTTTTTAAGACATTTGATATTATATTTGAAGTTGTTTTTTATTCTTATATTCAATAATAATATAAATATATATATATATATATATATATATATATATATATATATATATATATATATATATATAATTTATAATCTATAATTTATAAATATAATATTATTTATTTAAAATAGCTGTAAGTGGATGAACAAATTAATATAATGTAATGTAATTTAAAAAATTAAAAGAACAATTTCTTTAATTTTTGCATTTTATTTAAACTTTATATTAAAGAATATCTCAGAATCTTACTGATTTTAATAAAATTTGGTAAGATGTTATTATTGAGATATATTCCATTAATTATTTTTTTTAATGATATATATTTTTCTCAAAATTATTGAATGTAAGCTTGGTTTATTATATAGATTTACTATTCTATCAAAATTCATTGAATAAGTATTTGAAATATTTTTTATTATTAGAAGAATTTTTTTATCGAAGGATTTTACATTTCAGTTTAATCATTCAACAAACATCCTCTGAATTTTTCCACAAAATTTGCTCATCTTCCACAAGAAAGAAGCTCTCTATATTTTTTCCTAGAGAAATAATGTGCTGAAAATGTAATAGAAAAATCGAAAAGAGAATTTGGAAAGTTTATATATATATCTAACGTACTTAATATTTTTTTCAAAAAATAGATTTATTTTTTTTATATAAACACACAATAGTATTCTTCTTTCATTATTTCTAGCTAAATTTTTATATAAAATTTTGAATAAATTCTTCATTTATTGTTCATTTTGTATGTTTATTATTATTCTTCATTTATACATTTATTATACATACATTATATATATTATATATATTATACATTATATCATATATTATACATTTATATATATTAAATTATATTATTCTTCATTTTGTACGTTCTTTAAAGTATTATTAATAAATTATAATGAATAATTATATAATGCGATAAATTATTATAAATTGCAATAGAATAAGTTTATGGAAATCATAATAAAAGATCTAAAAATGCAATTTGATTATAAATTTAGAATTTCAATATGTATATAAAATATTAGAATACAACAAATAATCAGAAAATTATCTAATCATAAAGCAAAAGTCAAGCCTATTCATTATTCTAGAATATTCAGTTAAAAAGTTTAGATTTCAAATAATAAAATAACAGATAGAATTATTTAATTATTTAATTACATCATATAAACTAATTATTTAATAAAATATATTAATTATAATATTTAATAAATTGCAATAATTAAATTAATCATATTCTATTTATGTATCGCGAAATTATCTATGATCACCAATTATTAAAATTCTAATTTTCGAGATATGCATACGTTTTTAAAAATTTAAAATGAAAATAATAAAAATCATTAACAATTCTCAAAACAATCATTTTGCCGAATATCTGATATATTTCCCTTCTATGATAGTATTGTATTGTAACATCAGCAGAATATTATATGTTATTACATATATCCAATTTGTTATATAATTTATATAATATTATATAAATATATAATTTTTTAATATATTATATTTATATAATTTATATAATATTATATAAATATATAATTTTTTAATATATTATATAATATATAATTTTTTGAGTAAATATAATTGTAAATAATTGTAAATATAATTGTTGATATAATTGTAAATGATAGAATTTATATCAACAAAATAAATCGTTATTGCATAAATCCAAACTTAGCTTAAACGTTCCTTTGATTTAATTATACGATCAATATATATATTCAAGAGCGAGATTTATGATAGCTTTCGAAGAAGAAGATCTTCGTATGGAAACCCTTTTCTATTATTATTATCAATTTCCATTAAATCTATGTTATCTGAAATTGCCATTTTTAAGAAGAATTTAATCGATACTTATAATTGTATATTTTTCAGCCTAACCTCTAAGTAACTACTTGCCACTCAAGTACTGATCGTGATATTATTATCATACCTTATCGGGAAATCGTGATTCTCCTAGTTGAACTAAGGAGGGATTTTCTGAGCCTCACTTGTGGAGAATCTAATTAGCGCTTGTGAATACGTTGTATTCTGACCATCGGATACGACACATAGATAGCTACTCTATAATTACGCATCATACTCGAATCGTCCGACACGATCACTTACTGTGACATTATGAGAGACTCACCTCTCATATATTACACTAAACAGTACACTTATCGTTAAGAAAATACATTACGGTCAAAAGTATTTGTTTTTACACACACAAATGTACACATCGAAAGAGCATTTAAACATGCACTTAATAAGCTTTCATACACCATTACATCATTATTCATTTTATAATTATTTTTTGTCAAAAAAATGCTTATCAAAAATCAATATTCATTATTGTAGATGTTTTCAATTTTTGGAATCGGATTGAAAATAATAACTAAATGAATTAATAAAATTTAGAGAATAGTGTACGGATTAGATATATATCTAAAGTCAATAAGTCAATAAGACTCTTGTTATTAAGTATTCCTTGATCATTGACAAAATGAATCTTTTCTTGTTCATCTTGATCCTCTGTAATCACTATTACGTAGTAAATATTAAAGATCATTCCCTTACGAACAAATACACATAGTATTGATCTGAAATTACGTTACAGAAATCGTTGGTGGCTAGTGGTTTAACAATGAGGAAAAGCGAAACGTTCAGAGATTTCATATACACCAAACACCAGCCAAGCTTGAATAGCCTCGAGTACCGATTAAATGACAGCTGGTTAACAAAGCCGGAATTTTTCAACTGGCTACAAACGGTGATGCTTTTTGTCGAACACAAGTGATACGACGTTTACATATGTACGTGTGCAATGCACGTGCATCATTGTCGATACAGATTTGGCCGATATTTCGTGAGAGAATTCGAAAAATTTCATTTCGAACCGCCGACGAATTCGTGTCATAATTGATTCTCTATAACGGATTACATATTGGATTCGAAGCTTTTATAAATTCTTTTCAACTTTTTTCCCCTCTATATCAGGTTAGTATCACGTTTCGCATATTGTGCGTATTACGTGCAGGAAATAGCGCTTGACTATTTCGTCAACGCTAGATGTCTCATTGCTTATCGCTTTTCTCGTAAATACTTTTACATATTTTACTCTTTTAAATAAAAGTTTCAAAGATTAACTTTGTAATCCAGAATTGGTGGAAAAATTTGAATTTTTGCTATCTTAGTAGTGATATTAATTATTATATTAATTATTTTATTATATATTAATTATTTTCACAATGTCTATCAATTATAAAATCCTTATTATCGCATTTTATTGTTTTATTCATTATTAAAAATTCAATGAACAAATTAGAAAATCGCTTATTTTCGTTTTGTTCTATAATGTAATTATTTATCAAATTTTTACAAATTTTATTATATATAGTGTTGACTTTGATTAATCCGCGATTATCCATGTTCTCGATCATCTGGGTTTATTTTAATTATTTTATTTTCTTCGAACATCAAGCTTTATTATGCTTTCGAATTTCTAATTTTATAATTGCGTTAATTATCGCACTTTTTATTTGTTTAATTGTGAAGTTATGTTCATCAATTTCTACAACTAAAACTCTAATTTTTAAAGCATATATGTCTTTAACACGTTTACAGTCCAAGATAAAAGTTTTTTAACTTTAATAACTTTTGATAACTAACTGAATGTTCGTTTTTATGTTTTGCCAATACTTTGAGAAGAAAAACAAACTGAAGGAGAACAAGAGATAACTAATGAAAAAGAATGACAGATAATCAGAAAATAATATATAACAATATGTATAAATAATATCATTAATTTAAAATCATTTTAATTATATTATATTTGCTCTCATTTTCATTAATAAATTATACAAATATAATAAACATATTTTTATAAAATAAAAATTAAAATTATAAGAATTGAATTTTTGTTTAAATTAATTATGTTTAAATTTTATCGAGACGTACAGTGAGAATAATAAATTACAATGCTGTAATATTTAATGCAATAAATATTCAAAATATTATTTAATGTTTTAAATTCTACTTTGTTTAAATAAATAAAGAATACTTTAAATAGAATATAAAATTTCAGTAAGTAAAATATTTTTATTTTAACAATTTGAATCACAAAATAAAATATTTTATTTTAATTAATTATCTAAAACATAAAATGAAATATTTTAATCTCTTGAAAATATTGGATCATTCAAAGCTAATGCAATTTTCTAAAACTTAAAGAGTCTCTATTATTGAGAATATTGAAAGAAATTAAAATGGATAAAGAAATTAAAATTGTAAATAATAAAATGATTATAAAAATTATATTATATTTTTTTACATAGAAAAATATTTTTAGATGTGCTAATATATTACGATTTTCGATATACAACATATAAAGGAAGATTAAGAAATTATTTATATTCAACAGATTAAAGTAATAATTCAATAATTAAATAAATTAAATATTATTAAATTAAATCAAAATTTAAATATTTTTAATATTCTTTAAATAAAATACTATTAAAAAGTTACTATAGCAGATAAAATATTTCATTTTCAAAATTATAATTCATCTAAAATAACACAGCTCTGGAAAAATTACTAATGTAAATAAATGCAGTTTAAAAAGTTACACTTCCGATCTTTATCTTTTTATTCACATTATATCAAATTCCTCCTATAAATCCTGCTTTACAATTTGGCCAGAACTATGGTCAGAGTTCAAGGCTCCACTATATTCGAGAATTCGTCGAATCCATCATTCCATTGCGAAATCAAATCGAGAACTTTTGCTACCGTTAAACCAAACTTTCCCGTTCCAATTTACTCGCGATAATTCCCTCGGCAGTAATCACGCGCAATAGTAATTATGGCTAACCTACCGAGAAGCATGTTACGGGCTCGTAAAAAAATAAATTTTTCGATATATAAATGCAATTGTGTCTTGTAAATCCGATGATAAGTCGTTTCTACTGAGTGAAAAGAAAAACGAAGTTACGAGCTGCTACCATTCTATCCTCCCGTATTAAGGACTTGTTATTTACGATAAAATAGGTTAGAAATAATCTGCAGGCGAAGTCGAGCTTGGATATACCGGGATCTAGCTCTGGTAACGCTATGAGACTTGATAAAATTCTAATGAACTTCTCGTTCACGTCAGTCGTAAACTTCCTTCGTTCGTCTTGGGCGAACAAAGAAGCGGAAGGTAAGGGATAATTAATCACGGGTACACTGCAGAAGACATTTTGTCAATTCCATAATTGATTTCAACGGTTTTTCAAACAATGTAAAAAGATATCGAACATCGTGAAATATGTATAATTGCTGCTTAATATTTTTTATTAACGTGCCGAAAATTTTTATATGTGCATATAATAATGATTATTGTGAACAATTTATAAACATTTCTTAATAGTTATTATTAATTTTATAATTTATTTCTAATGATTAAAGAAAAATATAGTAGTAATAAATATAATATAATATTGAGTTTAATTTAATTAATCATAATATAAATATATAATATATAATAAAAAAATAGATATTTTAAAAATTATGCATCAATTGTAATTTTTTCAAGAAAAAATTTTCTTCTCTATCAATTATTTGTAATATTTTTAAGAAGAAGAAAATATAATGTATTATTAATGTATTATTAATGCATTAATGTATTATTAATTTCATATTTATTTCATAGAAAATGATACATTTATTATTTAGTTATCTATTAATTAATTAGATATGTTGCATATATCATTTATTTAAAATCTTGAAAGTAATTCCTGCATTGATAGTATTGCAAACATATATGTTACACATATATACATTGAATACTTTTATCAAAATAAACATAAAAATTGATATATAAAAATATCTATCAAAATTAACAAATAAGCTTCAATCGAAATTCCTATAATAACTTTTATATTTATTTTAGCTTCTATAGAATCGATCCTCTAGAAATGTTTCATAAATATATAGCACAAAAATAATTTCTAATTTTCAATCTATATTCCTCAATGTTTTTTTAAAAATAAAATATTTTATATAAATAAAAAGTTTGGTGTAAAAAAATATGTAATTTCATTAAAATAAATGATTTTCGTTTGAGAGATTCTACACATTGAATTTGCATATATAATCTATCATACATAATTTATCTACAAAATTATCTATAACATTTTTTTATTATGTAAATATTAACATGTGAAAGAAAATCGTGCCAAAATCGTTTTGTTCTTAATGTTTCTCGCAGACCAAAGATATTTTATTGTTACATCTCTATGATGTAGTTTACAAGTGATAATTTATATTTACAATTTCAAAATTTCAGATTAATTTTCGTAAATCGATCTTTCGTACCCGATAGATCAATCAGAAAATATTGTGAAATCGAACGTTTTGCAAGATCAAGATCAATAAGATTGGAAAAAAGATGAATAAAAATCGAATTAAAAGTCGATTCAAAAAATGAAAACATCGCATTCGCAAAATTTTAAATGAGAGCAAACCAATATTTTTCTTCTTTATCCGACAATATAAACAAGTGTTCTGACTATCAAAAATCCCACGGGTAATTCGAGTTTCAATGAGGTCTATTCATCGACGTTCAATCAATTTAATTCGATCTGACCGGTTTCGTAATAGCCAACTATACAGAGTTAAGAACTGAGATGAAATATGAGGACAAATTTTTTTTATTATTAATAATTTCTAATAGCAATTAAAAATTATCTTCGATAATTAATACTTGAATTATAAAAATCTGAATTTGATCAATATTTTGATGTCGCAAACAATTTAAAAATTATTGATTCCACTTGATATTAATTTTTTTTATTATCAATTTAATTTTTCTTTTTATGTATATGTAATTTTAAACGAAGAAATTTAAATTAAATTTGGAATCTGTCGAAGAAAATTATCATTCTAAAAAAATTTTTAATTTCTATGAATATGTTCTTTTTGAAATAACAATAAATTTATTGTATTAACAATAAAATTGTGAGAAAAAATATTATAATTAATGATATTATATAAAAAGAAAATTAACAAATCGAAATATATAAAAAAATTAAAAAAAAAATTTTAATTTAAAATTTTTAGAAACATTTAAAAAATTAATTTTATTAAAAACATTTTTTATAAATCATTATAATAATAAATATAAAAGTTAAAAAATAAATTTTCTTTACTTTAAAAATAATCCTACAATTTTAAAATTTATTTATTTATTTTTTTTCAAGAATTTGCTCTCTGAAGTTTAAATCGGGAATGGCATAAAATA
This sequence comes from Apis mellifera, assembly GCF_003254395.2. NCBI lineage: Eukaryota > Metazoa > Arthropoda > Insecta > Hymenoptera > Apidae > Apis > Apis mellifera. Next base: position 3,962,744 of record NC_037648.1, read on the forward strand.
AAGTCATTACATTCATATTCAAATTTTATGAATAACAAATGAAAATTTTTCGCTCCATTTAAAAAATTCATTTTGACAAATTTAAAAAATGTTTTAATTTTTTATTATTTTTGCAAAAATAATATTTTGAAAGGAATATTTCATAAATAATTCGAAATTGTGCATTCAATTATCGTAAAATAATATATGTAAATATAAGATAAACATCACGTTTATTTAATGGTGATTATTAATTATCAAATTTGATTATATATTTATTTATTTTTAATCTTTATGAACAAATTGCTATAGCAATTATCAAAATTACAATTAAATAAAATAAAAATAAATTTTAATATATATTCAATTACTATTATTATAATTATACTATAATTAATAAAATTTTCATAAAATTAAATTTTTTATTTTATTTCTAATATTTAAATCTTTAATTTATATTATCTCATTTTCTATAAAAAATATCCTTGATCTGTAGATACAAATAATTTATTCTCAAAGAATTAAATTAAGCAAAGAAGGATTAATAGAATCTAATTTATTTAAGAATTTATTTATTCTATATTCTTAAATTAAATTATTTTATTAAATTAAAGAAAATAAGATTTTCTTCCGTTTTGTTAGATGTCCATAAAGCAATAAATAAAGCAAAAAATAAATACTATGTGAGAATGAAGCATGTTTTAAAACACATTCTGACATATGAATTTTCACAAAGCACAGAGCAAAATTAATTGAGAATGAGATGATTGTGTGTGCATACGTGTAAGATAGAGACGTCGCAAAGAATCTTATTAAAATACTTTTCAGAGTATTTGACAAAGAATGATCGAAATAACTTCGACAAGAAAAATGTCACCATTCCAGTCACAGAAAAACTTCTTATCATAAGAAAAAAGCATATAAAAAATTTTAATAAAATTAAATTAATTTCTCATTCATGTATGTATTTTTCATACATATAAATTTTATGAACAATGTATAAATGTAAAAATGGGTAAAAATGTGTCATTGAGTATATTGTAAAGAATTTTGTTTATTGCACCCAAGAGATTTTAATAATATAATAATTTATCAAATATACAGATGATCAAATTAACAAATAAATAAAATTTGTGAAATGATGTGAAATGATTTATTTTTTTAATTATTTAACTTATTTAATAATTTAATTTAATAACTTAATGGTGATTGAAATGATGTTTCTTCTATGATTACAAACAAAGTATTAGAAAGTTTATGTTCCTTGCCAATTAATTAAGTAAAACAACAGTTATTCAAATTACTAAAAAGTACTAAAATTTATTTACTAAAAAGTATGAATTTGTCAAATGAGCATCGTGAAAATAATTTTACACTTTATTAATTTTTTTATCACCTAAATATTTACACAAGATTAATTTATATGAAAGTATAATTTATTATCATTGTATAGAATAAAATGTATATATCAAATGTATGCAATTTGAGTATTTTAAATTAAGAATTAGTATAATACAAAAAATTAATATTTTAATAATTTCTGTAATTTATTTATGTTCAACAAATAATTCTAAAAGATTCAAAACTTTTTGCAATTATCGAATAGAGATAATTTCTGATATGGCTGGACTGAATTCTTTTACTTTTACTTATACGTAGAAAAAACAAAAATTTCATAATATGTAAGAAAGTTATAAATATGAATTAATATAAATTGTTTTGCAATTATAAGATAATATTAATCATGTTATATTATTATGTCATGTTTTCCTTACTTTTAGCAATCCTGCTTGACAATTTAATGCGAAATTAATATAAAAATATAAAAATAAACTAATACAAGTACAACCATAAAACTTTAATTATCTTTTTATCTTAGTTTGAAAATGAAGAATTATTAAACTTTTAATTTTCTTACAGAATGAGAATGCTGGTACCAGTTTAATCGCCGCTTTCTTTAGCTGCTAGAATTCACACAATGTAACTGTTATATAGAGAAGAATATTTTCAAATTTTATTTATTGCCTCGTATCTTGGCCAAAAGAAGCTAATATCTCTCTCCCGTTTTATCTTGTTTATCTTACTTCTATTTTTCTATTGTAGAATTCTTTTTATTATGTTTTTTATCGTTTTGAAGTTTTTCGAGTGACGGTTATACATTCATGAGGTGCGTTCAAAGAAGTTAATTGCAGCCAAGCAACTGATCTTTTGACATGTTTGTTGTGTAGTAAAATTTCGATTTTCCTTTTACGCGGAAAAATTAATGGAGGGGAACAAAGAGGTTTCTTTTTATCTCTCTGGCCCAACTTCTTTCTATTAGAGATAGGTTATATTCTATTAACTTATCTTGTACTGTATATTCTATTAGTTTATTAGTTTATTAGCCTATGAAGTTTCTACGATCCCGGTTGCTTTTGCAGAGAAAACTTTATAAATAGTTCATGCTTGCATTTCGCGCGTTCTATTATAACACTTGCTTTCCTCATTAAATTCGTCAAATGACACAGTTAATGAAAGTGAAAAGAAACAAGAAATGAATTAATTTACATTGAATGGAGAAAAGTTTAGAAGAATAAAATTTATATGAAAAGTTGTTGTAATAAAGTGAAAAATGGATTTTTATTTTATAAAAATAGTATATTTTTAATATTTTTACATGATACGAAGTTCAAAAGCCAATCAAAATTAAGTCAAAATGACATAAATGTTCAAAAATATCTACATTTTTCAAATTTTAAATTGACAAATCAATTAAATATTAAATTATTGAAATAGTTATTGATTGATATGTTGATTGGAAATTTGAACAATAAAGAAAATGTTTGAACTATGTAACTTATTTTAAGAAAATGTGATTTACATTGATTAGCTTCTGAATTATACATAAAAGTAAAAATTTAACTATAATACAACTTACAATTTATATTTTTGATAATTTAAATAAAATTAACATATTAAAATATAATAATTGTTTTTTATCAAATTTATATTTATTTATATTGTTCTTGTTATTAGAATATTTTTGTTGAACTTAATGAAAATTACATTAAAATTTTATTTTTGTATAATTTTAATAATTAAATATTACAATTTCTATTTAAATTTTTGTGATATTTGCACAAGATAAATAAGATAGAATTGTAATTGTATAAAAATAAAAGTAAAATGAATTATATCTAAATATTTATACTTCTTTGAAAAAAATAATGATATAATATAAATTTTAATAATTATTGAAAAAATGAAAAAAAGAAGTAAATATGAATATAACATATAAAAATTTTTTTAAATTTTTTTTACAAAATTATTGAAATTGATTTTTTCCTGTATTCGTTTATATTTTGGATGTAATTGCGAGACACAAGAATATTATTTAATATTTATCAAAGGATATAAAAAATATATAATTGGAATTTTTAATGGATTCTGTTTTGATATAAATATTAATCAAGATATATATTAAAAATATTTATTAAATATTCATGTAAAATTAAAGAAAAAAGTAGATAAAAATTTATTTCTGGGTCAAAGATTAAACTATCATCGACTACTCTATGAATGTCAAAGAAAACACATTTTAAATAATTCAAAGATTTTAAATCGAAATTTCTCAATTAAATTGAGACTTGATGATTTGGATAATTATTCAATATGTATAGAAAGTAAAAAATTTCTTCCATCCAAACAATTTTAGGAAATATAGATAGAAATGACTCTATATAGAAATAGATATTGAGATATTATGATACTAAAAGTGAATATAAAATTAAAATATTATATTATATTATAAAGCAAAAAGAATGTATTATATACAATACTATATTGTACTCGCAAAATATTCATTTTCATTATTGTACCAAAAAGATTCCTTCTATACATTATGATTTATTTATTTGGTAGAAAATATAATAATAATATAATAAAACTTTGAGAAATAAAATACCTCTGTTGTATAATTGCAAATTTTTGATATTAAATTTTACAATTATCCAAATTCACTATATTTATAAACGTATAAAAAATAAAAATAATAAAACGAAAAATATAAAATACATGAAATTGATAGTATTATGTTTTAATATGAACATCTTTCAAATATTAAAAACCAATTTTATGATTGTCTCATATGTAAATAGTTAATTTCAAATATCTTTATATCCAGCTTTATAATTTCAGTAAAATATAAGAACTATTTCAATTACGTTAAATAATTACATAAATGTGAACAGTTTATTATGGATTGTTTCAACTTGATATTTTCATCTTTCGCCATTTTAAGAAAATTCTGTATTTCATACTGATAAAGAAGAATGAGTTCTGTTCCTGCTAGGTAAAATAAAATATCACCAGAATCTCTCTTCAACCGGAAGTGATTTCTTCAGCTGTAATAACTCAAACTTTGCATTTGCTGCGCTTTCCTACAGTTCCACTTAATGACCAAGACGGAACTCATGAATTACGCGAAAAAGATGAAAACCTTTTTATTGTCACGATAAATATTTTAGAATATAAGATTTTCAAATGACTTTACTTTTTTTGAATCATACGAAAATTTTTAGAATTAAAATCAGAGAAAATTATTTTGTAAAAATTTTCAAGAAACATGGACTAATGATCTTTTTTAAATTAAACTGATTAAAATTCAGAATTTCATACGATTTTCATAAAAATCGATGTTCTTTCTCATTCTAAATCATAAGAAAAAAATTATTTAAATAACTGTCAAAACTTTGATGTTACAATTATTACAAGATATGTATATATATAAGTTCATATAATTAATAATAAGTTGCATTTAAAGAATATGTATTATTTTATATTTGAATTGGATATACAAATTTCTTGGTTGTTATTTCATTTTTGTGAAATATATGATAATTATGAGATAAATACATATTTCATTCTGTTCTTCTATATAATAATATTCTATATCAATTTAACTCTTATTTAATAATTCTTAATCTAAAATTCTTATTTAAAGATAATTATAATATTTTATACATTATATAAAATTGTTTTTTACAATATTTTATGTATTCATTTTTAAAAAAAATATTAATTTTTATTTTTTTATTGGGCATTTTCGAAATAAGTTTACGGATTAGATTTACAATTAGATATACATATATAAAAATTGTTATAGTTTATTCATTAATTGTAAACATATTTGATCATTAAAAAAAACGGTTCATTTTCTTTAAAGTTATATTATATTTTTGAATTTTGACTTTGAATATTTTGTTAAAAATGTAAAATTCGAAATGAAAAATTTAATATCGCTGTTGTAAATATCGTTAAATTAATTTTTGCAAAAAATTGATGATTTTTTAATTTGGTTATTTATTATTTATGCAATATTAATAAATTATATAATTTATATAATTAAATTTTATAATTAAATTTTGAAGCTTTTATGTATGTTTTATTATATCTTGTTATTCCATGCATTTAACCGAGTCCATGAATTTTCTATTTTTATTTTCATAATCTTTATTATATTTTTATTTTATTTCTCTCAATTTTTTTATTTTCTTTTTTTTGTTTTTTCTTTATTTTTTTTCTTTTTTTTTTTTTACAAAGTTCCATTTAAATCCATTTTGATAACTTAAAAAGTTATCTTTTGTAACTTTTTCACTGTCTTCAGTTTTTCTTGTATATCTACTCTTTTTCTCAATCTTTTTTCTGTTTTTATCTCTATCTCTTTCGGTCTTTTTAAATTTTTTTTTTTTTTTTTTACCAATATTTTTCATTTTCCAAGAATTCGGTTTCAGTTTGCTGACACGTAACGCCATCACGTTAAGAAGAATTCTAATATAAAACCCAATTTTCTTTTATATTTTTTAAAGGATTTTTTTTTATACAAAAACTATACAAACTATCTTTTTTTCAAAAGCAAGATTTTTAATTTTTAAAAAATTAAAGAAAATAGAAGAAATGATTTTGAATTCATTCGTATTTGAGATATAATCATATATTAAAAGTATATATAAGATTTTAAAATAATTAATAAAGTAGATTTTAAAATGTCACAAATACCATATTAAAAAACATAGATTTATAATTGAAACATTCTATCATTTTCAGCATTGTATTAGATATTGACTCAAATATGGCGATATTTCAAAATCTACTTTACCAATTGGCTTAAAATTTTATATGTATATCAATATATTCTTATATCACTTAAGTCAATGCGTGTATCGCAATATATTTCAATGTTTATAGGTCACTTTTTTATGTATAATTATCATTAACATCATCATTACTATTATTAATTTTTATTATTCTAAATTATTTACTGAAACAACTTTATCACCAAATATCAAGGATGAAAAAATTTTTCTAATATTAACAGAACACCATCAATGTTGAATCAATTGTAACATATATTTTAATTTGCAAATAAATCTTAAATATATATTATTTTAAATTCTTATAACTTTATTTAAAGATAATAATATCTCCTCCTTATTTTTCGTTATGAAGATTTTATGATACAAAAAGGACATCGAATTCCTCGCCTTTTCCACAAAATCCACGTGTTCCCGCGATAATTTGTTTCCGCGTATTCGAGTGTTGCCTCGATAAGATTAATTACTCTATTACGAAAGTTTGCGCGGTTAAAGCCGAAGCATCGATCTTGGTAAAGAAAAGCCGGCAATAATTAATTCAACTGTGAGAATAGAATCGCGAAACTCTAATGAATTTGTTTCGAAACAATGGAACTCGAACGTAAGACAACATTTGTCACTAAACTACGCAGACGTTATTAATTGGGGAAGAGTAGAGAGAGAGAGACAGAAAGAGAAGAGGAGGAGGGAGATGTGTGCAGTTCGAGCATGAATTGTTCGACGCGCGACGATCCATAATCGAAAAGCACGGAAATCACGTCGAGAGGAATGAGAGAGAGCAGAGAGGCAAAATAGGGGGATGATAACGGTTCAACGCAGTCACGAATCGAGAAAAAGATATCACCAAAGGAGGAATGCGACGAAAGAGCAAAGTAGGCACCCGAGGGAATACATCGGTGAGCAATCTCGACAGAGAATGGCCGGAAATGAGAAAGAACGATTCTTTAATACCTCGAGCACGATCGTTCGTGGTCCAATGGATTGGGAGGAAGATAGATCTATCTATCTATGCAGAAATGACGCAGTAAGACCTCTTTAGAATTGGTCTCCGTTTGATATGTTTATCGCAACTTTTAAACTTCGTTTTTTAATAATTTTTAAAAAGGGAAAATGCAATATAAGCATATTTGCAATATAAATTTATTTAAGATGAATAAAAAATTATTGCAGAAAATAAGTAAAACTATATGAGATTGTAGGAAAAGTAAAAAGTTGTTATTTCAAACTTTGAATAATATTGAAAAAGAAATAATAAAGTACCTGAAATTTTTATTTAATTAAAAAATAATATAAAGTGAAAATTTAATAGTTGTAAATTATCTTTACTCCACAAAATTTTAATATTAAATAAATATTTGATTTCCAGTTTTATAATAATATGCTAATTTATAATATCTATTAATTATGCTAATATTAAATCAATCAAAATTTTCATTAAATACAGGTTTACATATTATCATTTTATTTACAATGTCAATCTCATTATCTCATTATCATTTACTAATCTGAATAATGTAATAGTTCTTACAATACTATGGAATACAAATTATCTCCAATATTCCGAATTAGCAATATTGAAAATCTTAGATAAAATCTTAGATAATTATTTTACTATGTATTCTCAAAATATTTACGAAATTCACATAAAACCATGAAATTAAAATGCAAATGATTGAATGATATTTGCTAAAAAACTTTTATAAATTGACATTTTATTTTTTTGCAAATCAAAAATATTAAAATTTTTGTTTCTATACAAATCTTATTGATTTTATTATTTAATTACTTATAATTACAAATTAGTATATAAATATATAATATAATATATAAAATACAGTTAATAATTCTTTAAATATCTCGATATTCCAAATATGTCACATTTTTTTACTTTAATATGAATAATATTAATAATATTTGAATAATATTAATTCAAGCTAATTACTAATGATATTTTTTTTATGAATAATTAAGCAAAAATACTTTAGTTATTTTTAAAAAATGATAATCGATATTAATTATTATTATTTAAAAAAATTTTATTATTTATTCTATTTATAATTTTTTCTCTTATTTATAATTTTTTGCAATAAATGAATTTTAAAATATTTTGTTTGAATTATAAAATAGTAACTTTTTACAAAAGTTAATAATTAAGATTTTAATAAGTTTTATCATCCTATATATATAATACGATTTTTACACGATACAATTGTAAAGAATAATTATATCTGTATTAAAATAAAACTTTGATTTTTTTTTAACAAATTGATTTTTCATATTGTTTTAAATAAAAAAATATTAATGTAGAACTCAATACAATGTCCAAAGAAAAAAATATTTCAAGAGATATTTCAAATTTTAATATATATATTATAAATTTTATTGATATTTTCATTATTATTGATATTTTAAAATAAATTTTATTAAAATTTCCAAGTGATAATTTACCTTGGCAATCCTAGGAATTGATGACTATGATAAGTTCAAACATTCAACATATTTAATTCTCATATTTTTTAATGGAAATTAATATTCGACGATTTCAATTCATTATCGCTAAATGTCTTAGTCATCATATCTGTTATTGTAAATTAACTTTGTTTCAGTTCTTTAAATTAAGTTTAAACTTTCTAACTTTTTAAGACAGGATCAAAGTAATTAATCATGTGTAATTTGAATGATAAATTGAGCTTGAAATACAAAAACTAAACTCTTTTGTTGCATATTATTATCACATTGATTCATAATCTGCCGCTTTTTATGACTAGAAGCAAGAATAACAATTTAATTGTATTTTTTAATTGACTATAGAATTTGAAAATTAAAATATATTTTTGATTGATAATTATTCTGATTTGAAATCGAAAGATATTCGCTTTTCTGTTTTAAATTACCTGTAAAATAATAACGAAAACAAACGATAAAATACGAAAAGTAATTCATCTATTTCATCTATTTCTAACTTTGTAATTTCCCACTAATCTGATGAACATGATAGCTCCTTTTAAATGATTTTTAAGTAGTTATTTGAAAATTTATAAAACATCAAAAGAGTAAAAAATCAGAATCGATATACGCTATAAATATAATATATCAAATTGTATCGAAATTTATGACTATATTGTATTGAATCTTCAAATATTTAGTGAATATAATTGAAAAAAATCGAACATCAAAAACATTTACATTTATATTTTATGTTTTACTAATATCAAACATGAGAAACAAAGGAAGAAAAACAAAATAAACATATTATGCTAATAATTTAAAAATTGTAATAAACGTAAATTGTATAACTATCGATTTCTTATAAAGATTTGAAATAATCGAGCAAACATTATTTACAATTCGATAATAGAAATAACCAGAAAATCACACATGCAATGAGATGATTATTTAATGTCACTAAGAATCGATATTGTCTGAGAATTATAATTAATCACTAGTAATAAATAATTAATTTAAACCAAACGAGTTGTTTATTTTGGAATAAAATAGTATAATCAGAAATTTTAAACTATATCAAACATGATTAATATTAAGATAGATAATTGCTTTGGAAAATTATATGATAGTGATGGGTTTAAAATCCACCTTAAATTGTAGGTCTTTGGCTATTGATTAGCAGCATTCGATGATAAATAAACAGCAATATGGACAGCATGTCAAAGAGTTCGAATTAGTCCATTAATGTCTAATTGTCGTACCTGAAACAAAATTTTAAAAAAATCATTTAAATAATAATAAATAAAGAAATTATCTTGCAAAAAATATTGTAATTGTCATAATTTAGATATCGTAATATTAAATAATAATATTAACATTCATATTAAATAGTTACAAATTTAAAATAGATTTTATATTTTTAATCAAAACTGTTTATTATAATACTGTATTATATAACAACATAATATAGAATATTATACTCTTAATAAATAATACTCTTAAATATATAATATTATATTATATTTAACATAGTATAATATATTAATATATTAGTATATTAGTATATTATATATGAATAATGATTAGTTGTCAATATATATAATAATTAAAATAAATAACAAATTCTAAATCTATCTATTTATCTAAAATGATTTTATATCACTGTGAAAGATAAGGTGGCGTAAAATGAAACCATAACAAGAAGTCGAAAGTCAGGCCACAAGAGACAAATAATATTCAAGGAATTGAATTAAACCATATAATTTTGAACTCATCTTAGGAAACTGCCATCAACTCGATTGGATCAATGCCAAACCGTCGAAACCGGTTCAAAAATCTCGAATGACGACATGTTCTGATGAATTCGTTTCTTCCTCTTTCTTCGTGCGTTACAATTTTCTAACTAAGATCAACGAACTTGCCAAAATTCCTGATATACGTAGAAGACATCTGATGAAAAAATTATCTTCTTAAAAACTCATTTATCTCGGGAACCATGCTTCTTCCGATATGACAGCGATCATAATTTCAGATTATTTCGTTTTCTCCTTTCCAGAAACTAACCTAAAGATTAACTTATATTCTATATTTCTTGTGATAAAATAAAAGAAAACGAGAATCTATTATTTTTTAAAAATCATGATTGTTATTATCAGATTTATCAAAAGTTTGATATTAATTTAAATTGCAAACAGTCTTTTATATGCTTTTTAAAAAAAATTCATGAATTCTTTTTTAAATTGCTGATAACTTTTTACTATCACGTATATTTGAATTTAAATTGAAATCAAAGCCAAATTTACGCATTTCTAATTGTCTTGGATTATTTAAATATTCATTTTTATCTTTTTATTAATAAATCATCTTTTGCTTAGATAGGTTATTTCTGATTCTGGTTGCAGAAAAAAATTTTTTTTCCTTCATGAATCATCACAATTGTGGATGGATTGCACTATAGTTCTGTAGATAGTATTACACTATAGTATAGTATTATATTATATATTAGTCCTGTATACCATGTAGCATCCTGTAGTTCTGTAGATGTAGTAGATGTAGCATCACAGGATATTCATAAAAATAGAATGTAGAATTTTTCTGAACGTGTCGAGGATGACTAGGAATTTTGATCGATAGAAAATTGATATTATCTCATATTTTCTAAGATTGCAAGGTAGAGAAATCCAAATATTTATGAAAATGCCTTTCACATGAAAAAACATTTCTTATTTAAAATAGATTAAATATGGAATTTAGTATATGATTTAGATATAGGTTAAATTTAAATCATATTTAAAAAACAAAATTGTAAATTGAAAAAGTAAGTTGAGATGGATATGAAATATATATATATTTAAATACTTATATATCGTAAATATAGATTTTAGTAAATTAATAAAAATGATTTTATATAGTAAATAAAATACTTTTGTACATGCAATACAATAATTTGATATATAAATAGTAATAAAATATAATAAAAAATACTAATAGTTGATTAATGAAAATAATAGTCAAGAAAAAGTAAGTTGTTGAATAATTGAAACGTAGTTTTCAATTCAGTTCGATTCTACAAAAAATTAATATTAATATTAATTTACATTGTATAACTTTGTTCAATTTTCTTTATATCACATTTATATATTTAGAGTAGAAATTCGATATGTATATGAATAAATTGATTCATTAAGATTTTTTTGTCTTGATAAGGCTGTTATCGAGCAATTGATAAATTTTTAAATTTGAATTTTGTAATTCAAAATAGAACATCTGATTAAATAACTTTCTTAGAAATATGTTGTTGAAAGGAATTAAATTTAAAAATTTCTCGTACGGAACAAAATGACTTTTCTATCGTAGCTAACGAATAGCTTAGAAAAGAATGTGTGAAAATCGTAAAAGTACGATATGACAAATAAATGGATCAATATTTCTATAAATATTTCTTAATAATTCTTTAATTTATTGACTAGTCAAGAAACAATGTTATCGATGCGTATATCGATTCTAATTTTTCATTTTCTTGGTAAAAGAAAGCTCAAGGGATTAAGATAACGTATTGAATTGTTATGAATTGCATGATACTTTCTAAAATTTAAAATTGCATGATACTGTTTTTAATTGTTAAGTTATTTAATAATTCAATAGTTATCAAATTTTTTTCATATTCCATTTCATAAAATGTTAAAGAAAAGAATTAAAAAGAGAATTAAAATGCCAAATATAATTGAAGAAAATAACAAATTTGTTAAAATTAAAAAATAATTTGTTAAAATTCATGAGTAACTTGATACAATGTGATTCTCTAATTTTAATCATCTTCGTCACACACAATTAAAAAACAATTTAAAATTCCAATTTAAAAAATGCTTATATATAAAAGTTCATAAATATAATACAGGAATTTATATAATAAATTGAATATATTATATATTTTGATATAAATACTTATTGTATTTGTAAATAAGATTTGTTATTTATTATATATTAATAAATAAATCAATAAGTTGCTATTTACTTAATAATAGTTATTATTGATAATTATTTTTTTGTAAAATTTTTATACTAAAAATACTTTAACATATGAAAATTATAATTTTTTACATAAAAATATAGAAATTGTTAAAAAATAAGAAAATGTAAAACTTTATGATAATTTTGGTGATCTTGAAATATATTATTAAAGATATGTTATTTTGAACAAGTTTTCCATTAGCCTATTTTTAAATTAAAATAATATAATATAATGAATTATAAATTCATTCGTAAAAAATTAATCCAATCGGAAAACAATATGAAAATGAAATTAAATAATCAACAAATATATGATTATATGTTTATTACATTAAGTGAGATAGGAAAGAATATTTAAATTATAAGATGAATTTGCTGATGAATAAAAAATCAATTCAATCGTTTATATTTAAAATATAGAAATCATTTATCAAAAGAGAACAACATGAAATTAAATAACCAAAAAAAATCTACTTTTCGCAATATGATTAAATTAAGTTTAACTCAAAATATTTCATAAATAATAATATAAAGATGACTTTTGATCAAAGAAAATAATAAAAAATTAAATAATCAACAAATATAATTTTTACAATATGGTTAAAGTAGGTTACTTTAAATTAAATTAGATTTAATTTAAAATTTTCATTTAATATAAAGGTTACAGTTGAAAGAAAACAATATAAATTTAATAACAATAACATAATAATAACATAAATTTTATTATGATTAAACTAAATTAGATTAGGTTAGCTTAAGCTTAATTTAAAAATTTCATTAATGCAAAGATAATTCGATTTGTCGAAAGCAATGATAATACAAACAAAATTTAACAATACAAAATAAAATAATTTCAAATATCGTTTTTAGATAAAAAAAATTAAACTATATTAAAAATTAAATTTGTTTAATTGTCTAAGTTTAAGATGTTTTTGATTAAGTAAATCGATACACAAGAAAAAATCAATCAAAGTAATTTAAAATGCCTTGATTCAGCGCGCTATTAATTTAAAATAGAAGGGTGCATAGAAAGTTGAGTGTCGGTATATCAATCGGTAATGCAATCGAATGCTTTAATTTAGGACCTCGTTATGTCGTAGAGACTATCATATCAATTTATCATCACAGAACGGTTTAACACGATTCGATGGCTGAAACAATAATCTGCTGTAGCTTGTACAGCAATCGGAACGGGATGAACGCGTTTGATAGGCCATCCGACACAACCGTTTATCGTACGATTTGAACAGGTAACATTGTTTTCAATAATCTTTTTTACGAACCATCCAGTGATAATATTTTTTCTTTTTCTATTTTGCGAATGTGAATGTAATTTTTATGATCCAAATCATTTTATTTTTCTATATTTTTCTATATATTTTTCTATAATTTTGTTAAATTATTATTTGAATTAAAAAAAAAATGTTTGAAATTTTTCATTGGTAATTTGATAATCATTTAATATTTGCTAATGCTGCTTTGCAATAATTGCTAATCACATAGTGGATATTTATATTGAAAAAATTAAAAGATATTTCAAATTTATATATAAATTTAAATTGTTTTTAATATTGCATACTACTATTTCATGAACTACGTATTATATCACTAAATATTTTTCTTATTTGTTATGTCTATATTTAAAAATCTCTTTATTTCATATTATATATATTAGATTTTCCACATTGTATTTTTCATATTCATTTTAATATTAGCATTTTAAAATAAATTCAAATTATGAATGTTTATATTTTTAATATTGATTTAAAATTGATCAAATTTAAAATAATATAATCTTTAATATAATTTCAATATGTATATACATTATAATATTTCATAATATTATATCAAAATATAATTTTTAATATTAATAATTTTTTTTAAATATAAATATAAATTATTTGTAAATCATATTTATAAACAATATAATTTATAAAACAATATAATTTATTATAATAATATAAATAACAAGCACATATTAAACTGAGTTATTTATAATTTTATAATTACAGATATTCATCTAATTAAGATATTACATTATAGTTATATACATTAGCATATTAATTTTATAATATTACTTTGTGTAAAAATATTTGTAATAATTACGTAAATATAAATCTACATTGAAATAATCAATTTTCTGTAGATAATATCATTTTTATTCATAGTATATATTCATATTAGATGCATAGTACAAATGATAATATCAACATATATTTATATGAATATAAATATGTCAAATTTAATGAATAATCTTCACTTAAAAATTTTCATTAATTTCAATAACTATAATATTAAAAAATTGTTAATAACAACTATTAAAATCAAATATAGTTTTGCTTAAAATTTATACTTTTTTAAACATATTTGTGATTAAATATAAAATTAAATATGTATTTTTTTATATTTTCAATATAATGTAATATTGTACATACTAATATGCATAAAATCAATTATTATAAAGTTGTCCAAGGAATATTTTAATGAAAATATCAATTTAATATAAGAATATTTATTATTTTTAATAAATATAAATAACTTACTAAACAACATTTACATTTGCTATAGCAAATTAATAAAAATATCAAAAAAATAATTTTAGAATCCATTCATTCTTCTCTCAATCTCTCCAAATTAATCGAAAATATACAATAAATAAGTTTGAAGATAATATGTTTAATAATTCTAAATTAAGATATAATTAGATTCATTTATCTTTGTTTCCCCTAATAAATATTTAATTACATATCCTAAAACCTATTTTATTGACTATCGATAAGTCAATAAAATGCATCGACGCTTCGTCAAAATAAAAAAGAAAACACGCTCGTTTTATAAGACAAAGTTTAATTGAATGTGTGCTTTTCTATCGTCACGAATGCCTATCCCAAGCGTATACTGTTCTCAAGGGATCGACTATTTGGAATTTTGATACGTCTGAAAACGAAAATTGCACTGGGAACCTCCTTCTAATACAAAGATAAACTGTACCTACTTAAAAAGCTGATAAAAAGATAACGTTATACAAAGTTTTAACTTGGTACAGGTTTTTTGATATCAACTGGGCAAATATTTTTATTTTAATATGGTTGAAAAATAATTAAAAATTAATTAATTAAAAAATAAATTAATAAATAAGTTTTAAAATTAATAATTTTTATGAAAAATATCATTTACTTTTGAAGATAATATTATAATATTTAATCTTGTTTTGAAGATAATATTTTCCATAATCGGTTTGGAAACAAATTTTGGAAGTTTTTCATCAGATATTGATTTACAGAATTACAATATACAATATAATCCAGATTTTCAAATTTTTGCCTTTATTATAATTTTATTTATAAAATTATTTAAATAGGTATTTTTGATTATTTTTTGCTTTTAATTTAATAATAATAGTAATATATATCTCGATATTATACATTTTTGCAATTTCATTAGTTACATTTTTGTATTTTGTTACACTTTCACAATTTTCTACCTCCTATCTTCTATTTCGTTTCAATATTTGGTATTGCATACTAAAGTAATATCCGGTCAACTGTTATATGATCGAGATCGGAACATATCAAGTATCTGAAAAGGTAAGTGCTCTGAGAATTGTTGTCGGCTCCTTTTTCGATTTTTCCAGTTCCACTGGCTCGTGAAAAACGAGAGAAAGAAACATTTCTTATAAGTGAGATAAAAAAAAGTATTTCTATCCTATCTCAAAGTTCTACAAGTATATGCATACTTTAAAAACTAGAACACAAGTTCCAAAAATTGAAGTAGATAAGAGCAATGATGGATAGAAATGGATAGAAAATGTAAGAATTAATCGTATATTTTTATGTAATTGTAACATAAATAAATATTAATATAAATTAATATTAAGATATATAATATTAATTTTATTCTATAGTAATAAAAAGGATGAATTCACATATCATTTATTACATATCCACATATAGTCTAATTATTTATTTATATAGAAAATCTAATTATGAAAAATATAAATAGAAAATATATTAATGAATACTGAAAAAATAAAATATTTGGGTACTAAATTTCATTGGAAGCTACACTATATTATTAAAAATAAAAAAGGTGTGTAATTTTTTTCTGTTGAGACACTATATTTTTTAAATGTTGAACGTTGCTTTTTGTTTAAAATTACTATTTTATTTTTCCTATTTTTTTTCTATATCATACATTTAATAATATTTTAAATATCAGAATAAATATATGTTTTCATTCATTCATTTTTTTCTTATTATATTTATTATATAAAGAATGATGAATTTTATTATTATGTGAATTTATTTTATAATTATATTATGACATATAACTTAATTTGAATCTGCTATCAGATCATGTATAATAATGACTGCTTTTATTGAAAATAAATTTTTTTTCATTTTCTTAAAATGTTTTGTAAAATATTATTATTTTATTTTTTTAATAACTTAATAACTTTTTTCAGTATTAATATTATTTTTCACTATTCTAATTTAGCTAGATATTTTTTAAGAATAATAATAATATTTGAGATATCTTTAATATATTAATTGAACAAATTAAATAAATTTTAATGTTTTTGCTATATTTTAAATAAAAGAAAATTAAAAATGAAGAAAATTTATAAATAACTCAGATATACAATCTATTTATCTATCCAATATAGTCACATATATAACAAATATAAATTATCATTGCTTAATTTCACTATTGGATCAATATGAATAATATTGAAAATATAATAATTAATTTTATTAACATAAAGCAGTTACTTACATAATTTATATGATACTTATATAATTTAAAAAAATCAATAATATTTTAATTATAATATTTATATATAAAGAAAAAATAATATCAATATCTTGCTTTATTAATCTATTCGATACAAATTATGAACAATTTATAAACAAGACAAGTTACGTTATTTTTTTAAAAAATAAAAAATAAAAATGGATAAAAAAATAAAATATAGAAAAAACTTAATATCACATATTATTCTTTTTTTTAATATTATAAATTAAAATTAAAATATTTATTCACTTTTTTTCTATCTCGAAAGTGTCTCATTCCATTACCGCATTACCTCTTTCCAATCTTTTTACTATTTTGTAACTTCATGTAAAAATCATATAAATCAAAAAATTCATATCCTATCCATTGAAAATGTATCAACAATCAAATGCGACTATCAATCGCGTTGATACTGTAACGAATATCAAAGGAATAGAAAATGAATAGTTACAAAATAGCCATTAATTAGCCAAACATCAGAGAAACCGTTTTCATCGAACTGCACTTTCCAATCCCATTCTGAATTGGCCATTCGAAAAATCAGTTTTTATACTGACTGGAATATACAACCTTTCGAATTTTTCCATTGCGCAAAAGCTGATCAGTGACAAACCGATCTGACTTATGTATGTAATCCTCATTGATGAATGGCCAATTCCTTTGTCAGATAAGATCAATATACTATTAAAAAACTATCGCGATTCTCGATGCGGAGCGTGATATATCATGGTAATCAGAGATGAGTGCTGCATCGATAGGTCCACGCAATCCGTGAGTGATCATAAACGCGAGCCGAATCGTCTGGCCGATTGTGTACACGTTGCGCATCGTATACGTTGCATCATTTGCATGATGGAGCAAAGTAATCTAACACTTCATAGACTGGAAAGCTGTGTGATGGGCGTTATACACAGTGTGATCGAACGATCGACTTCACATGCTGTGAAACTTGACGTTGGAAAATGTCGATCTTGCTGCAGTCATCATCTCATCAAGCTTGCCGATATTAGCGGAATGGTAGATATAATAAATGATGAAATGATAATACAATAAAATCTCCATTCTTCAAATGATTATAGAAATGTTTCGAATATCATTTCTGATGGATAATAGAACAGAGAATATTTTTTTGAGGAATTTTTTTTAGGAATTTTCGCAAGAGAATTAAGATAATAATTCTAGAAATAAGATAAAATAAAAATAATAATAAAAATAATAATAATATAATATAAAAAATAATTTTTCTTGTATTCCATACTTTTTTAGAGAGCTATTATATATAAATTATATTGATTTTTTAATATATAAAGAAATGATCATTTTGCAAATAATATTTCATTTTATCCTTTTATTTTTTAATTATAATTATGTTTAATTATGTATAATTTTTCAACATTATGCGCTTTTGTCAATTCTATAATATATTTACTTTTATCACTTTTTAATTTTTTAAATATCTATATTCGACTTCATTTTAATAGTGAAAATTAAAGATATATTTAAAATTAAATATATGAATATTAAATGTACATGCTATATCAATGTATCTAATTTCAAATTAAATTTTATTTCCATTACTATAATAACAAAAAATTTATAGTTCAAACAATAAAACATCTAATTAGTAGAATGTTCATTATAATATTCGCATAATGGAAGTTTTATTGCAGTTAGAAAATTTCGTAATTTAATAAGATATTAATATTCACAAATAGTCCTGAGTATAAGTTCTTTTATAAATAATTACAAATATTTCAACATTGTATTTAATAATTATATATTTATATTATTTTGATTTTTTGATTTTTTATTTTTATTTTTAATATAATTAATGACACGATACTAATACTGCTTGAGTATTAACTATTAGTATTCAATAAATACATTTATTTATATATTTATGCATTTATTTAATTACTTTTTTTTTAAATATTCGATTTATTATATTTCTTCACAAGTTTGAAAAATATATTTTATCAATTCGTGAAAGTTATACTCAAAATTATAATGTTAATGATATTTTTAAAATTTTTTAATAAGTTTACATTAAATGTGAAAGAAATAAAAATTTGTTTTTTTTTTTAGTAATTTTTCATATACTTGAAAAATTTAAAGTTAATCATATTTCCTAATAAATTATTTCTTAATTTAGATAAATTCACTGAATTTACTCATAATTCTCATTCGATTAGTTAACTATTTTAATAATATTATATTATATATTGTTAATTTGATTTAGAAATTCCGTTCTTTATAATTTCTATTTTAGAAAACATTCTAAAAGTATTCTTAAACTATTTCTAATAAATCAATATAGCAATATAAGAAAATTACAATTGATTTGATTAATATATGATTGCATTTTATATATTATACCAATTTCAAAATATATTTTTATAATTTAACCTCCTGTTTTTTTTGATATAAATTATTTTATTTTGATTAATTTCTTAGAAAAATTTCAATATAAATTTCTTTGATCGAGCATACAATAAGACATCTAGATACGAATGAAGTTACAATTATAATTAAATATTATATAAATATCATATAAATATTGAATATAATATTGAATATTTCAATATTAGAAAACAAGAAAAAATTAGCTGAAATATTATTTGATAAAAAAATAACGAATCAATTTCCTGATACCATGTAAAGTTTTAATTTAAATTATTGTATATAAATTTTTGTCTAATGTAATACAACTAATTATTTTTATCAAATGTTTATACATACTAATTTACGTATCTTTCTATTTTATTTTGATTTGTCAAATTCAAATGAAAATTATCATATAATTATCATAAAATTATCATATTTCGTTTATATTTGTCGAATGTTACCAGAAAATACAATAATTTAAGTAAAAATTGTTTCTATTAATAATTTAATTTATGATATATATATTATATGATATATATATTTATGATATATATATATATATATATATATATATATATATATATATATATATATATATAATATTTTAATTTAACAGATATCAAAAAGTTAGATAATAAATGAAAACTAAAAACTTAAATAAAAACTAATGTACATAAAGATCTATAACTGATTAAAAATTAGCATAATAGCAGCAACTCCAGATATAACTTTCACTTTACTTTCATCTCGGTTTGTTTATTGTATCTTAAATTGTTTGTAACTTCATAAATAAGTCTCAATCGATTTTATACAATTTAGAATCGATTTTCTAAAGTCAATCTCGAATATATTAACTATATTTATTTTTTCATCGAATGATATTAGAAAATATGGAAAAAAATTTTAAAAAGCTTAATATTTTAAAATGAACTTTAATGCTTACCAAAATATTTGAATTCGAATACGTTAATCTAATTGGTAATATTTTGAACCAAGGCTATATAATGTACATTTTCATAAAAGATTTGATATTGTTAAGATATATCCTATCTACGCTTTGAAATGAATCTGCACTTTTAAAGTGCAAGTATTAATCTACACAAGGAGAATTTAGTAAATAACAATTTTGCAATTAAAATCACTTAACTTCTTCATTCTTATTAATCTTTTATTTCTTTCTTAATAATATATAATTTCTTATTAACTTTTGAAATGATCTTTAGTTCTCTATTACAATACATAAACAAAAATCCAATTTTCATACGATAATCACTTTTGATTCTTGATAACTTTTTTAAATTTATATATATAATTGTAGAATTTTTAGCAATAAGAAAACAATTTAAATTTTATTTATATAAATTAATAAAAAATAATTAATAATCAAATATTATCTTAAAATATATTATATACTTTATTATAAGTTTATAGTTAAGTATTATTATTGACTTTGTATATAGAATATTATATTTATATCTTTATATATCATTCTATAAAATATTATTTCATTATTAAAATTATTTTCTTTTTGTATTAAAACAAAAAAAAATAAGAAGCTAATGAAAAAATTTAAAGATAGAATCAATTTATTGTAATCTTTATTATAATGAATAATGCATTTACAAATAATATTATAATAATATTCTATTAATATAATTATTTATAATATAAAATCATTTTCACATAATTTCTGTATCATCAAAATTATTTAACATCAAGTTTTCTGCTTTCAATTTGTAAAATTAAGATTTTTTGCAATATATTTCTTTGCAAATTCTAGCACATCTTTATATATTGTAATTTTTATTAAGATTTTGTAAGCTGATTGGTCATTGTAACAAATGATTCTTTTTTATTATCTAATATTATAATTATATCTAAGATTTAATATTATGTTATAATATTAATTACAAATTTAATGATTTTCTATGACATTGAAATGATATTAAAGTTAAAAATATGGAATCAATGAAGTGAATAAATGAGAAATGGTTTTTAGATATCTTACAATATATGAACTTGTGCATTCCTTCTAAATTTATCTATTTATAGCATATTAATTTTTTTATTTTTTTAAATATATTTTTCATAAAGTTTATTTTATAATTATTTCAACTATAAACCAAAATAGAATATGAGAACTTAATGGAAAAACTAAAAATTGTTGAGTTTACCTCTAATTTGTAAATTTTTCATGTATTTCAATTCAAAATTTGGAAAACGTTATAGGATACCTGCAGAAATTTAATCAAGCTAATTTTCTGATTTTCGTAAAATTTCATTTTGTCAGAGAACATATTTTAAACATTAAATTTTATTTCATAAAATAATACTTCATAAAAATTCAATTTCTATTTCCATTTACTGATTCCATATTTTTGACTTCAATATTATTTCAAAATCATTCTATTCTGAGATATTTATGAATTATAAAGTTTCAAAATATAATTTTTTAAAAAATATTAAAACCTTCATTTATTATCTAAAAAAAAAAAGGAAAACAAAAAATTATTTTGTGAAAAATTTTAATATCGTAATTTATGTCTCATAAAAAACTTTTATTTACAAACTTTTTCAGATTAAAGTGAAAAATACTTAAAAAATCGTGCTTAAAAATCTATATAAAAAAATCTATACAAAAAAATGTATAAAAAGTGAAGCTGTCTCCTTATTGTTAGAAATCTCCTTAAATTGCATCTCCTTTTACTGCCTCGACGAAAAATTCATAGCGTGATGCGACAAGCATGGGAAATTCAAAAATATCGTGTCACCAAGTTTGAGATATTAAAAATAAATTCAACACCGGTCTCTCTCTTTCTACTTGGACAAACGCAGTGATGAAATTTCATTCGTAGCCGTTTTGCCAGGGCAGTAGAGTAAACACTGTGCAAACGGTATTCCATGCACACTGTGCCATTTATTTAAGAGCTCTCTAATTGTCCAAGCTTATTATCCGTGTAATTAGATTGAGGGAAATTTTAATCTTTTCGCTTGTGTACCGTTTTTCTCTTTTTCTTCCTTCTCTCACCTCACCCTTTTGTATGGTATTAAATAAAAACTTCTTTTGGATCTCTCTGGGATAACGAAAAATTAATAGGTTCGAGTCAGTGAAAATTTCACACGAATCGTTTTTCCTTTTTTTTTCTTTTGAAAAATTTTCATTTCCCTGCACGTTTTTAAAGAATAAAAAAAGAAGATGCGTTATTGAAATTTGATTGCATCGTTTAATTCTTAATTCTTAATTTGAATCATTGAACAGAAATCTGGTGAATTAATAAGTATGATATTATTATGCATTTGTTGCTTTATAAATATAGTATAGAAATTTAAAAAATTTTTTTTAAAATATAATAAAATTTTAAAAGAAAAACATGATAGTTGGAATATTATTCTCATATTGTAATATATATATGTTATATAGAATATGAGGTTTGAAGATTTGAAAATATATGTCAATTTATGATTGTAGATACGAATTTTTATAACGGAATATATATCAAATATTTATTATGACAACAAATATTTGGATCATATTTGAAATAATTCTTATTGATATTAATAATAATCGTATATTGACAATTTTTAATTAATATACTTTCAAATCAATTTCTTTCTTAATTTGTTTAATAAGTTGCAAAGAAATTCAATCATAAAATAGAATATCTATAAAAATTGTCAATTTTATATCAAAAAAATTAATTATAGAATTTATATTGATTAAAATTATTATACAATAGAGAAAATACTCATTGATATTATAAAACATCATACGATTCAACAAGAACTTGACACTAAATCTCGAGATTTTAAACACTTTTATCATATCTTACAAAAAATTCCTTCAACATCTAGCGATAAAAGGAGAAGTTGAGTGTCGATGGTCGAAGAAGTCTATGGTCTCACATAATAATCGATATCGTCTGCAAAAGGATAAAGCCGCAATGACAATAAGCCGCAACGCGAAATTCAACCAAAGAATTCGAATCAGCAAACACGGCTCAACTCCTTCGTTCCTCAACGCTAGATTTATCCTTCCTTTCCTTATCCTATTTACAATAAATCGATTTTTGTTATTTATGCAACATTATTGTTGCTGAATATGTTATTTCATCCATGGCAGAATTTTCAAGAAAATAAACAATTATTCCACGATCAATTTCATGAAATTTCGATCTTGGAAAATAAGAAATCGATGAGATACTTGGAGAAAATTGAATCGATATGAAATTATAAATTCGAATTTACATTGTATCATATTTTTTATTACTTATTATACTTTACTTATTACTTATTATATATCTATCTACGATTATTATATATCTATTTATTAAAATAATTTAGATTTTTTTTTTAGAATTAAATTTTTTATTATTATTTTTACAGGTTTTTTTATTAGTAATCTATTGTGCTCTTCAAATATCAATTTTTAATGATAAAAATTCATGGCACACATATAATATGATAATACTATATATAATACTATTAAAAGATCGTAAATGATTTTTTTATTTGTTGTTTAATTGATTATTTCGAATTTTTATAAGTATATCCTAAAAAGAATTGACATTGACATATTTACAAATTACATTGTTGGAATCATTTCATATGCTCGTATTTCATGCCGTTTTATTATTTTCATTTTTTTATTTTTTATTTTTTACTGTTTCTATTACATGTATTTTTGACATCACTTGATTTCACGTAATCGGATATATTAATATCGAAAACGATCATTATAATAATCGATCATCCGTTGATATTAATTTTCAATTGGATAACAAAAATAAAAACGGATAATGCGAAAAAGTTATTATTTTGATAACATGAATATTTTTATTTGTGATAATATTTGTGAGAACGCGGCTTATATTTATTTAATATATAAGAAATAACAAACTCAATCCAAAATCGGTTCTAACAGAAATTGCAATTAAGACCTCATCAATTTCGATAAATGTAGCTATATTTTTCTCTAAATTCCATAATAACTGTTTATTCATTATTTTGAAATAGATTTATTTTATGATTATGTAACATTTATCTATTATAATTAGAACTATATTATAATATTTCTTCAATATTGCTACATATAAATCAGAGATTAAATCCTTACAATTATCATTCAAGGATAAACAATGATAGCTTAATTTATGCTTAATATATTTAGCTTAATATAATTATTAATCATGATAGAGTTATTGAAAACATTTAGAAATCCAAAATAGATATTTTATATTGCAACAATTCATGTCGAAAATATTAAGATTGATCTATATTCTTCCACTTTGCTCTTATTCAGAATGATCAGAAACTCCAAAATTGTCTGCTTTGCTATAAAAAAATTAGAATATACAAGATTGATGTTAATGATATTCTAGATTAAAGGAATCTAGAATCTACAAACTTTTAATATATAATGTCACACTCTGATTTTGATATAATGAAAGAGAAGAGTTAATTGAAAACTAAAGATCAAAACCATGGCAATTTATTCCCTTTTTATTATTCTCAAAATAAAGTGAGACTTGATAACTGAATTTATATTTATTTTTTTTTCCAATTATCTCTTTTTTTTTCTATGATTCCAAAATCAGTATGATGATAGATTTTTAATCTACATATTTTTTCAGTAATTTTGTTCTTTGCTATGAAAGTACAAAATTATATATATATATATATAATGAGCGATTAAGTCCTATCCTTATCCGCTTCAAGAAAATGCTTATACGGAATATATACATTAATTAATTTAATTTTTTTTTTAACTTAATAATTTGAATTTAAGAAAAAATTTTCAAAAACTCAATTTTTCATGAAGGATTAGTTCATTTTTTTTGAATCCGATTGAAGATAGATTATCTCAATCTCTCGACCTCTGCAATGCTTTGAACAACTTTATGATTATTTCAATCCAATTGAGGGTAGATTATTCTGGTAAGCTGGTACAGGGCAATTTTATGGCATGTGTTATATCCAATATGTTATTACTCTTTTCCAGATTGATTGGGCAGTAGTTTGTAAAGATCTTCTCCACTGAAGATTTCGTTTACATGTAACGAGATTCTCCTTCCAGTGAAGGAGGGGTAGTGAGACTACTTATTAACATTGTGGTTGTTACTATTGCTATTACTATTGTTGGAAATGGAGCAGAATTGGAGTCTTCGGTAGGATATCCAATAGGAATTTAATGATTAGATCAGAAGGAAGTTTATTCCTGTTGAAATTCAACGTTCTGCATCAAGGGCCTTGAATTTGATATGGAGCTACTAGAAAATCGAGGATCCTGGGTAGATATAACATGCTTGCGGTGGGTCTCTTAAGTAATGACCCGATGCCAGGTTAAATATTATCTTGAAGCCTTTGTTTTGCACTTTTTGTAAACTCAGCAGGTGCGTTTTAGCAATAATAAACCACGAGTGTATTCTAGATCATTACTGATGATGCACATTTTGTATATCAATAATTTTAACTCTTGATTCATAACTAAACGTTATCTATAAGAATACGAAAAGCAAAGGATACATCATCAAAGTCTTTTTGCGTCTATCCAGTATTGCTGGACTCCATCCTAATCTTGTTATATCTGTCCAGATATCTGATTTCTCTCATGTATGATACATTCTAATTATTGACTATAATTCTTCAAGTGTTTGGTCTTTTTGGTGAATAGTATCGCCTGAGTCTTGCAGCTATTTAATTCATCTTCCAATTCTTGAAGAATCTTGCTTGAGATTGAGGTGATTTTGTAGATATTCTACTAGTTTTAGATGACTATAGAATGTGAAATATTGCAACATCGTCTGCAAACAGACGCTGCGAAGTTTTAACGTAGGGCGCTATGCCATTGAAATATAGCAGGAATAATAATGACCTCAGGATTGAGTCTGGAGGAACACTAATCCTTATTACTTTTAAATCTAATTTCTTGTTGTGTATTTGCGAAAAATAATCTGTTAAATAAACATGTAAGAATTTGATTAATCTAAGATGGAATTTAATTTTGATTAATTTATATAGTATTATTTAGTGTATTATATCACACTGAATCAAAAGCCTCGTTTCTAAGAAGACTATATCTGAAAATCTGTTTGTGTTCAATATATTATGACAGTGATATTGAGATTCTTATTAACTAGTGGGTGATGGAATGGTTTTCTCTAAATCGAATTGTTTATTAATGATGATATTGTTTTTGTTTCATGAGTATTATGTAGATTGTTTTTTCCAGGATTTTTACTGTTATCAGTAATAGGCTAATTAACCTGTAACTTTTTGAGAATTTGTGATTCTTTCTTAGGGTAGAAATCATCTTTGGTAATCTTCCACGCCAGAAGTAAGTAAGTTGTTATAATGCAGAAAATGTCCTGAAAATATAGTACAACTGAAGATTGACTCTGAAGGGTGCTTTTTTCAACATCTTCAGGAAAATCTTGTCCCAAGATTGTTAATCCTTCATTGACTTGAATTTGCAGTCATGACACTGTAAGTTAGGTCATATACTGAATTGATCTGCTATGAGGAAAGCTTTTTTTTCATTATTGGTGTGATAATTATTTAAACTATATTTTATCGATGGCATTTTATTAGGCTTTCTGGTTATCTTCCTGTAAATATGTCTTTTATTTTTGTTTTGGCTATTTGATTTTGGATGTACTTCCATTTAACATCTTAAACATCTTACATCCATCGATTATCCTTTTTTTAATGCTCTTATTTAGTGTAAGTGATTATGAAAAAAAAAGTAGTATGAATTCCCGTACATTATCAGCAATGTCTGATTGCATTTCTTAGATTGATAAATTCTTTCAGCTCTGGATTAGGGGAAATGAATTGATCTGGGGCATTAACATATTTTATTATCTTAAAGAGGCATTTCATAAAGAATCGGTGCAAGCTTGCTATCGCTAATTGATCTCTCTGATTGATGACAGTTTAAATATTATTCTAAGTTTGTGCATCTCCTTTCTACGGTGGAGGATACTGAAATAATCTCTAACTTGTTGCTACGTATTAGTAAAACTGATCAGAGAATAGACTCTCGGAAACTTTATACTGCAAGTCCGTGAGTGAATCAGGAAGAAGTTTATAGGGAGAGAGCCTTGCTTAAAATAGATATGAGAAGATGGACCAATAATAGAATAGGTCCCTTCTAGTGCATGTTTGTCCATGATTTTGCTGTTGTGGTTAGAACGAAAATTATTTCAGTTGGGATGTTTGCCATTTAAATCACCTCTCGAGATGAATGATCTATCAAATCCAATGATCACGTCCAATATTGTCAAGTTTTCGGCAGGACAAGAGACTGAAACGGCTGTTAAGTTAAAGGGAACTATCTTTGTTGCTCGATGTTATCGGGAAGATCCAATGGAACTGGATATTGCGATTGCACCTGATGATATTGTAATTTGTTGAGGAGTTTTCAATTCCCGAGTTAAACCAGGTTTTCTGGAGTAAGGCAATTCCGACATCGTTTTCTCTCAAGAATAAATCGAATTCTATTAGCTTGTTGTGTAGCAAATACGTATTCTGAAGTTGAGGGAAGAGGCAGTTATTTATATAAAAATAAGCTGAGCAACTTCTATGAATATTTCGATTTTATCGAAGAAAGAACGGTACACCGTTAGTTTGGTTTTAGAGATTTAATGATAGTGCATTTTTAGCAAATAACATTATTTGAATAAGTCATTTATATTCTTACTATTAAAAATATTCGAATCAGAATTAATTACTGAATTTTCAGGTCTCGGAGTGGGGGGTGGGGGGAGTACTAATAGTTCGCTTTACTTTTGAGACCTCGCTATATGATCTTGATATGTTGATGTCTTTGAAGATGTCTTTGGAGATATTCATCGCAATTTTGATTGTTCACAAGCAATATATTTGTTGACACGATCTTTGAAGGCTTTGACTTTCTTTCTGATATATGCCAACAGCTTTGGACAATCATTGTAATTTATCATATGCTCATAATTGGTACATTTGGGATCCAGTAGTTGCAGTAGTTGCAAGTATGCAGTAGTTTACTGTATTTTATTTCCACTTCCTGTGGAATATGACACTTGATACATCTTGGGCTCTTGAAACAATTGCTCAAAGTATGGTGAAATGTCTGACAGTTATAACATTGAATTGAATTTAATAAACTTTTTTTTAATACTCTCGACACTGAAACGAGTACTCGACTTTTCTGATGGTGGCAAACTTGATATTTGATGAAAATATAATTTTAAAGTGAATTGTTTTCTGTTATTTTCAGAAATCTGGTTTAAGTTCGTTTTTTTAAATTCATCCATGATTGTTTCACGATTGATTTTGGAATGCTTTTTAAAATAACGGAAACAGATTTTTTATTGGATATATGTGGAATATATTATATATGGATATTGATTTCCTGCCTTAATAAAAAATTCCTTAGTCTTGGAGAAGGTTTTTGCATCTTCAAAATGGAATCGAATCTGGTCGCTAGGAATTCAAGATGGAAATGTTTTCTAATTGAAGATTCGAGTTTCTTATTAAAATTAACAACCTCTTTGACAATAATGTATATAGGTAGTAGTCGAACTGATTTCAGAGTTTTATTAGTAGTGCTTCCTGGATTATTGGTATTAATATTTAATTTCATATTGATGTTTTTGTTGGTATATTTATTATTATTATTAATGTATTAATACTAAATAAAGATATTCTCTTCAGAATCATATTTAATGCATCAATATTGAAGATATCAAATCTATTGCTTATATGTTACATGAGGCTATGAAAAGTTATGAAGAGTGATATCGTATTTAAGTTTTTTAGAGATGTTTATTAATATGAAGTAATTGATTGTGTCGAGATTATTATATCTAGTCGGTTTACCTGTAGTGAAATGAAACAATGAGATTAGTGCCCGCAAGAGAACTTCAATTTCTTGATTGAGATTAAGATTCTCAGAGTCCTCCGAATTCAGATAAACGCTAAAAAGGCATTTGCCTGGTCTTAGTGTTTCAATCTTAGCTGGGATCAAACAGCAGTTTGGAAGAAAGACTAGTTTCGAGGATTATGGTTGATTTGGAAAAAGTTATTCGCTCGTAAGACTTCCGATGACGCTTCAGCGAACACCAACTCAATGAATGACTCAAATGTCACTTAAAAATGCAACACGTTTAATCAATTTAACATATATCATATATAATATATATCTGATATAGCATAAATAATATTAACGAGAATTACAGTGGTGCTTGAAGCCATCTAGTGATAAATATCAATACTAAAGATAAAGATCAATACTATGATGAATTGATATGCGATGATTTATTATAATCACAGATTAGCTGGTATGGCGAATGTTAACAATCAATCGAATAATGTGTTATATTTTTTATTAATATTTTTGTTTCTAAAGATAGAACAAAGTATATTACAAATAAATTCGAATCTAACTAGTTTCGAATATTATTAATATTTCGAATAAAAAAAGAAATACTTTCAAGTAAAATCTAGATAAAGTAATTTCGAATTATTTGTAAATATTTTGAAAAATGTAAATAATACTATCAAATATACTCGAATGAGCGAATAAATTTGAATTTTTTATGAGTACAATAATTTCTCTTAATTCATTTTTTTTCAATTCAAAAGCGAATGTAGACAACTGGCTAAAAATTGGTAAGGAAATGCTAATTACAAAATTATAAATTATTTCTCGTAAATATTTATAAATAATTTGAATCTTTTTAATTATTTATATATATATTTTCGAATTTACAGTCATCCTAAAATTAGAAATTTTAATTTAAACAAAATGATTAATTTGTAAATATATACATTGATATTTTATTATTTTCGAATAATAATCGAAATTCATGAAATAAAATTAAAATTGGCTGAACTTTAAAAATACATTAAATTCGATAATTTTGATATTGTAATACTAATATAATACAATATAATACATTTGATATTGTAATATATTAGATATTAATATATTAATTCCAGGTTCTTATTTTTTTTATACATCATATATCTTCAAACAATATTTGAAATTGCTGGAGATCATAAGAAAGACTAGTATCACACCCATCACTAAAATTTACATTGTATCGCTTACATTTATTCACAATTGTTTGAAAATCATGAAAAAAGATAGTACTCACACTCATCACTAGAATTTGTTATATCGTATTGCTTGTCACATATCTATCTACTATGATTTAAGACACTTCGAAACGATTAAATTTTCGATCGTTTCTGTTATTTTTCATCCACAAATCTCTTTCATTTCTTTCGAATCAGGCCTCGATTTAAATGTAACATCAATTTATGCTTCAATTTCAATTGCTTTATGGGATGTTTCCTTCTATCCCATTAAAGTTTGAAGAAAAATAGCCCCGCAATGCAAGAGTATTTTACGATTAATACAACATTCCACCAACGATATATCATACAAATATTGCTTCTCCGATATTCCGTCTACTATCAAGAAGCTTCGAAACTATCCGGCGGAGTTTAGGCGACACACGGCTTTTCGCTGTAATTATTTATCAAACGAAGAATGGGAGTAGCACGAGTTTGAAATTCTCACCGCGCCAAGGATGTCGAATTATTTATTTTGCCAATAAGTAGGAAGAGTGAAACAGGCGTACATGCTAAAGTGAAATGAAACATGGGGATGAAATTCTCTTTTATGAATTTTAATAAAGAACAAAAGTTGTTTGCTATAGTAACATTTGAGTTGTTCAAATCTGAATTAATAATTTTTTTAAACAATACAAACAATTTAAAAATTATTATTTTCATTGATTTTATGAATTTTTTTTCAGTAATTCATAATAATTTTTAATTTTTTTCAGAAAATAATGTTTCTTTGTAAAAATAATTTTGAAATAGGTTAAAGAAAATTATCGCTTCTCAAAAATTCTTAATTTTATTATTGATGATTTATAATAATTTAATTTTTGTTAACATGTAAAAGAAACATTTTTTTAGATAAAAAAATATGGAATAAATTTAAAATAGATTGATAAAAGTTATTATTTTTAAAAAAATTTTAATTTGATTCTTTATATTGTAAACATATTAAATTTAACGTATTAAATTTAAAAAAATTTATAAATAATATAGAACTACGAAAAAATATTATAATTAATAAATAAAAATAAGAAATAAAAAATGAAAAATTAAAAAGCTTTTATGATATTCCAAAAATTATTTTTATAAAAATTATGTTTCCTAATTTCGTATTAAAAATAAATTTTTTTCACAATAAAAAATAATTATAGAAATATCGATGGATGTTTCATAATTGGTTTTTCGGTTAACAATGTGCGCAGTTGAACGTTACAAACATTGTAAAATTTAACGAGCACCAATTTAATCTCCATAAATCAACTCTGATCAGATTATATCGATGAAAAGAATGCGTTATGTTCAATATAAATAATTTGATTATTTTATCGTATTAGCTCTCTTTCCGATTATTATTTCGATATATATATATATATATACTTCCGATTATTTTTTCGTTTCCATAAATTGTGATTCAAATGTGATATTTATATGTCTGATATAATCATATTATTCATGCACACTTACTGAAAATGTTAAAAATAAATTAAATAAAATATTTGTAAATTTCTTTTTTTTTTTCATTTTTATTCAAGCATATTCGAGAAAAAAGAATTTGTGTGATATATGAAGTGTTATTTATCATTTTCAATTCCAATCTATTTATCTCAGAGGAAAAAAAATATAAAGAAATTTACGAACCATTAATTTTTACTCGATTAAGCCGAATCACATTTAATCTATGTTTTCCATAAATGATTTACATGTCAGATTTAGATGAGGATCAAAAATGATCCACTTTTTGATTAGTGATTCGAAGATTTATTTGTTTTCTAATTCTTATATATATATATCATAAGTTAATTCTTATTTTTGCCGATTTTCTTCCTCTTCCACCACTTGTATAAAAATTTGATTATAAAATGTTCAATCTTGATCATCAATTTATTGCGTTACTCTGTTCAATTTTATTGAGCAATTTCTCCTAATTTTTTTATTATTTCAATTCCAACAAATTGCAATATTATTCATAAAATATTTGATAAAAATTTCATACATTAAATAATAGAACTTGCAAAAAAAAAAGAGAAAATAAACACGTCATGTTCATATATTTCATTTTCACGCAATAAAATCTCATTTATTTCTTACATATTATCAAGAAAATACGATATACAACGAAAATAAAAGAGTGATAAATAATAGATTTTATTGTGTTGAAATATATCGAGTATTAAATAACAGTGAAACTATTATTATATAATCTTTTAATGGAATATCTAATTTCGTAGTACTGTTTTTGTTCAACTTAAATGTAAATGAGAAATTTTATAGCTATCGTATGAATACTATTATTATTTGTTTCCATGTTTCGTCCACTGTTTTGATTTGAAAAGAATCGTCGACGCTAAATCGAACGAGAAAATATAAACTCGGAATTGTGATTCTGAATCTCATGAGAATCATCGTTTGATACGTGAATTATGAGAGAAGTATTGTAAAGTTAAAAACTATATGAATAGCAAAAAGTCATTCGTTTCGATTAATTCTTTTATAGTACTGCATAATGGTGAAATCTTGTACACATTAGTGAAATGTGAATACAAGTTTCTTAAATTTAAGTAACATGTAAATATATATTAAGTAATATATTGTTATTATATAAGTGTATTTTCATCTCTTACATTTTGAATGCATTATATGTTTCTTTCAACATTTCATAAAATGTCATAATTCATAAATTTCTAAATTTTAAAAAATTTTTCTATTTCTTCGTTTCTAATTCATTTTTATTTTAGTAATTAAGATATTATTATTTTTTAATAGCATTTGATAATTTGTTCAATAGTGATATCGTACAAATTCATTATTCAAAATTAATTATTCGAGAAAAATTAAAAAATCTAGAATTTATTTATTTGAAATTTGAATGGATATTTTAATCCAAGACAAAAACATATTAATAATATAACTTCAAGTCACATATTTTTAAGCATCTTGAAGTTTAGTAACTTCATTAAATTTAAGATATTCGTGAAGAATATACGAAATCTTATATGAAATAATTATGAAGATTTTTATTCTATTCATTATACGTATATAATACTTCGTTTGTCATCATTTTTAGTTTATAGTTTATAGTTTATTTCGATATAATTTATTTTTCATTGTAAAATAGATTTAAATAACTGGAATGAAATTAATTTGTCTTAATTTAATTTAAAATAATCACCTTCTTATCTATTTTATAAATTACTCATACGATATCTTTATTTATCTCTAGAATCGATTTTCCAAAGATGCCTTACAAATATATTAATCTAATCTGTATATGGTAAATGAGAGGCTAAAAGAGTTAGACATCGCCATTAATCTTTATTTTTTGTTTTTTTATTTGAAAATAAGAATATCAATAAAATAAAAAATCGCTTGTCAAATAAATACAATATTTATTCATTTCGTGTTTCAAATACAATATTTATTCATTTCGTGTTTCAAATCATAAAAATAATACATAATAAATTTTAATTGTTTAACCTCTGTGCTTTCTCTCTTTCTCTATCTGTCATTCTTTACGATATTGTCAGTAAAAATAAAACGAATAGTAAACTTATATAATGAATAAATATGCAAATTATATTTATATTCACCACGATAAATATAAAAAAAATAAAAAAAATTAGAATCAAATTAGATTTAATTTCAAGTTAAGTTTTGATCATGATTTATGATATATACAATATTCAATAAATAATTAATAAGAATTAAAGGATCAATAAATGTTAATAAGAATAAAAACAGGAATTGAGAAATAAAATAGTTTTCAACATTCAAAAATTACTACAAATTTATTACTTATTGTTCATATCACTATGATAAAATTCCAAAAGAGATATATGATTTATGATTTAATTTTTCGGTCATTCTGAATTTTTATCATATTTCAATCTGTTCTATCTTTTAGGAAATTATTATTGTGATTTTTAATTAATAACTCTAAATAATTATTGTATCATCATACATTTTTTATCAAAAATATTAGAATTAGAATGATTCCTTATCAAAAACGCTTCGATTAATTTTTTTGCGAAACAATAAAATCTAATTCGCTAATTTCTTTAAATTTTTTTTATTTTGTAAAATGAGAATTACAAATTATTCGAATATTAAAGGGACTAATAACGTGAAAGTTACCGAAACAAAGTTTTACTCGGATTTCCTCTCTGTACATGGCTGCACCAACATTTATTATATCTAATTCATAATTTTTCAACCCGTTCAATCGCGTAATGGATTTTACGACAGATTCAAGGGAACTATCGCCAGAGGACATCGTCCACCCTGGGCTGAATTCGCCCCACGTCCCGAACAATTTTACCCCGCCCTCCTCCCCGCCGTTACGCCGGCTTGCCATAAATTTATCACTGGATGATTTGTCGCGGATATTCTTTACCCTGCATTTACTTCGACCATTTTTCTACAGAGCAACGTCTCTACGTGCACAAGGCGTAAACGTAAATGCGCCCGATCAATCGCTCTAATAAATAGCGAATTTGAGGAAAATCGATCAAACCGAAAGATTGTCTCTGCGGTTATTCTTTTATATTATATCGCCTTAAGAGTAAGCATTCCTTGGAAGTGCATACAGCTAAAGAATATAAGCTTCGTTTGACAATATTTTTATGAGACTACGTTTTTTTTATTTTTCGTCGGAAAAAGGATTTATAGTTTTTATTGTTATTTGATAAAATAGTAAAGTCTTTTTTTTTAAGGGATTTAAGGGATAGAATTAATGAAAATTTTTTAAATTTTGTCAAAATATAAAGTGCAATTTTTCTAGAAATTTATAATAATTGTATTATTATTGTAATTATATTGTTATTTATAATAATCGTAATAATATTTTTTAAATTTTCTTTGATTTAAAATTTTGCTGTTATGTAAGATTATGTTCAACAAATCATATTTATTCATTATATAAGTTTATATTTATTCATTATATAAGTTTTGAAAATTTGAACATTGATTTTACATTTAAAGGGATACTCTATAAAAAAAGAATTTATTCAAAATAACTTATTATATATTAATAAAATATTATAAATAAATCAAAAGAATTAAATCAAATAAATAAAATAAATAATCAAATAAATTAAATATAATAATATTAAAAAATGAAAAATTTCTTCAAAAAATTTAAAAAAAAAAATTGTAATTATATTTTAATATAAAATTTTATTATTTATTTTAATATTTTATAAATGTGTAGAATATAATATTTTTTTTAGGAAAATATTATTTAATGAATATGAAATCGACATTCAAAATTTTAATGTTTTTTTATGTTTTTTAATACGAAACAAAGCAAAATTTTAAATTATAAAATATTCAGAATTTAATGCTTTATTATTTTATTGTAAAAGAATTTCTAGAAAAAATTATATTTGAGATTTTGAAAGATATTGAAAATATAAAAACTGATTTTATTCCTTGAAAAACTATTGATAAAAAAAATAATGAATTTTCATTTAGAATTATCAAAATCAAAATATCAAAAGATAAATTTCTTTTAATATTATTTTAAAATATATTTGAAAAAAAAACTGAAAAAATTAATTATTTGTAACTTTTTATCTTTTTTGTTCTTTGAAATAAATAAATTGAAAATTTTATTAAAAATAATAATACATGTAAGAATAATAATAAATCAATAAACAATAAGATTATTTTTCAAATATATTTGCATAAAAACTAAATAAAAATATAAAGAAATTAGCAAATGTTTTCTTAATTTTTTAATTTTCGTCAATAAGTGTAATTATGAAAACTTTTTTTTCTCATTATAAATAACTTTAATTAAAAAGATTATTAATTCTTCTTTTTGAAAGATTACTCTTTCTTTTTCAAAGAATATTATACGTATTATACTTAGATTCGTTTTACAAATTTCACAAATCAAAACTTTTCAAATCAAGCACACAAATAAACTATTCCTTACATTTCGAGGATTTTTTCTTTTTTTATTTGAACAGAGTCACGTAGATTCAATCAAAAAATTTTTCTTTTGGCATTACTGTACTCTAGTTCCAGGTCAAGGAGAATTCTTCGTTTAACATACAGGAAATAAAACGAACAAAACTGTTCGCAAACTTGCTGCTATTCCGATGGAGGAAATTTCCAAAGTTTTTTAACACTTTAAATACATTTCCTTATTAATATTCGTTATTATACCATTGTGAAATGGTTGGGAAAAAGTAGAGAAATGCTAAATTGCCAATTTTACATTGTAAACTTGTAGAATAGGTAGACTAACCATGTTATTGATCAGGTTTGAGCATTAAAATGTTATAATGAGAATCATTGAACTATATCGAACTGAATTTCGATGGCATGATTGTATAAACCATTACTTTTTATTTTATAGCTTCAATACTTTGCATTCATGCAAATCGTTATGCACCATACTCTGAACAAAGTATCTATTATTACTTTTGTAATTATATATTGTTTATAGTTATTCTTGTATTCTTGCATTTGTATTCTTGTATTTCTTGCAATAGTTAATTCTTTAACTATATAGATAGTATCCATATGTAAGTATGTAAGAATATGATATATAAAAAACATTTCTTATGAGATGATTTCATATAATAAAATAAAAAAGAAAATAAACATAATAAAATTTTTTTCTTTATTTTCAAAATTTTTATTTCTCATTTGAATAATTTCAAATAATTCATATAAATTAATATGCTAATTCTATGATATTCTATATTTATTTGTGAGAAAAAATTACTTTTATTTATTACAATGCTAGTAGAATATTTGCTGAAATATAAAAATTTTTCTTAATTAATTATTTAAATTAGTTTAAAATGATTATAATTTAACAGATGTAAAAACAAATTTGATTACATTGTAAAAATTTTTAAACTAAAAGTTTAATAACATATGATAATCAAAAGTGAAAATCCATTTATTCAAATAAAATAATTGATAATTTCATTACTGTTTTTAAAATCAAAGTAATCGTTCAATTATTTGAGAGAAAAAATAAAAATTATATGATTATTATATAAAATTAATTTTTGAGATATTTCAAAGAGATGTTTGAAGTTTTAATTTTTTAAATACATATTTTTTAAATGAATTTTTTAACTTTTCAATTTTTACTTTTTTTATACAATTAATTATAATAATTTTTTTTTATAATATTTTAAAATTGTTTCAAAATATATATGAAAAAATTAAGAATTCTTGCAAAATGATAATTTTCTTAATTTATTCCAAATCTACTTTTTATCTTCAAATTTCTTCGATTACGAAATTATTTTTTCATAAATTAAAACTATTATTATATTAATAATATTATTATTATATTATATTATAAAATAAATTAAATTATTTTTCCATTTGAACTTTATTTTATCATAAATTAGTAAAAAATATTATGAAATCAATAAATCAATAAAAATAATATTTAGTGATTATGATATTTAACAAAATTTCTTGATTGAATTTAAATTTTAATAGTTTAAATATTGATATGAAAGATAATTTTAATATCCAATTATAAGTCATAAATAGCAAATGAAAAAATTTTATTTTTATATTTCATTTCGCTTTGCAATATGTTTGGTACATGGTTGAATTAAAGATTGACTGTTTACTTGCATCTGTCAATTGGACAAATATTTTTAATTATTTCTATGTAGTAGAAGAAATATTTATATATCAAGAAATATTTTGATCGTAAAAAACATATTAGAATTTGTTACATGTTTATATACAAAAAATTTATGAAATAAATGTTTAATTTTTTTTATTTTATTTTATTTTTTTTTTCTATTTAGTATTCTATTATATAATATAATTTTATTTAAATACTTTTGGAAATCTTAACTGTATTTTAATATAACGAAAAAAAGAAATGTAAAAAATATATAATAATATACAAAATTAGAATATACATAATTTTTTAAATTTTATATTTCTATATATATTTTACTACAGTTTTTGAATGATTTAAAACATTTAAAAAGATTTATTCATAAAATTCACAATATTTAACAAAAACTTAATATCTTCATAGAAAATAATTTTATTTTTTTTTGTTAAGTTATTTTTTTCAATGTTAAGTCACAAATAACAAAAAGGAATTTTTTTCGCTCCATGTTTTCATACGTCAATTTTTCATTTTTTGATAAAATGGAAAATTTTTCGATTCGTTCTCGCGATCATGATATTTCAAAACTTTGTGTTTGCGCGCAACTTCCCTCTTCCTCTCATCCTACTATCGATAAAAAAAGATAGGTCGGAGAGACCACGGCCAGTCGTATAATTTTCTCCGCTATCTCTTCTTTCACCTCTCGAGAGAACTGTAATTTCCTTAGGATCAAAGATTGAACATATCAAGTGAAAAAGTTTCATTCAACCAAGCCGCGAGAACCTTCCGATAAGTAGTCGTTCAACAAGCTGTTCCGGACTTCTATTTCCGATGCACTTCGAGTTAGTTCTTCCAACAAAATAATCTTATTTCCAAAAAATTTCAATGCTTAGTTTTATTTTTAAAAATTGATTACTTCGCGTTTGTTTTGAAATGAAACATTGTATATATAATTTTGTAATGTAAGAGAAATTTATTATATATAGAGTATATATATTCTATTATAAAAAGATTGGAATTTCCAAATTTGTAGAAATTCCAATACTTAGCTAATAAATTGTATTATCAATTAACAATAATTTTGTTTAATATGAAATTTTGTGAACGTATTGAATATAATGAATTTGAGATAATGCCCTCTTGGAAATGTTATTTCTTTTAAAATAAAAAAAATTTATTATAACATAATAATATTAATAATTTCCAAAATTCTTATTATTTAAGATATTAATATATTCATGAAGGATTGATTCCAGTAGCCAACAAATGGAAAGAATTAATTAATTGTTTATAATTAATATTTTTATATTAACTTTAATATTTGTTTTGACACTTTTAATATATGTTTAGAATTGATCTTCTAAAAATATTTCAATATTTCAAATATTTCTTCCAGAAATATATTAACAAGCTGTATAAGTGATGTTATAAATAATAAAAAAAATGCTTATTTTTAATTTAATTAATTGTATTAATTAAAATTAAAATATTACAAGAAATTTAATTTCTATTTTTTTTTCATAAAAAATTAAAATTCATTATAATTTTTAATACGTTTTATTTTTTATTTAATAAATTATATCATTAAACAATTCCGTTATTGAAATATAATGAGTTTGAATATAATACTATTCGTTCATGGAAATTTATTTTCTTGAAATCAATTTTTCCAACATTTAGCTATATATATGTTATATATAACTAATATATGTCGATATACTTAATATTATTATAGTATATATAGTGTATACAAAATGTATACACTATTTGTTCTTAATGTTTCTTTTATAAATATAAAAAAAAAATAAAATTGATAAAATAAAAATTTCATTTCTTTTATATTAATTAAATTCTTTAGATGACAATAATGATTATATATATATATATATGAACATATAGAAGATAAAAAAATTTTCATAAGTTTTATATGAATTCAATTAATATCCTTTTTTATACCTTCTTTTATCAAAATCAACAACAATAATGTAGAATATAATGTATTATATAAGAAATAATTTTTTATTAATATTTTGGAATTAAAATTCAATCTTAATTTAAAATTCAATATTTCAATGTATTTTTTCAATATTTTAATTGTAATTTTGTAATAGCAAAAGAAAAATTTTAAATACATAAAATGTTTATATTTTAATGCTCTATTGCTAAAAATATCTTTTGTAAAAAATATTCTAGATAAAATTAAAATTTAAAATATAAAAAATTGATTAAAAAATGATTTTAAGTTCATTCAAGAGATTTGTCATCAAAAAAGAAATTACGTATAATAATAATATTTTGTTCATATACATATAAAATATTTACAAACTTTTGTTAAAATCAAGAATTTTTGAATTATATGAATTTCTTTGTAAATTAATTAAAAATAATCTATGAAGATTTTTATAATTAAATAAAACTTGATGATCTTAAAGAAAGAATATTTTTTCCACTTTTCCATTCGATAAAATATCTTTTTTATCGCGATTGAGAAAGATTTTAAATTCCCCGATTTAAATACTTTTGAATAAAGATGTTATAGAAAGAACGATCAAAGACAAAACAATCGTTCGAAAGAAGAGATATGATCGCTAATGGACTAGCCAGATGCTGCGACTAATTGAGAGTAGCGCGATTAACCTCGCAAATTAGGTCGTCGAGGAAAGTGGGCCGTGGTACAAAGCAATTTCTGTTTGATACACAGGACGCTAAACATCCAGTTCTTGAAACGCGAATCTACTTGTTAAACTCGAATGAAAAAGAGAAAAGTGCAAAAAAAGAAAGAAAAATGGAACAAAAAACATACATAGAGATTCAAATTAATTCTTTTGTCTTTTTTAATAGACAAAAGAAATGAATGTTTATGCAAATGCACAATTTATAAGATATAAATAAAGTAATAAAATCTTAATAGAAATATGTTTTATTATTAAAGCATAAAAATGTATTTTTTTGCATTTTTTGTTCTTACTTCTTCATACAGAGTTAGGTACAAATTGAATGATGATTCTACTAAAATGATGATTCTAAAAAAATAAATCGAAAAAAAAACAATTTTCTGTTTAGAACTTCATTTTCATTTAACAATTTTTCAAATAAAAATGAAATTTTTAATTCTTTACTGCATGAATTGAATATTGAGTTCATATAATGAATTATTGAAAGATAATTATTCTAAATTACTAGAAATTAAAGCAAGAAATATAAAATAAAATTTTATCAATTATATTTTTGTTTTTGAAAAAGATTGAACATTTATGATCAAGAAATTGTTTAATTTAATTTTCAAATCCAATCTTTTCGAAAACTAATTTTTAAATTAGAAAAAGATTTATTCTATATTTTTTATATATAAAATTATTTTATATCGATAATTTATTCGTATCTAATCGAAAAATAGCTAATTTCACTTATATTTGAAAATGAAACTTTGAAAATGATATTCTTTTCTATCTATTTATTTTTGTATATCACACTTATATTATTTCGAAGATATCTTATATATTAATATATTAATAATGATATGCGTTTTATTATTTATTGTGCAAAAAAATTCATAATTTAATTATTACTATATTATATTTATATTTTTTGAATCTATTTGATCCATTATATTATTTTCCTAAATTATAATTATATAAATTATAATTTTCCTGTCTAATATTTTTTCAAAATATATTCTTTATAAGTATCTCAAAAGAATCACGCTTATATTATTTCGAAGATCTTATATATTAATATATTAATAATGATATGCGTTTGATTATTTATCGTGCAAAAAAATTCATAATTTAGTTATTACTATATTATATTTATATTTTTTGAATCTATTTGATCCATTATATTATTTTCCTAAATTATAATTATATAAATTATAATTTTCCTGTCTAATATTTTTTCAAAATATATTATTTATATATAAATATATAATTTATAAGGATTTCAAAAGAACTTAATTTATTTATTTATATCTTAATAAGAATGCAATAAAGAGATAAAACTTTTATAAAGATAAATTTTTTGGACATCCTGAAATACTATATAGGATATATTAAAATTATATATATGTAAAATTATATATATATATATATATATATATGTGAATGCTAATATATTCATAGAATAATTTTAAAATATCAATTATTAAAATATCATTTTTAAAAGCTAAAACAAACACAAAAATTAATATATAAAAATATAATTTAAATTTACATTAGACTATCTTTGTTACATGTATATTAACATAAATATTCGTTACACCAATAAATATTTGCTTATTCGAATAGTATCACTAAAAATAAAATATACCAAAGTATCAATCATTTATTTTATGAATGAAACTTCCCTATAATATAATTTACAAAAAAATATCTGTTATATATTTTCTTCATTCATATTATAAATGTGAAAACAGTCCTTAAAATAGAAGCTAGAAATCATATTCGACTAAATATCTCAAAGAATATAAGAGACATGACTTGAGAACTAATTTAATTTGATAAAATAATTACATTAGAATTATGAATCTTTAGTTACATCTCCTTCCTTATATATAAATTAAAAAATTCATAACAAAAATAATCTTTATATAATTTTAATCGAAGATCTATATAACTTCATGATTCCATAAGATATAACTTTTCAATATAACAGCGAATGCAGAAAATAATTACACATATGATAATCTATAATAAATATTTTATTAAAGAAAAATTGAATTTATTGCAGAACAACTAACAATTTTAAAATATTTGAAAAATATTCTTTTGAAAAAAGGAAAAGTGAAATTAACAAATGTCATTTTCAATATGTATCTATTTTTAAATTTAATAAATTATATAACTCAGAAAAAATATATTTTTATTTTTCATATCATCGACCCATAATTGATCCACATGCAAATCTTCAAGAATTGTAAAAAATCTTCAGCTCTTAACAGAAATATTAGAAAATAAAAAAATACATATTGAACATTTATATATATATATATATAAACTAGTTACGTTATTTCAAAACTTCATTAAAATTGGTGAATAACGTTTTACTATAACTTGTAAACGTAAAAATATTGCTTGCAAAACAATTATCAAGTAATACAAAACA
Source organism: Apis mellifera (assembly GCF_003254395.2). Classification (NCBI taxonomy): domain Eukaryota; kingdom Metazoa; phylum Arthropoda; class Insecta; order Hymenoptera; family Apidae; genus Apis; species Apis mellifera. The sequence continues at coordinate 4,006,304 of NC_037648.1, forward strand.
AGATCACAGAATTACAAAGCTATCCTTTTGTAAACGACAGAATTGTGAAAAGAATAAAATTTGTTTTAGATCGCACAGAGCCAACCGGAACACAGTAGGATTAAAGAACGGCATACGGGTAATTAAACGAGCGACACGACTTGGTATAAAACAAAAACTGTTCTCGGTATAAACATAACAAGAAAACACATATTCGTTCAAAAATTCGATAGCTTGGCTGATTTCTGGTCGAGTCGAATCGCGCGTCAAAAATTTCACGGATTCCATAGCAACAGAACTTGAACACACCCGCAAACAATGACATTGCTTTCTCCACTATCATGAAAAAACAATTTCATCCGGCACATCTATTTTCCAGAAAATTCTGACTGTGTCTGTAGCCATGAGATTTTATTTAGAGCATAGAATGAATTCTATGTTTGAAATGAATAAACACTTTTAATGAAGAAACGAGAATATGGATTCAGAATAAGTGGAAATCGATCATTCTCAACAAAACATAAAACTCGAATAGCATTCAATACGATGATCACCTTATGATTATTTTTGATTTAAATAATATACAATGCTTTAAATAATATCTGTTTTGTACGGTTTTCTTATGAAAAATACGAATAACCTAAAAAAATTATTTTATTTTACACATGAAAATAATCTAAAAATCTAAACAAAACATCTAAAATAAAATTTTATTGTTTATTCTCAAAAAATCAAGATTAATATATTTAAGAAAATATAATATATTATAAGCATACAAGAAATTGTATAATTCGAAAATTAATTATATCAAGATCATTATTCTGAAAAACTTTTTCTTCTATATCGCTTTAATTTCTGATATATTTACAAAACATTTTTAAGTCATATTTAAAAAATAATGAAATTTATTCTAATTCTCACTATTTCGCATTATACAAACCAATAAAATATATTCTATTTTATCTCTAGTATCAATTCAATTAAAGTCATAATTGATTATATTTTATAAAATTATGGAAATAAAATAGTAATATTATTAATTTTTCATATGTACATTATATAATATTAAATTGTTCAGAATACATTAATTTTTTAAAAGAAATATCTAATTAAATAAATTTTTGTTGCTACAGTTCATAAGAAAATTACTATCATAAATAGTTTATTGTTTTAGATTTATAAAAAGTTCGAAAATTTTTCTAATATGAAAATTCTATTTTTTTTCTTCAAATACTTAAACTATATTTAATATTATAATATACTTGTTATGGTTTATATATTTATGAATATATTAATAATGTTTATTTTTTGATATTTATATATAAATTAAATTTTAATTATATATCTTATATATGCATTTATTCTCTATAAGACATATACATAAGCCATATATAAATAAAAAAAAAAAAATAAATTATTATACATCTATATTTCATTATATTTCATTATACATTATATTATACATTTATAATTCACATAATATTATATCAATATGTAAAATATATATCAAAATAATATAATTTATAAAATTAATATATTAAAAAAATATATATATTTTATTAATATATAACAATTCATTTCAAATTTTATAAAATTATATAATATACATTCAAAAAAAAATTGTTATAAAATAATATCAAATAAATATTTGAAAATTTATAATCAAAATATTAAAAAAGAAAAAAAATTCATAAATTAAAATTCATCATTATGAATTTATAATAATATAATAATATAATAATATAATAATATTATTATATTCGTATAATAAGATTATTAATAATAATTATTATTAATAACTGTAGGTAGTTATTTATAGAATATACAAAAAAGAAATTAGAAATAATAAGAAATAATAAATAATAATAAAATAGAATAATTAGAAATAATAAATAATAGAATAAGCTTAGAAATATATAATATTTATTATATATACTTATTATATACTTATTATATATAATAGTATACAAAAAAAAGAATTTAATAAATTTAATAAACATAAATTCAAATATTATTAATTTTTAGAAGAGATATTTTTATTATTGAGATATTATTTTTACAATATATGTTTAATTTATCTTTCTTATTGTTTTGGATTTAAAAAAAAAAAGATTGAAAAAATTTTAACATATTTATTATAATTTTTAATTTACTATAATGATATTTTAGCCAATTAAATTTTTTGCAATAAAAATAAAAATTTTAAACGGAAAATCAAAGATAATAAAAATTTTGCTTGAAACTAGATTCATTATTCCAGGATTTAGTTAATATATATTTTAACACATTTTTTTTTAGAAATATACTTATATTGAAAGATATTCGATGTTTCTCTTATTTCTTTGGATTTATTATCGTTATATCAATTCATTTAACAAAACAATTGATTTATTAAATACTATGTTTTTTATCATTATAAAATAATCAAATAAAATAAATCTATCGGATTTAAATTGAGCGTTTCTTGAAAAATAATGAAATGTGTATTAAAATGGAAGACATAATATATTATAGAAATAATATCACATTGTGAACAATTAACTTTTGATGGTTACTATTTTTCAATAGAAAATATGCTGAATCCTTCTTTCCAGACATTTATTATGTTTTTTGAAACTAATTCGTTTTGAGATTAAGTCAAATTTATAAATTTAATTAATCTTCGGATGGATGGAACTAAAGATATTATCTAAATTTCGAAAAATTGATTAAGTGTTTCAAAAAATCCTTTTAAAGAGCTGTCGCCTATGTTTATGAGAAACTCAAGAAGAGAGAACAATTTTTCTCACGTAATTTTCTCATCGTATCAGATACTTGGAGATTTTTTGTAGAAAATATGTTCTAGACTCACGATATGATGGTCTTAAGCTAAAACTGATACTTGACCCATTTTCTCATAAGAACTAATAGGCATATAAAAATTCCAAAATTAATAATTTTTAAACATATATTTATAAAAACTTTTTGTTTCTTTTGATAAATACTGAATATTTTTAAAATTCTGAATTTTTTTATACATTTTGTATAAATAATTTTGTCATAATGTAAATAATATATATACATATGTCATAATGTAAATAATATAGTAATAGTATAATATATAGTATAATAATAATATAGTATAATAATAATATATAGTATAATAATAATATAGTATAGTATAATATAATAAAGATAAAAAGTTAATATATTTAAATTATTAAATATTAATACATATTAATACATTTAAATATAATGTAACATAAGATAATAAGGACGACAAAAAATTTATTGTAGATTTGAACGAAATTGATTTCAAATAATAATTTAATAATAGTTGTTTAAAATAACATTTTTCCTTATTTGATAACTAATGTATTTTAATTCTTTATTTAATTAATTAAAGGAATTTGATGATAAAAAATGTTTGAAAAAATAGTTAATTAAAGAATTGATTATTTGAGAAAATAACATTTATTTCTTAATGGAATAATTTCTTAATCTTCATTTTTGAAATATCTCTCAGAATATATATTAAACAATAAATATAGTTAATCTTAATAAATATATAATAATATTAAACATTAATAATAATATAAATAATTCATTGCACGAAATATTAAACAAATCATTTCATTAAAAATATATTTATTTATATACTTTTGTTTGAAATATTTTACTCATATGATTTCAAAAATAAGTTATTTCTCAAATAATTTTAAAAAATAAACTTAAAATAATAAATTTATTTGAAAACTTCTTAAAACAGATCTTAAAATATAATTTCAGTGATGAAATATAACATCAAAAAATTAAAAGTTATTTTATGCTTAAATCGTTAATAAATTTATTCTTCAAATTAACAAGCGTCCAATAAACAGAAGTATAGATAAAAGAAAAAAGGAGATGCTTTCTTCAAGCAATCGATGTTAACAAAAGCGAAGACCTCTAATTGGACTGGATAACAAGTGACCGATGTGGAATCATCCCTTTTGGCTCATCGACTCCGACATCATTCAAACGATCGTTCAGAAACACGAACACTTCTCCCCGATCGTTGGCGAATAACGTTTCCCTAATTGATTAGCGCGCTAGCAATAACCGGATATGTCCACGCGCCGCGTGTGCGGAATATACGCGTCGTTTCGACAAATTCGACCAACATTTCATGGATAACACACCATCCCCTCCTTCTGCACGTGAAACAGGATTAACAATAGTAGTCGTAGGAATACGGTGAGAAACGATACGAAGATTTGTCTCGGCGTATATCTGAATAGTGGCCAATTTTCAGCCCGGGAACAATCGTACAGAATAATTTGATAATATTGATATTTCAATCTTTGTTATCTACAATAGAAAGATATTTCAGTAAATAAGAGGCAAATTAGAATAGAAACGAGAATATGATTGTATGAAGTTAGAACAAATTGGATGTTTTTTTTTTATTGCAAACGTGACAATTTCTTTGTTTTTTGTTCCTCTGTAATCTATTCTTATTGTATATATTTGCAATAATTCGGGATTTGCCTCTGGGAAAGAAACAGTGTATGTCAATTGGTAATTTTATGATTTCATTGAGTTTCTTGTCAAATTTTGTTGATATTTTTGTCTAGAATGGAACATTTAAAGTTTTAAAAAAATATATTTATTAATTATTACATTAGAATGTTTAAATTTCTCTTACTATTAATAACTAAAGATTATAAATTCAGTTTTTCTGAAAAATAATTTAATAAACATAAATTGCAATTTTTAGTTAGAAGAAAACTTGTGATTTTTCAAAAAATTAAATATTTCATGTCTAAGGATACAATTCAAAATGTCGATTAAAACTGTTATTGCGATTGAAAAATTAATTTTTTGACAACAATCGATTCTAGATATATCAAGAAAGCTTCAGATACTTTGAATCAAAATGTATTCCAGTTAATTATTAAAAAATATTTTATCACAAATATTTAATCACAAATTTTCAAAAAGTCATATAAGCATTCTAGTCAACACATATGCTCAAGCAATCAAACAATTTATTCAAATAATTAAGAAAATATTTGAACCAACAAATTCATAATTATATATATAAATAAATAAAGAATAAATTATTAATCATTAAAACGGATATTATATATAATTCTATTCAATCATTAAAGTATATGACATATCGAAGGATCATAAATACTACGATTGTATGATATTATTATTATCAATTTAAAATCATTTAATTATATCGTATGTGGTTATTAAAAAAAATAAACGGCAAATATGATTCTTATTTTATAAAAGAAAAATCAAAATTATATATGCAATATAATTATCAATTTTTCTATAAATTTGTATGTTTACACAGTTGTTTTATTTCGAAACGATCACTTTTTTTTGAATGGAGATTATTATTCGATCACTAGTAATTAATTTTCAATCAAGAACCAATCATATAAAATTCATGATTGAAAATTGATGAATCAAAAACTAATCGAATCAAAAATACATGTCGATATTTTACATCGATGAATTTACATTATCTATAACAAATATGATTCAGTGAAAGGATAACATGCGAAAAAATGAAATGAAATATTTTAATAAATAAAAAAAACTGACATCAATTTTAAGGCTTTTTCATACAATAATTCATAAGTAACGATTCACTTATGATAAATATGAATATCATACATATAATGGAAGCATTTAGATGGATTTCGGATCTCGTGAGATTACTATTTCAATTTCGAATATAGAATAAATAATTGTTCATTTTATCAAGGTCAACATAGAAATAATAATAAATAATAATATTCATATGATACGACGAATTATTCAACTACGAATTATTCACTCACATAAGCAAATTGAATAGGACAATATTATGAAATTCATGCATCGAATAATTATCGTATGCATGATATCGTCATTGTATGAAAAAACAATCGAAAGCATACGAAATAATATATGATGATTTTTATAAAATTTTGTATACAAATAAAAAAATTAAAAAATATGAGAGAGAATTATTTTATTTTTAATTTTCATAAAGGAAAAAAAATAATATTCACAATTAAGAGCAAAAAAATTATTAATTTGAATAATTTGAGAACGAATTGACAAGAAAAATGTGAAATATGAAATTTATCTGGTTTTTCATCGGAAATAATATGATAACATTGAAGTAAAATATTGCAATATTTTCTGTATCATTGCTATTTTGGACAGATGACAAGTGAGGATCTATCTGATTATATATAAATAGAAATAATAACAAAAATTGAATGATAACTGATATTGATGTATCATGATATTAAATCCATCTTATTTTTTTAACTCAACACCAAATTTTTATTGTTAAATTTTTTATAATACAAATTATAATAATTAACATTGATAAAATTCTCTAACTATTTAATATTATTATATTCAATTAATTCGATCCATCGTTTGAACCATTAATTGTATTAGCCATACATTTTCCATCTAACAACCGCATTATCAGCATTATAAATATCACCAGCAATAATTTTCCAAATCAAAAAAATTTTAAAATAAGTTAAAATAAATATTTGAAAAATAAAAATATTTCTATGAATAAATATTATTTGAAAATAGTATTTTTTATCTAATAATATCTAAATCACGAATAAATATCATTTACTATTATATTTAGATTTAAATTCAATGTTTAAATGAAATGCAATAAGATCGAAAATAACTATATTTTATTTTTTATTTCTTATTGTTTACATATCGAAAATAGAAATAGAATTTTTGACATAGTATGTCAACAATAATTAATATAATAACAATTAATATAATAATTATATAATAATTATATAAATTATATACAATAATTATAAATTCAATATATTGTGTTGCAATGATATTAATGTTAAAGACATCTTATTTGTAATGTATGAAGTATTATTATTGTATTAATATTTCCTTATATTTTAAATACGCTTATTTTTATTTTAAATATTTATTTGTTTTGATTCTAAAAATTAATTATCCAAAAAAATTTCACGAATATTTTAACAACCTCTATGTAATAATATAAATTTATTATACTTATAATGTTAAAATTAAAAATTATTTATTTGAAATAGATATTATTCTCTATACTAATATTTTCTTATATTTTATTTCATTTCACAATTATTATTTATTATTTATATGAGATAGTAATATATATAGTAATATAAATATATGAAATATTATTTATTTATGAAACTATAATTTTTAACAAAATTTTACTTACAATATCTTGACATTTGAAAAAAATATTTATTTTTTATTTCGAAAATCTATTTTCTTCGATTTTATAATGATTTTCAGTTTCCATAAAAATGGCGCATAGAAATTTAACCCAACCTCTTACTTAATTGCTATTGCAAATCATCAGCAAACATAAAACGTCATTAGCATCGTTAACGAAACCGAGCTATTTGTCAATTTAATCGCTCGATCTACAGATTTTCATCGCGAACGGGCAACAACCGATTTTATGTCCCGACAATCGTTTAATCTTCCGCAGAATCCGGTCGTTATCTGCTATTAATTTCGAGCCATGATTCCACAATATGAAGATGTCATTCCATAGGGTGTGTCATGAAATAAATTGTTCGAATAATTATTTTTTATTGATAATAGAATGATAGCAAAACTTGCCATAATTTTAGTATATTTCTAAAATAATTTTTTACATATAGAACTATTGTAAAAAAGATATTCATTTTTTAGAATGAATAATATATTTTTTGCTTAGCTTTTGATAAATACATTCTACATTTTGACATGTATCAAGATATCTTGCAACTTTTAATATCATGATACTAGAATCGAAATCATTTAGAATTATTTCAAATCTCTGCTTCGTAGAATGTATGCTTCTTACAAAATAAAACTTGATCTAATCTTGATTGATCTTTCGAGATAAGTCTCATCGTGTATTTGAAAGTCGTTGAAGATCATTGAAGGTCGCTTAAGGTTAAGTAACACAAGGGATTAATTTAAGGTTAAGTAACTTTAAGGTTAAGTAAAACAAAAAATAATTTATTTCAAAATAATCCCATTTTCATACTTTCTTTAATTGATTTCTTTCATGTATGTTAATTATTCTTATGTAATTATAATTAAGTATTAATTATTATATTCATCAAATATAGTAAAATAATTGAATTAATTTATAAAAAAATTTATTTTAAAATTAAAATTAAAATATTATATTAATAATTAAAATAATAATTTTATTAGTATTTATAATAATAATTTTATTAATCAATGATATTAATGACAAAATTTAAATATTTATTATTAAAGAAAGAAAATAAAATATATAAAATAAAAATAATAAATTATTTCTATAAAATTTTGAATTCAGAATTTGTTTTTACATTATTTTGGGAAATAAGATACGATACAAAATAAATATGATACGTAGTGACATGGTAAATATGGTAAATATTTTGATTTTTTTTAAATATTGTTTTTTTATTTTTTCAAGTAAATTTGTACTTCCTTATTTTTTTTATATTTCAAATTATTTAAAAATACCTTATTAATTTATATACAATACATATATACATATATACATATATAAATTTTCAAATAATACAAGCATCATTTTTTTCGCAATATAAAAAATTGAAATTTTTCCGAGATGAATATACTCAAATATATAATATTTAACACATTTAACAAATTAAATAATACAAAATGAAATATATAAATTAATTAATCTATCTAAATATTAGTTATACATAATGCTACATAATTAATCTCTGTAACTACTATATAAAAAAAAATTATATCTTAAAACAAGTTTAGTTCAATGCATTTTTTTCATCAAAAGCGAATTATTCATTAATCGTTTTTAAACACAACACCCTATATATTTTTATTTTCCACGACACCTAACGATTTTTCTTATTCGAATAAATCGACTCTCCTCGTTTTTCGCGAAATACAGCTCAAGTGATATTTCATCGAAGCTAATCCCACGTTTTTTAGGATTGCCAGATTATTTGAAAAATCGAGAATCATTGGAAACAGGCAACATACGACCTATCATATTTTCAATTTTAATCGAACGATATTATTCGATTTGTTCCTGTTATCGAATGATTTTAATTTTTGACTTTTTTTCTTCCTTCTGAATCTCGTTCGAAAATTACCTTTATATCAAAATTATATCGAACGAAACGATAATAGGATATATGTTCTGATCTGGTTTAATTTTATAGTCGGTATTGATGATCGTACCCGAGATTTGAATTGCGCAGAATTTAATAACATTAATTGCACCGTTATTGCTTTTCTCCATCCACCATGAAATATTCAATCAAGGAATCAATCAGAGAGTATTTGTAGGCAAGGAATTCGATTGGTGCCATGAGATCGAAAACACGCAACAAAATTCCGATTTACTTAGAACTTGAGTTATCCCTCCATCTCGTTTCAAGCTTTTCGAGATTCTGAACTTTTTCGTATCTTTATATTTCTTTACGTTTCAAAGATACCGAATTCTTTTGAACTTATGATTATCAATAGTCGATAAAATCTTCTTTAACAAATCTTCTTAAACAAAAATCTTCTTTCTCAACTTTGTGAATCAATATTTGGCGAGATAAGTATTAGTTATGTATTAAAATTGTGCCGATCAATATGGTAATTAATAAATATCGATAATTAATAATTGATATATTATGTTATATAATATTCATATATCATGTTATGAATAATATCGTTAAGGTATCAATAACAGATAAAAATAACAGATTAAAATTATGAATTTTTCTTAGTGAAAGTTTTTATAAGATATTTTTAAATCAATAATATTATATTAAATATATGTTCAAAATATAATTAAAATACTAAATTAAAATACAAGTAAAAATAATTGAAATAAATAATAATATATAGTTCTCTAATCTATTTTTATTTTAAGTAATTACAAATTTGTAACACTTTTATGCGTCTTAATAATAAATATAAATAAACTTTAAATAAGAAATAAAGAATCTAGTCATTTTTATAAATAATATCTTAACGATATTATCGATTTATTAAAAACTATCAATAACATATCAATAATCGATAATCACAATTTGATTATATCTAAGTATTTTATGCAAATATATATAATTTTATAGTGGATCTCTGTTTTAATTTGAATATATGCATTATCATGATTTCCGATTCTATGGTAATTGATACATGGATTATAAATTTTTTGAATAAAAAAAGTGAAAAATAAGAAAGAATTTTCCATATTTAGTAAAATCATTATAAGTGCAAGTAAATTATGAATCTATGATTAAAATTTGAATATTAATATATTTAAACAATTAAACTTATTATAACAATTATAATAACTCATTATAATAATAGATTTTCCCTGAAATGACTAAGAATACGATTCTCATACGATTCTCTTATGCTTCTCAATTATATCGTATTCTTAAAGATTCACCCATTCAATTCATATCTAATTACACTTTTAAATTTCTTGTGAAATGCATTCTTCATGTATGCTTGAACTAAATATTTAACATTGATTCAAACTAAATATTTCCTCATTCATTTCTCATTCCTCCTCATCTTTAATCATTTATTATATTTATTCTATTCATATCACTTACAATATTATTTTACAATATTCGGTTTTTTGTATATGCATAGTCATTTTGCATTTCTTTGACCGTTTCTTTTTTCATATTTTTTTGTATATAAATTATAAAAAATCAATATCCGCCAGATATAAGAATTTTCTTCGATTTTTTGTTCTGTGGTTTCAAATGTTGTTGATAGTGAAAACGGGTTTAGTTGAATGAATATTTAATGAATATATGAATATATATTCTAAATGAATATATTTATTATTATACATAATTGCGCGTATCTATTTACAAAACATTTGAAATATATGTATCGAAGAAAAACAAATAGATACCAATAATATAAAATAATGATATTATTGAAATATATAACATTCAATAATAAAATAATAAAACTACAAATGAAATTCATTCAGTGAACTTTAAATTCTATAACATGTACAAAATTTTATTTAATATAAAATTTAACATAAAAACAAATGAAATTTCAGTGAATTTTAAATTTTGTAATATGTATTAATACAAAATTTAACATAAAATGAAAATAGCGATGCATAATATTTGATTAAAGAAAAAAAGAAACAAATAGAAAGGACGATGACTATACTATAAATGATATATGATTCTGAAAATCTACAGATTTTTATATCTTTGAATGCTTGTCGCTTGTTTTTGCATTAATTGATTTAAACAAAAATTTCATCGAAATTATATATCTTTTCATAATATATTTATGATAAAAAATAATATTTACTATTTTCTTCATGATTAATTGCAATTCTTTTCAAATTTCTTTTTTTTTATGCACTATTTAATACATTAATTTTTTTAATTTTTCAAAAGAACTTAAATTGTTTGATCCAATTTAATAATAAAAAATTATTCTAATTTAAAAAAAAATATTATTTGTCCTTAATTTATCAAAACGATTATATATGCTCTTTATTTTTTAAATTAATAAATTTTAATGTCGTTTCATAGATTTCTTACAAATTATATTTTTCTCAAAATTAAATTTTTTAAAATGGTTAAAATAATATTACAAAAGTAACAATAAATTTTCATTCGATTCATTTCAAATTTTAAGCGACTTTAATAATATTCTCTTTCATATTTATAATTGGATAATTATTTTTTATATAATTAAAAGAAATTTTTCTTTCATTGATTTTCTACATTCTTCGAGTTAAAGATCTATTATTTGATGACAAATTATTTTTTAAGAATTCTTGTGTAATTGAATTTATTATTTCATAGTGTAAAAAAATTACATGAATTTATAATGTCAAATTACAAGTCTGTCTATTGATTATAAATTTTGATGAGATTTCTTCTTATTATTATAATTGTAATAATTATAATTTTAACAAATTTATAAAAATAATAATGAAGAAATACACTTTTAAAAGACTTTCAAATTAAAAATTGTTAAAAAATATTTAATTTTTCCAAAAATTATCATTAATAAATAAATCTTGATCTTTGATCTTTTATGTTTTTTTTTTTAAATTTCCTCAATAATCGATCTTCCAAAGGTATTTTAACTTATGTATTTTAACTTAGGTATTTTAACTTATATAGTATTTTGATATAGTTTAAAAATGAGTTTTTAATTATAATTTTATTAATATAATAATAATTTTATTATTATAATAATATTATATTATTATATATAGTATAATAAAACAATTAAATATATACATAAATATTTAACGAATGAATTATTCTATTGTCTTCATTAATTCGATAGCATTAATGAAATAAATAGTAAAATAATAGGACAATATTAAATCTCATTAATCTATCCGATAATTCTACTTGAATTCAATCCATAGTTCAGAAAATCAGTCAATTGAAAATAATAATCGATTAGTATCAACTTAATTAATGATGATTTTCAATCGATAATACTTATTATTAGTTGTGACATTTGTTGTACCATATATTACTAATACTTCTTTTTTAATGTTTTTAATGTGATTTAAATTGATCTTAAATTTGGTTTTGTTTGAATTTTCCTTTTTTATCAAAAAACTATTAAAGTCATTCGATTTGAATCCGAGTAATATTAACATAATTCTTGGACAAACAATAATTCTTTATTGACAATTATTGTAAGCGATTTTTACTTTTGAATATTATTCAGAAAAAAAAATATAATTTGATTAATTTCATAAGCGTGTTTTCTGAATTTTCAATTCTGTTTTTTCTTCGATTTTTAATAACTCTGATTCATATTTCCATTGAAACTCTCAAAGAAGAATATTTTCTAGAAAAAGATGCATATTCAATTTATATTCAATATTCAAATACATTCAATCTCGATTCTATGGAAGGGGACAAGTTGACAAAATTTTTGGAAAAATTTATGAAAAACCCATTGAAGGATTATCAACGACGATTCTTGAAAACTCTTAGGAAGATAGTCGATTTTTCAATGGTTTCCACGTTCTCCTCGTAATCCATGAAACTTTCCGCAAGAAAAATCAAAGCATTTTGCATTTTTTCCTTTCATCTTTATATATAAGACTTCTTCAGAAATAGAACACGTTGAGCACATAATAGAGAAAAAAACTTGATATTTCTTTGAAACACTTGAAACAAGATATTGACAAATAATTTTCATAGATTGTTTCAAACAACAACAAAAAAATATATAATATTTATTTTATTCATAATAAAATTTTCAATGAAACTAAATAAATAGTTTCTAAGTATTTTATGAATATCAGTTAAAAAAAATAAATAATATATTTGGATGATACTAGAATAAAAAGACATAGAGAGCATCATATGTTATCAAGATGTAACTATATTTTTTCTTTACAAATGTGCAAAAAATTGTTTTATTTATTTCAAAACTCATTTATGTTATCGACTAATTGATGATGATTAGACTTCTCGAAGATCTAGATTCATTGGAATATATAGAGTGTTTTAGAGATATAATACACATAAATATTCATAAATAAATTTTAACCTTTAAAATTGGCCAAATACATTAATATATATTAGATTACATTGGGAAAAGATTGAGAAACACTATTTTATGTATATATTTCTCTGTAGAGACTTGCAAATATTCAGAAATATTTTTAAATTTTATGTACAATTTATGTACAATTATTTTTAAATTTTATGTACAATTTATGATGTATATGATGTATATTAATAGATCCACACATATATTATATACATTATGTCTCAGAAATCATGATAGAAATGATCACATAGCGATTCTATATGCCACAAGATAAAGAATAAAATGGGTCACGTGAATTTATGCGGCCTGGAATCAATTAATCGAAACATGCTGGGAAGCGCATATTTAAAAACCGTCAAACGCGTTTGGAAAGATTACGTTCATAAATCACGTACAATTATGCATCGATCTATATTTCTGGTATCTAGGACAGTACGTGATCAAAAAATTGCGTGGATCAAATCGACCTCGTTTTTCAAATTATAATTACTATTTGGTACTGGAATCATACTTAATTGACTGTACTCTTCAATCTTGCTTGTTAGATTATATCTAGGATTTTGCAATAATTTATAACTAGAATAAAGATACTTGATCTGTTAGCTGTATTGTTCTATTTTAAAAGTGTTTCCCTAAATTGAAAAAATGAAGAGATAACGAGTAATACATTCCTAATATAAAAAAATTGCTATTTCTCCAACAAGTATACTTGTTGTACGTAGTTAAATAAGCAGATTGAAACATAAACATGATTAAAAAAATAGAAGTTAATTAGAAATATTTCATCCTAATGATGTGCTTTATTTTGAATATTTTGTATCTTTTTGCATATCGTACATTTTACACATTTTCGAATATTTACATTTTATATAAATGTATAAACATCCATTGTTTATTTACTTAAACATAACTGCATATATTTTTCTATAATAAAAAGTATGGAAAAAAGTCAATAGAATTAATGAGACAGATATATTCGAATATCATGGTTAAGGAATGAAAATTGGAAATGATACTTTAAATTTTTTATTCGAAATTCAAACTTTGCCTCTAAAATTTTTTATAAGTTTCAAAGAGGTATTATGACAAATTAAAATTCTTAAAATATAAATTATTTTTTGTAATTTTTTTTCATTTATTTTATTACTAAGCAAACATCGAACAATTACAATTTTGCATATATTTAATAATTAAGATGAGAGAAAAAAATGTACAAATAATTTACGAATTATCATTTATGTTATAATTATAATTAAAATTATGTAGTTAATTTTAATTTTCTTATAATATAATATAACATAATAAGAATTATATTATAATTTTAATATAATTTTAATATAATTTTTAATATATCTACATTTATTATTGTTTATTATCATTAATAAATAATTAATAAATTATCATTAATATCATTAGTATTATTAATAAGTGAAATTAAATGTTTGCCATTGAAAATGAAGTAAAAAAAAAAAAAAAAAAAATTAAAAAATCATTCACATTTTATGAATTTTTGTAATTTGTAAAGATAATATTTTTTTATAATAAAATTAAGAATTCCGTTCTAGAAAAAAAAGAAGAAATTACATTATAATCGTTATTAAATGAACTTTTGAATCAATTATAGTGAAGAATAAAAATTTTCATAATTTTCGTATTTTACAAAGAAAATTAATTTAACATAGAAATTTGTATTTATATATGTATTTATATATGCATATTTTTTTTGTACTTTTTTTTTACCAAAATATTTGAAAATAAAATTAATGCTAATAGTGTTTTTTTCGCTTTTTAAACAAAACTCTATTTTTAAACAAAACTCTGTTTTATATATAATATATAATATATAACAAAAAGCAAAATATTAAATTACAAAATGTTCAGAATTTAATGATTTATTATTCTATTGTAAAAAAATTTTCAAGTAAAATTGTAATCGAAACAAAAAAAATATTAAAATGTTGAAGAAAACTTAATTTCAGTTCCTTAAAAAAATTGCTCTATATAGAACTATATATAATTCATTATATTCTACTTATACCCAAACTTCCAAAAAAAAAAATTATAAGTTTATGATTAGATAAATTTTATTAAATATTTATTTTATAAAAAAATCTACTTCTTCTTCACTGCAAATTCAAAACACTTTTTATGACACAATAAGTCATAAATTTCTTATATTTCAATATTTGAATGATATATTCGAAAATAAAGAATAATGAATAGAAATACTGACACAAATATTCATTTCTCGTTTATTTTTCTCTTCCAAGTGAATAGCAATGATTATTACAATATGAAAAAAAAAAGAAAAAAATATATAAATATAAACATTCCACGTGATTCGCATATAATATGAGAGATCATAAAATGAACAATACGCGACTAATAACCTAAATCGTAGAGTGAAACTTTTGAGATATTTTCGAGATCCGCATAATGCTTCTCGGTGGAAGCTATTTTCCTTCTTACAACGTACTTCTTCCAACTCCCCAAGTCCTTAAAACTTCCTAAGACCGAGTCTCAAAAGATTTTTCTCAGTCCTTCAAACGCTCTCGATTCGAATAATATTCGAGGACATTTGCCGCAGATTCGTAGGGGTAAATTGCTTGAAAATTCGCGGTCACGCATAGAAAGAAAATAGAATAGAGAAAAGTGAAAAGAAAAAATAGAAAAGTTTAAGGAAATTGATGATCATCATAATCAATAGAAAGAGATCGTGGCATAAACAGAGAAGTTCTATACAATACAGAGTTATTTATATCACTTATTGTTACCGAATAGAAAGAGATGTTTCAGATAAAAATTACAAATTGTGCTGCAGAGCGAGGCACAATTTATTTACTTTTGATTTTGTGAATATAAAAAAATAAATTGACTTATTATAATGTATCCATATATTCAGATTTAAAATTATCATTTAAACTTAAAATTTAAATTTAAACTAAAATATAAACTAAATTATTTAACATTATTTATTTTAAAATTATAATGTAGTTTGAAAGTAAGTTTTTCTTTTGATGGAATAATAATTTCCATTTTATGAATACAAAAGAAAATCAAATTGCTGTAATATACAGTGGCATAATATGAACACATTTTGAACAGTAAAATGAATTTCACCTTAGAATCAATCTGTTAATAATTAGTATTTTAATTATTTTGTAACATTTTGAGCCTATTTTTATTTCCTTCATAATTTTATAATTATGAAGAATAATGAAAAATATTACAAATGTTATTCAGTTTTGTAAGAATTATCTTAATAAATAGAAATTAATATATATTCAATTTAAAAAAAATAAATTCTTCTTTTTTTATAGTTATCTTTTGAATTTCACATGATTAGTCTTTTTTATAATTATTAAAAAAATTAATAAACAATCATTAATCTTTATAATTTCCAGAAAAAAATAACTTGTAATATTTTACACGAATCATTTTGTACATGCAAAAATTTCCAATTATTCAAATCATATAATATTATAATAATATAATCTGTTAGATTATTGCATATGTTAAATTATTGCATATAATTTCACAAATATGTGAAATCATTTAAAATCTAATAATTAAATATTTTATTAAATAATATTAACTTAAAAAGTAAAATTAGTTAGAAGTTGAATAATATTTTATCATTTCATTATAAAAAAAAATAAATACTATAATAAATTATGCTTTAGAATAGAATTCGAATATCTTTTATAAATTTAATAGAATGCTAAATTGAAAATTATGTAATTATGTTATCTATTTGAAATTATATTCAACATATAATCTTTTTATTAATTCAATCATTTTTTGTTTTATAAAGAAATATATGTATATATATATAAATATATAAACATCATATAATATAGATCAACTTTGTTTTTTTTTAATGAAATATAATATATTTTTTAATATTATTCAATGTAATACAATTTTTTTCTATTTTTTTTAAAAAAATGTTAAACTATTTTTAAACAAAAAATTAATTATATTAATTTATATATTGTATCAATTAATAGATTAAAAGATATGATTATATTGAAAAAAAAGAAGTTCTTTATATCTTCACATACATATCTTAAATGTATATTGATAAAAAAATTATTAATACGAAATATGTTATCAATTGAATTATATTTTTAAAATATATCTTTTCATTTCTTTTTCTAATCATTATTAAATGAATTATATATATTTATGCGGATCACCTTGATTTCAAAAAGAAATTTTAGTTATTCTTCATTAATTATTTTATTTTAATAGCAGTATAATATTTAATGTCATGAATCTAATTATCAAAATTCATTAAAAATATATAATTCTATTAAAAAAATGTATAATCTCTATATGTTCTACGAAAGTTATTATTAATATTATTATATTATATTATTATTATTACATATTACATATTATTATTATTAATATTCATAATTATTAAAATATAATTAGAAATTATAAAAATTATAAAAAATTACTAATTTTATAAAATTATTAAAATTAAAATTAATTAATTAATAAATAATTAAAATTATTAAGCTGTTCTTTTTATATGCCATTATTAACATTATTAACATTACATCAACAAAGAAACCAGATATTTTAAATTAATCAAATTATTTTATTCTTGTATCTTTCATACGCAAGGGAAAGCGTATTTTTTGACAGAAGTTAGACCGCACGAGGCTAAGTTTAAGCAACTTCGAAGAAGAACCGAGTTCATTCTTGAAGCGACTATGTCAAGTCGAGATCGTGGGAATTGTGTCCCTTCACTGGATTCCCATGGGACGTGGCCAACTAAGACCGCTTTTCTTGCATTTGCGACAACCCTGAAGCTATCGTTCCCGACTTAATTCAACAATGATGTCTTGATAACGTGAAAGACACATTCAAACAACTGTTTTCAAGATCTTTGAGGATTCTTTGTTTATATATAATATATATTTCTATATAAATCTTTGTCATTCCATGTGTGTTTAAGTTTGCAATTAGAAAAGATTCAAAGATAGATAGTTAAAAATGATTGTTGTTTTTAAAAAATACTATTTTTTGACATATGAGTTAAAATGTTTAAATAATAAAAGTTTTGTTGTATAAAGCTATTTGTGTAATAAATAAATATAATAAACAAAAATTTTATAACTGTAAAGACATCAACATTGCAAAGAGGATTTTCTTAATACACAAAGTTTTATATAATCTCATATGAAAAATCTCAAATATTTTAGATAACACGGTAAAATATTTTTAAAATATTTTTTTTTTCTTTTCTTTTTTCTTTTTTAATTTAAATTTTCTGAAATGTATTTGTTAGATTAAAATATAATAAAATTAAAAATAATTTAGATTATGTTCACTTATTTAATAAATAAAGATAAAAGAATTGTTATCGCTTATTAAGTATATTAAATAAGTACATTAAATGAAATGAAAAATAAAAGAACACTATCGTTGTATTAGTTAGTATAGTTTCACTTGATTTTCGATCTCACTTCTTTTCCTTTATATTCTATAAAAAATATAAATCAATAGATTCATATCAGAAATAGAAATCAATACTTCTATTGAATAATTGCAAATCTTCGATCCCGAATCTTTCATAATTATAAAAAATCGTACTTAATTTCTGGATTCAATAATAAATTAGAATATCAATGACATATATTTCAGTACTTTCAATATACATATTTCCACATTTTCATATATATTATTCAACATATTTCTAATATATGTATAAATAATTATTTAACTTATAAATAATCCTTTGAATAGAATTGATAGAATTAACTTAAATACATATAATATTCTGCCTTTTTCACTTATTGTTTTTTTCTAATTTTGTTAATAAACATAAATCAATCAATTTATATCAAAAGAATTATTATCTTTTTTAATAATTAAAAAATCCTTAAATTTTTTACAATTACAAAATACTTACTTCTAATTGACGAATACAAATTTAAAAATCAATCAGTATATCAAGAATATACATCTTTAAATAAACACAGTTCTCTTTAATATATTATATAATGATTTAATTCAAAGAAATCAATATCTGTCGAATAATTGCAAAATTCTTAAATCTTTAAAAAATGTTTGTCGAAGTTGAAGAATCACATAATAAAATTTAGAAATCAATCATGAAATGACACATCAATATCTTTCATCTTCGCATTATTTAATTATTCGATATTTTTTAAATTATATAAAAAAATATCAATATCTCTATTACATAATTGCGAAAGTTCTAAATTTTTTGTAATTCACTATAATTAAAGAAATACAGTCAAATTCAGAATTCCAATCACAAAATAACATATCAATAACATTTTTCATCTTCACAATATATTCATCTTTTTATATACATGCAATTATTCATTACTTTTTATAATTATAATAAATTATAATAAAAAGAAAATCAATATTTTTACTACTATTAATTGCAAAATTATTGAATCATTTGCAATTAGAAAATATTATTATAATTAGAGAATCACAATCAAATTTATACATTAATGATTAAACATACTAGTTATCTTCATAATAAATATTCAAATTTTTCAATTTAAATAAGATTGATAAAATTTTGACGCCACTATATGCAATATTTAGAGTTAATAGACTATTATAACACTATGAATGAATATAATATAATAAATTGGAATACTGAAAGATATTTATACTTTTTTTTGATGTCTATTTCTCTTCGATTTTTATCACGAAAATGCATCCAAACATTCCATTATGAGACGATACAAAGTTTGGAAACGCGTTTTCGAACGAAAATCTTGTCAAATACTCTTCCGTTTCATAGTTTCCATAGTTTGTATTTTATTCTTTGTATGTTTTCAATAGCGTTCATAATTATGTTATACAAATGGCGAAAATTTTTGACTTCAGATTTTGGACGTTTTATTCGATTATAACATAGTTAATCGAAAAACATGTTAAACTTAATAATGTTCGAAATGAAAGCCATCAATGTTTCTCGTTGCGCGACATTATAGAAAATGCTATATAATGTGTTTTAATGACATCATAATATCAGAGTTCTAACAATGTTAGGTTCAAACGAAACAACTTGGAAACTATTCAAGTTATTTAATGCAGATGAAAATACAATATATTTCTTGCCTTTGAAATATATTTTTGTAAAAATATTATCTCTGCAGTGATTAAATGATTTATCTAACAGATGAGAAAATTGTGTCGAAATGTGTGATTCAGACTAATGATTGCGTTTAAATTAATTTTATTTTCCAAAAATTTCGATTAAAACTGTATCTCTTACATTTATTATGCAAGAAGATTCGATCATAACTTAGACAGAATTGACTAATCATTGAAATTGCACCTATGTGTGTTATACGTATATATAGAAACATATATAAAAGAAATGATTTCTATTATGTTAATTAAAACAAATTCAAACTTTGCATCCTGAATCATGAATCATGCAATGAAAAAATTGTTTTCATATTAATTTCATCCGAAAACTTAAAATTTTACTGAATAAAATAAAGCCAATCTCTTCTTTCCATATAGTATAGATGGATTCATTTGTAATGAAGCGGTAGTGACAGGTTTAAACTTGATAATAACAATAACAAATGAACGGTTGTTCAGATATCATGCAGTATAATTGTGTAAAAAAATTTGAAAATGTCAATTCCATGGAAAGATGAATATATGGAAACATTTTTAAAAACATATCGAAATTATAAATGTCTATGAAATAACAAATTTAAAAATTATCATAAAACAAATATTTGCAAAAAACTATATAAATCTATATATAAAGAGTTAAATTTATAGTTATATAAACGATATAAAGATGTTAAAATAGAAATAATTTGCACTAGCTGATATTTTAAGAATTAGTATATTTTAAGAATTGAATTGAATCATTGAAAACTACTTCAACTTTCATTTTTCATATTCATTGTGAATAAATCATCCGCGATATCCAAAGTGAAAAAAATCAAAATTTGCTTTTATTTGTTTCTAATTACAGAAATTATTACAGAAATATTAATGTTTATCGAAAAATTAATTATGCAAATAAATTTTTTTTTTAATGATTTATGTTCACAATACATTACGCTAATATACGCTCTTAGTTACGCTTATATAAGAGTTAAACAAATATTTTAAAGTTTGTTTATTATATTATTTATTGAAATAATATAAATAATTTAAGGTCATTTTGAAAACAAAATAAGTGTTTAAGATTAAGCGTTATAAGTTTTTTTATAAGTTTTCTTATATTTTAAATTTTTTAAATTATCTAAGTTCGTTATCTTTGTTATTATTTCATCAAGAAAGCATTTTTATGTTTAAATAAATAAAAGTATATTGTAATTTATTTTTAATTAATTAAAATTTTTAGTTTATTATTAAAATGCGAAAAAAGATAAAAAAAGATATTTAATAAACAATTAATTAACATTTTATAATATAATTTTTCTTAATATTGTATTATTTTATTATTTTATAATAATATATTAAAATAAATTGCCAAATATTTTTTTAATTAATTCATATTATCAATTTAAATAGAGCTTATTTAACATGAAACATGTTAGAAAAAATATT
Source organism: Apis mellifera (assembly GCF_003254395.2). NCBI lineage: Eukaryota > Metazoa > Arthropoda > Insecta > Hymenoptera > Apidae > Apis > Apis mellifera. The sequence continues at coordinate 4,028,438 of NC_037648.1, forward strand.
TCAATTATTATTATATTGAATCTTTAATTATGAAAACATAAGACAATTGAATACATATTTTATTAAATATAGAAATCTTTATAATCAACGTCCACATAGTTTATGCCCATATAATTTATTAAATAAATATCAAAAACTGAAAAATTGAACTATCATCTTCTATAAATAATAATAAATATAACAAATTTTAAAAAACATAAAAAATATAAATTAAGAAACTAATATTATAATTATATTGTAATTTGATTTAGAAAAGATGTATACACAAATTATATAATAATTAATTTATTATCACTTTTTTTTTTAATTTAATGTCATGAAGTTTTTCATATCAATTCATTAAAAATTCTATTTTTTGAAATGCATATATGTTTTTAGATGTTTAAAATATATGAACATTTATTTTTTCGATTAATTAATTAATAAATAATTCTGATCACGCGGTTCACAGTATGTGATCGTGTGTAATTAACTAAGTATTGTTATAGAACTTTATTTTATATATATATATAAAAATATAAATATAAATATAAATATAAATCATTGAAAACAAGTTTTCACATAAGCAAGTTATTTGTATAAATTTTAATTCTTTTATTAGCTAAGATTTTTCGTACAATTAATAAAAATTTATGTTCATATAAAAAAATTTTATGAATATTTTCTCTAAAATATATAATAATATATTTAATATTATAAATTTAGAAATAATTTTAAATATAATAATTGTCTGATGCTTAAATAAATTAATGCTTAATAAATAAATTATTTATTTTATATCATAGATATAATTTTAATATATTTCTAATTATATCATATCGTAAAGATATAAGTTTAATGGAATTATTAAATGAATTCAGCTGAAATTTAGATAATCAGACATTGTGAAGATTTCATTTATATAAACGGAATATCACCGTATTTTATAAATTGATTGTTTGTGCTCCAAATCATCAATATCATTAATTCCAATTTCTCTTTGTATAAGAGCTTATTAAAGCTTATTAAAGCCACTATCCTATATTATTTTATATAATATAATATTTTATATAATATAATATGCTCATTTTAATATCTGAAACATTCTTCAAAATAATATTTCGAAATGAACTGCAAAAATACTGAATAAGATAAACTGTGAAACAAAATTTGACTTATTCTTTGTCCAACTCATACTCATCTTTTTCCTTTTTTGCTCAAATTAAATCACAGAAATCAAATTAAATTATTTGCTACAAATGTCCATTTTATTAGATTGCAGATATTAAAACAAGCATTATCATATATAATTATCATAAAAATTTGGAAATCGGAAAATTATTTAAATATTACAAAAAAGAATATAAATATTACAATTCAACAAAAAAAGATAAAATTAAAAAGAATTTCTGATTTATCGAGAAAACAATGATGATCTCTTTTGACTAATCAACTTATCTCGCGTTAAAGATTTCTTCCGTTTTCCACGCGATTAATCGCATCTAACGAAAGACTAATGATTTTCATGATTTTTCAGTCTAGAAGATGAAGGAAAAACGCAAGGATTGAACAAAAAAACAATGAGAGTCGACTCTCCGCGTCATCAGTCATGAGTATGGCTCCATTATTTCGAGATTGATGCTCGAGCAGCGAGAAGCATTCTTGCGTGATGAAATTCAGTTTGATATTTCGTTATCTCTTAACGATTCGTCGACTGTCAGCAGAAGTGATAAAATAGATTGGAAATAATAAATTGTATTTTTAACTATTTTATCGAGCATCATATATATGAATTTGTAATTTATTCTGTTTGACTTATCTTTAAATATGAATTCTTTACAATTTTTTTATTTATAAATGAATATTAATATTAAGTGTTAATACTAAATTTTTATATATCATTTAATATCGTTAATTTTTTAATATCAATTGTTTATTTCAAATGAAAAATTGATCATCCAAAAGAAAAGTGATTAATCGATTTCACATGATTTTAGAATTTCAAATTATTTCGAACGATTTCAAATAATATTTTGAATGATTTCAAATAATATTTTGAATGATTTCATATTATTGTTTTCATATGACATCGATTTTGTACGAAACTTTTTAATTTTAATTCTTTAATTATTATAATGATAACTTTTTATTTAAAATTGAATAATATAATTATTTTAATGTTTTAAAAACTTTTAAACAATTGTAATTGTAATTTTATATAAAAATATTGGATTACAATATTGAATAAGATTCTATTATTATTTTAAATATGTATAAAAAAGATTATTTGTCAGATTGAATGGAACAAAAAAATCAAAATTATACGATTATTTTCTATAGATAATAGAAATATAATAATAAAAAAAATTATTTCTAGAAAAATAAATTGTTAATTAAAAATTATGAAATTTTATATATAAAAATAGTTTGGATAAAATTAATTGATATTACAAGAACTATGAAATTTTAACTTTTTCGTTTTTTCAATCATACATTGATTTTTGAACAGATGAAATTTCATACGAAATTTTTTTTTTTTTGACAAATTTCAAAATTACATATACCATATATGCTATAAATTACATTTCACATATACACATACAATAAAAATATTTGTTTATACAAACATAGTGTTCTCGCTTTTATTTTTCAGTATTTTTTTAACAATAATACATTTCAGAAAAAAATGGAAAAAATAAAAATTTCATCGTTTTTTATATTCAATATAATGAAAATTTTTTATCAATTCATAATAATAAATTAAAATAAAATAATTAAAAAATATTGCTCTTATATAATTATTTACATAAGAATAGATTTATTAATTACTATTTATTAGTTATATAATTGCACTTTTCATTGATTGCTGCGTAAACGACTTCAATTAAACAAATACAAGCGGAATAATAAATGTCAAGCATCTGAAACGCTCGTCATGAAAATTTTAAATTTCTAAATGCATATGCATGTTTCAAAATCAAAAATTTTAATTCTACCAATTAATGAGAATGATTTCATAACAGTTAAAATCAAAAAAAAAAAAAAACAAAAGCAAGTATTTCTGTATTTCTTATGGACTTTTTCATTTAGAAAAATCTTATACAATATTACAACATACATTAACAAAAGAATTAAAATTATTTTCCTTGTATACAAATTCTGCAAATATTAGATAACATAACAGTATTTATCGTTTAATTGACACATATGCAAATGGACAAAAATATAAATTAATCGAAATAATAGAATAATACGCACAATAGAATTTTATATCCTGTTTCGAATATTTTCCTCGCTAACTTGAAATGGTTACGGATAATGCAAATAATCGGCTTTGCGGCTCCACTTGAGATTTCTTCGAGTCGAAAGAAAAACGTACATCGATAACTCGTACAAGACATTACTCTTCATGGATCGGTTCAATAATGCACAATTGTAACTCTTGTTCAATATCTACATCTTTTTTCTCCAAGTTTCGAAACAGTTTAACATTCGCCATTGACGAAAAGAGATTGTTATTGAAAAATCTTCTCTTGTTTTCGTTTTTTATGTTTAATTTTATTTCATTTTGCCTATAACTTTGTTTGTTAAAGCAGAGAAAATTAAAACGACGAATGGAAGATTCGAGAGATGGAATTTATTACCGTGTATCGATGGAAATTAATAATTTCACGGTAATTAATGGCAAACCGAATATAGTTAGCCAAAACAGAACATTGATTTGATTCGATGATATTTCATGAATATATACAGTGTTCTGTTTAAATCGATTCATTCGCATATCTTAGAATATTGATGAAAAACAGTGAAAAATAGTTTGAATACAGATTAAATTGTTTAAAGATACGTATTATTAATTACTTTGAGAGATTTTATCTAGATTCAAATAATAGAATAGTATAGAAATCAGACATCGAATTGAAGATATATTTTGGTATTTTTTATTTTTTTACATAGAATCATAATTTTTTAAATATCTAAATCAATGTGGTCATTTTACATAAAGATCATTTATATCAAATTATTATTAGAATTTAGAAGATATTTTAATTTTATTTTCGAAATGCTTCCTTAAAATTAAAAAAATAGTGTTTCACATATTTCTTGTCTTTTATATAGTAAATTTTATAAAATTAAGATGAAATATTTCCTAAACTAATAATAATTAATAATCTCTTAATAGTTTTTTTTTATAAAGAATAAGAGTATTTTATATATTATACTTAAAAAGATGTGATTCTGTTTAAAAAAAAATTGAAATATTTTTTTAAATATTTTTTATTAATTTTTATTAATATAATTATTATTATTAATAATAATAATTATTATTATTATTAATAAATTATAAATTAATTTTTTGTAGCTCAATTTAGAAAAAAATATGGATCATGAAATAAAAGTGACTAAGTCAACAATATTTATATCAAATGATTTAAATTTATTTAATTTTTAGTTATTTAATTAATTTTATTGATGATTGCTAATCGATCAAATCAAAAATGATTATCGTCAAATAGCGTTAAATATTTGTTTGTTTTTAAACCATTCAATTTTTCTATAAATATTTTTCAATATTGTTAACAAATATTTATATAACGAGATTATAGATATTTATTTTTTTATTTTAGAATTATAAATAGACATACAATATGATTTCGATTAATCGGCAAACAAACAATAATTAACTTAAATAAATCGAGAATCATGAAGTAATCAAATCATGAAATAGACGAAATTTATATAATTTTTTTTCATTTTTATATTTTAAATATTATCATTTATAATTAAACTTAATATAATTATTTAACTAATAAACTTAATATATTATTTATAATAATTATTTAACAGTTCAATCTTAAACAACATTTAACTTAAAAAAAATATGGTGAATAATTGACAAATAGAAATTTAACGAAAAAAAAAAGTAATTAGAGAAATAGAAATTCGAAAAAAAGATATGAATTTGATATATAATAAGCAGAAGATAACAGATAATTAAAATTCTTGATAATTTTGGATGATCGAGATCTAGTCGATTCTATTACTATATTATTTTATATTTCTTATACATATATATATATATATATATATATATATATATATAATTCATAAAAATTATTATGTAATTTTTCGAGATTGTACTGGATTCATTCAAATAGAACATCCTGTATATTAAAAGCAGATCCAGAACTGAATTTGGATATATAAAAACAATTAACGCGTACATTTCTTTCTCTCTCTGACACATGAGACCGATTTTAATTATTAGTCAGATACAACAGTGATTAATCAATGTTTACTAGATATCGTGCAAATATTGGTCAAATGTTGACACCCGATAGTCGATCAATAATAAATTTCGAACAGTATTCCATGTCCTGATTTCATGTTCGTACCTCGTAACATGATGATTTCAAAACGTGCTTATTCCATTGTTTGTAAGTTATTTTCAAACAATCAACCACAGAGTTTGATGCAAATTACATCTCAACGCGGAGCATCGGCTATTTATTTCTGCCATTAAATTTCGTACGATTATGAATTGTAAATCGATTTACATCGAAGCGAAAGGAAACAGAATTATTGCAACTATCGTAACTCGATTGTTTTAATAAAACATTTGAATTGTTTGAAATAAAACATTTAAAAAAATGATGATATCTAAAAAAAAAAAAAAAGAAATTTCCTTGCCGACTTTGATGATTTTTTTCCTATGCATGTCGATCTTAATTTTAAAGATATTTACAAAAAAAAATTGCCATTACTATATAAAATTTTCTTGTACATACAAGTCCATGCAATCACCACTTATATATTATTTTATGATCAGAAAACTATTTTTTCATAATTTATGATGAATTTAAAATCAATCAAAATTGATTGTAATGAACTTTCATCTATATACAATAATAAGATATAGCACGAGCATTTTTATAACTGCATCTTTTCTTTATAAATATGCCGAATATAAATAAGTTTGTTTTATACAGTTTCGAGCGAAATTTGAAATGCATGTGATCTGAACAACAATGCTTGGTCGAACGTCGTGTGCAGAACTCTTGATGCTCTTGCGAATTTAAAATTTGAGGTCATATCGCATCTATCTTACAATCCAAATCTGGTCCTTTCAGATTTTCACTTCTTTTAAATTGAAAAGAACATTCAAGGATATTCATTTTTAGTTGGACGATGAAGTCAAAGTAGCACTTTGACTTTTTTTATCAAAAGTAGGTCGGCAGAATTTTTTGTTGAGATGAAAAAACTTGTCACATATGGGAAAAAAAGGTTTCAAAGTTAATGGTGTTTATATTCAAAAATAAATATTATAATAAAGCTTTATTACCTAGAAAAAAATCATATTTTTATTTTTTCTTTGTTTCATTTCGATAATTGTTTTTATTTTCGACAAAAGTTTATTACTTATCAGACGACTGAAAAATCGATATAAACATCATATTTGATATCATTGTAATTTCGGTCATTCGATTGTTTTATATTTTATTTTCACATTTCACAGATCCGAAAAATTTTTACAAATATCTATCTCGAAAATTAAGAATAAATGTATGCATAAAAATTTGTTCAAAATTGCAATTCTAATTCTTATTTTTATTTTATTATATAAAATATTGATTTCTACGATATATTAAAAAATCATCAAAATCAATAAAAAAAAATAATATCAAAAAATAATATCAATATAATCAATAAATATAAATAAAAGAAAGCTTTTTTTTTAGATAATCATAAAAAATGATAAAAATAATATTTTATTTTTAATTGAGTATTATTTGAACTAATCATATTGCTAAGATAGAATATTACACTTGATGCTATTAAATGAAAAATTATTCAGTAATGTGAGAAAAGATAATGTGAGAAGACTATTGAATTTACTTTATGAGAAAATCTACTGATATGATAAGATAAATTAACTTTTGAATATTATATGGTGTTGATTCTATAACTATAATTTATTTATTGTTTTTTCTAAAATATATATTAATTTATCTGAAATGATTTTTTTTAGATTATTTCATTATTTAGTTTTTAAGCGAAATAATCTTTGTTTTTTGTTCAAGCAATTTTAAATAATTTATTATCAAATATTTCTTAATTTTATTATGTCATTTGTTTTTGTAGAAAAATTGTTTTCATTTGCTATAACATCAAATGAAAACAAGAATATGAATGTCTTTCTTGCGAATTATTTTAAGAATAAATATAATTATATCATAAAAGTTTCAATTTAAAGTTTCATGATACTCTAATGAATAAAGAGTAATTTATTTACATGAAATAATAGTTAATGTCATCATAATTTTTTATATCAAATTATTTATTTATTTGAATTAATTAAAATTTAAAAATAATTTTTTTTATATTTCATACAAAATTAAAAATTATTTATGAAAATAAATAATTCATTCATTCATTCATTCATTCCTTATTTCAAATTGTAATTTATTTTCTTTTCAAATAAAATATATTCAATTCTAATTCAAATAAAATTTATTATTTTAAACTATTTGTTATTTATTTATTTATTCTTTTTTTCAAATAAAATTGCATGACATATCTATGGCATATCTATGGCAAATACATTATTTATTTCTTTAATAAACCACTCTTTATCTCTCTTTATTTCTTTATCCTTCATTTATTATTTTTTTTATGTTTTTTTCTATGTTTAACAAAATATAAGAGCGAAACTGTAGTCATATTGGATTGAATTTCGATTCTAAGTACCATTACTTTATAAATTGACAACATGGGTTTTAATTCTTGGGCATTTATTCAATGTTTTTTATTGTATTTATTTTAACTCTTTATTTTCTTCTTTTTTCACTCATTATATTTAATAAAATCTAACAAGATCTATCACAGAGACACATTGAATTTCAATACCATTACTTTATAATGCTTTATAAATGCATTATTATTTCGATTATTACACTTCACCAATGTTTTATTGTACTTATTTTAATTCATCGTACTTTTTCTTCTTGATTCATTATTTTTTTCTATGTTTAGTAGAATATATATAAATTATATTTAAATATTTTTCATAAATTTTTCTTTTAGAATAATTATAATTACTATTTTATTTTAACAAGGAAACACATATAAAATAAAATTTTTTATCATGTCTTTTATTGTATTTGTTTTTGCCTTTTGTTTTTTTATTTTTACCACTACTTTTTATAATTGTTTTTTCTGTTTTTTTTATCACTCTTTACTTTTCTTATATGTATTTACGTTTGTTATATGTATTTTTGCAATAATAATTTATCAAATATTATAATCATATATTATTTAATTAATTATACAATATACAAATCACTAATATGAATGAGAATCAAGAATTAGCAATTATTATTTTTTATATTTAATTTAAATAATTTTTAATAAATTATTAAAAAATTTACTGTTTCAAATGAATTTTTTCAAATAATGCAATATTTATATTATATATTATCAATTCTTATTCGACAATAAAGAAGGCAAATTCTTTTCATAAAGAGTGTCATCTGAAACCATTTGAAAATATTTCCATATTATTTATATGACATATGTATTGATATCAAATATACACACACACACACATATATATATATATATATATATATATGTGTGTATGTATATATATATATATATATATATATATATATATATATATATATATATATATATATATATATATATATTTCACAATAGCGAAAAATCTTCAAAATCTTCAAAATGCCAATATTTATTAAAAATATTAAAATATAATAATATTTTTTAAATACAAGACAAATTATTAAAATGAAATACAATAATAATAGATTTTAAACTAATAATTATATATCTTTTTAATGTTAATTTATTGAATACAAAAATTAATTAATTAAAATATGTATAATACAAATTACATTTAGATTAATTTAAAATCGAGATAATTTTCTTTACATATCAATAATTAATTTAATCGCTGCAGTAAAAACATTTTGTTGTTTGTCTAAAATATAAACTATCTGAATCGAAATCTCCACGTTCAATAATCTTTGAGAATATCATGTTTGATAATAAAAAAAATTGCAAAAAAAAACTATCTCTTCTCAAATTTTATTAATTTTGAATAAGTTATAGAAAATAATATTTATATTTTTAATAATTTTTTCTATATATTATCATCGATTGACTTTAGTTTCTGAGATATATTGCGAAAAAATTGATTTTATTACATAAAATTTCATCTTAATATTCTACGATTCAATGAATTTTTTGAATATTTGAAATATTCGAATCGTTTGCTTTATAATTCTTTTATAAGCAATATTAATATATATAATATTAATTAATATTTATAAGCCCTACTAATTATTAATTTTATTATGATCAGTGATATGTGGGTGATATGGGCTGATATGTGCGGTGTTAAATCATCCTGAGTTTCTAACTATCGATGAATAAAACTTGATTGATGCTCTAAATGAACTGAATGATATGAATTGAATTGAGAGTGAATATTAGACTATTAATTTATTAATCTATTAATTGATACAAATTATTTATATAAATATATCATGGCATCTAAAATGTAAAACGGAATGAATCAATATCATCACGTTTAACCTCTTTATAAAGATCCATGCAATCTGTTGCGTCGCAGCAGTATACCAAATCGTTCGATCTTCAAAACCCAATGAAACACATAAGGATAAATTTATAATATAGTTATTTTTAAGTGAAAGTTTTTGAAAGAATTTTTAATAAATTATACGATCTTAAGATCTCTTCATCTTTAATAGCTGCAGATGTGTTACAAATCAGACGCTCCAAAGAGTAATTCTGAGGATAATTTGTCTCTGTAATCAGAAGACGATTTCCAGATATCGCGAGTTTTATTTCGCGAGTTACCAACCTCCAATACTGGAAGGAGCAGACATAATCGTCAATGTATTTTGATTGGTTTTTTAAAAAAATCAAGATCACCGATCAAACCAAAGGATGCAGCAACGAGATAAGCAATGGAAAGATGGAATAAATTCAACCACCGCGAAAAAAAGATCAAGTAGTAAATAGAAGTTACTTCAATATCAATGGTATTCTTATTTCTTATCTGAATAGCAATCATCTCAACGAAATTTAGCATCATTAAGTTGAAATTGAATCGCTAGGAGTACCACAATAATGTGTAATCGGAAGGCCCTCATCAGAATTAAATTATATAAAATATATAAAACAACCTTGAACTATTATTAGTTGTAATTATTACTGTACAAGTTACAATGATAGCAACATTTATCAGAATGTAAGAATGATTTAAAGGATTTCTTTATAGATACTATTGGTAAAATTAGCTTATATTTTATATTTTAGGCATCAATTATTATTTATATATATATATATATATTTATATTAAGAAAGACAAATAGCAGTCATATGTTGACGCACATTTTCATATAAACATAAATTCTATGTAATAGTAAGAATCTAAATTAATAGAATAATAAATTTTTCCCAGTTAACAATAATTATTATTTTGGATAATTATTTTTATTCCAATATTAAATATCTCCAACTCATTAGAATTTATAAGGAAATAAATTTTTAACTGATTTATTTATTATACGTTTTGATTATATATTGTCGTCATGCATTTATAGAAAATAAATAGTAGTTGTATGTTATTATATATGTATAAACAAAATTCTATATAATAATAACAATCTTTTGTTCCATTGATCACGAATGTTGCATGTCATTTTATGTTTACTTACATCTTTGCGTATGATAAGTTCGAAAGAGATCAATCAAAGAAATAGTACAAAATTCTAGTTCACAATTTTTTAGTTTGAATATGAAAATCCATGATTTCTGAAGTTTTAAAAAACTAAAAAATATATTTTTTCTAATAGATATTTCATCATTTATATCAATCACTGTTGATGCTCGAATGTAATACAATCAACTTGACAAATTGTTTATTTTAAATCGTAACGGAATAACTGTGACAAAAACTTTGTCGCGAGAAAAATTTCAAAAAAAGAAGGAATATCAAAAATGATAAAAATTCACCAATTACTTTTTGAATCGCAAAAAGTTGCTCAAAATCTTCCGTATATCCAACAATCATCGAAATCGGAAAGTAAATAACTTTTCTACAACTATCTTTTTGTTCAAAATATTCCACGCTATAACATAAACTGACTTTAACTCGATATTTTCGCGATCCAATGCGAACTGTCTCCATTCTTTCACGTCGAGTGTCCGCGTGTGGACCCGCGTCATCGAGGCGGAAACAGTGGCGAGGATGACGGTCTCTATCGGGGTATATGGGAACTTGGAAACTCGCTACGATCCATCTTCTGCGTAGAGAGGCCCCGCCGCGTTACATCGCCGCGAGAACAACGAACCTAGAATATCCCGAATTGATAAACACCGGCAGTTCCGCTCGTCTATCGGATATTCGAGCACCCTGCTCGCTTCGCCTCTCTATTTCCCCGTTATCTCGCCGCCGTTCCACGCTTCCAACTATCTCTCGACCGTTCAAGCAAATGGAATCTCTCTCGATTGCATCGTGCTTGGAGATGTTTCCATGTTCTTCCGCCCGTATATCCGTGAGTCGCGACGATTCGAACCTCTTGCTCCTTGCACGCGGTTTATTAGAAATCTGATTGAATAATTATTGGCCGAAATTCAGCAAACTTGGATTTAAATAGAAATTCGGATGAAATTCAAGCGATTAATTCTTTGGGCAAGATAGAATTGATGGAGTCGAGTCCTAATGAGACTCGAAAACGATTTCGACCTGCTTTTTTTAATTTGATTATCGATTATCAGAAATCTCAAATTTTTTTCAAATGTTTTTTGTCCCATCTTTCTTTGCAGAAACTCAATTGATGGAAAGAGTAAAATATAGAAGGAGATATCTTTATGATTTCTCGGTTATGGAAGTATTCTCATTTATGGGATTTGAAAAAAAATGAAAATTTTCTTTTCTTCATTTTTGAGTCGATTGAAATATTAATAATTGTGATAATTGCTGAAGTCATATTAATGTTATTTTTTTTTTTTGAATCATTATCATATTGATGTCAATTACACGACATCTAAACAATATTAAAACAAACAAGATATTCTAAACTTTTTGTTAAAATAAGAAATTTTTTTATTGCAATTTGTACAAAAAGTAACAAAATCCCTTTTATCCTTTTATTACATTTCGTATAATTTTCTTTTAGCGAAGATAAGTGAATAAACTTCGTTTTGGGGCACCGTTATTTTTTATTCATCGAATAGTACCAAAAAGCACGAAAAAAGTGTTTTTAAAAAAAAAAATAGTGCCCCAGAAATTTAATCGAATTCCCAGAGTTTTCTCCTCTATCCTAGAATTGAACGATTGCATGATAACTGAAGATATCGATGGATGACCGATCGAATTCTCGTTAACGTCTCTCCAATCCCTATAAATCACCAATCCAACCCATGTTACATGTTGTAATTATCGACGACATTGGGATCACAAATAGAACCGAGAATAAAATTAATCATAGGAATCATATAGGTTACCAAATATGCAAGTATTTTATTGATAATCTTCTATCTATCCACGGAATGTGGGCATTGCTCGTTGAATATACAAGAATTTTCCCTGATTGGATTCCATCTCGCAATTATCTCGAATTCGCTGCTAATTATCTCTACCCATGTAATCTGATTCATCGATTTCTATTCATCCATAACCATTCCTCGTCTTTCTCTATTCGGATAAATCGAACTGATAATCTCTCAGAAATTTATTATGCCTAAGCAAATAAATAAGCAGTATAAAATTAACTTGTAAGTTTGATGCTTATAATATACTTAGTCCTATAATTTTCTATCTTCCTTTGTTATCCATAAATCAAATTGGAAACCAATCAAAAATGTGTTTCGATATCTGAACATAATCTAATTTAATTAATCCAATCTAGATAAATGACAGTAAATTAATATTTCTATTAATTAATATTTTTAATATATTTGGTCCCATTAATCTTACAATTCTAATATTTTTTTTTATAAATCAAATTGATAGCTGCAATTAAAAAAGTATTTTTAATCTAATCTAATGTGATAAATAAATAATACAAAATTAACTTTCAGATCTAATACTTGCAATATATTTAGTTCTAACACTATCTTTCTTTCTCTCTTTTTCTCATATTTGCCTTATTTGAATAGATAACTACTTAGAAATGTATTTCTATGTTCAAAGATAACCTAATCTAATTTAATCTAATAAATGAATGATACGAATTAATTTCGAGACTTAATATTTACGATATACTATATTATTGTACATTACATTACTATAATTGAATTAGTAATTATTCAAAAATATATTTTCATGCAATTTAATCTGATAAATAAATAGTATTAAATTAACTTTTAAACCTAATATTCGCTCGATATATTTGTACTATCCTATTGCTACAATTTTTTTTTTTATCCTAAATAAATTGGAAATAAAACTGAAAATCAATTAGGAATGCATTTCGATATTAAACAAATAAACAATTTAATTTAATTCAAATAAATTACATTTGATGTATTTAATTTCATCATTATAATTATAATTCTTTTTATTTTTCTTTCTTATCTAAATAAATCAAATTGGTTTTAGAGAATATTTTTTTAGAGAATATTTCAATAAATCAACTTCAATCTGATTTAACCTAACTTGATACACTAATACCAAATCAACTTTTAAATTAAATATTGCGATATACTCGTTCCCATCGCTGCAATTTCCGATCTTTTTTGTTTATCTAGAAATCGAATTGGTAACCGCTCAAAATCGCGTTTCGCTGCCTACACGCGACTTCCTGATCGACACTGGATATAGGATAGAATGTAAGAAAGTGAGGGAATTTCGTGTCACGAACGAATTATCCACCAACTTGATTAGACAATTAGCGTACAAACTATTGAAGAAACGCATGAACGTTTTAGATCGAAATTACGTGTCTCGTAGATTTATATGTGTGTTACGTAACTAGAGATCCCGTAACAAACAATCTCATGCAACTTCGATCTTGTTTGATTCGTTGAGTAATCACTTGAAATTCGATTTTGAGCTAAGGTAAAATTTCATAAAGAAAATTTTAACAAGATTTGTATCAGTATCTACAATTTAGGTAGATTCAGATAGAAAGTTCTGTCATTCGTAGTAGAAAAATATAATATAATTATTTATCAAATCTGTATATATGTAATTATTTAAAAACGATAAAAATGATTAATGAAAGATTTAATGAAATTGATGACTTATATTAGTATATTAAAGTTATATATGAAATTTTTTTTTATTATATTATATGTTTATTTATTATATATGTTTTTTTATTATATTTTACATTTTATTTTCAATTTTCATTTTTATAGTCATATCAAAATATTACGCTATTATAAAATATAATATATTGAAATTTAATTAATTACTAGATAATAGAAGAAAGTAGAATAGATAATAGAGGAAAGAATAATAATATGGTTAGTTTTATATTTCTCTTTTGAATCTAATTTGTAAATTAAATTGTTGAGTTTATATGTGTAAAGGTTTGATTCATATCTTGTATATTTATTGGGTGTTATTAAATGCGATCGCTATTTCGATTCTGTTTTGTCTGTTTCTCTTTTTGACCCATCGTGCAACACGACATAATAAGCTCAGCGTAATAGAACAAAAGTACGATCGGTACGATCCATATCTATATAATATAGTATAATAATTATTATAAATTAATTATATGATTAATAATATTTATTATATTATATTTATCAAATATATTTTTTTTTAGTACATATTTTTTATTTTAATCAAATCATTTCACAATTTATTCCTTAATATAAATTGTTGTTGAAAATGTGTAAAATGCACTTCCATTAAAATAAGAAACTTTTATAAATAATAATAAAAAATTTTTAAGTAATTACAAACTATTCATATAAAAGTTTCAAACATATAACTACAAACAATTTTTAATTAAATCGAATTTGTGAAAAATATATTGTACTAAACAGAACTTACGTAAAAATGTAACAACCAATATATCTTTTGTAATATATCTATATATCAATATGTGTATATAAAAAAAAGCATGATAAAAGAGAGAAAGAGAAAAAAGAGGAAAGAGGATTTAACAAATATTATAGAAATAAGTCATTTCAATAATTTTAACAAAAATTAAGATAAGATAATGATTTTTTAAAAATTATAAAAAATATTTCTTCGATGAAATATATAAACAAAAATCATATCATTATTATCTGTTCATAATTTAAAAATAAGAAATTAATTCATATAATTCCACTATAATAATTTGATTATAATAAGTAAGATGTAATAAATATATTACATTTTATTATCAGAAAATGACTATGTCAAAAAATAAATTTTGAGGCTTCTTTATTTTTAGCTCAGAATTTTTTCAAGATCATTTATTTTATTTGTATGATTTCCAAAGGCTATATCCTTTAAATTATACAATATATTAATACGTAAATTTTCAAAAGATTAAGTAAAAAATTATAAATATGAATTTCACATCTATTACGTATAACATATAATACATATAAGCTGCTCAACTTCTTCAATTTACAAGAAATATATTATTTCTCAGTAAAATGAAAAATAAATTTCGTTTTAGAGGTTAAGTTACAATCAAACTTCAATTATTGAAACTAATAGAAGATTTATATGCACATGATAAAATTTTTGGATAACAAAAATAATAGTTTTCTTTAAACTAAATTCTATATATTTTAAACCAAATAAATAAACAAGAATATAGATATATTAAAAAATAGTATGAAAATATATTAAAGAGTAAAAATATATTAAAATATATAAATTTAATATAGTGTAATTTATATATATTTATATAATTTATTTATATATTAATTATATAAATATTTATATATTTATACAATTTAATATAAATTTAATATAATGTAATATAATTTTTTATTTATAAATAATATATATAAATATATTTATAAATAATTCTTTGAAATTTACTTCATTTTTGTTATATTTCAAAATTATTTCCAAAAGCTAATTGCTTTAGATCAAGAAAAAAGATCTCTATCATCGATTTCTTGATTGAAAATTCTATTTACAATATTGTAGAGAATTTTCATCGATTTTTGTTCTGCAATTATTTTTTTTATCAAATTTAAATCTATCATATCATTATTAGCTTTGTTTCAATTTGAGTTGTTCAAATTATTATTTTCTGCTAACGTTAAACATTTTCTATAATATTATATAATAGTCTATATTTCATAAATAATTTTTCATTCTTTATTTTCATATTTTGATGTAATAATTTATCCTATTTTTATTTTTATTTTTTATATTTTTATATTATCTTTTTATTTTTTATATTATTATTTATTTAAATTTATCACACTTTCACTTCTTCATTTTTTTAAAAATTTCACATTTTATTTCAAACAATTTTTATAGAATCATTATCATAAATTCTCTGCATAATTCGAATGTAAATAGTATAAAAAATATTACGACAAGATTGTTTCAATAGCTTTGTTAATTTTAATAGAAACAGATAAATACAACATGGAATACATATGTAATGAAATGTACTGTATGGATAATAGAAAATTACGATGAAATATCTGGATAATAGTAAGTTTAATAACATTCAGATAATGTGGCGCGGTACATTGCTTATATTTGTTACTAGTGATAAATATATTTCATTTAATATGAATATTTTTATGTTTAATTAATTAATAAATGAAACATTTTTAATTATATTTTAAATAAAATATTAATAATAATTATTTTTTATTTTTAATAAAATTTTATGTCATTACATAAAGCGTAATAACAATACATATATATAAAGTTATTTTTTTTACGAGATAAAACAAAATTTTAAATTATAAAATATTTAAAATTTAATTTATTCTCATATCTGTAAGAAAAAATTCTTAGATAAAATTTTATTCAAAACATAAAAATATATTAAGATTTCAAAGCTTCTTTTACTTTAAAAAGATTTTTGGTAAAAGAATATCGTGCCATATATAAATTATTGTGTTTTAAGTGTTTTTAAATGCATAAATTTTCATTCGAATAAAAATTTTCAAGTTAAGTAAATTTTTAATATGGATGTTCAAATTATTATAAGCCATATCACATTATTTGATTAAACATTTTTATTATAAAATAAAAAATATACAAGATAGTTAATTTAACAGAAAAGCTTCATAATATTATTTTTTCTTTTATATCATTAAATTATTTTTAATTGAGTAGTTTTATTTTTAATTTTAATAAATCTGCATAATAATATGATAATAATTATATTTTTAATTACAAAAAATGATTTAACTAAACAAAATTAGCATATCAAAAATATTAAATATAATATTCTGAATAATACAAACATTCTATATTATTTATATTACTTGTTATTATCATTTTTTTTCTATTTTCGATTTTTTTTTTTCATGTCATCGATTCTACAGTTACCATTATCTATGAGCACTCTATGGAGTTCATTAAAGGAAGTTGTTTGTACATCACAGAGAAAGATCGCTATTAAAAAAAAAAAAATGTTAAATAAAACTAATTTTCATTAAAAAAAATTTTAATTTTAAAATTTCATAAAAAATTTAAATTTTCAAATTTCATAAAAAATTTAAATTTTCAAATTCATTATCTTGAATACTTTTTTTTTAAGATTACAATTTCCTCGAATGTTTCATTAATTCTTAAAACGAACGATGTATTTATATATCATGCTATACTTATAGTTCAACTTTGTTCTATGCTAAAAAGAAAACTTGAAAAAATGAAGTCAAAGAGTATGAAAATAAAAGCTATAAAATAAATCCAGATGTACAATTCCTTATTAAATTAAAACAGTTCAGATATCGACAATTTTTGATCAAAATTTTTTTTTTGTTTCTTTAATTTTATGGAGAGTTGAAAATCTTTTTTTGATTAGAAAAAAAAATTTTCAAAGAATACGAATAATAAATCTATCTGTATATGATGTTATTTTTTCCTCTTCAATTAGGTACGCAATAGGTTTCCATAGTAAACCTATTTTTGTTTTAATTAACGATCATTAGCACTCGTGCGCGTGTAATTAACGGTTTCGCAGAGTGACCAATGGCAAGTAAAAATGTGGTAATTACCGCAATCTACGAAATATAATGATAAAACCGAGATAACCAACCTCGTTAATATTCGTCGATGTACCCGCAAATTTCATTTGCGACCAATAATCATCGCTGAAACTCTGTGATTTTGCGTGTCGTTTGATTAATTATCGATAATCAATGGGACCTGTTCTGATTACCTTTTTTTTTTCAGAATAAACGAAAGATATTTCACTTCTCTCTTGTGAAGATATTGTTATCAATATTTGAACGTACTGTTTGTTTGTTTTATTTATTTTATTTATATTTTTTAAAAATATTTAAAAATATTCATATAGATAAAATCAATTATTTCAAAATAGTAAAATATATATAATGTTATATAATTATAAATTTTTTTTTTCATTATTTTTTATTGAACTTCAATTTTACTTAAAAGTTCAAATTTGTTTCAGTCTAATAATCTAGTGAAATAAATGATTCACATTATCATAGTTATCTCAAATTATTTGAATTCAATTCAGTTAATGTTAATACGATCAAACTTCACATAAATTTGTACAGTTGAACTTCACTTGTCCTTCAAGAGGAAAGTGTTTCACTTTCAAAAGTGAAAAAAATTGTTAGTTTTCTTTCAAAAAGTTGAAAGAAATTCAATTTCAAACTTCAATATTATACTTGAAACTTATTTAAATTCAAATAAAATAAGCGGTTCACATTATTATAGATATTTTAAATTACTTGAATTCAATTTAATTGACTTTGTAAATCCTTCAATGCTCGAAATTTATATTGGAAAAACAGTTTATAAATTTTTTATAAACTTTTAAAGAAAATTTAAAAGAATCCCAATTCCATTTCAAGTTTAAATGTTTTGATTTCAATTCCATTTGATCTTGAAATAATCTTTTATTTCTTAAATAAAATGAGTGATTCACATTGTTCAAATTGCCATATTCTTCGAATTTAAATTAACTTGATTAATCTAAAGGAAACTAAAAAAAAAATAACGATTTTTAGTTTAATTATATATAAAATACTAATTATCACATTGATATGCAATAAGATTATCTAAAATAAAAAATATTCATTTGTATCGGTATCAATCTCGCTAATTACATATCCGTTAAAAAAATTAATATTTAACAACGCAAAAATCCATTTGATCTACCATATTTAAAAACAAAATTTTTTTACACAGAATCAAATAGGGAAAACTGCCAAAACAATAATAGGTAAAAAGTCGCGTAGCAACTGCAACTAGAGCAAAATAAAAAGATGAAAAATACGAGGAATTAAATGAACAATCGTGTCGATACATATCCCGTACGTATTGGCTTCGAACTATTTTACACAGACCATCGATTCTGTCAACTTATTGGCTGCGCTTCGAACCCGATAAGGCTTTCTAAAGTTATCAGAAAATTGATGGAATTCGAATACGCATATATCGAATACCACGCATTCCTTTCTTATACATTGCGACCGTTTAATTCCTTTTTCCTTTTTCTTCACTTCCATTTTACTCTCTTTCTTACATGCGATTTTATTGATCGTTTACAAAAAAATGCGCTTATGAACGTTGTAAATTTAATATTCGTAAGTTTTCATTCTTCTCTTCAGATGTAGCAAAATTTTAACGGAATTTACTTTACGCGAGTATTTACATATATGATATATATGTATATATAAATATATAAATAATAGGCATTAATTTACTATAATTCAATGTGAAATTCAATTTATAGTACAATTTATAGCAATTAATATTATTTTCAGTCGAAAATTTTTAGGATATTAAGTAAATAGTAATAAATATTTATGATTTTAGAATTTTTATTTTCCTTTCCGCTCAATATAATTAATAATAGATTATAAACTTTTAATGATAATTAGAAAATTATTAGGTTAATTTCAGCCGAAACTTTTATCTAAAAGAGGTCTTCGTGATTTCATTAGTAAAGAATGTGAATATAGTAAGATGATCAAAATCAAGAAGTGATCAAAGTG
Organism: Apis mellifera; assembly: GCF_003254395.2. Taxonomy (NCBI): domain Eukaryota; kingdom Metazoa; phylum Arthropoda; class Insecta; order Hymenoptera; family Apidae; genus Apis; species Apis mellifera. The sequence continues at coordinate 4,048,595 of NC_037648.1, forward strand.
TCACTGATAGAGGCATTTTTCAAACGATCAAATGAAATAAAGCTTTAACAAATTCGATTCAATCATATAGTTATCAATATTAAATATTACTAAAGTTCATTAAATATATAATCAGAACGATTATTACGACGTATATATTTCAATCAATATTATTAATGTATTATTAAAGTCAAAACAAGTTGAATAAATATTGATAAAAAATATTCAATTTTGAATTCAAGTTGAGAGAGAGAAAAAACACTGTATTTCATTTGAATTACACAATTATTTTCTAAACTATTTGTTATTAAAGAAAGTTTTAAGTAAAACTTATTTTGTTTATTTTAATAGATAAATTTCGGAATATATTTTTTTATCACATTAAATTATGGATGACATTTTATCAAAATGGAATTTGATTTTCCAAACAAAACTATGTTTTTATTCAAATGGGCATGCAGTCTATTCTGTGACGAATTAATTGATTTAAACATGTTCCCAAGATCATTCAAAAATATTTATTATCGTTTAAAACTTGTAACATAGTTTACTATCATCACTAGTATTTTTGGTTAACATGACTATTATTATCTATAACGAAAAACTTTATACATATTGAAGAATACATTCTAAATGTATTTATTTTTTTTATAAGAGAGCATGTAAAAAATAATTGTGAAGATCAAATAAAATTATATATTTTTTTATATGATTGATATTTTTTATAAAGATATTTTAACTCAATTATATAGAGTAATCATTAACTTAAAATATATTTTAATTTGATTTTTATAAAACTTAATATATAAAAAATAAGAAAAACATGAAAGCACAAATATCACTTTCTTTTTTTCAATAAATTTTACAAAATTAAACTTAAAATGTCTTCTAACATTTCTATTATATAATATTAAAATATACAATTTTATTTATGTCTTTTACATTTTCATCTACAAAAAAAAAATAACATTAGAATATGATAATCTTTTAATATAATTTATATGTATATATGAAAATTTTTTGCAAATAAACATTTCATTAAAAGTTATGAGAAAATATTCAAAATAACAACTCTAGATAATTTATTGTAGAGTACAAACTAACTATATATTTGAAAATAAAACTATTGATAGTTGTTTTTGAAAGAATTTCATGTAATTTCTTATAAAGCATTCATGAATTTTTTATTATATGACATACTTTTATTTGTAGAATCTACTGATAAAATTTATATAGAAAAAAATTTCAATATACTATTACGTATACAGTGTGTTATTATAGATATTTGTGAAACATATATTTGAGAATTTTGAAAATCAAAATTGACAGAAATATTCATTAAGATATATTTATTAAGCTATAAGTCATTTAAATTTGTATTAGATATAAAAGTTAGACGTTTTACTTCTGTTTAGATATTAATTTTTTTATTCATTTTCAGATCTTTTTTTCAAAATATTTTTTTGTATGAATTTTTATATGTTTGTTTATTTATGTTTAAGAAATATTCACAATTTTTTTAAATAAAAAAATTAAAAATAAATTTAGAAATATTCAATTAATTTAAATCAATTTGTAAAATTCTTTGCAAAAAATTGTTAATTGACATATATTAAAATTCGATTAATTTTTATTTTTTCATATTAATAAATAAATTTTTTTTAAAATCTTAAATAATTTATAAATTATTTTTATTTTCTTATAAAAAATTTTTAAATAATCTTTAAATGTAAATAAATATGTAAATATTTATGTATTTGTATTATATGTAAAAATGTGTAAATAAATAAAAATTCAAATTTAAAAGATCTTAATTTTTAAAAAAAAATTTTGTTTATTGAAATATTTTCATATCTTTTTCATTTTCTTTTTAAGAAATAAACATTTTATTTCTTAATATTTTAGTAGAGTTAAGTATTCGTAGATTGTGGTATATTTATAGAAAATTTAAATATATAGAAAAATGTATATAAGAGACACAAAATATTCAAAATAAAGTAAATATTGTTAATTATACGCACATATTCAAAAAACAGATTTTCTTTTAAGCTTCATTTCATTAGTCGAGTTAAGAATATTAATTTGCATAAATATTCGTACTTATAAATATGAATATCCTTTTAACCCTTTATAACTTAGAATTCATATATTCATTTATCTTTATACTTTTTAAATTTTTCTTATATTTATTTTTTTCACTTTATTCTTATATTTTATTCATTCATTATCAAGCTGGCGATATACAATTTATTTACAACGATTTAGTTATTTTCGAATAAAATAAAAAAATAATAATCGATTGAAACTCTTTCTTCTCGCAAGCAAAAAAAATTCATTCAATAGAAGGTTAAAAAAAATCACTAGATACCAAATAAAAACTTCTCTTAAAATTTATCTTTTACCAGATGCGCGGTATTACATACGATATTTCCATAGTCATTGCAATATTAAATGAAGTTGACCCACACATTTCCAGGTCATTTCCAAGCTCGATGCGATCATTGAGATCAATCACGATCCATCGATCGGTGGATCGAATCATGCGTTAATATCGTTGAAGTGATGGAGTTTCGCAGGCGTTTGGGACGTGACATACCCCGTGGAACATCAAACCACAGGATCATTTCATTCTTCTTCGGGAAGCCGATAATCGGCCACTGTCCGAATTGACGTGGGCAAAAAGTAGATGCGGTCAGCTTTGTTCTGGCCTGCGGCAACGCTTGCTCGTGATTGGTAGTTTAGAAGGGTTGATGCACCACACCGGGGGATTTTTCAAACGTCCGACTGACTTTTTGCGACGCCGTCAACTTAATTTCCATCGTGTTTGCTCTTGTTTCTCGTTTGCGTGCCCGTTTCGTCGAGATTGAAGCACCTAGGCTCTCTGCTTGTTTAATCCCTCTTTCTATCGCTCACTATCTCCTATTTTATGTGTACCTAAGGCAAATTTATATAAAGATAGTGAGTAAAATAGTATTTTAAATAAAAGATATTTATTTTCTAAAATGCATTATAATTTAATCAATAAACAATTATTTATTTTTATGTTAATCGAAATACTATTTGAAGAATTACTAATTATACTATTTGTTTGATTTTACATATGAAATGTGTATTTCAATTGTGTATTTTTTTTAGCACGAATTAAAAATATTATTATTATTTGAAATGAATGTTTCTTGCATTATATCGAAATATTTTAATATTATTCGCATAAAATTGTATTTAATCTTTATTTTTGTATATGATTTATAAATATGTTTGTATAGGATGTTAATATATTTTATATAATATAGTATATAAAGAACATCTTTAAAGAATCGATTCTAGATATTGAAACACAATTTCGTATACAAAAAAAGTATTGTTAATACTTATTTATTTATTTCATTTCATTTAATAGAAACTTAAATTACTTATAATAAACTAAATAAATTTTAATTTATAAATTTTTGTGTTTGTTTTAGTTTCTACATAGTTTAGATCCTCAAAACTATTTCATGAATATATTAACACACTATAATATGTAAAGTTAATAAGCGTTATATAAATATAGATTAATCATTTCTGTAAAATAACATTATTTTAATTATTTTAATTAATTTTTTATTTGAAATATGCATGATTTTAAGAGCAAATAATCAAAATACATAAATATTTAACAAATATAAGACGAAGATGATCGATTAATTAAATTTCTATGACTTTTTTTCTGTATATTTCCTTTGTTAACTATATTTTTTGTTACATAATAACTATAAAAAATAATATTTGAAATGATCAATTCAAAAGCATAAAATGTTAAATGCATAATTATTTTTAATATATCTTTAAAAATATATAAACATAAAAATTATTATTTTGTTTAATAATTTTAATGTTTCAATATAAAATAAAATATTTAAATATCATCTTACTTATTAAGAGTATTTTAATTATTATTTTTAATATACTTTTTAAGAAATATTTATATGAAATGTGTTAAGGATAGGACTTATAAAGCAGTCGGATAGTCTGGCTTTTATTTTCAACAGTTCGAGTATTATATTCAATCCTGATAATAATTTATATATGGACGGGCATGATTTTCCTAACTTTTTCCAGATCGTTAATTTAAACAAAAATAGCACAGCAATGTCCATTTCACGAGCCACAATTACACGCAATGTGATGGACACCGTGGAAGATCCTGAAGAACAGAAAGATCCTGACCTCCATACTCTATGACATGATTCCGCGAGGGTCCATCCTTCGAAAGCGTTCATTGATCTTTCCTCCTTTTAATGTGTATTTTCAGAAAAAGCAAAGATTGAAGCAAAAATCAGGGCTCAAATCTTGCATTTGAGGTGAATAAAAATAGAAGACTGAGACAGATAGAATTCAACGACGATACAGTTTACAATTAAAATACAACTAGAATCATTATTAGCTGCAAAGAATTAAAGTATCATTTGTTCACTCAGAATTCATAATATAAACAAATGTACAGTCCTACGGTAGGTGATTCTTCGAGTAATCAATTTAAGCACCCTATTTGAGCAATATCCAAAGTCGTTCATTTTCGATTTTAATAAAATATATTCTTAAATTGAAACAAATTTGAGCGAAATTTATTTTAAATTATTCTATTTATTACTTAATATGTAATACATTTCAAATGAAATTATGATGTTTATTGAATCAAAAAAATTTGAAGTAAGAATAATATCTAAGAAAATAATAAATTAAACGATTGATTATTCAATGATAAATAAATAATCTATCTTTTAATGGAAAAATTTATTTATTTAATTATTTGTTCTTCAAATTACTTTCAAAATAATAATTAATGCAAGAGAAAATATATAATAATAATAATTAGTCAGAAGCATAATAATATAATAATACAAATAATTTATTTTATAAAGTGACAATATATAATAGCAATAATTTAATAATAAAAAAATAATATAAAATACTAATTAATAAGCAGTTAAAAAATTACATAAATATATAAATATATTGAGTAGTAGATTAATGATGATGATTTCGTGACGCTACTATTGCATCATCGATCATTATAATACATGAAATTACACACTTGTTAAAAAAGATAATACAACTTTTACTAAGAAAATCACAAGAGAAATTTGCAAATCATGAATTTTAAATTTAGCAGTTTGATATGATATTCTTACAACAATTTAAAATGTGCAAAATGATTATTTTTGAAATAATTTTTGAATATGATTTTTCTAAGTATGCGACGTACAAAATGTCCACGAAATTATACATCTGATAATTGTGGTAATTGTAGATGCAAAAAAGAATAACATTTTTTTAATAAGATTTAATTTTCAAATAAATCACATTTGAAAAATTTTCAAATTACAGTCAAATTGATTAATTTTATCACTTATTTCCTTATTTTTGAAAAATAAAATTGATTTTTAAATGAAAAAGATTATTCTATATTATTATAATTATTACATAAAATATTATTCTATATTTTTTATTTATTTTTATATTTTAAAATTATCTTCTATCAATAAATATCTTCTATAATCTATCATTTGTATTTAATTAGGAAATAGTCAATTTTTTTTGTATTTGAAAATTTTTGAAATTTGATTTATTTGAAAACTTTAAACAAATTTTTTAAAAATTTTATTTATTTTTTTCAATTTATTTTTGCATATATATAAAATTACTATTTTGCAACTTGCATGATTTCAAACTGTATGAAATAATCTATTACTAATCTATCATCAATTATTTCTATACAATGAAAACATTTAAAAATATATTGCAAGAGTGCGAATACGTATAAAAATAAACTTTTAATATCGTTCTGACATTTAAATGAAACATCCCATCTATTTATAAATAAGAAGATCAAATGATATTTGATATATATCAGATACGGACGATGCAATATAGCTATTTAATTTTATTTTTAATCTTTTTTCTTGTTGCATTACTGTCAAATATAAATATAATAGATATTAAATTTAATGTAAATCTTAATAATAAGTAAAATTGTAATATTTATGTAATTTAAGAAAAAAATAATATATAATTGTAATATTTAAAGAAAGAATATTTAAAAAATAAATATTAATATTATCTTATTCTATCACATTATCTCTTTCATAAATATTTACATCCATTCAACACAACAATGAATGAGAAAAAAATGTATTCTTTAATAAAAAAAAAAGCAGATAAATATATAGAATAATTTTTTTATTATTATAGTAAAATAATTAATCTTCAGTACTACAAATTAAAATCGTAATAATCGTTTAATATTTTTATTATCTTATTTTAAACAAAAATATCCACGAAATTATCTTTTTCTTTATCAAAAACATATTTCTATTACTATGATTTATCTCAAAAAAAAATAGAAAAACTCTTTTTAAATTCCATCTCCGAGAATAGTAATCATTCACGTCTATATACCAGACAGCCAAAGTTCTTAACAGTCGATAAACGGCGAAATTATAGCTTCCATTCTCGAAAAGATCGAACAAGTTCTTCGACTTATGCGATCCATCGGGGATCGAACATGGCTTCCACGATGAATGGCGAGTTCGTGAAATGTTTTTCTCTCTGTTGGAATTCTCTAATCCTTTGGATTCGATTCAACGCGCGCGCCATCTAGATTTACATTCAATTTTCCTCGGTATGGGACGGTATATACGTATTCACGTAGCCTCAAATCTGGATCGTCTGTATTTGCTAAAATATCTGTTCTCTTTTCCTTTGAAATAAACATCGCTGTTCTCATCTTCATGAATCGCGTCTGGCGAGTCTTGCGCTATCTTGCGTCATCAACTGGGCTAATGTATAACGAAGTTTGGAAAATACTTGTGCGATGCGATCTCTAAGTCTATGAATGTAAAAGGAATCTTCTTTTTCATGATTTTCTTTGAAGTAATTTTCGATTAAATTTCAATGACTGTGCTAACAATCGAATGGAAATTTCAACTTTTTATCTCCAATGAAATATTTTTTGTTATTGAAAAAATGTAAATCTATTAAAATTCTTTTTTTCTCAAGTAAAAATAATAATGATTTATTATGTGAATATTCTATGATCATTTTTAATATTTATAAAAAATAAATTTAAAAAAAATATAATAGAACTGATTGTTATAAGTGTAAACCAATGTAAATCATTTTTTCTTTATGTGAATGATTTATATTCCAATTCATTATAAAATAATGAATTCTATTAATTTTTTTAAATTTATATAAGTTCAAGTATGTACAATAGACAAATATATGCACAAAATTCGTCGAATAAATATTAACCAGCTAATAATTGGCAAAGAGTAAATTTTTATATATTGTTAATATATAATATTAATATATTATTAGATAATCAATTATTCGGTTAAAGATTAACAAAGCTTATTACAAATTCATTAAATGATTTTTAAAAAAATTAAATCAATATATGAATAATTTTTAAGAAGATTAATTATGTTTTATTTACAAATAAAACAAGAACAAAAAACGAAATATTATTCTAAAAAATAATGATGCTACAAATATATTAATGATAATTTATATAAATATTTGTATAAACATAAATATTAGCATAAAATTAAAAAAATACTTAACATGTCAATAAGTTATTTTATAATATATAAAATATCTATATATCTAAATACTTATTATCAAATTGTAGTTGCTTATATAAAATTCATATTTAATATAGATAAGAAATTAAAAGAAATAAAATGGTAAAATTAATAGTATATTAAAAAAATAAAATTAATAAATATTATCATAGAAAAAATACTAAATTTTAAGTATTTTATATATTTTTTAATATTTTTAATATTATATACATTTTATGTTTTTATATTTCTAAATTTTCTATAATTGTATTCATAACATTAATGCGATGCGAAATTAATTATATTAATTTGAAAGATATAATTTCACAATTATGATTTTTTATTTAATTATATATATATATCATAGATATTTTGCAATTATACTATTATCATTGAATGTTTTATTTTTTCTTGTATTAAATTTTATCTAAATTATTATAACAAAAATTAATCTTTAAATTTGCAATTTAATGTTTTATATTTTAAACTATAATAATTTTATAATAGTATTAGAAAAATTTTAATTTTCAATTTTTAAATTTACAATTTAACTCTTTATTAAGATCTAACAGTAAAATCATCAATTATAAATCAAATTCACTATAATAAATCAAAATTTAAAATTTTGATTTCATCACTCCTGATCACTATAAGAATTTATATTCATAAAAGTACTTCATGAAATATTTTTTTAAAATGATAATGTTATTATTAAGAAACAATTTTGTTAACATAACAATAAATAATAATAATATATTAATTTTTTATTTTGTACCATACATACATTTTTAATTATAATAATATTAATTATTATCCAAAGATATTGATCTAGATAAATTCAAGTAATTAGATATAAAATTATTTCATATCATATAAACGGATTTCATTATAACCACAATCTAATAATTAATAATTCTAATATGAAATCATAAATATCCTACTATGATTACAAAGACAAAAGGTATAGGCCTTTAATAATTCCATTTGAGGATTAATCTAAATATCTATAAAGACTGAACGTATAGAATTTCATTAATTTGTATGCAAAAGAACCCATTGGCACGTTTGCATGGAAATTATGCACTAATTGATCATCGTTTCTTCGTCTTGTTAAAGCAGCAGAATTCAGCGTTATGGTATTGTTGCTCGCATCAACGCTTAATAATATAGCGGCCAAACGTATTTATCGACGAGACCGAAATGACTGCGAGTGGCTGTTGGAGATCCATAACCCGCCCCAATTCCCTCTCGAAACGAAATAATTGGATATCGCCGCCGTCGTTGTTCACGCTCCGTTATTTAGTAATTCGTCATGACAGAACCTCCTTGTGTACTGTCGTTGAAACCGAGTGTGAGAATAAGAAATTAAAAAGAATGGCGATGTGATTCGAAGCAAACTGATTGCTCGCCTTTTTTTTCTTTCTTTCTTAATTCTTTTCATTCAATTTGCTTATTCTATGTATATACTAGTGATTGGAAAGAATAAATAATTTTAGATAAAGAAATTAAAAATTAAAATTACATAATTTATTTATTATATATTATTTGTTATATATTAGAATAAATAAAAATTATTAGAATATTTCAATATATTATTAGATGATGAAAAATTTCGAATAATATAAGTCAAAATCAAGTTTTTATTTTATCAAAATAATCACTTTTTGTTTTGATTATTTGTAAAAATTTTTAATATTCTTTTTTTTAGTGTATTAAGTACTATTAATTTTTTTTTGCTTAAAATAATTTTTATTTTGATTTTTATGAAAATATATATTTATAATATATTTCATATTACATACATTTTATAGATATTTTTTATAAACGATATAAATTATTAATTATTATATTAATTATTAATGTTATTTGCATGATAATTGAATATTAAGCAAGTTTAAGTATATTCTAAATAAAATTTTTATTTATGATATAAAATGAAAAATTGGAAAAATTTTGAAAAAAATTATATATATTTATATATTATTTATATATCAATTTATATATATTATTATATATATATCAATTTATTTATATTATTATATATATGAGAATTCATAAATGAGAATATCAATTATTTTCTAAATAAATATTCATTTTTTTATACAAAAAATTTCAATTTTTATTTTAATGAAAGAAATAATTCTTTATTAATAATAAATGAACTTGTCAAAAAAATATATCCTTATTAAATTCAATAATTTAAAAATATGTTATTCATTGTTAGGCATTGTTTTGAACAATTTTTTTTTATATACTTGGCCATTAATTTTATATATTCAATTTTTATTGAAACATTAATATTATTAAATATCACAAATATTAATAATAAATATAAATCTTTTAATACCGAATTAATAGTTCTTCTTAAATATTTATATCTAAACTGAAAAGATATATGAAATCCAATATATGATATAAAAAATATTTTTATGTATAACTCGAAAATGAAAACTAACTAACAACTATTTATATAAGGATAAAATTATTCAAAATAATGTTTTTGATAACATATTTCAAAATTATTGAAATTCAAACCAAATCGTAGTTCTCAATTTTTATCTTTTTCTATATGTATGCGTAAGAATTATATATACATATAATGTCCTAAAAATATAGAAACATCTATTAACTGGAGATTCCTGAGATAATTTTAAGTAACATTTTTTTTTGCTAAAATTTTTTTTTCAGTTTTGTTAACGAGTTATTAACAAAAAATATTGGCCAATCACAAAGCATATATTTAATCGAGTCACGATAGTAGCGTTGGCTACATACCCTTGATCGAATATGAACAAGCAATATATTGAAGAAAACGTGTTGAATATTATAATTTATTGATCATTTATGATAATTCGATATAATTTTTTATTAAAAAAATATTTATTATATTCAATAGAGTTTTGTGTTTAAAAAGAAAAATATTGTTCGAAACTATCTTGGGAATCTTGAATTAATGGATATTCTCTCATATTTTTGGGATACTTTATATATATTTACTTTTATTAATTAATCAAATAAAAAGTTGAAAATAATATTTTTCGTTTATTATTCTGTGCATAAATATGCAATTATATTAAATAAAATATTTAATAAAAGGTATGTATCATAAAAAAAAATATTTTTTAATATTTTCTAAACAACAAAATTATTCTTAAATATTATGAAATTTGTAAAATCATAATGTGATATAATTTTAATAAAATTTCAATGGACATCAACAAAATAAAATTCAAATGTGAATTGTAATTTGCAAATTTTTTAATAATTTATTTAAATATTATATAATATTTAAAATTCTATTTATTTTTCTAGAAATTTTATAGAAATTTATTGAAGAATTAAGATATTTATTATTATTACTTTAAATTATCTTTTCGATTTATTTAATTTATTTTTTTAAATTAAGATTTTAAATTAAAAAATTATCTTTTTTAAAATATTTATTTTCTAAATAAATTATATACATATATAAAATAAAATGAAATAGAATAAAATAAAATAAACTATAAAATAAAAAAATATACAAAATAAAATGTGTAAAATAAAATTTAAAAAAAAAACACATTATTGATATCTCATATAACCAAAATCATTTAGCATAAATTGATATTATTAAAATCACAAAGAACATCTAATAAATCTAGTTTTACAAAAAAAAAAATCATTATCATGAATTTCTATCGATCATACTTATTAAAACAACGTTATACCAAAACTTTTCTTTGAGATTGTTTTCTTTGAAAAATTAAAACTCATGATAAAGCTAAGACGGGCGGAAAGTCGTCGGTAAAATAGGAAATGGTATCATGTGACCAAAAGGCCACTTTACTTAACACCTTCGAAAAGAGCCAACCTCCAAAGGTTTACACTCTCCGCAATTTACTCTCACTATGAGAGACACGATGAAGATACGGTGAAGAAAAGAGGATTGGCCTTTTCTCCTTATATATAATGGAAAGCAAAATGATGGAAAGGATAAATAAAGAGAAATCCGAGCCGTTTCGTTGTCGAGACGCATTGATGCCGAAAATGTATTCGATGCTTAATCCATGATTAAAAAATCGATATCGTATTTCGAATAATGAAAAAAAATACTCGTTCATATAATTATTATTAATTCCTCTAGGATTTTTTTCTATTTTCTCTTCTATTTTTATCGATTATTCAGATATGTATTTGATCTCGAATAAAAAATATATCAATAAATAAAAATATATCAATATTAATTGATTATACGATGATGATAATAAGAATTTAACGAAGATTTTGATAATAATAAAATTAATAAAAATGATGAAAATAATGAAAATAAAAATTATTAGTGATGATAAAAAAGATGATAATAATGAAAATAATGATACTAAAAATATTAAGTATGATGATAAAAAAAATAATGCTGAGCAAAATGAAGTGAAGAATGAAAATAAGAATTATTAAAATGAAAAGAATAATGAGGATGATAATAATAATAATAATAAATGGTGGTATTGATGATGATGATGACTAGAATGGTAAGAATTATGGAGATGATAAAATTAAATATGATGATAATAAAAATTGAAAATATTTGAAATAAAAATATGTATAACAAATAACAATTTGAAATTTAATTAATTTTTTTAATTATTTTGTTAATCACTTTAATTACGTTGTTTTTATTTTTTAAATAACATATAAAAAATAATAAATTTTTAATTATTAATTATTTATTTCATATATAAAATACATATAGATCTTTTTCAAATATTTATTCGAGTTAATTTATTCAAATAAATTAATAAACGATTTGACTTCAATAATTAAATGGTAATATTATATTTATTTTATTTCGAATTAATTTTTATTTCAATTAACAAATTATTAAAATTTCAATCTAAAGATTCGATTTAAAGATTTTTACACAATCTAAAAATACTTAAGATATTGTTTTAAATTAGTTCAAAGAATCTGTCAGGGCATTCACGTTTTTGCAGTTTTACTATCATTGTAGCATATATGATAATTAAATAATATTTAAGAAATTATTTGAAATTCTTCTTCAAAAATGATTCTTCTTCAAAACTAATTCTCAATCAGAATTTTATTATTAATAGAATCAGAGAAAATTAATTTAGATAATTCAATTCCAATTAAATTCATTTTAATATTAAATATATAAATACAAATTAAGTTTAAATTAAATTAAGAAAATAACTATTGCTTTCGATTTAAATTAACTTCTCTTCCTTTTAAAAGATCATTTTTCACTTCAATAACGTTTAAACCTGATCACGATAACTTGAACACGTCCGAACAAGAAATTATGCAGGAATAAAAAAATAAATGAACAAAAAAAAATTGTTTATCTTTTTCCCTTCAATTTCTATCGCGATCCAATTAATTCACGAAGAACGAGAAGGTAGAAAAAAAAAAAAAGACGAAAGGAAGAGAGAAAAAAAAAGTTAATCTAAAGACGCAACTCGGCTTAGTTGCGCGAGTGTTTGCTGAAAACACTCGAGTAGAGGATCGACTCGTAGATGAAAAATAATTTGCATATGCATATTCCGAGATTCAACGAGCCGTCTGCCTTCTTCTGCATCCCCACACTCACCAAGGCCTACCAACATTGCGTGCACTGCTTTTCAAACCGCATACACATACTCGCATGTCTTTCCGCATCTTCGCCCAGGTCTCCGACGGATGAAGCGATCCTTTGAACAGTCCAGCCATCTCAAAGCTTTCCTCGTCAAATTACTCGAGCTAGCCGTATGAAAATCACTGCGCTCAAATCTTGTCTAAATTGCAAAGCAGAACTCGATGGACGGTAGCTCGGGACCGAAATCTTCCTCTCAAAGAAATTTTTGTCGTTCTGGCAGAAAAAAGATTTCTACAGTTGGTTTATTGACAATGTCGAGATTCTTGCGTTCCATTTGTCTTTTCGGGAGAACAAAAATATCCTTTTGCTTAAAAATCGTTTCTTTTTTTGCAAAAAAGTTTATGTTTGGAAAAAAAATAGAGATAATAGAGAGAAGACTGATTTATTTTGGATCATAAGAATGTTATTCATGAAATAGAAATTCGAAAATAATTTGATTAATTCTATTAAAAAGAGAAAATAAATCAGAACTTGTAACTCATGATAATAACTGTATAAACAATAATTTATCACGAAAAAGTAATTGATTCTTTTCAAGTATGTTAAGTTTGAAAAATTTTTAAATATAAATAAAATTTCCCTATTGAGTATGAACTTGGTAAACGCTACTTATTTAAAATAAAGTATTTATTAAAATTAAATATTTATTTAAAATAACCAAAAAATATAAAATAAAATTTTATCGCTTAAATTTCGATATAATAATCAATAAATTTTCAAATTTAAATTATCTCCAAAATTTTTAAATTAAAAAATTAATATATATTTTTTTTTATTTTTAAAAAATATTAATTTAATAAAAATTTGAAAAAAAATTTAAAAAAGAATTAATTAATCGATAATGGACAATAATTATTATTTTTATTTCTTGTAAGTTAAAAGAGTTAAAGAAATTATATATGAAAATGTATTTAATAAAAAGTAAGTAAAATCGATATTTGTAATTAGATTTAATTATTTATAGTTTTAAAAAAAGATTATAAATTAAAAAATTTTTAAAACTAAAAAAGAAATTATAAATTGACTTTTTATAATGGAAGATAATATGGCCTAAAAGAATCATATAAGAAATATAATAAAGAATAATTTCTTGTTGTAACGATGTTACAACTCTGAATCAAAAATAAGTGGAGAATATGAAACTTATCTCTTGATATTTCAAAAATAAAGTTTTCTTATGAAATTTTTGAACAAATAATATCATGTAAAGTACATTATTTTATGGAACGATATAACATAATATGAATTAAATCTCGCATTCGTAAATTATAATGTATATACATTGCATGGAAAAAGGGATTTTATACATATTTGTTTATAAGCAATAGAAATTTTATTTTTTATAATTTTTGTTAGAAAGTCATATTACTTTCATTTTTTTAAATTATTAACACGAATTATTTTCATAATATTATTTCATATATTTAATTCAATTCAATTGATCTTTTTTGCTTTTATTGTATATAACCTTATTACTTATTTACATTTTAAACGAAGAACTATTATAATTATAAATTTAAAAAAAATATATAAAACTTACTACTATATTTTTATCTTATTCTATTTCTAATCAAAGTGCAATATCTAGTTCACGATTATGCTCTATACCTCGATTAAGCATCTTACCTGTCAAAGACTTGTTCAAGTCGTTTTAAACTTGCGCGATAATAATTTACGAAATATTGAAGGATATAAAACGATATCCAAATGAATATCAAAAAACGAAACAATAAATTCATAACGATACACGAAATGATAATTGAATATTGGATTTCCTTTTATCCACAACAGCTCTCATATTTATTGGCCATTACGCTTCCATTAGGGATCGCTAATTTTCGCTAATTAGTTCCTAGTCTAATTCCGCAGTTAGATCACAAATAGAGAGAAAAATTACATAATTATTATGTAATTTTTATAATTATTATAATTAAAATTACATAAATTAAAAAAAAGTTTTTTGAAAAAGCTTTTGAATAGAAAAAAATTTTGTTTCGCTTTTAATTAAAATTTCAAAAGATTTTAATTCAGTTTTATTATATTTTTCTTTATATAGAGATCGAAAATAACAATTTGATTGCTCGAAATTTATTACAATCACAACAAAAATTTATATTACAATAATATAGCTATTATATAACATTATTCATTCAGTAATTTGGCATCATAAGAAATAATGTTCAAATTACAAATAAAAAATTGAAGAAAAATGTTACAATTTTTACTTCAAGATTATAATACAATTATAATATTAAAAAATTAAATTATTTATTGAATTAAATTATAATAATAAATGAAATTAAGCATAAATAGATTTATGTATAAAAAAGATAAAAATGATTTAAAATTGTATTAAATTAATATTTATATTTAAAATTGTATTTAATTGAATTAATATATCATTTGATAATAAGCAAATAACATTTTTTATCTAATATTGATTAAAATGTTACAAATTAAAAAATAAATTTGAAAAAAATTTTTTTCTTTTTCAATTTATTTTTTCATGAGATATTCCTCAATTGTACTGCAAATTGAAATTGTTATATTTTATATATACATATATATATAAATTGTTATATTATATAAACTATAAATATATTTATGAGATACCTTTGGAAAGTTGATTCTAGAAGTAAAAACAAAGATATTAATATAAAAAAATATTAATTGAATCAAATATAAAATTATTTATGAAATTATAAGCAATTAAAATTCGCATAAGATGAAACAAAATGAAAATGAAATATGACTGTAATGGATAACTATTTTGTTTCATTTAATGAGCAAACTTCAATTATAGCTCATAGCTTAATGAATAAACCTTAATCATTTTTGTATGCAACTTTTGTTTTTGTTTTAATTTCTATTCGACTCATTAAAGATATCTCATAAACATATTAACTCTTTCGCTACTGGCGATTTCTCTGCCGCACCAAAAATGTACATCTGAATACTTTGACGGTATTTATTGAAAACAAAACTTTCCTTAAAACAGGATATTTATAACTTCTAAACATACTTACATTTAATTATACTTTGGAATCGAATAACATTACAGAATATAATATGATATAATTGTATGATAATAATAACTATTATATAGATAATAATAATAATTGTATTGCGTATGTTATTGTTCAAAACATAGTATTAAACCAATATCGCGAACAGTACAATACGCGACATCTTAAGTAGAACGACTTTAGTCGCCCGTAATACATCAGTAGTTTTTTATAGAAAGCGATATATAATTATAATAGCGATATATAATCATCCATAGTAATAAAAGAGTTAATATTATATTATTAATACATATTATATATTAATATTATATATTATTGTATACAAATTGTAAATCTATATATAGATTTATGTGCTTCAGTTTTCCATCACATCTAACATTTTTAAGAATAACAATAATAGATTTTAAATTATTTACAATATTACTTTTTTGTTAAATTTCTATTATTAAATCGAAAAAATTAAAAAAAAAAGTGAATAGGAATTGCAAGCAAAGAATAATATTTATGAAATTAATCGGCTTTCCATAATTTCCCGATTAATAACGTAATTTTAATGAAGAATCGAGGCTAACGAGAGCATTGTCGCTTATCGCGGACATTACGCACCAGCCATTTTTCCATAATCATTGCTTTATAATATTGTTATTGATAAAATTGTTATTGATAAAATTCAAAATACTGGAAGGTTACAGATTTGTAATCAGTATATTGCGAATATTTATGCAAATACATATTTTTATAATAAACAGATAGAATAATAAGATTTGAACAGAAATATAATTAAAATTCACTATATATTTATATATTCAAAATATGAAATTCTTATTATTATTTATATGAATATATAGAAAGTTATAGTTAATTCATTATTGTATATAAGAATACATTACATGTCCACAGGTATCATATACAGTCATTGATGAGAATATTATTTGATGAAAAATACATATCTCATTAAATTAATTTCGTTTATTTTAAATTCTCTTATTATTATTATGTTGATAACAATAAGTCATTATTAATTATAAGTGATATTAAATTATATTTTTATAATTTTGATCATAATTATATTTTTGTAATTTTGTTTTTTAAATTAGAATAATTTAATATAACAGCAATAAGATTAATTTTATGAAAATGTTTTTCAATATATTTTGATATGATAATTCAGAAAGAAAAATCATTAATAAAGAACTAAATCGAAAGTCTTTCCATATTATTATTGACAATATATTTATTGCTAATATATTAATTGCTAAAAAACATTTACAATAAAATGCAATTTAATTGTGAAAAAAAAAATTAAAAATGTGCGATAACATTGTATGACATGAAATTATATGACATTTTTGATATATAAATTAATTTTATGTATAAAATAATATTAGCAACTAACGCTATCAAAAAAAAAATGGATGTAATATATTAGTAATGATCTATATTAGTAATTAGAAATTAATTTATTTGCAGTATAATTCATCAGAATAATCGTAAAATATGTTATTAATGATTATTGATAATTTCTAATATTATAATAATATTAATATTCTAAGTCATTCTATAAATATTTTTGAAAAAGGAATTACAGTTATAACAAATTATAAATCTCTAAAAATAAAATTAAATTATTGGCATTTAGTATTAACAAATTATAAAAAATGTCGTTTTACAATATGACAATTTTATTATTTTATTTATAATTAGCTGTATACAGGAAAAGCATTAATAAATAATGTAATTATTAATATTCTCATTTATTTTTTATTACAAAATTTGTGAAATGCTAAAATTTTTGAAATTGTAGGCGATAAAAATTAAAATTAAATCAATCATTAAAATTAAATTTAATTGATACAACAACAAATTTATTTTTATGAAAATTAAAAAATTGCCTCAATCATACGAAATAATTCTCATAAATAACAATAAAGTTGATCAATAAAATACAATTGCAATACAAAAATATTATCATTTTTTTATTTAAATTATATACTTCTAAAATAGCATTATTTTATTATAGAATAATTTAATAATATATTCTATCTTAGATTACTGTGCGTTACGTATATTAATGTAATAAAATTTTTTCAAATATATTTTCATTTTTCGTTTTTCACAAACACAAGTATTTTAAAATCATAGACATGCATTCATAATAAACAATCCTATCTCAAAAAGAAAAAAGAAAGGAGATACTTTTTCTTATTTACGGATTAAAATCGAGCAAACAACCGATATACACGATACAAGCCTTTAAAAGAAACTAACTAAATCACGGGTCAGGTATCATTAAACGAGCGCGAGTCAATTTTGCCTTCGCGATAAATCCGCTTTGTCGTCGAAGCATCCGAACTTAATTTCCGTGCAATCTTATTTTCGAGTTGGCGCGGATGAGATCGGGAGACAATAAAACGCAAACAAAACTCTCGACCACTTTGTCGCCGGTAATTAAAGTGGAGCACGTTCGCACGGCTATATATATGTATATGCATATCCAAGCCAAGAATCGATCGCAGCGCCACTACTTCACAAACGAGGAAAGAGATGGCGAGAAACTGTGCCGGTTTTGCCTCGAGCACCTCTATCAGAACTACCGGCAAAACTTTAAGCTCTACTTATACCGTCAATCACCCAATCAAGCGGCAGGATTTCCAAGTTAAATCCTACTTAAATTTTAAGTAAGAGGGCTCAACGACGGGCTTTCCTCGCGACAGAGCGAGAGAGAAAGAAAGAGAATATGCGCGCGAATTTTGAACGGGACTAGCTGATAATCGTACTACGAAAATGCCATTCTTCTTTTCCATCGATATATATCCTTCGAACATTCTCTTGCTTCTTCGTTCCCTCTCGCTATCGATCCATTGGCTTTTCTCTGGGGAAGGATGAGAATGTTAAAATGTATTTTTGGTAAGAATGAAACGCTCAAAATCTCGTTTTGAAACTTGAAAAGCTTTGAGTTTTCGGATTTCAAATTTTTTTATTATTTTTTATAACTCGAGATTCAAACAAAGAATTTATATAAATAATTTAAAAGAATGGTTTGGATAATGAATTTATTTTTAGTATTTAATAATTGGAACATAATGGTTTTAAGAGTCATGTTAAAGATTGTAGTATAGCTAAAAAATATAAATATTTAAAATTATATTACAAAACTTATTTTTGCAAAAAAAAAAAAATTATAAATAGATAGAAAATACGTAGCATTTCCGTACTCAAAGATTCAATATAATAGATTTTGATTATAATAAACTCCACTTATATAAATTTGATAGGAGAAAAATAGTTTAATAATCGAATAACTTTATATAATAGAAGTTGATTATTCTACTATCTTTTACTAAATTTTCATTTAAATATCCAAAATTCAAATTCAGATAAATGAATTCAATCATACATCTAGCTCATTTAATATATTAATCTACTATTATGTATTTTCTTTTTGTTCGTAAAAAATATTCATTTTTAATTAAAGTGATGATGGAAATTTTAAATAATAAAATTCCAATTCCAATTTTTATCAGATACTGAAACTTTTGTTCCAATAAATGAAATTCAAATAAATGAACTTTTACTATATCCGTAGTTGATCACGATCTAAAAATTTTACATCCAAAGTAATTTATAAATCTGTAAATTTGACACTAATTATAATAAGATCTAATAATTAAATTAAAACTAACTTCAATTAATATATATATATTACTGATACATACACATATATTTATATGCATATATGTGTATATACATGAGTAATAGGATATTCGCAGAAAGACTTGGAATCATCTTGCAAATGTTATTGTATTATTGCGAATACTAATCCTATCATTATTATAAGTAATTTGTAATTATTTTATTAATATAATTTATAATTATTTAAAAAGATATATTAATAATTAAAATATATGTTAATGTTAATATGTTATTCTTAAAATATAGAAATGAACACAAAAGTCAATATAAAAAAATATAAAATAATATAAAAAAAAATGATGAGATTTATTTATTGACTTATTGATAGTTTTAACCGTCTTTGTGTTGATATTTTAGTAAATGATTTGATTATAAAAATCATATATTTTTGCTAAAAAAAAAAAACAAAATAATTACCTTTTATTTTTTTAAATGTTATATATTAATTAGAAAATTAAATAAGAAAAATATCATAATCACGTAAAAACTATTTGGGAAACCATTATATCTAAAATATTCTGAAACTTTTCATTCATTTTAAAATTTCATATATTTTATTAATTTTAGTTTTTTTTTTATTTTATTTTCAATTCAATATAATTATTTTTTAATAAAAATTAATATTATTAATAAATTTATTATTTAATAAATAGAAAAAAATGTAATTTTTTTTCAACTAAATATTATTATTTAAAACAATTTTTTTCTGATAGTAACCGAAATCAATAATGGCAAAATAACCGTTATACAATTTTGTCTTTTTAAAATTCATTTTTTTTTTAATTAATCCTTAACAGAATTCATTAATTTTTCAACAAATCTTGTTCAACAAAATTCATAATAATTAATCTTTATAAGTATTATAATATATAGTTATTCTATATTCTATATTTTATATAGTGTAATTTTCAGTGATAATATATATATTCAAATAAATATATTTAAGAAAAATATGTTTCTATAATAAAACTAATCTATATATAAAATTGGCACGCATTAATCTAAATTATCAAAAAAATATAAATATAAATTAAATAAATTAATTTTAAGTTAAATAAATTAAATTTACGTTAAATAAAGCGAGACAGCAACAAAGTAAGACAGAGATGTAACAGAAATAGAATGGTTTTATTTATCACATTTTATTTTGTATCTAATACAAATTTACATTAAATTAAATTAAATTAAATTAAAATATAATAAATAAACTTTAGATAGCAATCGACATTTTTATCTATCATCTATCATCTTTTATATTCGTTTTGACCACTAGAACCTATTTTCTAAACTTCTAATTGTAAGAATTAACATTCTATATGTACATAAAACCTCAAATAAAGAATATTTAGTAAAAATTATGAAAAATTCATAGTGAATTTCAAAGAATATATGATTTATATATGTGACATTTGTATTAATCTCATATTTCAATTATTTCCTGTTTTACTAACGTAAACGTTTTGATATTTATCTCATAATTTATTTGATATTCTATCTAAAACTTATATTAATACTACTATTATATGAATTATTATATGTTTATGTAATAAATAAATGCACATTATGTTACGAATAATCAACATAACAATATAATAATATAATTTAATTACTAGGTATTTATATTAATATAATATAATTAATTTAGTGTAATAATAATTAATAATATAAAGACAAAATTTTAACATATTAGGAAGTAAATTAATTAAAATATTTAATTGGCATGACATCATCGATACATAAAATAAATAAATTTTCTGTTCAACTATTAATGTAATTATTATTAATACAACGAAATAACTATTCTTTGTTAGCAAGTTTAATAATATCTCTATTTATTAGAAATATTAATATCTGTATTTAAAAAACATTTTGCATATATATCATGAATATATTGTGATTATTTTAATAATAATCTAATTAATTTGTATTTGGATTTTAATTAATATTCATTTTCATTAGTATTTCACCAATTTATTATAATAAATAATATAGAGAGGAAATAATACATAAAAAACATTTTTTAAATCAAAAAAACAATATTATTACTATTATATTAATTTTAAATATTATATTATATTATATTATATTATATTATATTAATTTGAAATTGAAGAATTTTTTGAAGAATTCAAAGAATTAAAATTTATTAATTTATTTATTGAATCAAATAACATCATCAATAAAATGATTGTATAATTATTTTTATTCATAAATATTTAAAATAAGTTATATATAAAATATTTTTTTTATTAGTGAAATATTACTTGGAATGTGATGATGAAATCAACCTCTTCATAATACTGAAAGTTTTATAAGTTTTATAACTTTTAATACTTGTAACTTTTATAACTTTTATAAGTTTCATTATTATTTTCGTTTCTTTAAATATAACTTCGTAATGATACGAAACAAAGCAAAATTTTAAACTATTTTAAACTAAAATATTCAATTTCTAGAATTTTATAATAAAAAATATTATTAAAAATGTTATTACTTAATTATAGTAAATAAGTAATAATAAAAAAATATTTCCATATAAAACATAATAAAATATAAATTTAAATATTAGTTTCACACATTCAAAAAAATTTTCTGTTATAAAATAAATGTCTCTATGTACATACATCTATCTCATTACATATCTATATACAAATTTTCATTAAAATCAGATTTCTTAAATAAGTGAATTTTCTCATAATTCTCAAAATAGCATATATAATATAGCATATTCAAACGGTTAACATTGTATTTATTCGATATATGTATATTCCATATTTAATATTATAAGTAAAATTAACGATAAATAATAATAAATAATAATAAATATTGTTATTATTAAATAAATTTAAATTTAACATTATATTGATAAATTATAAAATTCAAATAACATTCCCATCAAGCATTCAAACTTCTCTAATTAATTCATAAAATACCAATGGAAACCAAAATATAAGTCATTCATCATCGAATAAAGACGTGAAATACTATTAATAACTGTTAGATTGATTATAAGATCGCTGATTCTCGAACGAATGCTTCATCAGAAATACGGAATAATGAATCGCGTCGCGGAATGTTCGACCTTCCAGAGACGTATTTCTAATGACACCTTCAGTGTCAGAGCAGATTGCGCATAAACGCTCTAACATGACAGATATTCGATATTTGTCATTAGCAACGAGTCTAGTTTCACAAAAGACACAAGGCAGATATGGATGCATAAGCGAAATGAATATATCGAATATCGAAAATTTTGGTTAGAACTTTGATGACTTGTAATAAATTAGTCATTCGAATCATCGTAAAATTTAAATTCACGATTACTTGAAATATTAGTTCGCAATTAAAAGTCACTGTTAATTCAAAAACTCATTATCAAAAATCATTCGAATCGAAATCAATCGAAAGTCAATTTTAAAAGGATTATTTGAAATTCATTTGGAAATTAGTTTTAGTCAAATGAGTATTGAATAATTACAAAGTTTTTGTAATTATTCAATATTAAATTCTTTTTTTTTCATGTGCTTACATGAAAATAAAATCTTACAAATTTCAAATTATTTAAAATTAAATATTTTTTTAAACTAGTGATTTTTAACATACATGATATACTTTTTTAAGAAAATAATGATTGCATTAAAAATTATATTTAAATTAATTTTACATAAAACATTAAAATTAATCATCATATGATCTCTATAGAAAAAAAATTGGTCTATTTATGAAAAGAATTATTAATATTGCATATTATATTTCATATCAAAACAATTCTTCTAAATTTTTTTTTCATAATTCTTTTTTTAAAGCATATTTTAGTTTAAATAAAATAAATAAAATAAATACTCTGCATATTAGATTATGCATATTAGACAATTATATATATATATATATATATATATATATATAAAATTTAAATAATGTTATAATCATAATAAAATATATATATAATATAGCTAAAATAATATAGCAAGTACATAATAAAATAAACCATTTAAATCTTTTTATATTTCTTTTAATAATTTAATAATAGAAAAAATGTATCGGATCCATCTTATGTTTAGAAGAAAACATAATACGATATCAATGGTATTTTTTTATGATCTAGGAAAGATATAAAGATCATTTTTTTATTTTTAATATGAAATATGTTTTTTATTTAAAAAATAGAAAAATATTCGATCAATATCTCGAAATAAATTATTTTCCATCAAAGTTAATTTTGAACAAATGATTTTCAACAACATAATTTCTTTCCAAAACTTTCTATCAAAAGATAAATATAAAAAATAAAAGTAATCTCTTTTTTACTTTTTTATCTATAAAATTAGATTATCATTAATTTATAATATATTACATCATAAATAAAAAATTGTCAAAATACATCCCTTTTTTGTTTCAAAATTTTCAATTCTGCACTATATTTCTATATTAATGATTTTATGAAAACAATTTTATAAAATTGTGTTTTCAAAAAATAATTCAATTTTTTTCTACAAACTAATATATATCTTATTTCGAAACTCAAATGTTCAAGAATGATTCAAATCTTCTTTCCTATAATTACTATTTTCACTCACTTTGTAACTTTTTTACCACTCTTTAAATTATTTACTAACTCAATCAAATATCAAATTCTTTGTTTGATCATTGCCAAATTGATACAAATACAACACAAATATTGGTTCGACAAATTTTAAAACGAAAAAATTCAAAAATATCGAAGTATAATCTAATTTCATAATTTATATATAACCATCTTTATTATGAAATTACTCGCTATCACAGATGAAACTCATTATCCGATCATCATCCAATCGATGCAAATGCATGATAAACATCCCTAACGTTCCACAGCTGTTGCAATTTCTACCACAGATATCCACATTCCATCGAATCTCGTTCCCCCTTTTACAGAGTTCGAGCACACAATTTCGATACATCGCCAATAATGATAGCGCGTAATGGAGAAAAAGATCGCATTATCTAGTTCACATAGGCTAGACGATCCGTACGGAATGTAATAACAGGCAAGGTGGATATTTATCGTAGTAAAAGCCACCACGGAAATCGATAATGACAAGTGTTCCACATTGTATAACATCGTTAACTCTTTTTGCAAGAAGTGAGCAAAGCGCGATTCTGTCTCGTTTACTGTTCATTGTTTTCATCTCAATATCTGATGTTGCTATATCGGTTAATCCTTTCAATTCTGGAAAAACGTCTTATATGTTCCAGTGAATATGATCTTGTGTAAGATAAAGGATATTAATGTACATATATGGATATAATATAATACATCTTTAGCAGATTTTAGAGGATAAAAATAAATAAATAAATACAAAAGTCGATGTATAGAAATATCGATTGAAGATTATTTATTTAAGTTGGTTAAGTTATTAAGTTTAAGTTATTTATTTAAGGCGCGCCTTTCATTATTTATAATAATTTATAATAATATGACAGAGATAGAGTTGTCTGACTCTATCCTTATCTCGCTTTTTGCAAAATAATAAATAAGTATATATTTGATATATTAATTTCAATTGATATATTAATTTGTATACTAATTTTTATAGTTAATTTAGCTTCGATCCTTAAAAGACGTTTCGCGAATATATAATCTATATATATATATATATATATATATATATATATATATATATATATATATATAAACATTCTGTATATGCGAAATTAGATCGTAAATTATACTAGTAAATCATAGATAATGATTAATGATTGAAAATAATATATGATTGAATATATTACGAATTTCAATTTGTCATTTTTCAGATATGGATTTTAATTATTTTCTTAAATGAGAGATATACGATTATCACAATTCGCATTACCTCTTTTAATTTTAAAAAAGCAATATTTGTGATCTTTTGTAGATATATTTTATATATTTATGTAGTCTTTACATTGTTAAATAATTTCACAGTTAAATAATAATAATTAAATAGATTTATAAAGTAAATATATTGATAAATATATTGATAAATATATTGATATATTTGATTGCAGTATAATAGAAAAAAGTCTCATGTTTCTTATATACTGAATGATTATTTAAATTTTTTTATTGTAATTTTTTATTCTTAATATCAATATAACATTATTTATTAAAATATTTTTCAAATTATTTCCATTAATTATTATTAAGATATTTATCAAGACAACCATATTTTAATAAAATTATTTCTTTTTTTATAAGATTATATATTTCATTTCTATTCCTCAAAATTGTCAAAAATATATTGTATTTAACTTCTTTTTAGAAAACACATAATATATAATTTTAAAAAATTATTATGACATAATATCCAATTTTTAATTTACCATACAAATTTGATTTATATACATGCTTTATTATAAATTTCTGAAATAAAAATAACAAAAACTAATCTCAACATTCAATAGATATTCACAATACAAATATTATATATCATATGTGAAATATATCTTTTTATTTGTATATATTTCTATATAATGCACGCAATTTATTTTCAAGTTAAATTTTTTCAAAAATTAAGCATCGAATAAAAACATTTTTATTTTGTATTTCTTTTTTATTTTTTTTATTAATTATTGTTATAAATTACAGAATGTTATGGAATACGTTTAACATTAAAAGTTAAAGCAAAAGCAGATATATAAAAATATCATTGAGTTATTAATAACTTTATTAAGTTATATTATATAAGCTATAATATAAACAAGATTACATATATATATATATATATATATATATAGACAAGCACTTTATATTTATTTATGCATAATATTATAATATAAATTCTTAATTAGTGATATATAACGTTTGCAATGTTTGTGCAAATCTTGTCGAATGTACTATATCGGAAAGTATAAATGTATAATAGTATAATAGTATAAAAAAATTTTGTTGCACGTTATATAGAAAATTGAATCGAAAAGTGAAATCATTTCCTGTTTTATTTTCCTATTAAATTTACCAGTATGTGCTATTATTTTGAAATGAATAGACACTTTCACGAGTAACTTATAATAAATCGTTATCTAAAAATCTATTATTATTATCTTACATTCTCTGAAATATCTGACCGACCAAAATAACTAATACTAACTCACTTCTCCGCCAGTTAAATATCTTGGTAGTCTGAACGGCACTTCTTGAAAGCAATTTGGAATGATGAAAGGAATATACGCGGTTAATGATGCCATAAAAACAATGTTGCCTATTCGAATAGATACATTTCTTTATTGAAAGCAATCATTTTAACTTTCGTTATTTGTGTAACAATAACTATTCCTTTGTTGGAATACATTTTCCAATATCGTATTATCATTTCATTAAAATGATATAATAATATATTGAATGCAATTAATATGTTACTTATTTTTATTTTTATTTATTTATTTATTCATTTATTGAAGGATATAGAAGTTCCATAAGATATACAACACATGTGAATCACTTAATATCTTGGTTAATTATATTAAAAAGTGTGTAAAAGACGAAAATACGCAATTTGAAGAGTTATGTATAATGATATGGAAAAATTTATTTTTTTTAATAACACTATGCATTTATTACATTACATTTTAGGTGATATCAAGATATATGAATTTATCAATAATATTTTGATTTTGAAATTTATTAATAATTTCATAATTTTTTGGAGATTATTTAGTTAAAGAACATTTATTTATGAACATGAGAGATCTAAATTATAGTTATATAATTTATTATAGTTAAATTAGTTAAAAAAAAAGTTAAAAAAAAGATTATGTATGAAAATGCGTTAAAAGTAAAATTACTTAATGATTAAAAAACCTAATCAATTTTCAGAAATTATTCACACATAAAATAATCTGAAAGTAATAAATAAAAAATCTTTTAAGTAATTATATTTGTCATTTTGCATGTAATAAGATTCTCAAAAGAAAAGAACGTAAAATGTATATACAGTCAATCATAAAAACTTTCATATACTTTTTTACAAAATTTTGATTTAATAAATCTTTATATATATATGTACAAAATATAATATGTTATAATATATATAAATGAAGCAATATTTTCGATAAGAATTCTTATAAATAAAGCGATTAAATTAACTTTCAAAATTTAAACATTTTTTCATATTTTAATAATAAAATCATATTTCATATTTAATATCAAAATATTTACATATATTTACATATAAATATACATATAAATATTTACATATTTACATAATGACAGAGCACTAAAATTTAGACATATTTTTATATATTTATTATAAAGTTTATATATATTATTATAAAGTTTTTATAGTTTTTCTTGCGTTATCACATAATATTTTAAAAACGAAGAAAACATTAAAATTTTAGGAATTAATTTTAAGATATTCTAACAAAATTAAAACAAAATTACTCTACTATAACTGATTATACATACATATAAAATCAAAATTTTCGTTCGTTTAAATAACACAACTTATTAATTAAAATTTATTTAAGATACAATATTTTATGATCGACTATATCGAAATTGAAGTTTCAATTGAATGACAAGTTACCAAACCAAAAAAATTGCAAAAAAGACTAAAAAGAAACCAATTTCTTTCTAGCAATGTTGCGTACATGTCAAAACAAAAGAAAAAAAACTCAACTTTATATGCCGCACGTGTAGATTTGCATATAACAATCAGCGTGCACGAGCACGAGCACGAATTTCAAGCCGAACGACCATCAACAATGAAACACAACATCCGTGAACGAAAGAGGGGTTCGGCTCGTTCGTTAGCATTCATTATAGCGGAAACGAGCGGAGATGACGAAGAATCGCAACATCGTTGGCCAGGAATGATTTCATTAATCATAAGCATCGAGAGATACCCAATAGGAAATGAAAAGCGTTCTGTCATAGTCTATATGGCATCCTGCGCCAAGTGCTAAATATACGGTGGCACTCATGCCATACACCGGCCCCTCTGAACATACCGTTCACAATGCATCAAATTGCATCTGCCTTTGTACAGTCGTCACGCGCGTTGCACCTCGCTTCGATTGTTCGATACCGGAAACAAACTGCGTTACCGTCACCTGCTGCCTTCGCTACTACCCTTTCCGGCCAATTTTCTGACCTTTTTTTATGCATCACCTGATTATCCCCTATGCCAACCAGTCACGCCACCACACGGTTTCAACGCGATGGACGATAGCGAATGATATGTTCGAAATGTTTGTATTTGAAACGTGGACTAATTTGTTAATTATTTGTTGTTTCGCATTTTTAATAAAACTTCTATTATTCAAATTCCAATATTCCAAAAGTATAATATTTCTATTCACAATAATATAAAGAAACATTTTTCATTACCACAATAAAAAAGATAGAAAAAATATTTTAAATTGT
This sequence comes from Apis mellifera, assembly GCF_003254395.2. Lineage (NCBI taxonomy): Eukaryota > Metazoa > Arthropoda > Insecta > Hymenoptera > Apidae > Apis > Apis mellifera. Next base: position 4,077,920 of record NC_037648.1, read on the forward strand.
TGATAACTTTTTTCAGAAGTATATGGATATAGAATATTTCGATATATCTTTTACATAGTGACGATGTGAAGTTATGAGGTTGATTGTCACCATATTCAGATAAATTGATATTGAGAAATAAAAATTATCTTTTGAAAAAATTTTATTTTCTAATGAAATAAAACACAATATTATTAATATTATTAATAATATTAATAACATTTATTTTTCTCAAATGAACAAATGCATATAATTTTTAAAAGAAAATCAAAACAATACCTAATAATCATGAATATTATGTTTATTATGAAAATAATCTATTGAATTTTATATTTTATTAATAATAATCTATTAAAAATAATTTAATGAAAAATAGTAATAACCCAATAATAATATATTATTATGATATTAATAATTACACAAATTATTAATAAAATTAAACTTAATATAATTAATTAATCTTCTAAAAAAACAAAATTAAAAATCATCATACTCATTAAAATCACAGTTTAGGAATGTATGCAAATATATGAAATTGTATTTTTATTTTTTATTATTTATAATAAGTCCACTTTTTGGATTTATTACATATTAAAAAGTTGTTATAAACATATAAAGTATAAAAAAATAAAATGAAATGAAGAAACAAAATTCTAGATCATTAGAAATTCTAGATCATTCTAATGTAATGTCATTATAATAGGAATAGTTTATACATTTATAAAATAGTAAAAACAAGCTGTTAATCTCTCAAGTTATGGTAATAAGTCATAATTGACAGTCTAGTCTCCATTAACACATTATATACATATATAAATTATAGAAATATTGTGTTTATATTTTCTATTATAACATGTTCTTATACAAATATTATTTATAATAAAATGTTATTGGCGAGTAACTTTTGAAATAAACCAAATAAATAAAATATAAATATATTATAATATATTCTTATCTAATATATATTAAATTTTTATATAAAATCATATTATTCTTAGATATTGTTAAAATAAATAATAAAATGTGATAATAAAATTAAATAAAAACATTACATTAAGTATCTTCATTATGAAAATATTATATTATATTATGAAATATAATATTATATTATGAAAATAAATATAAAATTTTTAATACTAATCTCCTTTATATCAAAGCATAAATGTATAATATTAACTATTGAAAGGAAATTGAAAATATTTAAGAAATTAAAAAGAATGAAAATGTTATATAATTGACAAAAGTATATAATTTTGCGAAATCCACAATCATTGGCATTAAAAAAAAAAAGAGAGAAATGAAATATTACTTGAATGATAAACATTTCTTTAATATTTTTATATTCAAAAATTTGTACAATTTGATTACTTAAAAAATACAATATCAATACTTTTATAATAAAAACCATTGTTATATTATTAATTTTAATGATTAATTTTGTTTTAAATCAATTTTAAAATATAAAATAATTCATCTAAGAAAATTTTGTATTTTATTATCAAAAAATTTACTATCCGAACTTTTGTCTTTCTTATTATTTATATATATATAAATTATATATATATATATATATATATATATATATATATATATATATATATATATATATATATATAATATATATATATATTATTTATCTTTCTTATTATTTATTATATATTTCTTATTCTTTATATTTATATTTCCAATGAAAATATGGAATACTGGAAATTTTACCATAATTACATAATTTGAACATTAGTTATCATTAATGTAACGCATTGTATTATATAAAATAATAAAATAAAATAATAATGAATTATTAATACTGATAATATATATTTTTATTTTAAAATCTTATTATTAATTTCGATATGTAATATTATTTTTATTGGCATTTTGTTACGCATTGGAAAGAATTGAGAAAAATAGTAAAAATCTTATACATTACTCAATAAAAACTTTTTTACGTGTAAAATTTGCATTTTAATTAAAAAAAAAAAAAAACAAATTAAATCTGATTTAAATTTCTAAAAAGTAATCTTTAAAAATATATTTACAATATTTTGTACAATATTTTGATACATCTTATGAAATAAAAGAATTTTTTTATTATAATAAATATAATATATAATTTTTTTTATTAAAATAAAGAATCACGGACTTTAAGATTATTGAGAATTTTTGTGAACGAAATCAATATACATAATAATAAATTTGAATAATAAATATAAATGTAAAATCTTATACTTTAATTTAATAATTCTTGTGATAGGAAGTTATGATTAATAATATGTACAATATTTAACTATAGTTAATAATAAAAAATTTATTTTATTAAATTATATATTTATGTATTTAAAGTTATGTTTATTATATTACAATAAATATTAAGCTCAAATTTCAAAATCAAATTTTTATAGGAAAATATAAAATAATATAAAAAATCATTTGATAATTCCAAATTCAAATTAAAATTAAAGTTTTTATGAATATAATACAATTTAATGTCTATTATAATCAAAGCTATAATATGTATTTATATCACAAATACGATATATAATGTTATAAATGAATAGATTAAATATAGTCATTTATATAGCTATTAGTTGTATAAACTCATTTATTAATTCGTTAATCTCTTTTCGTATTCTCATTTCTTTTATAGTATTTAAATTACTTTAAAATTTTGAAATGTTATTGATGTCATATTCCAAAATAACATTGAAATTTATGTATGATTGGTATTTGATAATTCGTGATCTCAAATTTAAACTTCGTTACGAATATAATATCATTTAATCTTTATTAAATTGAAATTATAATGCCTATCACGAGTATGATTTATGATATTATAAATTAAGAGATTAAACGAACAGATCGATCGAATTTCATATCGGATTTTCTATCCCTTAAATTCAAAATTCAAAAATGTGAAAGTATATATATTACCACACACACACACACACACACACACACACACACACACACACACACACACACACACACACACACACACACACACACACACACACGCACGCGCACACACACACACACACACACACACACACACACACACACACACACACACACACACACACACACACACACACACACGCACGCACGCACCACACGCACGCACGCACGCACGCACGCACACACACACACACACACACATATATATATAAGATGTTTGTACATTATATGTATATAATAATATATTATACCACATAATGATACATTGTCGTAATAGATTTTCTAAACAACCAGAAATGATATGTGAATTTCGAAGATAAGAAAAAACTAAATATTTGCAAAAATCAAGTTTATGATAAAATAAAAATGTGCATTTAAAGAACGCTAATCTATATGAATGTCACGCATAATAGAAAGATATAATAATTGGTCGAGCAGCTGACATTTCGTTCAGCATTATAAAGTATTTTCGCAATATAACAACAAAAGATGTTGAATGAGAAAAACAAAAATTTTTACTTTAATCGAAAATTATCAATTGATGCACATTTCTTATCGAGGTAATCTCGACGCAATATTTAACAGCATAATTTATATGTGTCTCTCTTACATATGAAAGAATGATGGCATGCGTAAATGACAGTAGCATATGGAATGTAAAGAGCGACGATAGATATACATATACAAAAATATTTGAACACTCGCTATAAAGTAAATAGGAAATAAATAGAACATTGAGTAGCTATGGAATAAATAACAAAATATTATGAAAACAGAAAATTATTGAAATGAAATGCTAACTGTATAAATATCGCAGAAAAATTAATTCACAATATAAAGTAAAAAAATAAATATCAATATAAAATAATGTATAAATGAAATAAATAATAATTCATGCATTCGAGTATTTTTGTAACTTCTCTGCACATATTCACAAATTTTTCAATAATTTTTACAAATATTATCTGATTCATTTAAAATTTTATATTGTGTATTTTTTACTATGAAACATTTTGATACTGATCTTGATTATTATTATCATTCACAGTAATCATAAATTGAACAGTTTTAAAGGAAGCATATTTTTTTATTAAAAAATATTTATGTGTTTGTGTTTTTTTGTATGTAAAGATATTTTGTATGAAAACCATTTTTGTTTTTTCAAATGAAATCATATTTTTTTTTTATTACATTTTTTATTACAATTCGATAATTCTTCATATATATTTAAAAATTATTAATTTAGAATACATTTTAATTTCAATTTTAAAATTTAAATTGTAAAACTTTTTATATAAAAGATAAGAAAAATACGAATAATCGAATATCTCTTAGTATACAAGAAGTTTTATAAAATTCTAATTAAAATATATATTACTCTAATATATTTTAAGTATACCTAATTTAATATTTTTTATAAACAATATTTGTATCAAACAATAAAGATATGTAAATCCATTAAAAAGAAATAAAGTTAACTTTTAAATAATCTTTTGAAACCATTTTATTTGACAATATATTTTACTATGGATGATAATAATAATATAAATCAAGATATTAATATCAGGTGAGATACTGTATATTATCTTCGAAATCTAAATTTAACACATATATTTTTATTATTTATTATTTAACATTTTCCTCGCGAATACTTCAAATACTTTCACGTTTACATATATATTTATATACAAAATATCATAGCATGATTTTTCTTCGCAATTGAAATGAAATATTGTGCTTCAGATTAATAATAAGCATTAGACAACTACAGATGGTATGATATCTAGAACGGCTGCCATAACACAGAACGAAAAAAATATGTATTGTAAATCAAATAATAGTCTTGTCCTGTTTTTCATCGTGTTTTTTCGTAGAATCATCGTTTAACTATGACAGCAGTAAATGTTTAAATTCTCGGTAATAATTAATCCTCGATTTAATATGTGATTTTCTCATTCCGTTAGAGATGGAATTCAAATTACAGTTATTAATTTTCATTCGTTTTATGATCAAACGAATAAATATTTTACAATGCAAGCTTACCAACGCTCATCGTAACATTACTAATTATTTATCTCGCTTTTCAAAGAAAAATCGAAAATAATAAAAAATATATATAATTATTTTTGATATTTATTGCATTGTTATTTAAATATCACGTTCGAAAATTGTGCGATATTCATCGATTATTTGTTTAATTTAAAACTAATATGTTAATTTCATTATATTTAAAACATTAATGTTTCATAATATTTCTGCCAGAATATTCTTTTTTACGCGTAATTTATGAAACGCTTTAACGCAAATAAAACGCATCATAAAAATATATGAGTCGATAAACGGTATTTATATTAAACGAATTATATATAAAATTAAATTGGCAACAAGGTGGAGGATGAGAAGAGTACTTCATCATGCGAGACTCCCTGTCCCAAGAATAGTAATATTTATATCGATTATTCAGGCTTATATATATATATATATTTTTGTATGACAGATTATAACAGTATCAAATCGATGATAATTTTTCAAAAATAAATGTGCTCAAACAAATATAGACTTGTTCGTTATGTAATTATTAATAATGATTAGTATAATATACTAGTCTTTTTCATGATTTTCAGGCAATTTTTTATTTAAGTATTTATTTCAAAATTTATAATTAATGTATATTAGAAATTAGATCAACAATAATATGAATATAATAATATATAATATATTAGATCAATATTATAACAACATCATATCGAAATTATTCGAATTAATTTCAAATCTTTGAATATCAAATGAAATATCAAATATATAAATGAATAATGATCGTAAAATGTATAAATGAATAAATGTATAAATGTATAATAGAAATCGAAAAGAATTGAATTTCAAAATCATACACATTACACATACACCATACACAATACACTTTATATTTAGTGACGTCATGTGTATAAACAAAGGTAAAATGAAAACATCAATTTTAAAACATCAATGTTCCTTATAAAGATTTGAAACGATTAAATAAATAGATATCATTTATAGCTTCTTTTTAATAATAGAGAATCATATGTATTTACTATGATTCATTGTCAATAAAAATAGATTTTATATTACAATTCATTTTTATTTAATATCGAAAGTTTAAATATATTTTATAGTCATTAGTTATGATCATCTAAAAATATCAGAGATATATAAGAAATCAAAAATATCAAAATAGATCAAAATTCTTCAAGATTAAATTAAATTGTCAAAAATATTTCGTAATACATAGATTTCGAAAATTCATGTTTTGAATGAGTTTTGTTGAATACAACTGTGAATTGGAAATTTACAAACAACTGACAATGAGTAAATATTCTACGAAATTTGCCTCGACAATTTCTCTAAATCTAAAAAATCTCCATATTCATGCGTCACAAAATAGAAGTTAATGAATAAAAAATGACAGTTAATGAAAAGAAAATAAAAGATGCGTCAATCGAGTTATTACATTATCAATTAAATATAGTACTTAAAATTTTATATTTTATATATACATGTTCCTTAAAAATTAGAATTCTAATTACAAAAATTGATGAATAATAAAACAGAAAATTTTCAAATTTTTTTGCATATCTTTTCTATTTTAAATTTTTATATATAAATATATCGATCTGAAAAACTGTTAAACTTTCAATTACAGAAATTAGTGAATGAAAAAAATAAAAGATGCAATAATTAACCGAATACTACTGTATCTCAATTTGATTCAAGTATGTAAAAAATATAATTTGTATTATTTATTATACTCTCTCAAAATTAAAAAAATATCGATATCTATTTTGTCTATTTGTTTAAAGTTCCGAAAGATCGCACTAATAACCTTCTTATCGTAAAATTAGTAGGATTAATGTACACTTAAATATCATTCCAGAGTTTCACCTCTTTAGGTACTTTATTATGGATTCGTTAAATAGATTAAAGCAGATGAATCATTCGAAAACAATTATACAATTTATTTAGTAATTGATTTATTTCATGCAAAATTATTGTATTTAAATCTTTATTAAGTTATTATTGTGTTTTTGCATCTTTTTGCACTTTTGTTATCATACAATATTATACTTCAATTTAAAGTAAAGAAATTTGAATAAAAAAATTTTATTTTATAAACAAATCAAGTACACATAAATAAATAAAGATTTTATTTCATGCTTCATAATTAATTTTTGTATATCATATATGTTTTTATATAGATATGTTTTTATCAGTATTAGTTTCATCTTTCTATTGCTATTATAATTTAATTCGATCTGTTATAGGCACTTTTGAACATTCATGAATGTCTTCACTATCGTCACATAAAAATGTATTTTGTTTCAATTGTATAAAAAAGCTTAAGTAATTTATACCGAATATATTAAATTGAACAATACATATACTTAATAATAAATAAATTTTTTGAATATATTTTAATTTTTAATTTATTTATTCTAATTAAAGATCTAAAATATTTATTGTTTAATTCCGGAAACAATGTTTCAAATTTATGACATTTAACATATGATTATTCTTATTATTAAGTCTTGAAAAAAGTTTAAGAAACATTAAAGAAAGCTTATTGAGTAAAACATTTTCTATTGAATGCAATATGTATATTATGTTTAAATTATTAAAAAATAATTCATTTACACATGTAAAATAATAATATCATTTCCATTTTAACAATTTTAATTTAATAATTTTCAATATAAATATAAATATAAATATCATATTAAAAAAATAAAAATATAACAATATATGAAAAAAGATTTTGTTTTAATAGTTAGATTCATTAATTTTGATAAAAAAGAATAAATATGACATATTAAATATTACAGAGTAGTTATACGAATAATAAAACGAGTGATGAAACTTCGAATAATACATAGATGTTCCATGATTCACTGATTTCATAATTTATTAGGAATTACATTCTTATATTTTTATTTTTTTAAACAATCCAACAGTTTTTTTTACTTTTTATTATTTCCATATCGTACAATATGTAAAGAATTTTTTTCTTTTTTTTTATGACATAACAATTAATTATATCCATCACAAAAAATTTTTGTAAAATATAGCTTTACAAAGTAAATATTCGATATAAGTACAAGATAAATATTCGGTAAAACGACACAATAACTTAAGCATAATAATTCTTTTTCGTTTTGAAATCCACATACAATTCTTCATAAACTTTTCTTTTATTTTTATCATTTGAAGTTTCAAAGTTTCTAAAAATTTCACTCATACTCAAAAATTTTTCATGAAATTATTATATATCGAAATATATAAACGAAATAGACAAAAATTTTCATTTGAACAAAAATTATAAAATTGATAGTAAGCATTACAATAACCCGTATAAATTCCCTAGTTCATCACAGATCAAAAACATCTAATCTTCCTGGAGTATCCTGAAGAAGAAAAAGAATTCGAAAAGGAAAACAAATAAGCGGATAAACGAAAAAATGCGACATAGTGTTATTGCTTGAATTGCGTGCGTATGGAAAGAACTCGTATTTATAACTGTTGTCCTCAAAAAGTCAAAGGCAGGACACGGTCGATAAGCCCCCTTTCGAGTTTTATGACAAATCCATTCGTTGTCGTTTTTGTTTATTTGTTCATCCATTCGCCTTTCTTTTTTTAACTTTTGAGACTAACTTTTGAGATTAACTTTACTTTGTAAATGTTGAACAGATATGTTTAAAAGGGATGTGAACAGAGTTGAACAGTTTATTCGATTCTCTCGATTATCGGTGTTCACCGAAAGAAAAAAGAGAATATATCTTCTTCTGATATCCTTTTCGTTTCAATCGAACTCGTTTCAAGCAGATTCATCCAATATCGAATTCAAATCGAAGTTTTTGAATGATTTTTCTCGATGCACTATCTCAGAATGGCAAATGATTTGATACATTTCATCATACTTCGACAGAATGGAATATTTCATATGTGAATGGAATTAAAAATTGTCATCATAATCGAAATCGTCCCTCGGAAAATGAAACTCTTCGTTCAATTTTTAATGCGATATAATCATTAATTTCTCTTAAATACTTTTTATGTTTCAGACGAAGAAGAACTTCGAATTTTTTCATAATCGAGTTGATGATGATGACTACAAGTAAATTTCTTCCAAGGTCTTCTTTCAAAAAGACACTATTTTTTGTTTAATGTATGTTTTCTATCAAAAAAAGAAAAAAGAATTAAAGAATTAAACGAAGAATTACAAAATTAATAACTACAATAACGGTCAAACATTCCTTGTATAAGTAATGTACTTAAAATATCCAATCTAATTTCCATAAATCCAGATGCGATAAGATTCTATCTTTCCACGAACCTCAGATCGGTATCACATTCCAAGAACGGACACAAAACACGAATATTCGTTGATCTATCCAATTTCTATCTTGGCGAAGAATGGCACAGTAATAAAACCGATCGAGAAAAATAAAGAAGAGAATCCACGAAACATGTTGTTAATCACCAGAATCAGATTTACGTCGAAATCCATCGAAATAGTTGTAGATGCACCACTGATTCACTTACCATCGTCACGATTTCATGTGTCTCATGGCTGCATTGAATCACCATCGATATCCGTTACAGTTCCATTGTTACATGTATAACACTAAATATCCTCCGTAATTGGTAACTAAATCACAATCGAAAACGTTTATGTATTCAATATCCTTGGTCTCACACGACACTTATTCTACCATTTTTTATCAAGCAACGGTCACATGAGCGCGATTTTCAGACACACGGATCGAGATCGAGTTTCCTCTTCGGTCGATGTCACGCGGATCCAACATTCGATTGGATCCAATTACGATTAATGATGAAAAAACGCATGCGTGTCACCGCGAACAAATGGAATAAACATCCAACGATCGTGAACACTGTAACTCGTGAAAGAAAAAGTCTCGCGACAAAGAATAAAAATCTCGAGCTCAACGTCCGCGTAGCGACTGGTGTCTGATATCTCCACCCTTTCGACAACACCCCGATCACGGAACGCGCGCGACAGACAAAGACCAACTGACCACCGCGAACGGAGCGATTGAGAAAGCTGCCACTAGTGGCGCTACCAGCGGGATGAGGCAAGGAGTGGGGATTGGCTGGCTGGTTGGCAGGAGTGCCACCCTATACTGACTAGAGATGGGGAGATAGAGAGGGACAGTCGATGGAGAGAAACTAGTAGTCTCGCCCCTACTTTTCCTTCAACTCTTTCTCATCCTCACGCCTGGTTCCTTTCTCCCCTCTTTTCGTTGTTTCGCTCTTTCCTATATACGAGAGTTCTTATTCTTTTTTTCTTTTTGTAATTTCTTTTATTAATATAAATAAATCGATAAGAATTGAATTTTGTACGAGCCGTTAGGTTGATTTCTGTCGTTATATGATTAACACCATATCAATTTAACGAAAGACCCGTATTTTCCTCACTCTTTTCTTTCCTTATTTTCTTTCTTCATTTGTTTATTCGATTCTTTATTCTTGGCAATTAAATATTATTATCAATAGCAAGCTACATATAATTCGAAAACGTAATAATAATTCCACGTAATTGCACGTTTAACAAAATTCCGCATCGCTGCTTTTTGTATCTTTCCTGTTCGTCCTATTTATCTCCTTCTATGTGACAATTAAATTTTTTTGTACATGAAAAGAAACAGCGAAAAATGAAAATTTATACGATCTAGCTAATTAGTAAGTTGATACTTCCGATGTCGCGCAGTTACCTTGCTAATTTAACAAAGTTACGTCTTTTAAAACATAATGCACGCATCTTTTTTTTTTGTATGTTCTTTTTCGCTCTACACGGTGATCAACGTCTTTGTGAACAGCACATGCGCGTGGTTCTAGATTTCGTCTCGCCTTCTGATTTTTCGTAATAAAAACATTTATCTTGGCAAGAACGATTCAGCTCGCATATCTCTCGACACAGTGCGCATCATGGGCCGTACATGCCCTTTCTTTTCTCTTCAAACACATTTTCGACATTGAAAATGACAGACTTTCGTCCAAGCGCATTGTACCTAAAAGTGAATTTATCAAAAGGATATCGTTTCATTATATCAATTTCAATGATCTTGATACATATTATTATGAATATTATTTCGAAAAACTTTTTGAATGAAGATAATTTAAAATAACAAAGAAGCGATGAAAAAAAATTTTAATTATTTTGAAAATAGTAAATCTTTCTATGATAAAATTATATTATGTCTTTAATTATATAAATATATATGTTCAACTATATATAATTTCAAATCAAAATTATTTTATATGAAATACTGATTAAATCTTCTTTGTAATTTAGTTATCAATAATCTTTGTTTTTATTGATCTTAATAAGTTTTAAACATATTATAACAAACATTGTTAAACAATTTCTTCCTTTATATACAATCAATAATTAAATATTGTTTTCAAGTTATTCATAAAAAATTTTTATTAATATGAATTTTTTAATTGAATTTTGTTTATACATATTTATCTATGATAATGAATGTTACTATGAACTATCATTTATTAATTGTTTATAGAAGTACAATTAAAATGACAATCAATATTTGATTAAATATCACATTTTATATCTATTTAATTATCGCAGAGTTATTTTTTCATCAATAATTTTCCCTATAATTGGCATTTTTGAAACGCATATGAGAAATATAAGATATATAGATAATTTGTTCCTAGAAAACTAAATTAAAATTTCAATAAATATAAATATAAACATAGATTTTATATATATAAATTTTATTTATTTTTTAAATATTATGATGCTTTTATATTTTATATCTTTTTTTTATATTATACACATTTTATAAATTTATAATTTTGTCCATTTATATTTTTTATAAATTTAAATATTTTGTTTACTATATACTATATTTGCAATCTATTTATAAGTTTTTTCTCCTGATTTCTGAAACAAAAAATCATTAATAATTCAAAAATACTTATTTCTTCGAATAATTGACGCATTTCAATTTCTATCTTGCGAACACAATTAAACAAGCATTTATACTTATATAAGATAAATTCTGAATCTTATATACTTTACTTATTTGGAATTTTATTTAGAATTTTAATTATTTAATAACACTTTTCTTTATTTTTTTTACGAAACCAATATGTTAAAATAAATAATCTCGAAAATTTTTAATTTATATTTTTGTTTTATAAATAATTTAAATATATTTAAATATATAAATAATTTAAATATATATATATATAATATATTTAATATATTAAATAATTATATATATAATTATATGTTTTAATATGAAGTTTTTTCAATTTTTTTAAATTCTTAACATGACGAAATTTAAGAAAATAATACTTAGATAAAAAATATTAAAATATATTACAATTATATATATAAAAACTACAAAATGATCAAAACAAGAGATTATATTATTCTTTATTTGGAACTTCTTTAATTTAAAAAATAGTTTTATAATATTTAAAAATTAAAAACCAATTGATTAATTAGGAATAATTGAAATTCTCCAAAATGTTATAAATTCTAATACTAAACTAAATGATGAAAATATTTTTTTTCATTTATAACAAATTAAAAAGGTTTTACATTCTTATATTTATGAAACATCTTTAAAAGATTGATTTTAAAGACTTTTCAAAATAAACGCAAAAATTAATATAATAAAATATCGGTTAAAACTTATTTATAAGCAATTAAAATGTTCATTAGACGAAGCGAGAGGAAACAGAATGAAATCGCTTTGTCTTACACAAATGCACCGTTGTACTCTGCTTATGTCTCGTTTCATTTAACTCGAACTTAAGTTGCTTATAACTTACAAGGAAGATCTTCAACCTGGAAGAAAAAATTTCAAAAAATTATTATTATATTATTAATAAATTTCAGGAATATGCAATGTTTATGTAGATACATATTAAGTAATTTTTTTTCTGTTCAAAATTACTTTAAGATGAAATCAACTCTTGAAAATTCGGCAATTTTTCAATTTTATATATAACTTGCAAATTATAAAAATACAAAAAAAGTTTTTAGATAAAAATTGTTTTTTTTTTCATAAGAATTATCATCTGCTAAAAAATTTAATTTATATAATTAAAAAATAAAGTTATATTACAAATAACATTTTATTACAAATAAAAAAAAGTTATATATAAAAAACTTATAAAAAAACTAATAATTTTTTTTAAATTTATTTTTCAAAATTTTAATCAACAATCTAAATAACTATGCAATAGTATTAAAAAAATAAAATTTAATTATTTATATGATTTTGATAAATACAGCTCTGTTGCTGATTTTTCAAATGTATTTATAAATGTATTAGAAATTTATATTTCTATTTTTTATTAAACATTATCAAAATTATCAGATAAAGAAAAAAAACTTATATATAGTAATTTTATAAGATTTTTTTAATATAATCGTCAAACTTCTTTCTTTTTTTATATATAAGATAATAAAAGAATTCCATAAAAAATGGGCGAATAACAGTCAAAACATATAAATAAATAATATTATAAATTATTCTTCATAATGATACTGTTTAAAATTCTTTAAACAAATATTATAAGCACAGAAACTTAACAATATCCATCATATAATAGCATGATATATAAAACAATATTGTGCTCATACAAAATCTTATTTTGAAAAATAAGATAATTTGCGAAAAATTTTACTGGATTTTCAAAATCATTTGATTTTTCATCAATATATCCACTCATATTATGCGTAGTATGAAAATTTTTATAAAAAAGTATAACTTTTTTTGAAAAATTTCATAATACCGAATTAAAGAATATTTCATAACATTATTCACATTAATTGTTTGCTTTCATTGTTATTCTTTATTGAATCCTTTTTTTATCTGATATATAAAAAAATAAAGAAATTTGGTGATTATATTATTAAAATATTATAAAATAATTTTATATATATATTCTTTTTTTCAAGTTATTCAATTATTATTATATCTATAATAAATATTAGATGTCATATAACATAAATATCTTAAAATTTAATTTATTCGATTCTTTATGTGTCGCATAGTCTTAAAGTATAATAATAATAATAATTGAAATATTATTATAATAATATTGTATAATAATATAATAATAATATTATTATAATAATATAATAATACAATAAATTGAATGCGAATTTTTACAAATTACGAAATTTATAATATTAATATTTTTGTTCCTCGTATGATAAATATTTGTAAATATTCCAAAGATTAAAAAATAATAGTTCAAATATAAATTTTAATTAATAATAAAAAATATTTTTTCCATTTTTTCTTATTTATATTCTTTTTACATGAAAATACAATTTACTTATTGATCTTAATCTTCATAATAAAGAGAAAATTTATATATTATATAATAATATATCAAGTCAAGATTTGATAAGTTACTGAAAAAAAATAGTCTTTCTCAAGCAAGAGATCAAAAGTGGGACACCAATCGTTCCTTCCTAAGATGAAACATACAAAGAGAGCAATGCTCGAAAGTTAGGGTGGCAAGTTCCAGCGGTGGTCCAAACTTCTCTGTCCCCAGCGTCGTTTGCGGTTTCGTTGGGGGAAATTAAAACGATATGGTAGTCGATGCATGAAATTACCGTGTTTCAATTGAAACCCTTCCTCGAGTTAAGGGCTAAGGGGAAAGTTTCGAGGCAAATACTTTGAGCGATGAACATCCTCTCTGTCCCACAAGGTCTTTCTACATCCGAGGAGAAAGGAACGTTCTCTTACCCTCTGGTGATTGCGTCAAAGGCATACCTTCGTGACACAAATACGCGCGTTTCAATAATACTGTTTTAAAGGAAAATTTACATGAGGGATGGGTAACTTGATTCGAAAGATGGAAGTATAGAAATCATTTAACAATATTAACAGGTGGTATACATGATGGATATGTTACAGAAGGGGCGTTTCTAAACTCTTAATTGAGACGGGAATGAAATATAAATTATATCTCGTTCCCGAAGAGTGAACAACTTCATTGTGATAAACTTCATTAAAAGTGTCTAAGAAGATTTTAATGGAAACTTCTCTATCTGAGAATGAGAACCCGTTTAAGATTTCTCGCTACGAGATACCACGTGGCGAACAGGTACCGACGATATTTCAATCCGTGTTCATCCCCAACTTCGATTCCTACATGTCCAATCTTACATTATTCTCTCTTTTTTCTCTCCTTTCTTCTTCGTCGTTATTCTAGTATAAAACAGGAAGAAAGGTAAAATAGTTGAAAAGATTTGTTTTAAATCAGTCCTCAAGGAAGTAACACTTAGAATAGAATTTTAAGTATCAATGACGCCTAAAAGATTACAGTGCCAACTAATATTATTATATTGATATTTTATGGAGATATGTTATGAAAAGAAATTAATTTATCAATTTTGGAAAATACATTAAACATAATTTTTAAGTATTAACATATTATATAAAATAAAATATTCGTCATTTTTGGAAATTAAAGAAGGCAAAACAAACATAAAAGTTAAAATATAAAATAAAATTAAATTAAAAAATAAATTGTATTTGTTTATGCATTTATATAAAATTTTAATGCGAAAAAAATCTAAAAAATAACATGCAAAAACATACGAGATATAAGTAACGAAAAACAAACGTAAACACAAACATTGATATACAAAAATATTGGTTCGTATTTTATATATCAAAATACATAATATAAAAATATAATTAACTTTAATTAAAGTTATTATTATGATATTTTATTATTGTTATTATAATATTATAATTATTATAAAGAATAAAATAATTTATAAAATTTAAACTGTAATTTTATAAAAATTTGATTTTACATAATAATAATAAAATTTTTGTAATTTAATTATAAAAAATTAAAATTTGTGTTGTGTGAATAAACCAAAATGAAAACAGAGTGAATCGACGATATAACAAAGAATTTCATCTCTCTTTATTTGCATATAACACAAACTATAATCATCTGTTACTTATAAACTAATAAACATCAACATGATATTTTTGTATATTAATTTTTGTATATTTATTTTAATTTCTAGAATCATTTCTTCATAAGTATTTTATGAATATATTAATAATTTATATATTTGTGATAAATATATTGTGATATAATATATT
This sequence comes from Apis mellifera, assembly GCF_003254395.2. Lineage (NCBI taxonomy): Eukaryota > Metazoa > Arthropoda > Insecta > Hymenoptera > Apidae > Apis > Apis mellifera. Next base: position 4,094,026 of record NC_037648.1, read on the forward strand.
GATAAATGAAATGAAATAAAAGTATAGCATATAAGATATAAAACAAAATTGATAAAAATATAATAAAAGTAATAATTTTATATAAAGTTATATAAAAAATGATAATTAAAATATGCATAATCTTATTTCATTTTAATTTGATCTATAATATGAAATAATATATACAAAAAAAAATCAATTTTTAAAAGTTTAAAATAGTATTTCTCAAACACGATACATAATGGAATAAAATAGTCAAATTGTAATTAAACATCAATTTTTATAATATTAATATGCAAATTGATAATATATTATATCATTAAATTTTAAGAGAAAATAATTATAGTTTATTATTTTAAATTCCAATTTTTTATAATCGGCACTAAATCTATAGTAAAATTTATAAAAAAATATATATTTCATCCTTTATGAATATAATTCATGATTCTAAAAAAATTTGTCTTAGGATAAAATTTAAATTATGGATTAAATTATATAATATTAATATATATATATATATATATATATATATATATATATATATATATATATATATATATATATATATATATATATATATTAATATATATATTATAGAATTATAATCCTAAAAATAATCTTTAGTTTGATTAAAAATTTTGTAACTTTTAATTAGTTTTAATTTCTTCATTTACGAACGCAAATATTATATTTTTTTCATCTATTATTCATAATTTAATTGGATAAATATTTTAGTTCTTTAAAGTTGAATTTATATTACAAATATGATATAAGATTCCAAATTTTTATCTTAAATTTTTATTATAATAACTTTGTTATTATTTTGAATAATTGAAGAAAAACAGTTTTAATTAATATAATATCAAATAAATCAAATAATATAAATATGTAAAATTTTTATATAAAAATTATTGCTATAAATATAATACCCATATAATATAATTCCCAGTTTATGTAATCAAAAATTTAAGTATTATCCTAAAAAATTCATCTTAAACATCAGATTTATTTTCTCTATCTTGCTCGAGACCGAATGCATGATAAGTCGTTTAATTAACTTTTGGTTTTGCATATTTCTGCGAGCATAGTAACATGTGCGCGTTTTTAAAAGTAGAAAAAGAGATCTTTTGTTCCTTTCTTATATCTCCTCGTATATAGCTTTTCTTTGAATACAATGCAAACCTTGGAATGTAATTAATTTTTACGAAGTAAATTACGCTATCCCCGAAAAATTTACATAAAAAATTTACGTGAAAAGTCTAAAAAATAATTTGTAATCATAGCTATATATAAAAACGATATAAAACAAATGAATTGAACGATTAAAACAAATGATTGAAAAATTGAAAAAAGAAAAAAATAATTAGAGAAAATATATTAGATAGGAAAATATATTGTAAATACTTATCGTATTTCTATTACATAATAATTTTCGCCAAGTAATTATCTTCGGTATGTAGACGAATATGTATTTTAGTACTTTGAGTAATTCAGAGTGAAAAGTTGTTCTGAGTAAATTTGCGCTTACGAACAAACGTAATATTAGTCTTAAATGTTCGAACTTTAAAATAAGAATAAATAGAAAATGAAATATTACGAGTCTTCTCAATATTCATGTTTTAAGAAATAACAGAAAAAATAACTATCTTGTAGTTACTTAAAATACCATATATATACACTACCATCTAAAAGTTTGAAAGCATGAAGTTTTATAGAAAAACATTTTTTTTTATCACATTCCGCGATGAATGATTATAGCACGCATTATAATATTTTGAATGTTTCTCGAGATTAATTCCATTAATAAAATAAATATTATATATCCATATAAAATATTTATTTCTTAATAATATCATAGTTTATATTTTTTTTCTATGAATTTAACATGAAAAGTATATGCAAAAAAATGATAAAATAGTATGATAAAATACATGAAAAATTTCTTTATTTGAAAATAAAAAGATTTCTTCGTATCGCAGAATTCGAATCTGATCAAAAAAATTATCTATTACATTAAATTGAAATGTAAATTAAGAAAAAATATCGATTTTTGCTATATTACAATTTTTTTCAATATCTTTCTTAACTATATTATATAATACTAATTTTTCTTTATAAAATCAAATTTAATTTATATTTATGTGATTTTTTTTTATATCGAGATATGCAACTTTGAACTTATTCCAGAAACAAAATTATAGAGCTACTAAAAATTGATAAAGTATAGTGAAAATTATAAGATATATTATCTAAATATATAAATTTAAAGAATAATGTAAAAATACTAGAACAATGAAAAAATTTCAGTTGAGCATAAGTCAAAATTAAATTTGTTTCATTAAAATAAATTTTCAATTTTAAATTTTTGACTATTTATTTTTGTCTGTTGATTTTTTTTTTTTTTGATAAATATAGTTTCATCAATATCTATTACACACTTCTAAATATTTATTATAAATAGTTAAGGCAAAAATATAAATGCTTTCAAATTTTTGAACGATAATATCTGTATAAATAAGTTAGTTGTAAATTTTTTTTAAATATGTTATTTATAGTAAATTCAACATAAGAATATGTTATATTTTGTATATGTTTCATTTGTTTGTAACAGAATGTACCGGTCGTTTTGTAATAAAAAAAATTATTAAATTTAATTGATTAACAAAAAATTGAATAATGAAATCAAAATCTCAATAATTTCGAGAAAATTACTTAATTTCTTTAAAACTAATTCTTTAGATTATGTTTTATTATATTATTAGATTATATATATTACTCTTGTTCCATATTATTAAAGATAGGCTTATGAAGCAATCGGATAACCTGGCTTTTATTTTGAACAATTCAAGTACCGTCAATAGCCTACAACAATAATTTAATAGCCTAACAATAAGCAGACATGGTTTTCTTGATATTTTCCAAATCTAATTTAAATAAAGCACAGCCAACGGCCACTTCACAAATTACATTTGTATCCCATGCGATGGACTATCGTGGGAGCGAATGTGAAGATCCTCCTACGCTGCGACGCAAGTCCGCAAGGGCCCATTCTTCGAAACCGTCCTTCAATCTCCTCTCACTGTATTTTTTCACGAAAAGCAAAGATTGGAGGAAAACTTAAGATTTCTGACAGTGTTACAGTTGAATTAGAAGAGAAAAAGAACACGGGATAGGTAGAATTCGACAATACAGTGTACATCAAAATAAAGTTAAAATCATTACAGTTAATCGCAAAGAGTTAAAGTACCACCATCGTTCATTCAGAGGTCATAATATAAATCTAGTCCTATGATAATAAGTGATTCTTCACTTTAGGCATCTCATTTGTATTTAAAGTTATTCATCATTTTCGACTTTAACAATATAATTGTAATTAATAATAATTATTGTAATTATAATAATAATTATAATAATTAATTATTATTATCATAAATATTACTATATATTATTATATATTTTATATTATTATATATATTTATTATAATAATATATATTATAATATATTATATATATTATATATTAATATATATTACTATATATTAATATATCATTATATATTTTATATTATTATATATATTATAATATATATTATAATATATTATATATTAATATATATTACTATATATTTTTTACTATATTATTTGTATACATTAATATTTATTATTATACTTTTTAATATTATTTTTTAGTATTATTTTTTAATCTTAAACATATCTTAAATTCATTTAAAAACAAATTTAATTTAATGCAAAAAAGAAAATTGCAAGGAATAAATTTAGTTATAAGTGAGAAGAATTTAATTTTAAACTAATGATGTTATTGATACAAGATTATATTATATTTATATTATATTTCGGAAAAAGATTGAAAATGAAATATCCATTAAAATATAAATGCTTTTCTGTCAATAATCAAATAAGTTTCTTTTTCTTTAATTACAAGCTATGAACCTTGTGAAAATAAACAGGAAAGTGGATAGAGTTACCTAAAAATTAAATACCTTTCTACATTCTTAACAGAATATAAAAGAAAAAATAATAAATAATATGTAGTAAGAGCAAATTATTGCAACAGGAATATAGGAGCAGGAAAATAAAAAAGCAGGAAAAATTTCAAAAACCTATGTCGTGTGCTATTAATATCATCATATAATAGAATGCAAAATAGATATAGGATATTATGAACATATAAAACAAAGAATGTAATGATAGGACTATGAGATGAAAAGAAAAAGGAGGAAAAGAAAGATAGGGAACGTAAAACACTTCACAATGAAACCTCATACCAATTATCGATTGAGAGCAATGGTTGTTTTAGATAGTTTACAAATGCACTAAAATGAAACTTGGCAATTGCTTATGATGGAATAGTAAGTGCAAATTCAATATGGATTATGTACTAATGTGACATATATTTTGTTATCTGGACTTACCATTGAGATTAATAAATGTATCTAATAAATAATCCGCGATTTCAGCTTGTCTACCTGGTCTAAAAAATGGAGGAGAGAAAATAGGAATATCCGCGACAGATATCGGCAAATGATCAGTAAATTTTTTCTATCCTCTTGGATCAGGTAGAGTAGATGATAGAGGCTGGAAAGACAAATTTTATATGGTTTTAATAATCAAGAATACCTCTAACAAAAGAATTTTAATGATTGTAGATAATAATAAGAAATTTTAACTCTTTGATAGTAATAACATTCGTGATTTGTGATGAATAAATGTTATTATAAGTGGAATTCATGGGTAAGTTATAAATAATTTTAGTGTCTTATTCTGTATTCTTTGTAAGATGTGTTGTCAGATGTGTTAGTAATGCCACATACCATAGATGAGCTTCATAGATTAGTATTAGATGTATATATATTTTGTAAAGTAATAATTTTAAGATAGTGGGCAATTTTAATTGAGATCCAATAACTATGTTTGATGATCCAATAGCGATATTAGCTTTTTTACCACAATCTTGAACTTGAATCCCATCTTAATTGAGAATCAAATATCATTCCCAAATATTTCTTTTTTCTGCTGAATTCCACTTCATTATCGAATATCACTAACAGGATGTTTTTTTTAAAGTGCTGCGTTTCCAAGTAAACATAATTAGTTGATTCTTAGAACTGAACTTTATTTTCTATCTGATAAAGTATTCAGCAAGTAAGGTGATTTCGTAAAAGCTAGGATAATTGGAATATGCAAAATGCGCCCAAGATCGTAGCTAATAAAGCTAGAAAAATTGATTTAAAATAAGTAATGAATAATAAAAATCGTAAACCAAATATTAATCCTTGAGGTACTCCAGTTCTTATCATCTTGAACTCCGACCTCTTATTATCAAGTTAAACAAAATTGAACAAAATCTTTTTTTCAAGTAGAAATGTAATAATTTGATTAATATTGGATAAAGTTTTTAATTAATTAATTTAATAATAAAATTAATATATTAAGCCATTGTGCCAAATTGAATCGAATGCTTTGTTTTTATCAAGAAAGACCATAGCCAAATACCGATTAGTATGAATGAATGTGAATTTGGGCTATGTATAAACTGTTGAACAATGGAATGTGTTAAACAGAATTCAAATTGTTGGTCAATTAATATTTTATTTCAGTGATGTGACTTTATCATGAAACAGTATATATTTTTTTTTCAAATATTTTTATTACTGGGAGTAAACTATTTCTCATTCAATTTATGGTTCTTTAGCAATTTTGGAATAGGAACTATTTTCCAAGCTGGAGATGGAAATAAGAAAGAACAATTATGTTTTTAATTATATAGTAAAATTGAATTGATTTTTTTCGAGACATTTATAAGCAATTCCGGGGCTTGTCGCCCCCACTAGTTTTTTGTGATCGTGAACTTTTTAACAATAACAAATATTGTCAGATGAAAGAAGATCTAAGAATTGTTCAAGATGCTCTTTTAAATGAAAGTTACAAAGCTCATCGTTAATATTCTGGAAGACCTTGATAGCCTGCTAAAAAAAACACTGTGAAATTGATCTACAATTAGTGAAGCTTTCGTTGAGTTATCAGAGTGAAAATTTCTTTTTTTATCCTTTAACGGGAGAACCTTAATTAATTTTTTAGTAACTTTTCATTTTATTATATATATGTTTTATTATATATATGTCCAAAAAGAATGATCATTTAGTTTAGTCTGTTGTATTTGGTGTAAATTTCCATTTTACAAAGATGACTCTTCTATTGATGCTTTTTGTTAGTTGAAAGTAGTATCCTTAAAGTAGATTACCAATCTGCTGCCAGAGCTTCTGGTGAAATTTTTTAAGGTTATCTAATCTTTCAGCTCTTTATCGAATAGTATAATTCGATTTGGCATCATGATAAATTTAGTTAATCTATAGAAGGTATTTTTCAATGTTCGTTGGAAATGTATAATGGCTGAATCTTTAACCTGATGAATTAAATTTTGAAAGTTTGATTTGAAAATTTTCTGTCATTTTTTTGTACTTATTCCAATTGGTACAAGATATGAAAATGATAAAATTATTTATGCTAGAAAAAAGGATAACAGGCCTATGATTCGAATTTAGATTCTGGAAGACATTATACTCGAATTTTGATAGACTTTGATAGACTATAAAAAATTAATAGTTGAAGAATGTTTGTTGACAAAGTCAGCATTTTGCGATAATGTCGAAATCTCAAAACAATTAATTTTTTATTTTTTATGTACTAAGTTTGTGTTATTATTTATATACACTATAATGCTATCTTGATAGGAAACAATAGTTCAAGTAGATAATCATACATAACTCTCAATAAAATTCGATTCCTCAACTTCCACTCCACCCTCTTCCGAATACTTCATCCAGGAACCTTTTTGTCATGGACAGTTTGTAATAGATATTGACTTGATTCGATAAATGTTTATTAATTTCATTTATACATAATAGCATAAAGCCAGTAAATAATAAAATAAAATAATAAATAAAAAATTTCACAAATAAAAACTTTTGAATTCAATATTTATGGAACGAATATGGAACGAATAGTTCTTAAATGTATATTTAATAGTTAGATAAGTTCAACTTAGTCCAACAATTATGTATGATTATATAAATAATCTTAACAAGAATTGTAGTGCCGCTAATAGTCACCGGTAGCAGTTATGGTTGGTACTAAGAATCAGTGCACGAACTGATTGCGGGACAGCTTGGTGCGGTTATGATTATGACCATCTAATGATTGTGGCAAATATTGTCGATGGTCGGTATAAGTGGAATTATTTACGTCACATATTATTATTACATATATAAATGATATATATATATAATTTAATAATAATTTAATAATTAATATAAAAGATATTAATAATTTAATAAAATAATTTAATAAAATATTTAATTAAAATAATTTTAATTAACGATTTTTTATTAAAAAAATTCTTTGTAATATATAATTTTGTAAATTTATTACTGCTAATTTATAATCTGTTGATTTTGAAATAAATCTAAAAAGATCTAAAATATTACTATAAAATGTATGTCATTATATATATATAATGTCATTATATAATCTACATCTAAAGCTATTTTTAAATTACATTTTTAAATTTAAAAAAAAATGTATAAAATATTAATACAAAAATTTTGAAAAAATTAAAAATAATAGCTTGATAATATAATAATATTATTAAAATATAATAATTTTATAATATATTAAAATTTTTTAAATAAATTAATTTCAGAAGATGAAACTTTAGATTGTTTGCATATTATAAGATAGTATTTTGTAATAAGAAATTTATAAAGAGCTATGAAATAAAAAATTTTAATAAAAAAATTTTAAGTTTATTTTTATAGTTTAATAATAGAAATATGTAAGAATGGAAAAAAAAATTCTAAAAAATCTGAAAAAATTTTAAAAAGTTATAAATCAGAATCACAAAGAAAATAGTAAAGATTGTTTTTTTTTAATCTGAGTTTGAAAATTTAAAATATATATTTTATAAATTTATATCAATTATACATACAACATACACATATATATGCTGAAAATTTCATCAAAATCGGTTAATAAATAGAAATTGTGTTATTATGCAGAAATAAGCGATAGACATCGATAGATATAAAAATCTTTAAATTTATTACAAAAATCCTGAAAAATACAATTTTCACCATTTTTGTAGTTTATTTAATTGATTTCAAGTATTTGATATAAATTTACAAAATGTATCTTTTTAATTTTCATTATAAGTTCAAAAAGTTATAGAAAGCGACTTTTATTATTTTCTTTATAATCAATAATAAATTCTTCAAATTTTTTTTCATACATTTATATTTATTCTTTTAAATTCTCAAAAATTCAAGTCTAATTGGTTCAATTTAAAAAAAAATTAAAGCGTAATTATATTTTTGTTTACTAACATATAGGATATATTTTATAAAAAGATGTATATGTCTTAATATTAAATTTAGTAAAATTAAACATTAAAACAAATTTTTTTCGAATTTATTTAAGAATTAATTTAATTTCATTAGTTAAAATCATATAAAATATTCAGAAATTAATGGTACTATTAATTAGGTAGAAGTAATTTTATATGAAAAAATAAATCGAAAATATAGAACAAAATTTTTAAGATTTCGTTTTCGATTTTGATAAAATTTATAAAAGAGATAGTTTTCAAAAAAATTTAATAAGTAATTTTTTTTTATCGATTATTATCTATTTTGAAAAGATAGAATTAATTTTCAAAATTAAGGATTGATAACATTTCTTTTTTATATTATTTTAATGACATAAAAAAGTTTTTTTTTTCAAAATAAATTGTTTTTAAATGAGGAATTTAGTTGTATAAGAAAATTGAAGAAAAATTTCCATTTTTATACAATATATTAAAAATTTTGAATTTTTTTATTAATTTTTAACTAAATATTAATTTATGATAATATATATATATATATATATATATATATATATATATATATATATATATATATGTATATAAATTTCAAATCAAAATAGAAATTATATATTTTTAGAATTTTTTATTTTTTTTTAATTTTATTAATATTTATTATATTAATATTTATAATTAAAACAAATTTTATTGATAAAACTATTCTTTTATATAACACAATAATGAAAGTTTTCAAAAAAAGTATAAAACAAATGTTTTTTACAAGAATAATAAAAATATGTAAGAATAATAACACAGTCATAATGATCATCACAATCAATATTGTGAAATATGATTCCACTTTTAGTATTTCTAGAATTTCTTCTTTAGAATAGCTACATAATCAGAGAGAAATCAAGCGTTCCGAAACAGTTATCTACAATATGGAATTGATAATTAATTATAAATGATTCCATTTCAATTATATTATATTTTGAATATAAATATTTATATTTAATATGACTAATTGCTTATAAATCAAATTCGAAAATTTTTAAGTACGAATAAAATTTCTTGATTAAATAAAAATAAATAATGATTTTCATGTATATTAAAATAAATAAGCACTAAAAACATTTTCTATATAAATAATATTGTTTTTATAAAAATAATGCATTTTGCAATTTATGCTAAATTGGGATTCTTATATATTAAATTATACATTAAAGAAATTTTTCTTTAATGCTAATGAGGTTTATTTTCATTTTAAATCTAAAAAAAAATTTTTAAAGATTTATGAAATTTCCATAATTTTTTTTTTCATGTGTTTTCATAATTTCAATCGATATATAAATTCATTTATTTCATCGATTTATCGATTAATATGACATTATAATGATTCAATGATATTTTATCAAAAAATGAATATTTTAATATCTAATGAATGTGTGAAATTAAATTTTTAATGTCGATATCTAATAAACGTGTGGATTTCTAAAAAAATTAAATTTTTAATTCAATATCTAATGAACGTTTGGATTTCCTAAATGTGTGATTTTACAATAAAAACTATTCAAATGACCAATTAGTTTTAAAAAATAACTATTAGAAGTTATAATACTGTGCCTTCTAATAATTAAAATAATGTCATTCAATTTGTCGATGTCAAAATTTAATATAATTGAAAATTGATAAATATAGATATCTTTGTAAGTAATCTTGTAATTTTTGTTTTTTTTTATTTTTTATGTTTTAAATATATGTAAGTAATATATATAAGATAAATATATATAAATGAAATAATTGGAATTAAAAAAGAATGCTTTTGATTTCGATAATGAATGTTAAATATTTCTTTTTTATATTTATTTCACTTATTAACATTTTAATAAAAAATAATATTAAAAAATTTAATCAAATTTAATATTGAAAAATTTGTTAAAATTTCTTACAATAAATGACATATAAATGACATATAAATAAGTTTTTAGTTAGATGAAATGAGACAAAGATAGTTTTGTTTCTACAGAAAGATAGTTTTGTTTCTATTATATTATTTTATCTTTTTTTTCACATTATTTAATGTAGAATTATTACTTAATAAATAAGTAATTCAACTGACATTTTTATCAAAATTTTTTGTATTTAAATTCTATCTTTAGAATTGACTCATAAATATATTAACATTTTCTATATCATATTATACAAGACAAAAAGTAAATATTAAGATCAAGATATTAAAAAAAAAATATCATACCATTATGAAACATAGGAAATGTGCAATAAATTTGAAACAGCTGGAGAAAAAGTTTAAATGATTTAAGGTCTATAAAAAATGAAATAACAGAATTAATTATATTTAAAAAATTGCATAATTTAGTTGCTAAAAAAAATTTTTAATTTTTTTAATCTCTTTAAAAAGAAGAAATATTAAATAATATTTTCTTTATTTTATTTTATATTTTATATATGAAATTATCTTATCTACAAATTGATTTCATTTTACTTAATTTCAAATATGGTACATAAAAATGTTAAAACTGTTTTTTTTTTTTTTTTTTTTTAGAGTAAAAATTCATTTATGTAAACATTTTTATCCTTCAACTAATTTATATAATAATTTATATATAATAAGATTCTATTATACTCTTCTACGTAAAAATATTATGCGGGAAAATCTACATAATAATCAACATAATAATCAACATAATAATAATATTAAAAATAATAATTACAATATTAAAATAGAAAATTTATATTAGAATAATAAATTAATTTGAAAAATAAATTATGTTATTCGATACAAATTTTATATTAATATCTCTATACAAAAATTATACTAAATTGTTCATTAATTCTCTATCATTAATTCTGAAAGATTATTATGAATAAAATTTTACAGACAATTTTTTTTTTAATATCACATAAAAAAAAATTTTTTTAACAAGATTCCCATCGATAATAACTTTCAAAGGTTAACGTCCATCGATATTTGTCTCTTTTGTTTTCATTGTAAAACGCATGACTGTTAAAAAAATGAAGGATTAAAAATTTACGTGCCGAAATGCAAAAACTCTCTTTTCAGCTAACCAAATCCATCGAACCTGGATGTTATCGATTACCGTTCGTTCAAACATATAAAGTTATTCCATAGCCAAACGTTTTCTACAAAGTCAAACAAAGTTTGGTTGAAAAGTCAAGTTTTATGAAAGTGGAACTGATGTATTCGTAATTTGTACGAGGAAAACCAAATTTGCAATGAAATTGATTTCTTTCGAACATTGTTAACGAAGGAAGCATCTTTTAATTTTATCGCGTAAAGAATTACTCTGAAAAAAAGAAACGAGAAGAATGATTATTTTTATAAACATAACGAATTTTATTGCAAGATAGAAAGACAAATAAACATTCAAAGAGAAAATAAAATCATATATTTTATGCTAATAATAAAGTTATGTTATTAAAATAACAATAAAATAACAATAATTTTACTTTGTATGAAATATTATATAATATAATAAATTATATACATTAAATAGAATATTTTTTTAAAAAAGTTATAAAAAAATATTTATATAAATGTTGTTTGATATAAGAAGATACATTATGATATTTTAATAGTATTTGTATTAATGAATAAAAGTTATACAAAAATGATCTTTATTTTTTATAAATGGCATCATATATTTATTAATTTAACAATGAAATGAGAGATATTAATATTCTATCGTTATTATTATTTATTTATCGTTTTTCTTTATCTTTCTTCTATAACGAATTCTACAAAGTACAATATTTTTAAATTAATAATTTTTCAACATAAATAGATTTACTTTTTTAGAAGATATGAAAAAATGATCTTTATTCCAATAAAATTTGTATAATTTCATTTAAAAAATTAAAATTGATTATCTTATATATCCATTTACAGAAAAAATTATTGTTGCATTAAATATTTCTTGCAATTTGGAATAACTTTTATAATATATATATTTTTTTATAATATTTTTTCCTGAAAAAAACATATTTCACTGTATTTAGATAAAATAAACATTCTATATACAGTGCAATTTTCTTTTTTAGCGGAATGCTATTTTAAATTATAATAGATTGAAATTAATTCTCAAAATTTCAATGTTTTTTTTTATTTATTAATTTTTTAATTTGAAGCTAAAATTTAGATTAAAACATTTTTAATTCTGTATTTGTAAAAATTTTTCAGATAAAATTATATTTAAAATATCAGAAAATGATGAAATTTGATTTCATATTGATTTCAATTTGATTTTCATATTCGAAGAGAATTTTTACACCAAAAAGGAAATTACTATATGTATGTTTATTTCTATTCATAAATTCGATTGTATATTTACTAATTAAACGTAATTTTAGCAAACTATTAATTTTTTTTTAAATATTGTAGTTATAAATGTTTAAATATTTATATATAAATTTTTATATAATTATATATCTTATTAATAATTTTTTTCCATCTGATAATAAATCCATACAATCTTATAAAATTTGAAAATAAAAATGCATTTATTAATAATAAATTATTATTTTCTTTAAATTAAGAAATTATTTTTTAGTTAAAAATTATTATATTAGACTATCCATTATTTATAGAATTTATAAATTATTATTTATAGAATAATTTAATGCAAATAATTAATGTCAGTTACATATTATGATTATAATGTTCATTTATTCGTTTTCTGAAACATATTAAATGTTAAATATTTAATAATTTATAAATAATATAATCTATATTATAAATAATATAATATAACTCATTATATTTTACATAAATTTTATGAAAACTTTTGTGATAATATATCTTAATATCTAATAGATTAATATAATAATAGATAATCTAATAGATTATTTCGATTAAATCTGATCAATTTAATTAATTGATATTTACAATATATCAATCCTTTATTTGTTTTTTTTACATTTTAATCTCATTTAAATATTGTAATGGAGAAAATATGCCTTCTTATCATCCATTACTGCATTTCATATTATACTTTTTATCATCAAACTGTCAAACGAAAATATTAAATCAAACTGACAATGAAATATTTCATGTAATCCCTTTTACATATGACACATACTGTTTGTTATGAAAACGAAACAGATTAACGAAATTGTTTGTTTCATTTTTTAATCGAGACATATATGCTTGAAAGCAACTCATTTGACACGTTCAAATTTGTTGACGAGTCCATTTTACAAAATGATCTTTTAAAATTCAGCTTGCTATTATATGTTTATCGATTATCAAAAATGAAAAATGAAATTGAATAATTTAATAAACTGTCTATTAATCTTTTCTTTTTTTCTTAAGATTAATACAATATTACATTCCAAATTAATTTTTAAATGATTTTAAAATTATAATTTTTTTGATATTACTGACAAGAGATTTGCTAAAACATGATATATCAAATCTTAGAAATGAGATTATTAATACTAATTTAAAAATTAATATTAACTACTCAATCTTTATTTTTTTTTTATTAAAATTAAAAGTATAATATACAATATATACAATTCAAAAATTTGAAAACAATTATATTTTTACATAAAATAAAGAAAAATTTATAAATATAAAAATAATTGCTTATATTAAATGTTATTTTTGTTAAAAAAAAGTTAATAAATAGATTCTAAAAATAGATTCTATTTAAAAATTTTATACTAAAATAAATTCTATTAAAAAAAAAAAAAGAAAGATAATTATTTTAATTTTATTATTTTAAATTAATTTCCAAAATTCATTTTTAATTTATATCCATTTAAAATTTTTTCATTATCTTTTTTTTAGAATATATTATCCATCAACTTTGATTACAATAAATAAATTTAATTATTTTTTATTTTATTTCAGCTTTTTTAATGCTTGTTATATATTTTATATTATTGTATTATATTTATTATATTCAAAACAATTTGAAAAGATTAATATTAGAACTAGCCACTTATAACATATACCTAAATATAATATATAAAAATGAAAAATGAAAACAAAATTATATATATAAAGGTAAAAATAATTATAAAAAATTATAAAAAATATTAAAAAAAAGGATTCATGATTTTAATAATTTATAATACTGAGAATAGTAAAAAATGCTTAACATAAATTTTGCAATTTTTTTCGATTAAAATCATGAATTTTGTATTATTTAATTTGTATTATTATATTTATAAATTAAATGTCAATATTCAATATTAAATATTAAATATTGAATTTCAATATTACATATAGAAAATATATATTATATAATGTATCTATGTTTTTTTTTTTTAGCTAGAGATCAGTTTATTATTTTAAATGAAATTTTTATTTTTTATAACAAAATATCAAATAATATTATATAATTTTTATATAAATTTTTCATATAAATTTTTTATTTATTGCTAAACCTAATAATTAACGAGTAATTCTTCTTAGTTTTTATATATAAGAAATTATATATAAGAAATTTTTTCATACTATTTTTTTACAAGTTATTCAAGAATTTTACAAGTAATCTGGACATATTGCATGAATCATATTTACATATTTTAATATCAAAATAATAAAAAGAATATCAATTAAGTTTATTTCTTAAGTTATAAACAATTTTATCTTTCATTAGAAAAGTCTATATGATGGCAATAATAATACATACTTAAAATTTATAAAATATAATCAATATTATTTAAAAGATTTTAGAATTTCAGAAATATATTAAATAATAATATCTATTCGTGATCTTAGAGTTAAAAGTATATAAAAATTTTATAAAATACAGATAAATTTATTTCATGAAATGATTTTTCAAAAATTCAACTCACATTATGCATCAAACGATCATCAAAATATAAATGAAATATCTATATTTAGGAAACCATAATTTATTTTCATCATTTCTTATAGTGACAAAATATCAATTCAAGAATAAATTTAAATTTAATAGATATCAATCATCAACTTACACATAATTTATATAGTATATTTCCAGATCCAATGGTTCAACATCATTTATTTTGAATGTCCTCAATATTAAGAAAACGACATTTCATTTCAACGATATAACATCCATTTAAGGTGTTCATAATTTTCAAAAAATCACTATAATGATCTAAATCTTGATAAAAACTTTATATTGAATATATCTTATCTATATATCTATATATATATCTTATCTGTACATATATAAAATTCATTTATAAAAAATTTCAATTAAAATTTATTTTTCAAGTTATAAATAATTTTACTTTCAAAACTTTAAAAACTTCTACATATCAGTAACTAATGCAGTTAATATACGTATTTGACCGAATAATAAAGTGCAATTAATCTTATACTTACAAGTTGTTAAAACAAATACATTGAAAAATAATATTTCATTTATGATCTAAACGTCAAAATTATCAACAAATCTTGCAAAATAATTTTTCAAAAGTTCAGTTTACATCACACGTGCGAATGATCGATGTTTAAGAAATTTTGTATGATGGAAATAATAATACACAAAACACCGGTCCAAGATTCATCCAAATTCTTAATAGAGTCAATCAAATTAACCACGAAAAACATACGTTTCTAGAATTCAGTGCGCACATACTCCAATTTCGCATTTATTTAATTTTTTATCGTTGATATTAAGAAAGCGATTTCAACGAGATAATGCACGTAGGAGTAAAGGAAGAATACGGACCTGCCGGAAAGTAGCATGGGCCGCAAATTACCAAGTTAAATACACATATATATATATATATATATACATACGAAGTGCATTCGTAGGATCGCGGTGGATTAAAGTGTCAAGTCGGATTGTATTGGCCGAAAACGACGGGGCGGCTTCATTCGACGCGTGAATTATGTAGGCGCCCGTGCACAGGCGCTGTTATCGAGGAAAATCGGGTCACAGCCAGGCGGTGCTGTCGATGGGGGTTGGGCCGAGAGCTAAGGCACGTCGAAATGCGCCCTTAATATTAATCCCTTCGGGCGCACACCACTTATATGTCACCTCCTGCCTATGCGCTAAGTACTTACGCAGGAAATTCGGTCTGATGTTCCTACTGGAAATTTCTGGAGTCGAAAGAGAATATCTTCGGAGAAAAAAGAGTCAAGAATTTGGAAAAACGTTGCTCTTAATTAGATCGATTAGAGGCAAAGATAAAGATTTATAAAATTATTAATCTCCTAAGGAATTGGAAGATTTTTTTTTGTTTATATTGAAATAACTGCATTTCAAATGAATAATTATTTTTATATGATGATAGAATATATCGTCATACTTATTATTGTTTCGTAAAAGAATAAATAAAATGTTTTAATCAATATGTATAATTTAAAGATAGAAAAAAAATCTGAAAATGAAACAGTATTTATTGAAAAACTAATACAATTTATTATTCTTGAAAGTAACATAATTTCACAAAGTTATGCAATTTTATATTTTTTTATTTTATATTTTTAATATAAAATCCGTTTTAAAAATATCATAATTATGTCCTTTTGTTTGTATAACGAAATATATCGTATTCATCATAAAAAATTAATTATATTTAAAATACGATTTAATTATAAGAATGCTATATATATAAATTAGCTAATCTTAAATTTTCTCTGAAAAATTTAATCAAAATGTTGTATATGAATTGAAGCTACTTGATTAAAGAAACTTAAAAATAAACCATTTGATTTATTTGATTTGAAATATTTTTTTATTATTCCATTGTCGATGTTCATATTAATTAAATTATTTGTATTAAAACATTGAATAGATGATATAGTGATATTACACGAGAAGAGTTTTTGAAAAAAGAATTTACTTAGAAGATTCTTAGAATATATTTTTTGGAAACACTTCGACATGATTGGAATGTGAACGTGATCTTGTGACTTGACGATATTTTCCAGCTATGCCAATCTCAATGGTAATTAGCATCATTCTATTCGAGAAAATTTATTAAAAACACTTACGGATCAGTTTTCTGAAAACATCAGATTCTGTGGATAACATAATCTCTTAGCTAATTCTAAAAATTTTCCTTAGGTTAGGAATACCATCTTTCAACCATTTTGTCTGATAATATCATTGACTATTTGTACCCAAACGAATATCGTGAGACGAACGTGAAAAAGATTTTAAAAACATTTGATAAAATTCGAAAAAATATCAGAATTTTTTAAACTACAGATTTTTTTGAGCCATCTGGACCAAAAAAATTTTATTATTGAACTAAAAATAATTGAATTATTGAATTATTAGAACTTTATAATTTCGAACTAACAGAATTTTTAGAATTTCCTGATTCAGTGATAACGTAAGCTTTCTTAGCATATGAATCTTGGGTCTTGATCAAATTTAAAAATAGAATTTGTTAATAGATTTTGTAATAAATCAATTTTATTATTTTATACTATATATATATATATTATATATTATATAATATATATATATATTATACTATAGCTCCACAAAAAAGTTAAAGCCAACAAATTGCTTTAAGTAATTTAAATTTAAATGACAATATCTGATACTATTTAACCATTTACTTCATTTATTAAAATTAAAATATTATTTCAAATTTCAAGTTAAGATTTTTTCAACTATATATTTTAAGTTATTTAAAGTTATTTCTATTATGAATATATGAATAAAATAAATAATGAAATATAAAAAATAATGAAAAATAAAAATTACATTTATTAACATTATTATATTTTAATTATTATTAAATTATTATTAATGATGAAGTATAAATGAAAAAAAATGTGTGAGTATAAAGTATAACATAACTACTAAATATAACAAGAATAATCATGAGTATTGAAAATATTACATCAGATTTACTTATACTTAAAATTAAAAAAAAAAATTATGAATAAAAAAAAAATTAAAAATTTTATCACATATTCTAAATTTTTAAAAATTTTTTATAGAAATTCAATGACATAAAAAATTTGATATTTTAATATGTATAAAAAAATTTGATATTTTAATATTATTTATTTTAATATTATATAAATATATATATATATATATATATATATATATATATATATATATATATATATATATATTAAAATGTCAAATTTTTTATGTCATTGTAATATATAAATATTTTAATATTGAAATACTTATAAAGATTTTTAAAATTGACAAATATTCATTCTAAAATTTAAAACCAATCTAGAAAATCAAATAGTTCAAAAACATTGATACGAATATTATTTCTTATTAGTAATATTTAATTTTTATAAAATGTATTTTTATTATTATTCTACTTGACTAGATTTATAAATACATGTTGAATTTAATCAAAAACAATTCTTCAAAAATTATTTTTAAAATAATCTATATAAATAGAAAATATAACAGTGCTTCTTCTATTATAAATCTCTGGCTGACTATTCAAAGATTTCTACTACTTCTTTATTCGTTTTATTCAATTTCTAATGGCATTCGAATCGACTCAAGAACAAATGTTATATATAGAATAACTTAAATATATTTAAAAATATATGATTTTATTTAAAAAAATATTCACAACCTTGATTATTATAAATTTATCTCATTAAAGATGAAATCAATGTATAATTCTTTTTTAAAGCATTTTTTTGAAGAACAAATAGTACAAGAAATAATTGCATTTGTTAATATATATGTTGATATATATAATCGATTTTAAAGACAAAAACAAATAAAAAAAAATTGATCGAAACTTATTTATTAAATTGCAAATAATTCATTATCATTGAAATAAGATGTATAAAATAAATTCATTCTGTCTTAATCACATTGCTTTATTATATCTTTATCTCTTTTCATCTAAACTTAAATTACTTATCATTAGATTATGGATATTTATTAAATAATAAAAATGTAAAATTTTTATAATACCTATAAAAAAATAAAAGAAACAGAAATTTATTTCATTTATTAAATATTATAATGAATACTTTAAGCATGTTATATATTTTTGTATATTATATTTTGTATATATTATATATATTTTATGTATTCGCTATTTTTACATTTCTAAATTTCTCACAATACATATTCGCTCTATTTATAATTTAATAAATAAATCTTAATATTTTTATCAATTTTTATATTTGTTTTCGCTTTCAAAATCGACCAAAATCACATATTAGTATATTAAAATAATAAAACCCCATATATAGTTTACCTTAAATAAATAATAAAATTTTTTTAAAAAGTTTTTATCTCATAGTTTTTATAGTATCTTCCTCTCATATCAATTTATTTCCTGGTTTTTAAAATACGATTAAACTTTCATTTTAATGGTAATTCAATCTAAAAACAGAATAAAAAATATTTTCACTATATATATATATATATATATATATATATATATATATATATATATATATCTGCAAACATTCCTTTTTAACCAAATTTATACGTTCAACTTTTTTTCGGAATAATTAAAAGAAAATATTCGTCATGAAAAATTTGTGTTAGAAAACATGATCCAGTATACTTCGATCTCATATCAATGTTTGTGATTGATCACGAAATAAAACGTGAAAAATTGAAAAAATGGAATCAAATATATGACTAGATTTTGAAGAATATAAATTTAATATAAACTTAAAAACGTTTTTCAATTATTTAGATTTAATAATGAATGATAATGTATAAATTCGTAACGAAAAATCACAATTGGTAAAATATAGCGTTCATCAAATACAAAACTTAACTATCTTCCATGTAAATCTGGACGTTGAATAATTACTACACTTTTTAAGAAAAAATGATCCGAGGCTACGAGTTGACAAGGGTTGAAAAGTGCTCAGATAGAATCCTCTAAATTCATGTTTATCACAGTAAATATTCTATCTCTATCGATCGGCAATAAACATTGAATCTATATTGTATTTTCATTTTTCTTTAATTACATGATAATAGCAATACTTATAAAATTCTTATAAAATTTATCTCATATTCGCATGAAATACATTTTTATGATAAAAATTGTAAAATAGTAGAAATAAAATAACATATACAATAATTATTCTGTTAATGGATGGATCATGGAATTATTCTTATTAAAAATATTGTCAATTTTTAAAACATCTATTTTTAGATAATATTTTAAAACTATGACAAATTATAACAATATATAATATAAAAAATTTTAACTTTAAATTTAAAATTTGATTTTAATCTTTTTGAGCCTTCTATGTTCAATAATATTACAAGATTATTAAATAAATGATAGCAGGCATTGATATTTTATTGATAACTTTTTTTTTAAATATATTTTTTTCACGTTTTTAATATCTTTTAAACTGTAAACTTATGTTAATACAATTTTAATTTCTTTTAAATCATAATTTGGAAATAATATTGAAATTAAAAATATCAAAATCAATAAATGAAAGAATAGTTTTATAAAAAATTATCTATAATATTCTTTTCAATATTTTGTAGTATTGTAGTAGTTGTACAAAAAAAAATAATTGTAACTTCAGTATTTTTATATTTTTCTTAAATTTATTATAAATAAAAAATTAAAAATCTTTTGATTATTGGGATATATTTTTCACAAATCATATATTTATATATGATTTATATATATTTTTAGAATATTATATATTATATATATTATTATATATACTTTTTGAATAAGTATAATTTTATTTATGTATACTTTTAGAATAAGTATAACTTTATCAAGATTATTAATCTTTAAACAAAGACAGAAATTTAATAAGAATTTAACAACGAAAGATCTATAAATTGTTGATTTTTTCTCTTCTTTATGTTGACTTTTTCAAAAGAGAGTTTTTTTCTTAACTAAATCATTTTTATTTTTATAAAATTTTTTTCTACTAAAAAAAACATTTTGAATATATATTTAAATTTTAATTCATATAAAATAATTTTTCACAAAAATATTTCTGTTCATGATTTCATATTTTTAATTTTAAGATTAGTTCAAAATCATGATTATACAAAAGATCATTAAATTTATATTATTGACAATATTATAAAATAAACAATTGTGTTTAAAAAAAAATTAAAGTAATTATTTTTTCAAAAAAATTATTTTTTTTTAAACTAATTATTTACTTATTCAAAATACGATCTTTCTAGGTTATATATAATTAATATTTAAAAAATCATGGCAACTGTTATATGATACAATTATATATTATATATCCTATACTATAACACGATATCACTTTCTCTTCATAGTAAGAAATTCTTGTAACAATCTTGTCCATATCTTACTCATGTTCGTCCCGTATTAATTACCGGAAGTGTTCTCAAATACCAATATCTTCCCTTTTTCCAAGAATTTCTTTTCACTGACATCTCTAATGTCATTATTCTCGGAATCATGTATCAAACGAATGATCGTCATCCCCTTCTCCCTTCCATGATTCTGGAAGCAACAATGTCAATGTACATTCTCCACTCCTAACATCTCGAGGAACACGTAATCGAAGATGTAAATTCGAGGATTGGAGGGTCGAAACGACGAAAATCCCGGCATCCTCCCCCGTAAACAAAACAATGTCTGAATAAAAAAAAACCCCGCCCTTGGCCACGAGAAAGAACTGGTAGTTTTGGCGAGCGTTTCCACGCGTGTCGCGATTTACTCTCGGTTCTGTACGGGGCATGAGCGTGTGTGTGCGCATCTCTTTCGCGGATAAAACCCGGCGGGCAATGCGATTATAAAGGAAAAGTGTGGAAGGGACAACGGCGGTTTACGGAACCGGAACGAAACTCGACTTTATTCCCCCTGCTCGTCGAGACGTTCGTACCGGGACAACGAATTCATTGTCGTTAAATTAAGCAGTCCTCTCCCAGACTCGTCTCCACCCTTCTACAGCCTTTCTTCAACTCAAGACTTTTTTCCTCGCTCCTGTCTTTATTTTCTTTTTCTCCTTCTCGTCTTCGACTGTCTTGAGAAATGTTATATTTTTTCAAGCGTTTACCGAGAAGATTTTCCTCCGATGTAGAATATCGAAAAGAAGCGTTTGAATAAACATAACTTGTCCAAAACTTATTTCGTTTTGATTTTGATTTTGAAATATATTATTATCGTTTTGATTTACTTTTTCAGAAAAAAAAAGATGAAATTGAAAATATAAGACATCATATATATATATATATATATTAGTTTAAAAAAAATATATATATATATATATAAACTATTTTTAAAAGCTTATATTTATATATTATTACTTGCCAAGAGGAACAAAATATTCTTATCAATATAATCAATTCTTTCATTATAAAATTGGTTTTTTATTTTATTGGTTTTTTATTGGTTTTATTATTTATAAATATTCAATTTCAATATTGAATTTCTTCATTGAAACAAAAAGATTGATAAAATAATTAATAAGAAGATAATTATTTATTTTAAGATTTTACCGATGATTTTGATATATATATATTATCAAGAATTTCATCCTAAGTAAGTTTTGTAAATTAAACGGCGATTAACGAAATATTTGTAAAAAAATATTAATTTTTAATTTTTGAGCATTTTGTATTTAACAAAGAAAAGATAAAAAAATATTTGATTTTTGTGAACGATTAAAGACAAAACTTATACTTTTATTTCACAATATACATATATTTATAATATATAATATAAATGTAAACATGTAAATACTTATTTAAAAAAATAAATATTAAAAAATGTTTAATATTGAATATGCATAAAAACGTATTTTTGCGAATATTTCAAAAACTAAAAGAATTTGCTTTATATTTATAAAAAAAAATTATTCAGAATGATTAGAATATATTTCAAGATTAAAATTATAATCATGATATGACTTTAAAATAAGTAAATGGAAAAAATTTAAAAAAAAATATACAATATTTTAAGATTTTGTAATCAATCTCACTATATTATAAAATTGATTTTTATTATTTACAAATAATCAATGCGTTTTCCTTCTTTAAACTTAAAGAAAGAGATTGAAACATGTTAGCTTAAGATTTTTAATAATTCTTAGTAATAAGAAACAATAAATATTATTTTATTAAGAAGAAATGAAAATTTTTTTTAATAAATGTTCGATATATTTTTCTTCCATTGCAATACAGAGCTTATATTATATATGTATTCCAGATTGTTGTATATTAATATTAATTTTATTTAATATTATTTATTTAAATTAGTAATTTAAATTATTAAAATTATATATATTATTAACTGTATTTTTTTTATATATCTTCACCGTGGTATTATAATTAGAAGTAATTAGAAAATAATAAAATTAGAAAATAAAATAACAAATTGATAGTAATACAAGTAATATGAATAATATGAGACATTTGATATTTGTTAATATTGTGAAATAATAATTTCTATTACTCAATTGTATTGCAAGAATAAACTAAAAAAAGGAAAAATTAAAAATTTTATTAAAAATTTTTTTTATTTTTAGTATTTTTACATAATTTCATAATTTATTTCTTTTTTATAATACATCACATTTCAAATTTTTTATTTATTAATTTTATTTTTTAGAAAAGTGTAAAATTCTAGTTTCTTAAGTTTTACAATATTTAAATTTATATAATTTATTTCATATAAAATTTCTTAATCTGATTTTTTTATTTATAATTATTTGAAAATTTTTTAAATTAAAAAATATTATTATAATATATATATATATATGTGTATGTATATATATTTAATATATATATATATATATATATATATATATATATATTATAATCTTATACTCTTTTACACATAGAATGAAATAAAATAAATGTCTTAAATAAAGATAGATATCCTATTTTATTTTAATAATTTTATAAATTGTAATGTAAAAATAAATTTAATTAAATAAAAAAATTAATTTTATAATTATTTTTAATGAAAAATGAAAAATTAATTAATAATTAAATCATTTTATTCGATCGTTAAATAATGATCATGCTGATAAAATGTTATATTAATTTAACAATTATGAATGCAATTAGACATGTGAATAATACAATTTTTTGATATTTACTGTAAAATTCATACTTTAAACACTTAAGATATTATATGTTTCTTAATTTCTAAAAAAAGATACATACATAATTCATTTTGCACATAGATAATAGATATATATATATATCTCTTAATAAGATAATAAAATATCGAACTTGAATTAAGTTGTTAATATTTTAATATGAAATGTAATTTTAATATGAAATTTAATTATAAAACAAATAAATATCTTAAAAGAATAATAAGTTCATTATCTTATTTCTATCATAGTTATGTAAATAAATAATATAAAAGTTATATAATAAAAATAAAAATATAAATATAAATAATAAATGAAAAATATTAAAATTATTTTAAATCATTTTATAATCTTCATTTCTGCATTATGAACGCCATAATTTATTTTTAGATTAATATTTAAACTTTTATTTAAACTTATATTCACTAATTTAAAATGTTAAAATATTATAAGATATACATGAAATCGAAATTTCTAACTTTTTATTTTCTAATGACTACTTTAATATGTTACAAACTCATATATAGATAAATATATGATAATCAAGAATGAAGAAAAATCATAATGAAGAAAATTAGCATGTATTAGTAAAAGGAGTAAAAAAAAATATTATTATAATTTTACTTAATTTATCATCTTCATCACTTGACTTCAATTTTCGAGTTACATAAAATAAAGAAGACCATAAACAAATTATTTTTGTTTAAAAAAATTAAACGATTTATTTCTACTTTATATCATTAAAAAAAAAATCAATATTTCATTGTAATTATACATACCAAAGTTTTCTATTTTTATCTAAATATTTTTTCTCTTACTTTTTAAAAAAATATATGTTATCCTATTCATAAATTGATTATTAAATTGATTATATAGAATGAAATAAACATTAATATTAATTTTATATTATTATTTTTTTAAATTCTAATTATAATATTATTAATTTTTACATAAATTACATAAATATCGAAATTTTACTGCAATAAATTTTATATTAAATATATGTTAATATTATATTTTCAGGATTATTTAACAGTTCAATAGGAAAAAATAAGATTATTAATTATTAAGATTATTAATATTAAGATTAATTATTTATATATAGTAAGATTAAGTATTTATATATAGTAATGATATTCATATCTATATTACGTAATCATCTCTATATAAATGAAATAATTCAATCGACAATTTTTATACAACTAGATTTTACGATTAATTTTTATATTTGATTAGAATCTTTAAATCTTCTAAAGATATAAAATATATAAATATATTAATATATATAATATCCTATATATTACATATATAAAAATATCATAAAAATTGTATGCATTATAATTATATATTTTTTATCTTTTTTTTCTTAACAAAATACAAAATCAAGTTTTTCTACTGTATTTTAATTATATAAAACTAAAAAACTACTTATTTAAATTAATATTTTTCTATTATATATCTATTTTAATCTCTAGAATCGACTCTTCAAATATATGTTAATATATATTAACATTTTGTATATATAATGATTGAAAGATTCGTTCATAATTTTATCTTTATTTTAATATTTTTCTGATATAAATATCGGCATTCATTTGTTTTCTTAAAAATAAAATATATATTTTCAACATAATGATACATAAATGAATCTGTAAATCATTGTAATTTCTAAAAAATATTTACCTTAAAAAATTTGTTCTTTATTATGAATTATAAATATTAAAAAAAAAATTTCATCATTATTTTTCATACTACTTTAATAGCCACATTTCTTGCGTACTCACATCAATAAATTGAAGCACAGAAATATCAAAACAAATCTCATTTTTTTCTGATCCACTTTTACCTTATTTTCTCTCAGATGATAGATTCAAATAAGAATTTCCCATCTACATCGAGTAATTTCATTCTTCCCTGGGCAAATTAAAAACTTTTAATACCGCGTTATTTTTTATCGAAGAGCAGGATAAGGAACAAGCTTGAAGGGACATAACGCTGAAACAAGAAAACGGCAAAGAAAAGGAAAGAAAAGAAGGGTATATGCGCATATATATCGAATCGAACTCGATTACTTTGTTCTGTGGTGGGGATAACTGAAAAAGCAATTCGAAACAAGGATTTCCAGTTCTCTCAAGCACGATCGTTTCCCATAATCGAATAACCGAGTCAAAGCTTAAGAATTAATTTAGAAAGTTCTTCACGGATTAACGAAGTTTGCAAAACAGTTAGTTTTATATATATGTAATTGCAACTTTATTTTCGATTTTCTCTTCTATCGCCTTCTACGCTATCTATCTTTCGATTTACTGTGAAAGTTTCATGAATAACTTGATTGAGACACTTGTATTATCTACGTGAAATACCGTCTGATTTAAGGCTGATTAAACGTATCAATGACATAATTTCTTTTCTTATTAAAATCGAATTAATAAAAAGCTAAATTGCAAAAGTTAAGTTTAAAAGATGGCGAAAATTTTAAGGTAAAACTAATTTTAATTCTATGTTTTTTTTTATAGATATTAATAGATAATGATATATGTATAGAGATATGTAGAAGATATTTTAAAGATTTAAACAACGATTATTGATACATTATGTTACGTGACTTCCATCTTTTTCAATTTCTCTTTTGATTTTGTTCGATTATATGATATGAGAACTCTCTGTGGTATTAATCAAAGTTTGTATTAAAATTGTGCAATTAATTTTGTATACGATGGTTTTTTATTATAACCATAAACTAAGTTTCCATATCCCAATGAAATGAAATATTATATTTTTTATATTATTTTATATAGAAATTAATATTTAAATAAAAAATAATTCTCAAAATAGGAATCTTAAAGATAAAAACAGATTTAGATGAAAGAATATAAAATAAGTAAAGCAAATGCGATACAAAGTCATAATTTTGATAACTAATTTTTTCTAAATTCAAATAATTTTTAGTAATTAAATAATTTGACTAGAGATAAGCATTTGTAAAAAGAAAGAAAAAATTAATCAAATCACAGATGTATCCTATTTAGAATGCAAAATATCATTTAGAAAAGGATCATTTAAAGATATTTAATGGATATTGAAAAGAAATAGAAAAAATATTTTTAGAAAAATTTAATTTATTGATATATATATAGATATATAATAGATATATGATATATATATATAAATTTTTTATTTAGAAAAAGTTTTTCAATTTTTACAACAGAAATTTAAATTATCAGAAGAACTTATACCAATTTAATCAGCCTTAAAGAGTATCTTTAGATATTTCACATAGATAATAACAAGTATCTTGAGCAAGTTACTCATGAAACAAGCAAACCAAAAAATAGCTAGTGTAGAGGACGTAAAAGAAAAGCTGAAAATGAAGTTTTCAAATTTCTCTTTAATTTCAACAGATCAATTTTAACAAAAATCGATTTATTTTTATTTATAAATTATTTCTTTCTGATGTAAAATTTCTAATTTTTATTGATTAATTGATTATTTATTGATTATTGTATTGTATATTGTTTACAAGTTCGTTAAAATTTTTCGTTATGTAAAAGATTGTGACTTGTCAAAGCATTCAATAATCTGGTTTATATAATAATTTATCATTGAATATTAATTTGTTTCGTTGAATTATAATTTGTTTTCGCAATTCAAATTGTGTCGAGCATAGGATTTAAAAAATTTTTCATAAATATAAGTTTCAATAAAAACAAAACAAAGTCTTTCACTAGAATTTGATAACAAATTTGGAATAATTTTTAATTTTTTTTGATTCGATAAGTTTAAACATTTTAACAAAGTTAAACTAATTAACTTGAAAAGTCCTCTCATTATTTTATTCCAAACATTCATTGTCCAAAATAAATTTAATGAATATCAGTCAATATTTGTAAAACTATGAAAAACTAAATATCTTTTAACATTTTAATTAAAAAATTAATTTATTTTCAAATGAAAATCAGAATATATTTTAGTCTCTGTTAAGTTTAGTTTTGAAACAAACTAAACTCTAATCAATGAAAATCAAAAACGAAGATGCTATATATACTCTTCCTATGCTATATTTTTATTCTTTCTTCCCATAAATTAAGGAAGAAAAATAGGAAGTAAAATGAAAATTTTAAAATAAAAATAATTTTAATTTTATGATAATTTTGTATTTTATAAATATTAAAATAATTATTTATTAACAGATTAATATTTAAACAAAAAAATTGTATATTAATTATTATTATAAAATAATATTTTTAGATATAGATTTATATAAATATTATTTTTAGATTGAAATATAGATATTAAAAATGAAATTGAAAAAAACTTAAGTGAAGATATCAATCAGATATTAAATATTAGAAATCAATATTAGATATTAGAATCAGCAAATTTTAATTTTTTATGAATATGGAATATGACATACTTCAAAAAATATTTATTAATAATATTATTTAATATTTCGAAATTTATTTTACAAAAAAATTTATTTCTTATAAAATGCCCTTAACAGACACACACATTTATATATTTATAGAATTATATAAAATGCTATAAACAAAATTACTTGCTATGCCTTATTATATTTGTTTATACATGAAATAAATTCATGAAATATTTTCATCAAATCAGAACGAAAACGTTTTCTACATCCGGGCAGATTGCTCTCGAACCGTTTAATCTATTAATAATGTTACTAGTAAATTTCTATCCAATAATAAACAGTTTTTGACAAATACCAAAAAAAAAATTAAGTAATATTTTTTTACTTTTTTATATATTTATATATTTTTTATATATTGATTATTATGTTTTTTATTCTATATTCTATACTAGTTAAATGTTAATTTCTTTTTATATATTTAGTATATATATTTTTATATATAGTTATATATATAGTTATATATATTCTTATTTAAATAATAAATTATAGTAAAAAGTATTACAGTATTGTTTTCTAAAAATTAAATCTCCATATAAAATCGAAAAAATCGAAAAAAAAATAATTTTGTCCAATTATCATTTAATATTCGAACTATTATGCACCATAACAATTGATACCGGTTATATTGCAAAAATGAAGTTCATCATGAACAGAGTAATCGATATATATACTTAGATGAAGATATATGATGCAAAATCTCGACAATTCATTCAATTCTTGATCGGCTTAATCGTGGATTTCTATATTGATCATATTTTTTTTCCTCCATTCTACAAACTGAAATCTTTCGATGATATTATCGGAATATGAGTTTGAAATATCGGATAATATGCTATTATTATTGAAATGCACAAGAACAAGAAAGAAAGAAAAAAGAAGAGAAAGAAATAGATATTATAAGTATATATATTTCACGATTGATTATATAAACTGTTCTAAAAATATGAAAACATCAATTAATTGAAGATTTGAAACAATTTTCTTTGCAAAAACTTTTATTATGGCTTTGTTAATGACTTTATTAATAAAAAATTATTAATAAAAACTTTATTAATAAAAAATATTGGCCAATCATTGAGCGCATAGATTAGTCGACGATAATATTAAATATCGGCCGAGCTCGTGCAAACTATATGTATTGAAGAAAGTTATATAATAAAAGAAATATTTTTTTATCGAAAAAATTATATCAAATTATATAATTATATGAATAAATATATATTATTTACGAATAATAAATTCAATGCTATTTATATAGAATAAATAAATAAATTTATTCGCCATTCAAAATGCAAAATTATAATATAAAAAGACAAATAACCGATAAATATATTATGATAAATATAAGTTTAAAATTAAAAAAAAATAAATAATAATTTATAACTTATATTAAATTAGAAAACAATTCAATAAGTTAGATAAAGGTAGGTAAATAAATAAAGTATAAATATTTTAACTTGTTGAGAATGCATAATTGCGGCTTTTCGATTGTTTTAACATATTTAATGCTGATAGATTGTTGAAATTCGATTGTTTTAACATATTTAATGCTGATAGATTGTTGAAATTCCGGATAAAGAGATTGATTGATTTCTTTTGGGAAATATGTTATCACTCACGAATTAGATGGAAAATACTTTTCTCTGTTTATTTTTCATCGCTTTTTGTAATCTAGAAATGTTTCTATTCCGGATAAATTATAGAAATCGAAGAAAAAAATGAAGAATTACAACCTCTTCCATCCAATCCCAAAAATTGTGTAAGAGAATTTGAACTTGTAATTTTCAAGATACAAATCTGGAATTCTTTCGCTTACGCTATGATATTCTCTTGATAAAGAAATTGTGTGCACTTTTTATATATTCACTAAAAATTTATTATTATTATTAATGAAATGTTATAGCAAATTTTATCAAATAAATAATCTAATTTTTTTTGGCAATCAATTAACATATATATATTTATATTAATATATTTATATAATACTTTTGAAAAGTTGATTTCAAATTATATTTATCTCAAAACAAACATAAAAATTGATATACAAAGTTGGTATATAAATTATTGAAAGATGTTAAAGAATTGAAATTTGCTTTAAATAAAACGAGACAGAGATAAAATAAACAGTTTTATTTCCATCACATTGCTTATTCTATCTCCATCTCGCTTCATTTAATGCTTCATATGCTTTACATATTAATACATAATATATGTACATATGATATTATAAATGTAAGAAAGAATATTCTTGAAATTAAATCTATATATATATTTATTATATATTGTATTTATATTTAGAATTATTCTGATATTGATTTTATTTATATGCCAATTATGATATATATGGAAATTAAATTCTAAATTAAATTTTTAATTTTTAGTTATTAGAAATTGAAAACTAGAAAAAATTTTGAATAATTTATTTGATAGAAGATAAATTCCAATATGATATTGAAGTAATATATTGCATAACATTTCGTAGAAAAATCTTTTTTTTTCAATTCAACATTTCCAAAAATTTTTTAATAATAGTTTATCAAAAATAAGAAAACTTTTATATATATAATAATTTTATGTAGATAAATTTACATAATAAAGTTATTGATATATTGTAAATATTACATATTTTGACATATATTTTGAATAGCATGACATATTTTCATTAATTAAATATATTAATTATTTATTATTTATTTTTTTCTTATTTTTATTGCATAAAAATCTGTAGTCTAATTATATCTGTAGTCTATTTTTAAAATTATCTTTATAATATTACATTTTTCTTGAAATTATTTTTACAATATTATATATATATAAAGACAGAGCTTGTGAAATGTATTTTCAGGTAATCTACCATTTATTTTCAACAATTTGAATATCTCTAATAATTTAACAATAATTTATGAGCAGACATGATTTTCCTAACGCTTTTCAAATCTTTCATTTAAATGAAAATACCACAGCAATAATTACTTTACAAGCCACATTTGCACGCCATGCGATGAACGATCGTAGAAACGAATGCAAACCTCCTGACCTTCACACGCTGCGATGTGAGTCCGCGAGAACCAATCCTTCGAAATAGCCCTTCAATCTCTTCTTACTGTATATTTTCACGAAAAACAAAGATTGGAGGAAAAACTAAGATTTCTGAAAATGTTACAATTGAGTTAAAAGAGAAAGGGATAGATAGAATTCAGCGATACAGTTTACATCAAAATACAATTAGAATTATTAATCGCAAGAATAATTAACTGCAAAGAAAATATCTCATTTGTTTTAATGATATCTTAATTATATTATCGATATAATATAGTTAATCAATATCAATAATATGCATTCTTTGTGCACTTCGTCGTTCTTTTTTGGCTGAAATTTAAACTTTTTTTCATTTTCAACTCTGTGCGTATTGAAAAACTCACCAATGAGTTGAAATTGTCGCACGTTTAAAAAAATGCAGCAATCGATAGAAAGCTGGACATCACGCAAAGTTGCAGAATTTTTTATTGTGAGACGAAATTCTTTTTAACTGGACCTGTATTTCTCCTTTCTATACGAATAACAACTCTGCAAACGCATATCCAGTATGGACAATCTCATGAATTGAAAGAATTCAAATTGAAAGAGAGTTAAAAGGATTTAGATTTCGTCAAAACATTTACAAATTAACGTTTCAAAACATTTAAAATCGTAAAAAGGATTTATTAAATGTTATAATATTTTTAAATTTAAACTTTACAATATATTTTTATAAGATATTCAAATTTTATCTATAATGAAAATTATTTTTTGAAAAAGTAATTCTGTATTAATATGTTATGAAATTAATATTAATGATACGAATAAAAAAGCCAAGCATTCAGATTCAAGTAAAACAGATTCTAACTGACTACTATTTTTTCATATAATAATGAATATTTATAAAATAATATTATTTGAAATAAATTTAAAATAAATATTTAAATTGTTTAGGACAATTATTTCTATAATGATTATAGTATTATAGACATAAAATAAATAATATATTATTTTAAATAATATTTTCGATAATTTTATATTATGTATCTCAAAATTAATGAAAATCAATTATTAATATTATTAATATTATCTTATGTCTAGCGATTTTGTCTAGATTATTCATTTATAAAAAAATTTAAATAACAACATGAAGATATGAAAAATCAAAAAATATTTCAAAAAATACAGAATATTAATAAAAACTTATTTATTAAATTAAAAACTTTAAAAATTTATTTTATTTTATTTATTAACTTAAATTTTTTTTGTTTTATTTTTGTTTCAGTATAGGTATATTTTACTATTATAACAAGCTTTGATTGTAATAAATAAATTTAATAAATGATTTTTTATTTTTTTATTTAAAATTTTTTAAGCATTTAAAATTTTGCTATTATTTATGTGAATATATCTAAATTTTTTTAGATATTTAATTCAAATAATTATAAAATAAATATCATCGTTAAAAAATATTAAATAATATAAATAATTATATATTGTATTTATTATAATAGTGAAAAATAAATATTTTATTAAAATATATTTTAAAAAATTATATATTATAATATATATAAAAATTATATATTATATTATAATATATAACATAATATATAATATATTAAAACATTTAAAATAGAAATATTTTTTATAATCTTTTTTTTTTCATATTTATAATAACAAAGTTTACAATAACATAATAAATTTTGTAACACATTTTTTATACTTATAAAAAAATACATTTATTAAAATAAATACAATTTTTTATAAGTTATGATTCTTCCTTCAAATTTGTATAATAGATATCGTAAATATTCCTTTTTTATTTTTATACGATAAATTTTTAATTACAATAACATTAGGAATAACTAAATTAAGTATTCTAAACATCTAAACACTATAATAGACGAATAAATTTTAACGTAAAACATTAGATATATATTAGATTAAATAAAATAATTCCTAGGCTTAAAAACTGTTAAGTATATTTTATGTATTTATTGAGTACTATTAAAAAATCCAAAACAAGTATAAATAAATTTTGTACAATATTAATAATAAAATAATGATCAAATAAATTTTTATTATATTTTCTCTATAAATAAAAGTGAAACATATTGGTTAAATTAGGTTAGGTAAAAATGTATTCTCAGATTCAAAACTTTTATATTTCTTCATTCATCAAATATCAAAAAATAAAAAAAATAAATTTAAAAAGAAATAGTTTTTATTAATTAAACACTATAAAAAAAAATACGAAACAAGTTTTTTTAAAAAGTGATATTTCAAAATGAAATTTATCCATCGAAATAGAAAACACGATCAATAGTATCTACGAGAATTCGAGAGAATAAACAGAAGAAACACGATAATGAAACGAGATTAACTTGTACGAGCTTGTTATCCTTACGTTGAATGTTTCGAATTTATTTCAAAATTTATTCCATAACCCCCTCAAACAAAATGAACCAAGTAATTTCGCCGTGACGATAACATTGCATTCGTATGCTTTTTCATCCAGAAACAACGACTGATATAATGAGAAAATTAAAAACTAGGGAATTTGCAAAAGGTCGTTCCCGCCGATTTCTCGCGAAAAACCTAGTTTTCTGTTTTATAATAAATTACCGAAACCGAATAAAATAAAGAAGTGCGATAATATTGTAATTGATAAAACAGTTGAGAAAAATGGAGAATATTTTATCCTAATATGGAGGCAGCACACAAAGTGGTATTCTATATTGAACAAATACACAGGATGTTAATAAAAAGTTATCTAAATTGATTGATTTATAAATTGAAATAAAACACAAATTATTTTATTTCGTTTATATTTATTCGATATTTCATTTATATTATTTTAATATGATATTAAAATAAAAATATTTATCTTAATACAATATATTATAAAAATATTGAAAAAATGAAAAATATTATTTATTATAAATTTGAACTCAATTAAAAATCCAACTTTCCTCAATTAAAAATCCAACTTTCATTCATTCAGTAATTGTATTTTTTTTTTTTTTTTTTTTTACTATTTCTTATTGCTTTTTTTTCCCATCAACTTCCAAAATATACCAACTATATTTACTCGGTCATTCAAATACAATGTGAATAAATAAAATATAAATTGATATAAATACATATATATAATTTTCTATTCTATTCAATACTCTATAGATGATATTAATTCATGGGATATCTTTAATTGATTTTAGAAGCTAAAACAAAAACGAAAATTAATATATAAAAATATTGATTTATTTATAAAATTATAAGCAATTCAAGTTTGCGTTATTTAAAGAGAAATATAAAATAATATAAATATAAAAATATAATAGAGTGAAATTATTCTCTTTTTGTTACATTGCTATCGCATTCTATTTTTAATTTGCTTTATGTAATTTAAACTTATTATAAATTGTTTATAATGTATTACTTATAAAATATATATTGCTTAGTAAATAAACCTTACATGATATTTTTATGTTTATTTTGGTTTTTATAATCGAATTTTGAATAAATATATTAATATTAAAATATAATAATATTTTTAAATAAATATATTTATACTGTAAATCATATATATAATATATAATTAAATATTATGTGCATAAATATATGTACAAATTAAATATTAAATTAAAAAAAAATAAAATAAAATTAATAACCTTGATATTCATAATGATTTTGAAACGAAATTTTTTTATTGTTAATAAATGTAAAACATATATATACTTATTACAATTTTTTTCTTCTTATCATTTTAATTAATGAAAATAATTTAATATTTAATTTAAATGGAACACATGCATGTATCCATTTTATGATTTTAATTATGAGACACAATATCATTCAAATGAATTTCTTGATTTTTTTCACAAGCTTGACTGTTTTCATTTAATAGTTTTTTTTGCATAATGGTGATTTTGAAATTTCAAGATTACTGAATTTTTTCCTTTTTAATACAGTAGATTAATTTATAAAATTTTCAATGTTGAAGTTTAATTCTAAAAGTATACCTGAACAGTATATCTGAACAATATATTTTCCTATTTAAGTTTCAATATATTGATATACATATTCTTAATGATAATACTTAAGAATTATAGTAAAATTTTGATTATTTCAAATTAATTTTTTCGGATAATTAGAAAGAATTAGGAAGAAAATTTGTAAAATATTTAAAAGTTATACAATTTTCAAATATGAATATATATTACATAAAGTATATAACTTATAAGAAAAATGCATTATAAAAAAAATAAATTAATCATTTTTAGAATAATAATTTTCCCAAAACGTTTTTAACATTTTTTAATATTTTAAACGTAACATTTTAAACATTTTTAAATATGCTAATTTAGATCTACTTACTATGATATATATATATTGATAATTTGAATAATTTCTATTACATTATCTTTTCCTCCTATATTGTGAAAATATATTATACTATCGATATAATATATTATATACGTTATATACATCATATAATACACTTTTTTTACAATACAATTTCTATCTAACATGGGAAATTGTATGTATATAATAAATTGTATATATACAATATGAATTTATTTCAGCAGTACAATTTGATTCTACAATATAATGATATTAATATTTCTTTTAATATATTTGATATATTTATTATATTTGAACATAATAAATTTAATGTGTGTATATATAATAATAATTCTAATAAATATCACTAGAACTATAGTTAAAATAAAATAGTAATTTTATTAGTGTTTATAATTTATTGTTGTTTATTGTTTTTATAATTAATAGTTTTTACAATTTTCATATAACTGTTCTAGTTTCATATAACATTTTTTAGAATCGTGTGATTTTCATAAACATAATCAGGATTTACATAAAATTTTATATATTATATAAGAATATATTTTATATAAAAATTATATTTTTAAGATGAATACAAAAAATCATTAAATTATATAATAAATAAATTTAGAAATTTTTCTGTTCTCATAAATAAAAATCAATTTATTAACTTAGCGATTGCCTTAGAAAATTTTTAAACTTCAATGAAAAAATAAAGAAAAGATATCAAAATTCATATCTATTCTTATAATAAATACACAATCTTAGCTTCCACTAAAAGCAAAAATCGAGCCTAACTGAAACATTATTTGTCTAGACATCATATCGGAAGAGCAACAAATGACAAAATGGAACACTAATTTTCCAAGATTTACGTCTACTGGATTCCCGATAAAGTCAAGGGTAGCACCGCCATGCTCATTCCTATTTTCCAATACTATAAAGTTTTCTTTTTCAGAACAAAAATTTTGACGGGTCTCTCTAAATATCATCTCGATCATTTTGTTTCCGACGACAGAAGGCGAGGAAACGTCAGAATTTCCCAACAAACCTTGAGGAATCAGTATCCGGGTCATCTAGCTAGAAGGAGGGGGGGGGGGGGCAACGAGGACGAAGAGAAGTGGGGTGAAAAGAGGATTTGCAGAGGTGACAGAGGATGGAATCAGGCGAGACAGCCGACTGTTCTGATGTCTAATTTCGAGAGAGGATTCTGTCAGCCGACGTGGCTAACGATAAGCCTTCAATCTAGCAACGTGACCATAGGCGATCCGACAGTGAATGGGATGAAGGGGGGAACAATATGCTCGAAAATCGAGCTCTATCGATTTCACGTACTCATCTTGATAACTTTCGATTGTTTCTGTTATTGATGAAACGTTATTTCGTGATTATGTTACTCATGACCTTTTCATGTTTCGATATATTTTTTTTTTACGTATACTTTTGCTACTTCTATGTTTTTAGTTCTATCTATAATTATGCTTTTTCTAGATTCTCTGGAATATAATAACAATTATTATGCACATTCAGATTAACTTTTCAAGTTTTTATTAAATCAAATCAGTATTCTTTTTCCATTTTTTAAAATATGCGTGCGTGCGTGTATGTGTGTGTGTGTGTGTGTGTGTGTATGTGTGTGTTAGATTTTATTATTTTTTCTTTCAATAAATAACATATCTTTATATATAAAATGTTTAAAAAATTTTAAATATCAATTAAAATAACAGAAAAAGTTCGTGAATTAGTTATTCTATGTTGCAAAAGTAAAAAAAATTGAAAGTAGAAGAAATTATTATATGCTAATTATTATGTTAGTTTTTGAATATGTTATAAATATTGTATTAGATAGATTTGAATTATTGAGTTATACGAAATATTATTTATTTTTTTAATTTTTTTAATTTAATTTTAATTATTTTTACTTCTTTTAAATATAAATCATATATTAAATGTAAAATATTGATTATATAATTTAAGACATTATTAGAATATTGAATATCAAAACAAAAAAATATATTAAAAGAAGAAAATTTCAACTTATAGATTAAGTAAATATTATAGAACTTATAGATTAAGTAAATATTTATAATTATAATTAGACAATACATCAAATGAGATATTGGACATAATAATAAAAATACATTTAAAATTTATTGTTAATTATTAAATTCTAAAAAATGATTTACTACTTAAATGATTGCCTTTTTGTAATCTGAAAGATATTTATTAATAAAAATGTATACATATTTTAATTTTTTTATTTTTATTTTTTCTTATTTTTATTTTATTTCCTTTATTTTGTTGGTTCTATTCTTCGATTATTATGAAAGAATCACACTAAATTATATACCATTAAACTAGAATATTTTTTCAATATTTTAAAAATGTAAATATGAAATATTTTTAATTTACATAAATATAAATTATTTAATTTAAAAAAAAATATTTCCAATTTTATAATATCATATCTCGTTAATATGTTAAAATAAAAAGGATTAATATAATTAATATTATATTTTTATAAGATAATGTTTTCTTTTAATTATTTAATTTTTTAATTGTTTAGATATTTTATATTTCAATTCAATACAGCAATTTTTAATTAGTAATATACAAAATATAGACAGATAAATAATGTTTTTATTCTTTTTTTTTTATTTTTATTAGAATATCTTAAAATAATTATAAATAAAATAATAAAAACTTAATTTAACTTTAGAAAATTTTATATTATGCATATAAAGATAAATATTGTAAATTTTTTATTTTTTTTTTAAATTAATAATTTTCTAACAGAATTTTTTAATAATGAATTGAATACTAAAAGATATAATAAATTAAAGAAAAAACAGAATAATCTTTCATTTTTAATGATATTTTATATCTAAATAAGTTTCTCATCGTTAATATCAGAAAAATTAAAATATCTTAAAAGTTATGTTGTAACTTATTCTTTTTCTTTCATTTTAATTTTGAAAAACTTAAAACAAAATAGACGAATATATAGAAATCTTTATAAGATAATATAATTTTTAAAGGAATTATGAAACTGTATTAATAACCAAGTTTTAATGGTATACTATGTAAACTTTGTTTGTCAATTATAATAAGTCCATAATAAACATAACAAACATTAAATCTGAAGTTCCGAGTTCTAGTTATTAGCTATTATAAAATTACCTAGCTATTATAAATTTTTATTTTTTTTTTCAAGTTTGTTTTTAGTTTTTATCTGAATAAATAATTTGCATCCATTTCATTATTTATTAATAAATTTTAAAATTAAAAATCTTTTCTAAAATTTTTTAATAAAATTTAAACATCTCTTTCTTACCTTATACTAAAATCAAAAATATAATATTAATTCAAATCTTCATTAATATTCTGAAACTATTATTATTATATAATAACTTTATTTATTTATTTAATAATTTTTATTATTTGTATAAAAACTTTAATTAATTTTTTTTCTTTTGTATTTTTAAAAATTATTAAAAATAAATTGTAATATTTTTTAACATTATCAAAAACAAATGAGATATTTTAGATAATAAGATTTGATTATTAGTATAATATATAACAAAAATAATATTCTAGTTTTTAAATAATATTCTTAATAAATCTCTTTGAAATATTTTTGAATTTTCATTCTATTTTCTTGTAATACTGTAATAATAATTTATTGTAATAAATTTTTTCAAATATGATTTTAGAATCTAAAATTTAAACATTATGTAGAATATAATATTTGCAATATTTGCAAAATATTTATTATATTTATGTTTCATTGAAAACATCTTTATATGTTTGTTATTATTTATTTTTATTTCATTTAATAATAATAAATTATGACATATATGAATATTATTATATGAATATTATTACGTTTTAAAATTATATTTTAACAGATAGAAGACAAGATAAAAAAAAAATATTATATTTTAAAAATTTACAAAATAAAAATTTATTTATTATGTACGGCACATATATAATTTATTTTTTTATATTAAAATAAAAATCACTAATATCAAATGAAATTATAAATTATTATATGTTGCAATATCATTGAAGCTAATGTCAAATGGTATTTATATTATATTAAATAAACTTAATCAAATTATAAATTATTTATCATATTTTAGCATATGTTGCTTAGTTGCAAAATTGTTGAAGCTAATGTCGAATAATGTTATTTATATTGTGTTAGATAACTTTTGATTGATTAAATTGATCATCATATCGTTTACAATCATTTTTAAAAAATTAATTGTAAGTTTTAAATAAGGTAAATATCTAAAAATATCTAAAAATATGGAAAAAAAATAAATCATCTAATATACATTCAGCTTAATAGAAAATATCAAAAAGCTTAAAAGAAAATTATCAAAAATTTTGTCATTAATTTCTAATAAAAAAAAAATTAAATTCATATTTGAATAAAAAAATCGTACAAATAATGTTTATAAAAAAAGAATAAGAAAGCTAAATTTTAATCAAAGTTAAATTTCGAAATAATTAAAAATTAATCTATTAAATGATCAAGATCATAGATAGTCAATAAATATATAAATAAATTATAAATACTCTCTTTATGAAATCCATGAAAAGTAGGCGAGATAGTGTTTATATCCATATCTTCAATTTTCGAAGATATATAATATATATTTTTAAGTCTAATTCTATAAATATATTCTACAAATAAGAAAACTTTTTGTATAGGATAATATATTTATACAATTAGAAATCAAAACAATAAGAAATCAAAATACAAAAGTTAAGCATACAAAAATGTTGATTAAAACTTATTTATTAAATTATAAAAAATATAAACTTGTATTAAATGAAACGAAATAGAAATAAAGAGTTTTATAGTTTTATAGTTTTATAGTTTTATCTCTATCATCATTTCATTTTCTCTTTATCTCGCTTCATCTAATATAAATTTAAATTATTTATAATTTAATAAATAACTTTTAACTAATATTTATGTATACTAATTTCTATTATTTATTTTGATATTTTTTGAAGAAAACAAGAATTCTTTATTGCACGAATATATTTTTCTACAATATTTTTTTCTATGATTAATAATATGATATTGACATTTTCTATTCTCTATCTTCTTTCAACTAATGCAAATTTAAATTGTTTACTTAATAAATAAATCTTAATAGGTATTTTATTATATCAACTTTTGCGGTTATTTCAAAATCGATCCTTCAAAAATGTTTCAACAATATATTAATATCTTTTATATTCATTACATTTCTTAAACTACGATATACATAGAGATTTTAAAATAAATAAAAAAAAAATAAAATAATTATTTACATTACTAATGGTAAAGTAATAATAACAATAACTATGGGAACGTAAACACTTCCTCGTTTTCTTTTCATGATCAAGGACTAAATGTATTGACACATCTATAATGTAAATCAATGTTTTTTAATTTGTTATATTACATTTAATGTTATTAATATAATTTTTTAAAATAATTGTTAAAATAAACTTATTTAACGAATATTTATATTTATTAATATTTAGTGATTTAAAAATTTTTAAATAATTTGAAAATATTTTTTAATTAATTTTGCATTAAAATTTGATTATTAATAATTTTTAATTATATTCATTATTTTTGATTTAAACAAATTGTTGAAAATTTAAAAAGATATTAATTAAAATATTTATTCTTATTGCATTTATAAACAATATAAATATTTAATAATAAATTATTATTTTATATATCTTTCTTTTAATTTTTCATATATTTAATATTATATACATATATTTTTCATATATATATATATATATATATATATATATATATATATAATATAATATATATGTTAAACGAATAGTAAATATTTATATTTTAAAAGAAATATTATCATAATGATTTACGTAGATAAATGAAGACTTAATTAAATTATTATATCTTTAAAATAAAACTTAAATCTTTCTTAAAAAATTT
This sequence comes from Apis mellifera, assembly GCF_003254395.2. Classification (NCBI taxonomy): domain Eukaryota; kingdom Metazoa; phylum Arthropoda; class Insecta; order Hymenoptera; family Apidae; genus Apis; species Apis mellifera. Next base: position 4,136,176 of record NC_037648.1, read on the forward strand.
TTTAAAAATTAATCAATTGTCCTATAACTGAGGAAAAGTACAATTAAATTGTTTAATTAATATTTTATTTAATTTATATTTTTCTATACTTTTTATTTTCTTCGCCACAAATATCTTTTTTTTCTTTTTTGCATCTATTTGGAATTTATAAACTTAGTTAAACTTGCCGTATTTCTTTTACCTTTGCTTATTTTATTCAATTGACGAAGAAGAACAACATTTACATATTTAAACATTATATAATTAGTTAACTAGTTGTACGTAACTGAATAAAAACATTGAAAACATTGAATAAAAACATTGAAGTCTAGTCAAGTCTTTCAATCACTAGACTTTCAAACAAGTTAAATTTGATAGAATCTTTCATACATTTCAATGTATGAAAAAAAAGATTAAACTGAGAATAGTTAAAAAAAAAAAGATTTTAATAAAATTTTAATAATATATAAATTGTATGTTACTAAAATCTTCTAATATCATCTAATAGTATGTTCAATATGAAATTGTATCTTAAAATATATTTTAAAAAATGTATTTTAATTATTATATTATATTATATTATATTAACTATTAATTAATACAAACATTAAAATACAATTTTTAAATATATTTTTACACATATTACGAGTTCTTTAAATAAATAAATAAAAACTATAGAAAAAATAAATAAATAAAAGTTAGCTATTTTAATATAAGATAATTATAAGATAGTTATTTAATAACGAAATGAATTTGAATTGTTTCTTATGCACACAATATTAATGTAATCAAATGATTAAATCAATCTTCTGATCAAATAACAAAATAAATATATAATAATATTATATATTATATTTAGAATGAATAATAACGTTTGTAAAATTACATTCAATTTTAATTGGAAATTAATAAACGAATTGTAAAAACAAAGTTGAAATATTAGCTAATTTCATATTCTTTTATGTCTTGTTAATTATTATGATGTTATAAAGTTTTTTTGAAGATTTTCTTAACATCTTATTAGAATATCATAATAAAAACAATGTTGTTTTTTGAAGTGTTTATTAAATGTTTATTATTATTATTTAAAGAAGTATGTATGTTATTAAATGAATATAAGAAGTGTTTATAATTTAAATTATGTTTCCTATATTTTTTTATAAACAGTTTTATATTTCAATTAAATATTAATTATATTTTTTAAAAAATACAATTAATATTCGAAATAAATACATATATTCGATAAAACATTTATAAAATATTTACATTTTCTTTTTTTTTATATTTATTTTTTGATCTATGAATTTAAAAAAAATATAATATTTGTATATCTATATGTAGTAACTTCTGAATGATTATTTTATTTAATTTTCCAGTATTTTTTTTATAATAAAAAACAAAAGTTCTTATTTTATAAAAAAATTCATTTAATTTAAAAATTTTAATTTTAATATTTAATTAATATTTAATATATAATTTTATTTATATAAAATAGATTATGGAGCAATTTTTTTGTAAGAAAAGTTTCAGTATCATTTCATGTTTATAACTCTTTTTGAAAATTTTTTTTAATGTATTTAATAGAGTATTTAATATTAAAACATTTCATAATTTAAAATTTTATTCTATTAAATTTTGCTTGCTAGAAATATTTTAAAAAATACAAAAAAGGAACATTCAAATTTGAGCATTAATTTCATCTTTTTCAAACAATATTTTATTTTAAAAAATTGAAATTCATTTAAATCATGCTCCATACACAAAATTGAATTAAGTAAAAAAATTTTTTAATTTCTTAATTTTTTGAATAAATTTTTTTATATAAAATATTTAGATAATAGAATATTTAAATAAATCTTCTAATATTGGAGATTCCATTTTAATCTTATTAAAATAAAAACTTTTATAATCTTAAAATTTTAAAATATGAATAGAAAATTGATCAAATAGATATTAAATTGATCAAAAGATGATAATACATATGATTTTTATTTTTATATATTTTTTTAAAATATAATTCCTAATTTCAGTTGTTTTAAATTTTATTAAAAATTAAAAATTTATTTCATAAAATATAAATAAACTATATATAACAAATTGTATTATATATGAAAAAAAGAAAATATTAAATTGTATTGAAAATATTGTATTGAATTTATATATATATATATATTCATAATTCATGAAAAAATAAAAATAAATAAATAATTAATTTTAGAAATTATTATTACAAAATATAGGTAATATAATCCTCGAAAATAAATTATAGAAAATAATTTATTATTAACATTTTTAATATTTATAAACAAAATTACATATATAATTCTTTTTCTTTACGATGTATACTTATTTTATATATATTTATATATTTATTATATATTTAAATGTTTATTATATATTTAATTCACAAATTTAATCCATATTTCATTTATTGGTCTATAGAAAAACATTTATTCTGTCGTATATAAAAATTGTTCCATAAAATATCTTAAAAAGAAATCTAAAAAAATGTCTGAAATATCAAAAGATGAATTTTGAGATTCATAGGTATTTTTTATATATTTCTGGCGCAAAGTTTTTATATCATTTTATAACATACATTATTTAAAATATCATCTTTCTATAGCCTTAGAAAATATATAAAAGGCATAGATTAAAAAATTTTTATATAGTTTATATTTAAAAATATAAATAAAATAAAAAAAAGAAAATTATGAAATCAAATTTTAAGATGAATGAAAAATTACAAAATATTTTCGAAATGCTAGATTTCTCAAATTTATATTAGTATTATATTTCACTTCTAATTTTATTAATATAACAATGTTTACAATATAAAAAAATAAATTTGTTACAAGTTTTATTTATAAAAATATATGTGACGATTATAAGTATAGTTGTTTGCCCGCACATTAACACATCTAATTGATTAAAATCTATAGTAGAAGATAATAGAAGCATGTTATCTATACCATTTGTTGCTAAATGTATTGCTTAATATCTATTATGAATATGAAAATCATAAAATGATCAATTTATGCCCATTAAATATTCATAATATCATTTGTTCCGTCACAAATTAAGTTATTTTTTTTCAGGTTATATCGATAAATTTGTAAAGCAATTCCATCATAAAGGAATGCAAAGCGGTGTATATTTGTTTGCAACGATTTCCAAGGGTGAATATTCCATGATGTGGCTAAGATACCCCTTATGGCAATCTGTCGCGACAGGAGTATCCCTTCGCAGAGTGCGAATTCACTTTGCAATTCCGTATTAGCTACCTACTTGTCGGTCGAAAGCTCGACATCTCTCGAATCTCTTGGAAAGCTCTAACCACCTAGCCTGACGCGCGATTCTCTAATTTAATTGTACATACGGTAAAATTCGATCGGGAAATTTCTGTAACCCGACCGAAAACATGAATTTGCATCCGCTTACGTAATTTAACAAGCAGCACCATGTACACAAGAGCTCTCTTACTATGCATTTTAAGCAAATTTCATCAATGTTATTTCACGTAATTTCGAGCTCTTTCGTGGGGCAAATAATCCCCGCTGGGAAATCATCATTTCCGGAAGAATAAGCCGGAATCACGAAATCTGCGTTTACAAAGGCAATGTAGAACCGTGAATCAATCGTCTTGATGCGCGACGTTAAATATCTAATTACCAAAATTAGGCTGTCAAGCGGCAATGATCGTATGACCGAATACGGAACTACATGCATTCCATCTACCTGGCCGGTAACGAGAATATGTCAGAATACGTGCGAGCAAACGCGTTAACCTGCCATCTAAGTGTCACAAACGTCCACGTACATAAGTACCGGGAGACACGCAACGCATATGCAGAATCTGGCCACTGAAACGGGACGAATCTTACGAGACGAAAATCATGAAAGGAAATTTACGAGGATCGTTCAACTTTGATGAAAGCTCAATTAGATCTCATTAGTGTATGTGATATTAGCATTTAGACAAGTTATTCGTTAATTTCTGATACTTATTAAGAACGAAAATTCATATTTATTCGTAACGAAATTTCAATAAGAAACAATTTATTTATTGCTACAATAATTATAAAAGAGTTGAAGAAACAAATTGAAAATTATTATTTGCAAAACAAATAATTCTTATATATTTTTAATATTTTTTTATATTATATATGGTAATCTTATTAATTACATAATAATAATATTATTCATTTATAATTATCAAATATCATAATTTCATAATAATTAATTAAATATTATTATTTAAATATATCATAAATAATTCAATTATATTAATTATATAATTGAATTGGAATATCTTCGAAAAACTGATTCTATAGATCAAAATAAATATAAAAATATTGACTAAGGCTATTTATTAATCTATGAATGCAGTTTATGTTGAAATTTATGTTGGACGAAATGAGACGGAAATAAATTGAACTGAGTGTAACGGAATTAGAACTATCTCATTCTATGGCAATGCACTTTATTTGATCTAAATTTAAATAAATTCAATTTTTATATAAATTGTTCTTGAAATAATGATACAAGTAATGATTCTATATATAAAAATAAATAAAAAAAAGAATAATTTTTTTTTAAGTAAATCATATTAAAAAATTCAAGAATATAAAATTATATAAAATTACATAATAATTAATTAATTAATAGTATATATAAAATTATCTAATTCCTGATTAAATATAAATGAATTGTAGAAAATAATTCTGTACATAAAAATAAATAAAAAAATAATAATATAATGAATTTTTTTCATTTTAAAATTAATTTCATTCATTTTTTTTATTCAAAATTAGAAAAAATTGCATTTGGAAATTCGACGTTTCTTTTCTTTAGCTTTTTGATTGTAAATGTTTAATCTGAATTTTCTTAAGGATATAAATAAGAATATAAGAAATAAAATTTTATTATTATTACTAAATTTTTTGCTTATTTCATATAAACCATCTATCGATAATTTATTTGAATTCATTCGAAAATTAGCCAATTTCAGTTGTATTTGAAAATTTATCTTCTTGATTTACTTAATAATGAAGTTCTAAACGAAAAAGTATTATTTTTTTTTTTTTTTTTTTTTTTTGCGTGTAGAATCATAGCCATTTGTACTTTATGTATATATCAATATATCAATTTTTTTTAATTTCTAAAATATTTTTTTCATTCGGATATGAATTCCAACTTTATTTATCAACTTTTTGTATTTATTTTCTTTTTCAAAATCAACCTTTTTTTTAAAAAATGTTCTATGATATTATATTATGTCCAATATATTAATATATTATACATTTATCGCGTGCATATATTTTATATAATTTAACATATGTTATACACAATATGACATATTTTTCATACATTAATTAAATATTTAAATATATATATATTATTATATAATATCATAAAAAAATAATAATCAATCATAACTTGTGAAATTTCATTGCATACATTTTGTATTATAAATTATAATTATATAATTATATTGCATACATTTTATTAAAGTAACAGACTATTGTAATCATGTAAAGTATAAATAAAACTATAATTTTTAATCTAAAAAGCATAAGAAAAAAAATAAAAATTTTCTCATTAAAATCTATTGAAGAAATAGAAAAAATAGAGGAACTATTTTATTCAAACTATTTGGTGTTTCGAATCTGGTGACCTATATATTTATTTTAGAATTGCGTACATTTTTCCAAAAATAGTAAAAAATACTACTGATTTGACTCTATCTTGATCGACCACCAGTTGTTTGTATAATAATTTGGAATAAATCAATGAACGAGGTACGAGTATGTCAAGTGTGCAACAAGGATGGAGATATTGAAAGATTAAAATTATTTTTTTCTTTACACGAAAATATATCAGAAATGGAAAATCGTATCGAAATAAATAAAAATATATTTTAAATAACAATATTCCACACTTCCACAATCTGTCTTTTATTAATCAGAAATTACTAATCTTTGAAGTTATAAGCATTTTAAAATTTTCCTAATTTTAATAGAACTAAATTAAATTTCAAAATAAATTGTATGATAAATTTATTTATTTTTTAAAATATATTATTATAATAATTGTACTAATAATATTTTGAAAAAGAATTTTAAATTGAATTAAATCTTTTGTTATCGTATTCATTTCTCTTGTATTCATTCAAATATTATATAAATGAACAAAATTATTTGCATATTTGAAAATAATTTCTTCGTTACGAATAATATTCAATACTCATAAATTTTTATTACAATTGTTTCGAAGAATATATTATACGATTATTTCACTTATTAAATATTTAAGACAATCCAATTTTGCATTCTAAGTTAAGAAGTGATGATCTAATGCAAAATTAAAATTATTTGAAAAATACATTTCAATGAACATTTTTGAATATTAATTTTTGTACTTATTTTGATCTTTTAAATTTATTTACTAAAAATAATACATGCACACAAATAATACAAAACAAGTTAATAAGATGAGTTAATAATTTAAAATCTATTGATTTTATCGAAAAATGTTTTAAATAAATTGTATTAAATCAAACTAATTTTGAACTTTTTCAAAGTAAATATATTTTTTTTAATTCTATAAAAAAAGAAATTCAATGATGAAAATATAATATAATAATAATCTTATATTGATTTCAAAATATAAAATGTGAATGTGAATGTAATTGTTTATTTTTAATATTTTTCATCATAATATTTTCAATGTTAGCATTATTTATTTTTTTATATTTTTTAAAAAGATGTAATAATTGGCGAATTGTATTCCATATTTCTTTCAAAATTAAATTGTAATAAAAGTAATAAAAGAGAAATCTTTATATACTATAAATAAAAAAAACTAATAATTGATATTATTTTATAGATAATTATTGTTTTATTAATCCAATTACAAAAACTCAAGGTCAACAAAAGGTTATCTTGATATATCGAAAAATATAAGAAAATTAAAATAAAATTACATTTATCTGATGAATCCTTTCAAGTATAATATAAATTATTTAAAATATTTTTCCATAAAATTTGTAAACATTAAATTGCATATAAAATATATCCCTAATTCCTTTTTTGATTTTTAACATTTATAGCTTCGTTGAAAAGAAAGTTAATTTAAATTTTTCATATGAAAATCAGATTATTTTTTTAAATATATCATTCATCTATTAATATTGTTAGACTTTTATCTATATTTATCTATATTAAATTTTAAATCTTTGTAAAAAAGTATTCAAATTTGATGTTAAAATATAGTTCATATAACATATGATTTTTTCTTTTTATAATAAAATAAAGTATTCAAATTCGAATATAAAATTATAATACAATAAATATTATTTAATTTAATTATTAAATTTTAAAAATTTTAATTAAAAAATTTTACATATTTATAAAAGTGGCAAATATTGTTACAATTGAATAGATAATATTTCTTAAGTTATTCTGTATATCGTACGTAATTATTACTTATTTTTATAAGTTTTTTATAAAAATTTTAAAATATATTCTTATATAACATTTTTTTAAGATTAAATAAAAGTATTGAATAATAACAAGTCATAAATAGTTGATAACATTACGAAAAAAAATAAAAGAAATCGAAAGCACATATATCTGTTATATTTATTCTATTTCAAATGTATATCTATATCTATATTTCATGTTATATATATCATCTTTATATATTATATAATAAAGATAAAACTTAATACTATTTTTCTTATTTTTATTTATAAAATAAACAAAGTTTTACACAAAAAAAGAAATATCTAGGAAACTCTATATTTTTTTGGAAATTATATAAATATTTATATCTCATGAATATATTAACATTTTATATATTATTATATATTATAATATAATATAATATATATTATATATATTTATATATTATTATAATATATAATAAATAATATATTATAATAAATCTTATAATGAATACGATACGCACTTTTCAGTAATTTGAATAAATCAAATAATGTATTTATATTCCATTTATTTTTGAAAATTATTTCGAAATTCAATTTTATCATAAATTTTATAAAATATAAATATTTTTATTATTTATAATCTTTATTAGATTATACTTATGTAATATAATCTATATTAATATTTTTTATTGATTCATTTTTTGTTCAATAAACAAATATGTTTTTTTATTTCATTCATAAAATATAATTAAAGTAAAAAACTTTTCCATAATACTCTATTAGAATAAAAATGACTCACAAATAGAACACTACTATATGTGTATTATCGCATGTGTAACAAAAAAAAACATTTTTTAATTTTACTTAAAAAATTAATCATTTGTATAAAAAATATCGAAAGAATTAAGTTTTGTGTAATCACTCGATCAATCAATCGATTTCCGCATAAATGAAATGTAAAAGATAGTAAGCTCTTCATTCAAAAAACAGCTGTCCCCATGCTCTCCTCGACATCGTGATTCGCGGAAATTGTAGAATTTTCTTCAAATAAATTCTCACGACATCGAACACTTTCCGTCTGATCCATTTCCCCTGTGCGGTTCGATCAGGTCCCTATCCTTCCTCTGACCCCCATCTCGATCATTCATCCTTTGCTTCCTCTCGTCGGTGCCCGACAAGGTTTCCATTACTCTCCGCGTAGCTATGCAATTCCGATTCTACAACGCGGCATTGGTATGTGTGTACACGATGCGTGCAATCGACTCGTATGAATCGTGGTGGAAAGTCATGAGAGAGGCAGCCCATCCCTTTCCAACCGTTGATCGATCGGTACTGTTGGCTCGATCGGTTGAGAAGATTTCTATTAATTTATCGAGCACCGTTGCTTTTTCAATAAATCTATGATTTATATTTCATCAAAATACATGGGAAATTGGAGCCAGATCATATCCATAACTCGTAGAAAGATTTATATTTCTTGAAAAAAAGACAGCTTCATGTTGACGGATTCTTTATGTTCACGGATAGATGTACATATGATTGGAATTTCTTATGAATATTGAGTATCCAGTTTTAAAAATAGATTGCCAAATGAAATTCTAGATTTTCAGAATCTAATGTTTCCTTTGAAAATATAACATTCTCCTTTGAAAATAGTAAAATGAAAAAACTGACTGAGAAGAAAGTAACACAATTATTACGCCACCTATTGGAATAAATGCGTTAAGATACGATTTTACGTGAGAATAAATTATGACTTTTAACGATATGATATTACGATATTAAATGTCATGACTTTTGTCATTGCATTATTATGGCATTGAATTATGGTATTATGATATACAATGTTACGCTATCATATAGCTTCGCGACAATGAAAACATACAACATTTAGCGTCATTCGAAAACGTCGCTTAACAGATGATGCGCAGTCTTGATAAGTGGCGTAGCAACCGCATCGTATTATTCTTTCTTCAGTTAGCTTTTCCCTCTTTTACTACTTACGAATAAGATGTCAGATTCTAAAAATCTAGAATTTCACACATAATCTGGCAATTATCCATTTGTTGTGCATTTATATATCACATTTATAGGAGAAAGAAAGAAGATAGAAAAATTTAAATTTTTATTGTCTATTAAAAAATTTTTAATAAAAAGTATTTTATTATATATTATTATATATATATTACATATTATGCAATTTTTCAAAACTATATAAATTACAATATTAGATAATTAAGTAATTGCATTACTTAATTATCCTTTCTAATTAACATAATTCAAAAAAAAAATGATGTAAATTCTTATCTTACATCATCTTTTATTGAATTGATGTCGATTAAATTAAAATGTGCTAATATCAATTATTAAAAATTCAATATTATAATATTTTGAAATATACTATTAGAATATATATATATATATATATATATATATATATATATATATATATATATATATATATAGAATATATAGAATATATATATATAGAATATATAGAATATATATATATATATTCTAATATAATACTTTTATTTATTCGTCATGTACTTTCATATCTATCTTTTATGAAATTTTAATTTTTATATGTAAAGAATAATTTTTTAGTTTTTTTTTATATTTATATAAAACTTTATATAGATTATAAAATTCACATTTTATGAATTTTTACTTACTTTATAAATTATAATACATTTATAACATATTTTATTTACTTTATAAATTTATTGAAGATGATATTTATTATATTTGATATTTGTTATATTTTATTCTGATTATAATAAAACTGCTTATTTGAAAAAATTTATTTTTGAATTCGAATTGATAATTTGATAATTGATCCTTGATTACAAATTTACTTTATTTAAAAAATAATCCATATCTGTGCCAATAATTGCAAACAATTATAACAATAATAATTATAATACAAAAAAGATACACAATTAATATTCAGAGGAGCAAACCTAAGTAACAATATCACTCGATATAAAGATTATTCGAATATTATTCTTCAATTGCGCGTTAAAAGAGAGCACATTTGTTATCGAAAGCATTCCCCATTATAACATCAATTCCAATACTGAAACATTTTAAAAACTGTTCCAGTAAAAGAAATCGTTTAAATCTAAATAATTTAAATCTAAAGAATTTAGTCTCTAATTTCGTTAGAAAACTCTCGAATCACTATGTTAGTTAGTCATAACTTCTCTTACGAATCACGAAGAATCAATTTGTACAAATCTTTCGATTGTTTCTCACGACTTCCTCACCTTCGTATAATGTATAATCTCTTATTATACAGATAGTGTACACTTATTTCTTGCTGCTTATAATAAAAAGATCTATTTTTGTAGACTAATCAAAGAGATGTAAATTCTCTTGAAAATGAAGAAATTAAATAATCCAGATGCGTATAAACCAGAGTAAAAATAGTGAGAAAACAAATTTGATAATTAATTTGAAAAATAATTCATTTATTTTTATTTTTATTTCGTTATAAATGTTTAAATTTAGAACATGTTTGATATTCATAATTTTTATGAAATTATTCTCATTTGTAAGTTCAAGTTGAATACCATCAAATCATATGAAAATTTTCATATCATAATATCTATCTAGTTCATGAATTAAAATGGACGATGTGCGTATTTTTATCATACATTGTAATATTAATCATATTGTTATCAATATTAAAAAGTTACATATAAGATGTTTTATTTGAATATAGTCGAATATCTAAAAAAAAGTAAAAAATTTGCACAAATTTTTTTCATGTAAATTAAAATATCACAAAAATTATGAAAATTAAAAATACTATTAAAAGCTAGTCTGATTTTGAGAAATAAACAAAGATAAAATCAACAATGAAAATTATAATAATTATCTCTTACACAAAAATAAATTATAATTAATATGAGGAAAAATGAAAAAAGAAAATTCATTTGATTAACATAATGCTACGATATCAATTTTTTATATTTATAATTACTTTCTGAAATACGAATTGTTTATTCTTTAAATAGAATTATATTTGTGATATGAAATCATATTTCAAAATAAATTTATTCATATTATATAACTATTAATCATATATAACTATCAAGGATAATTATTATAAAAAATAAATTTTATATATTCACATATAATTGAAATACAAATATATTTCATACAAAAATATATTTGTATATTGTTATATCATATATTGTATATTGTTATATTTTGCTTTGACACAAAAATCCAACTGTAATATTTAAATTCCATTTATTTAAAAAAAAAAGGAAAATATAGAACGTTTATAATTATTAATATAAGTTTAATTATGAATTATATCATTAATTTATTTAAATTACAGGAAAGTTTTATTAATTTATTTAAATTACAGGAAAGTAGATATTATATTCATTGTAAGATTTATTATAACATATTTATAATATGCAAGATAGTTAGATTGATTTTAAAGGCTAAAAATACAAAAAATATCAGTCAAATCAGTCATGTTTATTAAGTTACAATCAATTAAAGTTTGTTCAATAAAATAAAGTTCAATAAAATAAAACTGATAATCTAGACTAATAAAAATTTACACTGTTTCATTTCATCTAACATAAATCAAAGTTGCTTCGAAATAATATATATTTTCATATATTTTATTTACTTTTATTTTTTGAATGAATTCTCTTAAAAATATTAATATTAACACTCTATGTAAAAAAAAAAATATTATAATTCATAATATATTAAAAATAAAAATTAAAAAGTGAAAACTATGTTTAAAAACATATTTAAAAAAATAAAAATTTCAGTCTTTTAGGATATAAAATTTATAATAATTAGAAAATGATCATATAGGGAACATCACAAAGAAAAAAGCTAGATTAAATTCTAGGTTTTCCATTCGATTTAAATTTTTTCGCTAGTGTTTGTCCTCTCGAAGAATAGACCATTCGAAAAAAAGATAGGGGATCCAACCAAGTCGAAGTGACTTCGAATGCGCATTAAGAATGGTTCTTCCTTATCCTTCTTCGGAATGACGCATTTAAATCGGCTATTTAAGTCGGTTCTACACTAATTTCGTAATTCATTTCCATATTTAACGCGACCGATGTTGTTAGACCAATTGCAAAGTTCGAACAAATAGAAGTGGGGAAAAGGAACAATGGTAATAAAGAGAAAGGAAGAATTTTCCAAAAAGAGTTAAAATTAGAGATAGAATCAAGTTTTATATTTATTTATAAAAATTATATTTATTTATATTTCATTTTATATTTATTTATAAATATAAAACAAAGTCAAAAAGATTTATTTTATTATATAAACATCATGTCTATTTATTTAATTCTCATTTTTGTCATGATTTATGATACAGCAATCCTTTCTGTATGAAATATAAGATAATTAAAAAAAATGACAATCAGACTCTTTCTTTTATTTTTTTTTTTATTTTTTTTTATTCTATCTTTATTATATTATATAAACAATGAAGTTATCATTAAAATTCGAATAAATTTTTTTAATTTTTTTATCATTGTAAAATATAATATATTTTTTTTCATATATTATATTATTATCGCATAATCCTAAAAATATAATATATAATTATAAATTTAATGCGATAAAATTATATTTATAATTTAAAAAAAAATCAAAATAATTTTATTGCATTATCCTATAAATTTCTATATTCTATCTTCTTTTCCTTCTTCTATAATTAATTTATGAATGAGATCTTAAATAAAATACATTTTTTTAAAAAATGAAAAATATAGAAAGAAATTAAGTAAAGAAATAGAAAGAAATTATAGTAAAACATCTGATCTTTCTAATAAATTATATAATTTAAGATCAGATTTGAATTTGATCAGAATTGATTTTTCTCTGATTCGAAAAAAATTCAAATCTATCAAAAATACTTCAAATTAATCTTTTTTTTTTTAAACATTTGCAAAAAATTTGAATCTAATTATTATTAATTTAATTTTAAAAAATATAAATATTTGATTTTAGTTACAGAATAAATTTAATTCCATTAGTTAAAATGTATCGGTAGAAATTACAAATTTGACAAGTTTATATTTATTTTTTATAAGACAACTATTAATAAATTAAATAATTTCGAGTAAGCTTATGGAAATAATTCTCAGAATATAAAGCAACGAGTGTTTATATAATATATCTATAGCTTTGTTTACATGATTCATGATGAGGTATATCTTAAGATTTTAAAAATAATTAAAGAACAAGAAGATAATAGAGACTAATTTTTTTTTAAATATTATTATTAACAGTTTCGATGCATAGAAATAAATAGAATTAGATTTTATTTTCTAAGTTAACTCTATAAGTTATCTCTATCTTTGTTCGGAATTATGATATAATAATAAAATTAATTTATTACAAAATTTTATTGTTAACAAATATTATTTTAAACGATCAAAAATATGAAAATTTAATGAAAATTTATATATATATATTATTGAATGAATATGTGAATTCAAAAAATTCTAAAAAAATTCTTATTCGAAATTCATAGTTCGAAATTTATGGATAACGATTTTTTTTAATCCAGATTGTTCAATTAATTTGACTAATTCAATAATTAAAAATTGTTTTAGATTCTATTCTATTCTTTTAGATAGAAATTTAATCTTTTTTGTTCAATTAGATATAAATAGTTCAAATGTTTTTTTAATCCGAATTGTCCAATGATATATATATATATTTCATTTTGTGTGGCTTTTTCATATACGTATATATTTATATAATTGAAAAAAATGAACTATTTTACTATAAATCATACTATAAATCATTGAGATATCTCTATTTTCTTATTGAATTCATCATATGCTTTAATTTGTGCATGTACATATAATACAGATACACTTTTGGTCATTTACAAAACCGAATGTCAAAAATCGAACGAATTGATTATTTTAATGGGTGAATCATGTACATTTGTAAAAGACAATAAAACAATTCAGCAAATGATTGATTCGTAATGTAAATAAGTTGTTATTTACTATTATTTAATAGCTTTTATACATCGTCACCGATCAGTTAATTCATTTTAATTGATCATTTAAAAGCTAAACATGTTGCGAAAATGTATAAACATTGTCATTATCAACTCGATAAAAATACCAATTAATCAAAAAATTTCATTATCTGAATTAGCCTTTGAGTTTGTTTTAAGAAAGGATTTTGAGAAATTTTAATTAATTCTAACTCGTTTATAAAGCAATAAAATTGATTTATTACAATATTCTATTTTACATGATTAAGAATAAAATCTAATGAAAGTTTACATGTGTCATTAAATAAATGTGCAAATTCTAGTTTTTTTTTAGTTCGAAATTCGAAGTTCAAAATTGATTTCTTTTAATTTAGACTGTTTTTTTAATTCGAATAGTTCAATACTCTAAAATATTTACAATAGTTACAAAATTAGAATTGTTCTATAATTGAAAATATTTTAATAATTCTAAAAATTAGATATGTTCTCTTAATCCAAACAATTCAATGATTTAAATAAATCAAAATTTAAAAAATAATCATTTAAAAAAATCTAATTTTATCTGCGATTTTTAAAAAAACTTTTTTTTAAAACTTGTATTATTCATGTTCACCTTGAAAGATTATAGATTATTGATAGAATATATAAGTAACCAATAATACCGAACTTAATTTTAATCTAATCAAAAATTTTTTGGCTATTTTTTAGATTTATAAAAGATTTATAAAAGAATAATTTTATTTTTCAATATAAATAAAAAATTAATAATTGAATAATTTATTTTAAAACCACTTATATTTTTTTTTAACTTATTATATTTTTCAATATCTCCAATTAGTTGATTTAGATAAAAATCAATTTGAAAAATTTTAATTTACTTAGGCTAAAAAATTGTTATTATTCGAAATAATTAAACATATAAGAAATAATACTTTAATATTTCTTTTTATATCATTTTATGTATTCATAAAGTATTATCTTTTCAAACATTAAAAACTATATGTTTGGAGTTGTTATACGTTTGCCTTTTAAAATTTTTTAAAATAATTTTTATATTTTAAAGAAGATATGTATATTTTTTTTTTATTATGAAAATTTTTTGATATGTTCTATATGAAAGAGTTTAGTCTTTATCTTTTTATTTATATTGTTATTTATATTTTATTTATTTATATTGTACTTTTTTGTAATTATTGATATTTAAAAATAATTAATATATCAATAAATATTATTAAACATTGCTGTTTTATATAAATGATTACAATAAAGAAACAATTAATTTCGTAAATGTCCGCCTTTTGTTTTTAGAATTTTATCACGCAATAAATTATCACGTAATGTATTGATTATGCGAAATCGATTATATTGATGATTAAATAGCACCCAAGAAATATCAAAAAAATTTAACAAAGAAAAACAAAAGTCAACAAAGTTTAACAAAAATTTGATTCTTCGATATTCTATAAGAATTTTGTATAGATAAAATAATTAAGAAAGTAAAAAAGAATTATAATATGTAATTATGTATTTTTATATATCTTCAAATGAATTATTATAAATTATTATATATTATTGACAATTATATATCATATAATTAATTATTATCATAATATTGTTATATAATATTATCATATTTTATTTAAAATCAAAAATATTATATATTATTATAATATATAAATGTATATATTATTATAATATATATAATAAATGTATAAATTATTATAATATATATAAATGTTATATATTATTATATATTATATATATTTATTAGAAGAGTTTTCATGAAAATATGGAATTTTAATTTTATTAAATAAAAAATTTAATTTTTTTAAATTAATATAACATTAAATGAAATTAGAAAAATAAAAAATCATATTAATTACGCATTCATATATCATGACTGCGTAATAATAATAATAATTGCATAATTTACATATTATTGCAAAACAAAATAAATTGTTTATTTAAGTGTGATTGTTTTATTATATTTGATACTATATATTATATATAAATAAATTATTTCTATTAATGATATAATATAATTTTATAATATAATTTTTACATCTTTCAAAATAATATCTATGTATCTATTAATATCTATATAGTTATTATATTTTATTATTTATTTATATTATATACATTATATTGTATATATTATTTATTATGTTAATTTGATATATTTACAAACAAATAAAAAATATATCCATATTTATATTTATTATATATTATATAATTCTATGAAATTCTTTAAACTTTTTTATTTTATTTTTCTATTTATTATTATTTTGCATGTTTTGCTTCTCATCATCAAAAATAAAATAAATATTTTATAGATATTTGTACCATCTTCTTTTATGCAATACTCTAGTTCGTTGTACATTAATTTAAACATTAAAATGAACATAAATTTCAATTTTAATTTGAATATGAATGGAAAAGAAAAAATGAATGAAGAAACAGATGTTAGAAAAGAGAGATGGGCATTCAATTCTTCTCTAAACTTGCAAGCTTTCAAGCAATTTGATCGTACAGGTTGCTGCAGACTCTAAGTATGTGAATGATTCTGCAAATATTGATTCCGACAAAAATTGCTTTTCCAGGTGACCATGTAATGCATTATTGAACTTTTCTTCGTTCGTCGTCGCTTTTCAAGATTATAACGTGAATACGACGGTTGTCCGATTTTTCCTCATAAGCGGAAATTGAATTTGAATTATTATGTATAATCTTGAAACTTTCTCGAGCAACTTTCATTAAGTCTGATGGAATTTATTTCAAATGATAATTTAAAAATAATATTATTTATTATTTTATAAATAATATATTTCCAATTTAATTAATTATGTTCATTTAATCAATTAAAAAAATTTGGAAAATAATAAATTAAAGAATTGATGAAATAACGTTTATTTTCTAATGAAAATTTCATTCATTCTTGAAAGAACAGAATATATATTGAATAACAAATGTATTAATAATCATATTAATGAATACATTAATATTATCAGATTAGAAACAATAATATAATTTAATGATTTTAGTATTTATTTTTTTTATATGAAATAATTCATAAAATATTTATCATTTTTCAAATTTTATTTCTTAATTAATTTTAAAAAGAAATTTTAAAATATTCCTATATATGAGAATATAAGTAAATAAAATATTTTAGATATTTAAAATAATTTAAAGAAGCGGTGAGCATTTTTTGTTTTGTACATGAAAACTAATGTAATAAGATTAGATTATTTGAATTTCAGTTATTCAAATAAATTATTTTAATTTAAATTATTTTTAAATATTTTTATAACAAAAAAAATATTGTGATCTCATTTATTATTTTATAATATTAATAAATTAACTAATCATAAGTTGTATATTTGTATAATAATATATTCTAGAAAAAAATTCATTTCTTCTATAATTAATATAAATCATTAAGATTAAACATTTAAAATTAGTATCCAAATATTTCTTTTATTCATTATATAAAATTTTGTAAACTATTTTGTTATCCGAAAAATTTTTTTATCCGTACATACTTCCTACTAATTTCAATAATTAATATTCTCTTATAATAGGATTAATAAATTTATATTTAAAATTAGCAAATGTCCAGTAATTTATAAATAGGAGTGGAAAATTTCCCGCAACATTTGTAGTCACGATTATCAATAATTTATTTTCACCCACAAACCATAAATAATTTCAGGCACAATAGTGGGAAAAGTTTTTGAGTTCAAAGTTTCAAGTTCGAAAACGCCACCCTTGAGATTGTTCGTTTAATTTCCTGATGCTATTCATTCATGAAATATATATTCCGCCATATATACGCTATAATTTTTCCAGAACTTTGAAAACAATTTCACATTTCTATCGATTTCCCTCTTTTTTTCTTTTCTCTTGTCTTCTTTCTTGAAAGCTCTCGCAAAGTTGCCTTTGAAAAAGGGAAAGGAATCGCTCCCTCAAATCTTTGAATTGTTTAAGAATACTGATAAATTATACATGCAGGAATTATTGCTCAACGTCTTTGACGATTACTTGTGGAATCGTTCCTTCTTTCATTTTTTTTTTTTTTTGTTACTCATCTCCATAAAACAGCAAAAAGAATCTGTTTAAATATTTATCTTCGATATTTAGATGAAAGATTAGAAGAGAAAATAAAAATATAAATATATTCTTCTTGTTTATTAATTTAGAATGTTTCGAAGTATTATACAGTTATAAATAAATTGCGAAGTTTTATATGTAATAAATAAATATATGATATGATTTTTATTAAAATATATTATAGATCTCGAAATTTTTTAAAAATTTTAAATGTTAGTTAATTGTTTCAAACTGTGCAAAATATCACATTTAATATGTACATCATATACATATATATATAATATGTATAACGTTACATACTACTACAAACTATCTATTATATGTTATATTATTATTATAATATATATGTTAATATAATAATAATTAATATATATTATTATAGTATAAATATATATATTATTTTATTAATATCTATATAATATTATAACTAAACCCATATATAAAGTTTACTTCTTTTTATAAGATAAAATTTGTTTACAATGTTATAATAATTGAATTTAAAATTGATATGATTGATACAGAAAAAGATATTTGTATGATATATACTTAAATATATATATATATATATATATATATATATATATATATATATATATATGCAAAATATACATATTATTTATTAAAAATTAAAAATAAAAAATAAAAATGTTTCTACATGTTTTTGCAGTTTCTGCAAAATGATAAAGATTGATGAAAAATATAATTTTTCTTTAATTCAAATATTGCATATAATTATAGATAAAATTCTATTTATAAGTATCAAATATCACACAGCTGTAAAAACCATTAAGTTTTTGACAATGAATTTTAAGCGTATTTCAATATATACGTAAAAACAAATTGCATAAAATTATTATAATCAAAATGTAATCTATAATAATCAATTTTGTTTTTATTAACTTCTGTTGTTATTAACTTCTAGTCATTGACAAAACTCTCATTATTATGTATATATTATTAATACAGAATGATTCTTAAATATATATCCATATTTGAAAGAAATACATATCCATATATGTATATATATACATTGAATTCTGCAATCGTTCAAAAATATCGAGTACTCAATCAAATCAAATACTTCATTTCTTATTAAATATTTAATATAATATATTTAACATATTTAATATATAACAGATTTAAAATAAAAATAAAGATAATAATTTAATAGATCGAAGTCAAATATAGTGGCTATTAGATAAAATTAAGTTTATAATAGCATAAATTAAGACACAAAATGAACGAATATTTCGAAATATTTTCTTTTATTTTCTATAAAAAATAGATTTGGGAAATATTTTGTTTTATACACTATTTCTTGTACTAAAATATAGATATGTTTTAATATCTAAATATAATATATTTATAATGAATCCTGTTCGATGGATTTCAATAATTCTAAAATTTAATGCTAGACAAGAAATCAAAATCTCAATAATTTAGGAATGTAACTTTATTTCTCCAAAACTAGTTTTATATATTAAATAATTTTTATGCTACGAAATTATACACAATATTTATTTGTAATAATTATTTATTATAACTATGGCAAATTTTATTATTTCAAATTCGAATTAATTTAATAAAATCATACATGATAGATAAGTGTTATAATGTATAGCGTTAGATACAAAAATTTCTTTCTGAAGGAATAAGTAATGTAATAATATTACAATTTGCATTTTACATTTATCTAATCATAAATAGCAAAATTTCCACCATTCCCATCATTCCACTATTTCGTTTACATAATATAGTTATACTTAAGATATAGATATATAGATATAATAGATTTCAAAAATATTAATAAAATGCTGTAATGTTTTGAGCCATCTAGTCGATATTAAAAATTAATAGATATACATATTAACTTTCTATAGTTCAAAATAAATAATTTTGGTGTTTCATATTTTATCTTATCAAATACTTCTATTATTTCCTTTTTTTGTATACGTTCCAATTAAAGGTGAAAATTAATCTGTTTCGATTGTAATTTTTTTTTAATAACGAATTCGAGTTTATCGAGAAATATGATAAAGGATAACCAACAGCAATTTAAAGCCCGACCGAGTTTATCCAAACAGAAAGAAATTATAAAAATGATCGAATTATGATGATTTGCAAACTTGCTACTGAAATTCCTCCCGATAAAAGAACCGAATCGTATAATTATGTACCCGTTACTTCATTCTCCCCATAAATTTCCTCTTTGTCAAAGAGATAAAGAATAATATTTTATTTATTAACATCTCGTTTCGTTTCCACTTCTTTCTTTGAATTCGCCACCTCTCTCCTCCAATCTACCTTTTTCTACTTCGTGCTTTAGAAAACGCTACTCCGATTTTATAAGTACATCCCTTTTTTATTTTAATTAGATACTTGTCCAACATTTTGTTCTTTCCTGTTTGTTGATTTGCGAGGCAAAGCGATGTCTGACAAACGAGAAAACGTATTATTACAAAAGCATCGGGAATCCAGCTGGTTTATTAGTTGTAAACGTCCTCAATTTTAATGTAATTATATATCTTGGTTTTAAAATTGAAATAAACGAATTGTTTGGAATATGTATACTTATGAAATATGCTATTAATTTTATTTATTTATTTACTTTATCTTATGAGTTATTATTTAATACATAGAATAATAAAATAAAGAATGAATTAAGAACGATATTTTTGAGTTATATGCAAAATATTTTGTATACTATTAATTACTGAACTAACTGATTTAAATAAAATTCATATTATATTTTGATTCGAAATGAAATAATCGTTATAAATATTTATATAATAATATTTGTTTAATATTTTTTTAATTTAATAAGCTTTTTACTTAAAGCTAATAAGCTTTTCATTCCAAATTTGATGAAATTTATAAAATTATCAATAGTATGACAGAATACATAATTCAGTGTCACATCAAATAGATGTCCATTTATCTTGATATATAAGAAATTAAAAATATTATTAAATATTATTAAGGAAATATCGTTAATTATAAAAACATATTAGTATTGATATTTCTTATTCTTTTTTTTTCTAGTTTGAATGGAGTGAATATAGAACTCTATCTAGTATCAGTTTATATGTCAAAAATAGATTGTGATAGAATATTTTTGTTTCATTTTGTGGAACAATACAAAACGAATAAAGAAAAAATTTTTTTAAATTTGTAAAACTATTAATGATTATTAAATATATTAACTATTAATGATTATAAAATAATCATATGATTATAAAATAATCATTAATAGACTAAGAAAATTTAAACATGAAATAATTTAATATAAGAAATATTGAATAGATGGAGAGTGAAAAGTATGAATATGAAAAATAATTAAAAATAATTGGATTTCTAATTAATATTTAAAGAAATGTAATTTTTATTTTGTAAAAAATGTCATTGGAATCATAAAATTTTATAATTTTTATTATAAACTATAATTAAATTTTTCAACTAAAAATATAAAATTTTATTAATTTTATAATATAATAAATTTATATAATATAAATAATATAAATAAAATTTATATAATATAAATAATATAAATAAAATTTATATAATATAAATAATATAAATAAAATTTATATAATATAAATAATATAAATAAAATTTATATAATATAAATAATTTATATAATATAAAATTTTTAATTATAAATTATTCTGATGATTTAAAACTTTATATCTGATAATAAGTAACTTCACAAAGTTGCATGCCACACGAAATTTTCTTATAGCAACAACCATATTTTCTAATTGCTTGCTCCAAAAATTTATAATACATCTATTGCTATTGAAAACTAAGGAATATTCAATTATGTAGAATCTATTGATTTCTATTTGATAATAATTTGAAACCCATTTTAAATATAGATTTTTAACTAATAAACAATTTATTCCTATTAACAACAATAACAATCAAAGTTAATCTATGTTAAACATAGTTAATATTTAAATGAATATCGTCTAAGAACAATTATATTATTAGTGGTAGTCCTTTATTATCCTCTATTAATAATAATCCTCTATTAATAATCAATAACAATCGATGTCAATTAATAATAATAACAATTAAAGTTAAGTTATATCAACCATGATTAGTATGATATATCATAAAAAGATGAAAATTTTAATACATTATTTACAAGTTAAAATAAAATATACAGAAAAAACAGAAATCGTATCACTAATTTAAATTTTAGAGCATATAATAATATCTTTAGTTTACAAATATTAATTATATACAAATATTACTTTTTTTAAACATAATATACTATTTAGCATTTGAAAAAATTCCCCTCATCTGCAATTTCCTTTGAGTCAAAAATTAAATTAGTCCTAACTTTAGATCTTTACAAAGTATATAAGATATATAGAATTTTTCTACGATGAAAAGTAAAAATAGGATATGTTGAAGAAAATAAACTGAAGTGAAGAGACGATTTCTTTTTCTTTTATGCTTCAATTTATATGTTATTGATGTTCAACTGTTGAACATCCTAGAAGTAAAATGACAACTATATAATATATCCTCAGTTTAATCATGGATATGCTGAACCACATTAGACTAAAATTTAAACTGAAACTTAATTCTGCTATTTTTGCTATCCATAACTTTATTCTTAGATAATTGCTGAATAATATTGCTGAATAATAAATTTAATAAAATTTAAAATATTAAATCTTCACTCTGCTAATTTTATTATCCATAATTTTTTTCTTAATATTGTTCACGGATAATTGCTAAATAGTATTAATTTAAGATCTAAGCTCTCAATTTCGTTAAATTTCGTTAATTTTATAGCTCATAACTTTCAAAATAGATAATTATGAGCACTTGTATTCAAAAAACTATAACCTAAACATTACAGTTAAAATAATAGATATTAATATCTCATCTTTCTACTACTATTTAAATGTATATTATTTAAAATCAACATATATTATATTTTTATAATTTAAGATTCATTTTAGCTATATATTTCCTTATTTTTATTGTAACACAGAAAAATATATTTTTAATAAAATATTGAATATTAATAAAATAATGCTCTAATATCTATATCTAACATGAATGATATCTAATATTAACATGAATGCTTTTAATTTTTTTTAAAAAATGTTTTGTACGATATTTGTATAATAAATTATTTCAATACAGATGTTCGTTTTTTATTTATATTCTAAACATATCGATTAAACACTCAATAGAATCGATTTTTATAGATCGTGTTATTGCGAATTAACGCAATATTCGCAATAACGCAATAACGCAATAATATAATTTAGGCTAATATTCAGAGAATAAAATATTAGATAATCATGGAATGAAATTCTTGTGTATGTAGCAGATTCGATCTATTACAAAAAAAGTAGAGATTCTGTAAATAGATCTAACCTCTCTGAATGTCCAATGGGATAAGACATCGACTTTTATTTTGACCGCACAGAACTCTTCGAATTTTCTTATGCTACTAAAATAAAACATCGCTTGGGGAAACTTTACTTGCGATTCGCTTTTGAAAACTTTAAGAGTTTCGTGATAAATTAACCCCTCCCTTCTTTCCTTTTTCGTCTCTTGTTTTTCTATATGTATACACATATTTTTTCCTATCCCTATCTTTTTTATCATTTCACATCTTTTCTATCTTTTATCTGCAAATATCTCTCTTTTCTTAATTCTTATTTTGTTATTTTTGTTACATTTCTCTTTAACGAAGCTTTTTAAGATCATTTGGAATGATTAAAAAGGTATTCTTGAAATCGAAATTATTATACATTTCATTTTTATCGAAAAATGTAAAAAAGATAAAAAAAAAAAGTGATTTCATAACATGAAGTTTAATATTAATTTATGAATTTAGTTAATTTCTGAGAATTTAATTTCTAAGAACATTTCTCGTAATGATTACATTTTACTAATTGAAAGTTATAAAATTTTATAAAATTTGAAAAAATGAATGTACTTGTAGCATGATAAAATATTTTTCTTTAAATTAAGTTAAAATTAAATTGATGAAATTATATAATGAATCATCTTTTTTCATATATTTTTTATATAATTTATTATATAAATTATCTTAATTAAATTTTTAATATTGTTCTGTGTTATTATTATTTGAAACTTGATAATTTAAATATAAATGATAATTAAAGAATTTATATTTAAAGATTATGAAACAAAAATACAGATTCATTTTCAATTAGTTTTAGAATTACTATAAAATAAGAATACATTCATTTTCAGCTAGTTTTAGAATTATAACATATAATAGAGACTTTAATATATTCGTAAGATATTTTTGGAGGATCAATTCTAGAAACAAAAACAAAATATAAAAGTTAGTACATAATGATAATAAATGCTTATTTATTAAATTGTAAATATCATTAACAATTATGTATTTATTAAATTATAAACAAGATAAAATAAAATAGCATTGATAACAACAGAATAAAAATTATTTCATTTTATCTTTATTTTCTTTATTTATCGCAAAACAATTAATAAATTACTTATAACTTAATAAATAACTTTAATCGATATTATTCATACCAACTTTTATATTTGTTTTGATCTCCAAAAGAATAGATCTTCCAAAACTATTCTATAAATATATTAAATTCTACGATCTAGAAATATTATCAATTTATTTCAGATTTTTTTCATAACAATTCAAACAAATAATTTATATTTCTACCACATAATATTTATTGTATTAGTATTATTAAAAGTTCTTCTATTAAAAATTTTCACGAATACATGAAATATCAGAGAAAATATTTTAAAATTTTTGATTCGGAATTCTTGCGACATCGTTATCATTTTTTACTATCCGTTTTGTATAAAAGACCGTATTAATCTCCATTATAAAGAATCAATATATCAAAATCTTTATGTCTGAAAAATTTACATCACTAAAATATTATATTTTCTAATTTTTCTACAAATATTTATATTTTTTTAATAAAACAAAAAAATTTTAAATTTATCATTTTAATATGTCTAATAATTCTAATAATTCTTATATTAAGTAGAAAAAATTTCGAATATTTATGAAATTATATTATAAAATTATCAAACTACAAATATCTCTCTCTTCTTACACATTCACAAAAAATTAATAATAAGTTTATATTACAAATTTCATGCTTAAATACGGTTTGGTTTAATTTTAGTAATTTTTAATTACTAGACTTTTTTTAGTTAACTAATAGTTTAGTGATTTAGATAATAGATTAATTGATAGTAATTTATTTATAGATTTTTTTCAAAATTTTCAAAATATTATATCTTTAAGGAATCTTTTTAACAAATATTATTAAAGAAGAATTTTAATTAGAAAAATTCGAGGATATAATATACTTTTTATTATTTTAATTAATATAATTAATTATGTAATAAAAATATTAAATATTAATCTATTATTTTCTATATTATTTTCAATTCATTTAATATATAGAAATTTTATCAAAAATTTTAGATTTGGATTAAATTTGCCAATTATTAAAAATCATTTAATCAATTTCAATAGAATAGTTAGCTTGATGTTCGATTTTGTTTCAGTTCATGCCATGAATACATTTAAAATCATTACCTGAGAGCATTTGAGAGAATAAAATTTGAGAGAATCGTAATTGATTGATAACTAATCTATATCGGCATAATCATATTAATTACATATATTTTGATAGACATGTGCCAGTCTAATAGAAATGTTGACGGTAACAATTCACTATTTATTACTCGCATGGTAACAACAAATCTTTATTCATTTCATTTTATTACGAAACATACATAATGCATTGCTCATGTATAGATAAATGATAGTTGCAATGTCGGTATCATGTTGCTGTCTTGCTATTAAATGGATGCCAATCAATTGCCAATCAGATACAATAAGCAATCTTTAAACAATGCAACAATCGATTATTCTTTTATAACGAATACTTGTTGCAAGTTTATTTCTATTATTATTATTTATCGCTATTTACTTTTATAAATAAAAGAAACTTTTTTCAGATATTTGTGAGAATTTTCGAAGTTAAAAAATAATTTTAAGTTACAAATACTTTTGATGTTTTTATTTGAAATTCCTATTGCTTCCAAACTTTTTAACAATTCCCCAATGGGAAACGCGATCACAATCCTTGTGCTTTTCTTTAAACATTTATCAACGAATGTACCGATTTGAGTTCAATTTTCAATTGTGCAACTTTTAAGATCTTTGTTCACCAACTAACAAGTTGAAATTACTCTTTGATAAATAAGTAGTTTAATTAACTCAAGAAAAAATTGAAACTATATAAGAATAAAAATCTTTTCCAAGGATAATTTAATTCATCTCGATATAAAGACTGGTGAATTTTATGACTATGAAATCAATCAATCGTATCATTTTCAAATTAAGTAGAAAAAAAGATAAATGGAGGAATGATAATGTAAAAATTAAATAAGATATTTGATCGAAATTTTGTTCATATATTAAAAACAAAAATATTATACTTCTTTTTTTTAAAAAAGATATTTTAAGAATAAAATAAGAAAATTCATTTGTCTTATGGAATGAATGTGATGATATAATAAATTGATTTATATAAAAAGAAATTTTTAAACTTTTTTAAAGTTTTAAATGTTTATTTAAAAAAGTAATATCGAAAGTCTTTAAAATCATAATACAATCAAGAAAAAAATGACTTTAATTTCTAAATGAATAAAAAATATTTGCCATTATTGTTTCTATGTTTGTATAGAATATCAAATCAATATAAAATCATGTGAAAAAAATATTACATTTAAAAAATAATTGAAATTAGAAGAAATTAAAAAGTAAAAGTATTTTAAAAATGGTGTAAATCTATTTTATATTTTGTCCAAATATTTAAAAAATTTCAATAAAAAATTAATTCAATAAAATCTACTAAATTTATTTATGCTTCTATAAATATATGCAAATATTTTAAAATTAATTATTCTAATAATTTTTATGTAAAAATTTTAAATAAAAAAAGATATTATTATTTAATTATAATAATTAATTGTCACAGAATTGATGCCAGAACATATAATTTATCAGAAAACATAGATGTTTTAAATTGATTAAATTTGAATTGTTAGCTTTTTTATTAATTTTACTTCATTCATAGAAAGCTCATAGAAAACAAGAGAAAAAATATTTCTTATGAATTATGAGATAATAAAAGTATTTATATTTTCCTTTATATAATTTAATTAAATTTTTAAAAGTATATTTTAAAAATTGAAGTTTTAATTTCAGAATTAATAGAAATTTAATTATAATTTAATTAATAGAAAAACTTCAAGAATTAATAGAAACAGTTAAAAAAATATTGTATTACTGTATTTCTTATTAAAATATCTTTATATTTTTATAAAATTTTTATATTTTATAATTTAACTTTTTATAATATATTAAATATTCGATTTAGATTTAAAATAAATAATTATGCAATCTCAAAATTTAACAAATTTTCAATTTTCATTAATCAAATTGTTATATATTATAAAATATAAATCGTAGTAATCTATAAATAAGAAATTCGTACTAATTTATATATATTTTGTTCTCAATTATTTTCAAAGATGGACTATTTGTATAAAAAACTGTATTATTTAAATAATTAATTTAAATAAATGAATAAGTTAAATATATAGATATATTATCAATTATATATCTATAATTCATCAAGCTAGAATTTTCATCATTTTTGAACCAAAAAGAAATTAAAATATTTTATTTAAAATTTAAAATTTATAAATAAAAAGATTATTAAATTAAAAATATACTATTCAAAGAATATAATATACAAATTAATATACAATTTTACTTAATAATGTATATCTGTTCGGTTTATTTTGACATAAAAGTGAAATTTATTCTAAAACAGAAATATCAAGATATATATTATACGGAAGATAAGTATGTATAATATATCTCTCGTAGAACATAAAGTTCTTCAATTTCATCTAACATCTTCAAAGTCTTCTCTTTGCACTATACACAATTGACGCATCATGAAAATTTTGCATAAAATCAAAGCGACAAACATGCATACTCAAAATGAAATTGCATCAGAATCTCGGTGGAACGAGTCACTTTCATACATAGGACGAAGCCGGAATTCTGTGTTCCACAAGTAGAACATTCTATTTTTCGTTCTACATAGTTTTTTCGAAAAATCGACCTTATAGATCTTTCCCAGTCTACTGTAAAGATCTTTGGGCATTTATAACTCGCAATGAAGTTCGTTTCACGTCGAGTCGTCGACCAATCATAATTCGGTGCTTGCTGAAGCTGTAAAAATGGCTGAATTCTCAATAATAAGATGCATCGTATATATGCAAAAATCTGATGAATAAAAATCTCCTTTGAGAGTAGTATAAAGTATGAGTATGTTCATTTATAACGATATCTCTTGATAATACACAATATTAATATGTACATATATAAAGTATAAGTCTATATCATAAGTCTATATCATGTTATCATATCTATATAAGGAAGGAAATTAGTTACAAATCTTATTTTTAATCTTATTTTATATTTTTTTATATATAATTCAAATTTCTAAATATTCAGAACTGTTCGTAAAGATAAAGTTCTATACAAAATTTATAGAAATATATGTCACAAAACAGAAAATTAAAGAAAACGGACATTGTAATTGTGTCAAACATGTGAGTGATAATTGAAAAAAAGGCACGGATTTAGGACGGATTTAGTACGGACCTATTCATATCGGTAATATATGAAACCATATTTAACTTTTATTATTTAATTTTATAGCAATTTAAATCCAAATTTTTTTCTTTTACTTTCGCATCATTAAATTATTTTATTAATTTCGAACGATTTAAATCATGAATAAAACCATTTTATAATCATTTTATAAATGGAAAATATACTTTCTTAATATATGCTTCTTAATATATACTTCCTTAAAATGTATAAAATAGTAGATCTCGAGAAATTTATTAATATTATATATTATTATAATAAAATAACTGATTTTAATGATATAAGTTAGAACTAAACTAATTAATAGATTTCTTGTTATCTTGAATATGGAAAAAATGTCTCATCTATATCTAAACATAAATGTATATATATATATGCAGTTGAAATTTTACATAGATAAAATTATAATAGTATGAAATAAAAACCAGAATATCATATCTATATATATGATATTATAAATGAATTTTTTTTAATAATCTCAAAAAAGAGTCCATTTCTTATGATTTTCAAATATATTATATAAGGAAAATATTAAATATTTCTATTGGAACTGCATATTTAATAATAATAATGATTTATATTATGTATAAATTCTTTGTGTATTATATTATATTCTATATTATTAAAAAATTCGAATATCATTGCATTTAATTTATTGCTGATGTATTGTTAAAATTAAATTTAAAACATGAATATGAACCATTTATATAATACAATTACGAACATATTCTATTGTATGTCTTTTTTGTTAAATTTATTAAAATATTAATGTTTATATAAATATAATGTTACAATAATATACTTTTAATTTCGTAAAAAGGATATATAAAAAAAATAAAATTTTAATTTCTTTATCAGCAATTAAATCCATATTGTGTAAAGAAAAATGGTATCTTGACAAAAAGAAACTGTATTAAGACAATCTGGTAGAAATTTCCTAGAAGCTAGTAAAAATATGAATGCGTAGAGTGCATACGAATCTGCGCATTGACCTGGTACATTTTTTCAATTTCATATTAAATCCATCAGATTTAAGTTTCATATGTCAACCATGAAAATTGATTATTTTGAACATGAAATAATCACTAATGGAATTGCAAAGAAAATAAAAAAAAAAAAAGTTAAGAAAGATTAAATTACAATAATAAGGGCTGTGAGCTACGTGAAATAATAGGCGAATTATTTGCTTTTTAAGTTGCTTATTCATTACAAAAATCCTTGAAGACTTTTCTTTTTCTGTCGCACTTTTTATCTTGCAATAACAAATAAATTACATTAGGATAATATGAAATATAGGATTTTCGTTTTTGCTATTCATGATTTCTAATAGCGAAAAGGAAAATAGCGAACAGATAAAAAAAGACGCATTGATCATTGATAAATATGTTAATCGATAAGATTCTAATTATATTTATATTTCTAGATTGTATTTTTGGATTTTAACTCTTCTATATTTCATTTTTTTAATATTTACATTTAGTTAATATTTAATATTAATTAGTTTTAAATAATATATTGCGTTATATCATTTTAAAATCTTCAGTACTTTTTAATATTTAAATTATTATTAAAGATGGAGGTATAATACCAATCAAAATTAATTTTCACTTCTTTCACCAGATTAACATTTTTTTTTAAATAACATAATTAACACACAATTATATATTATTTACTATAATATACTTTAGGATCTCTTATTGTATTATTTTTGATATTCTGATGTTTGTACATATATACTGACTTTCGTTATATTAAAAATTTTATTTTAAAGTTGCTTCTTTATTTCATGTTTAAATAAATGATAGTTTTCTTTTATGTACATTATCTCTAATATAAAATATAAAAGATCCCAGTCTTACAATGAAATTAGAAAAATAAGAATTTAAAATTTTAGATTTATAAATAAAATATTATGCTAATTCAATTCATGGACAATGTTAATGGCAAAGTTATGGATAATTAATAATGTGGAGATTTGAGATTTCATGTGAATCTTATTAATTGGGCTCATTGCAATATTCTGCAATAATTGTATAGAAGATATTCAAAATAAATTATAGACTTTAAAGAGTGTTTGAAACTTAAGTTAACAAAATTATAAATAAATCGATAAAGTTTAAAATAATAAAATAATAAATTTTAAAATAAATAAAATAAAGATTTAAGATTTTAAATATTATTAATTGAATTTATTACAATACTATTCAATAATTGTTCATAAGCAATGCTGAGAATACAATTATGGATAACGAAAATAGCGAAATATAAATCCAATATTTTAGATTTTAGATTAGTGCTATTTAGCAATTATCCATGGACAACTTTGCTTGAAAATAAAGCTGTGAGTAACAAATTAACAGAGTAGAGATTAAAGACTTTTAAACCTTATTGAATTATTATTACTATACATATAATTACTGCTCAGTCCAATTTCTCACAGGCATTGCTGAGAGAAATGTTATGGGCAGCGAAGCAATAAAGACCTGAGACATTAGGTCCTATTGAGTTTATTTCATTGTCTATTACTCGTGGGTAATGATGCGGGCAAAGCTATGGGCAGTGAAACTAGAAAGGGTTTGAGACTTTAAACTTTACTAGATCTATTATATTGCCAATTACCCTATCTACGTTGCTCGCGGCTACTCGCCACACTGTCCATAGAACAATTACTAAACTGCATTGATTTAGGGATTAAGCATGTGATTTCACATATGATATTGAAAAAGAATTATATTGTGATAAATAGATAAAGATAAAAGCGCATAATTGCAAAACAAGTTTTCAAATATGTTCATCATTTTATACTTTTCCTATTCGTGTTTCATTATAATAAAATTAATTACAATTCTGTAATAAAGCGGAAAAACAATATTAACAAAATGAAACAACGTTTCATGCAAGTTCAATTAAAAGTTGGCGCCAAAGATAGGGTTGTAAGAGCTAAATCGTTGATTATTGAGTTTTGCAAGCGAAAAACATTCTCGGTCTAACTGTTAAATATTTTCTTTGAAATATTTTGAAAGAAATCGAGGTAAGATAGGGAATGTATCATTTTTTTTTTTTTTAATGATTAATACATGCTAATATCCTTATGAGATAATAATATACTATTAAAATTATAATATAATATAAATAATAATATACTACTAAAATATTAAATGATAAAATAAAAATTATATAAATAAATTATATAAAAATTGCAATTTCATATATGTAAATTATATGATTTAATAGATTGGATATGAATAGAAATAAATGAAATTGAAATAAATATAAAAATATTTTGTGTGAAAATTAGTTATAATTATATAATGAACTATGAATTAACTATGAAAAAAAATCTGCTTTAAAATAAGAATGTTTTAATTTTATTTTAATATTATTTTTAAACATTTATATACATAATCTAAAACAAAAAACAAATAATTTCATAATTTCCATATAATTATTTATTACAATGATATGAAATAATATTAAAATATCAAACAAACAGTTCGATTACAGAAAGTTCTGTTAATATAATATTATATGTGACGAATTATATATTTTTTTGGGAAAGAATCTAGATTTTATGACTTGAATTTTGTAAATATAGAAAGATAAATATAGAAGATTTATTTATAGATATATAAATGTATATAATCTTTTTGATTTTTTTCAAGCAAAAGATATAATTATCTTATTCTCTTATAATATATTTGTCATTATTTGATTTTTCCTAATCGTTTAATAAAATGATAGATTCACATTAACAATATTTTTAATTTATAATTTTAATTTTATATGAAAAATAATTATAAAAATAAATATATTTACATTATTTAAACATATACAATTGTTACAATAAAATATTTTTTTTCTGTAAGAAAAAAAATTCCATTCATTTTCATTCAATATCATTTTATTTTAATTTAGTAAAAAATCTTAGAAGATTAAATTACAATTAATTTATATTTTGCACCAAAATATAATTATATTATATAATATTTTGCAACAAAATAATATCACATTCTATTATTTTCAATAAAATAAAGTAAATTCAAAGTTGTATCTCAGCAAAAAAAAATCATATGATTATAAATTAAATTTGATTTTATTAGAAAAGATTTTATAACTATATTTTATAACTACATTATACGATGTAATTAACAAAAATATTGAAGAAAAATTAGTATTTTTGTAAATATAGTAAATTATGTATATAGTAAATTAAATATAGTAAAAATCGATATTTTTATTTATTTATCTTCTAAACCTAACTTATATGATAGTCAATTTTTTGTATTTTTACGATCGGATTCAGCATGTAATAAAGTTTTTTTTCATTCTAAATAATAAAACCTATTTAATATATTTTATTATATCTGTGCCATTATTTTGTCGCAGAATATAATCAACAAAGAATTTAAATTTCATTCGCTCTTATAGTTTATTCAATATATACAACGCATGACAACATACAAATTCAACGATTCTCAACAAATTTTTGTATCTCTCTATATACTGTGCAAAAATACATGAAATACTATCTCATGTGTCAATAAAAATGCAAAAAAAAAAAAAAAGAAAAGAAAAAGTAGTATAGGAAATCAATATAAGTTAAGAAAGAACTGGAGCAAGAGTAAATAACATCATCAAAAAAGTTTACAGAATGGAACGCGACGAAGTTCGACACTGAACGAATTAATCAGTTCTTTCACAGTATAATTATTATTAAGCGAAGAAATCCGAGATGCCTGAGACAAAAACAATTCAAACGAAGAAGATGATTCATGGAATTATTTGAAAGAATTATCTGTTTAATCCAGGTTCAAGGATCAAAATCGTGATATTATATAAAAATCAAATTGATTCTATGGCATTCAGGAATTAATAGAAACTTATATAATATCTTTTTAAAAAGATAAAAAGTAAAAAGTGATTGCTATATTATTATATATACAAGATAGAATGGAATATAATATAAAGATAAAATTAGGAATGAAAACTTTTTTTATAATTTCAAATAAGATAGCTTGTATTTTTTAAAATAATCAATATATATATACTATATATTATAAATTTAATTGATATTTAAATAAAAAAATATATATTTGTACACACAAATATATGTAGATTTATAACATTATAGAATAAAACAAAAAATAAATATAGATTTTGAAAAAAAAAATAATCAATTTCTATGAATAAGATTTCATTTGAATAAAATTGTGATAATCTAAAAATAATTCTAATCACAATGAAATAACATGTCATAATCATTATTTTTTCGATTTAAATGTTTTAATTTACAATAAGAAATACAAATGATTGAAAATTTTTTTCGATGTCAATAAATATTATTAATGAAGAATATTTATTTCAATCGTTCATAATTATAAAAGAAATTTATTTCAATTGTTCATATAATAATTGTCAATGAAAGAAATTGTATTTCAATGTTTAGTATATAAGAGTTATCAATAAAAAATTTTATTTATAATAATTATTGATATTTATTATATATTAAAGTATAAAATTATCTGAATATCCAAATATGTTAGTATTCGAACATTCTACTAATATTTTATTATCCAAATTATACATTATTTGAATAAGAATTGTAATAACATATACAGATAATTTTCTTAAATGCAATAGTAGAAATAGAAATATAAAATTAATGTTAAATGTGTTAACAAACTATATATATAATACATCAAAATATAAATATGTATTTAATGTTAATTATTGAAATGAAATCTGAAATATTTAAGAAATTAAGAAATAGCAAAGAATGCTATAGAATTTGTAAAAGAATATAATACTGGTAAAGTATATAATATTAAAAAATCCACGATCTAATCCACTAATATTAAAAAAATATTAAATTAATATTAAAAAAGAAAATAATGAAATTGAATTACTTGCAAGTTGTATATTGCATTATTAAAAAATTTGTGCAATTTAAAACTAAAAAAATATATTTCATTTTTATGATAAAAATTAATATTTTTTTATATTATTGTCTTAATTTTGTTATAAATAAACATATTATTTTCCTCAAAATATATATATAATATTCATTTTAAAAAAATCTGTGTTCCATTATTCAAAAATTTTTTTCATTAAATGATTTTGTCTCTCTCTTAATTTAGGATAATAGAGATTGTATTTACATGATAAAATATAAATTACAAAGCTGAAAATTTGATTAGTAATATGTAATTCAAATCATATTTTTATTCATATTATTATTCTACTATAAATATATTATAAATAATTCAAATATAATTTTTCTCATCGGCAAATACTTTAAACAATAAATTTCTTAATAATTTATATTTATAGATAAAGTATCTATATTCATTATATAGACAATACATATTTTTTATTTTTTTGGGGAAGAGGGAAGATGTTTAATTCGTTCATTTATTAATCGTTCATTTATGTATCTTTTCATTTCCTTTATAATATGTTAATATTATCAATTGCATTTAATTATTTATGACTATATTTATATTTATTTCAGTCAACATGTATAATATATGCAATTGAAATACAATTTCTCTCATTGATAATTATTTTGAGCAATCAAAATAAATTTGCTTTATGAATAACTATAACAAAATCTCGATTAATGCGATTATCCGCAGTCTCGATTATTTAACATATTCTATTTATTAAGGATATGAATATTTTAAAATAAAACTCTTGAAAGTATCAATTATTTTTCACTAGAAAACATTTCATTGAAAGTGACTATTCGATAGTAATTTTTCAATATGTAATAATGTAATATCTATTAATGAAAATAATTTTTGATAATAACTCTCGAAAATTTTTAAATATTATTTCTAAATATATTTATAATTTTCTATTTCTAATTAATTTTACAACAATTTTGTATTTTTCTATTTCTAATTAATTTTTTTTTATATATTTTTTTAATTTTTTCTAGTTTTTTAATTTTTTTTCCATTATTTTTTGAGATAATTTGTAGATCATTATAGTTGATGCATAAAGATTTAATTATAACTATATTCCAAATTCATTATATTCAAAATATACATTGTTAGAAGAAAGCTACTTATTTATATAAAAATTTTTACTTATTTTTTGCTCGAACTTATCCAATGTCTCGTCTTATCTCCGTTAATTGAAATCTTACTTATATTATAAACAATTAAAGTAAAATAAAATGAGATATAAAATAGATGATGATTATAAGCGAAGAAAATTTTCAGTTGTTCATTATTTTTATTTGTAACTAATATTATTTACATTAGATGATTAATATAATATATTTAAAACTTGATACTTTTTAATTTATTTTTCGAAAAAAATTTTTTACATTTTCTTTATATCCTTAATTTAAATAACAAATTTATTCATTTTTCATGATTTTTCATAAAAACTTCTGGGATAATTATTATTTTTGATCTTCTAACATTTTCATTTTCTTTTATATACATAATTTCTAATAACAAACAAAAGTTGTTTTTTTATAATAATATTTAAAAAATATTGAAATCTAAATTTTATTAATCTTTTAAAATTTAATTCACTTTAAGAATTATTATTTTCGTTGGTTTTTTTTCTTCAGTAACTTTAATTTTATTTTTGTCTTCTTATTATTTTAAAAATTATAAACGAAAAAATTAGGATAAAAAAAATTATCATTTTGTATATTTTTAATTTTCATATTTATTCATTGTGGTTATTTACTAAATATTTTAAAAAAATATTATAATTAATCATATAATGAAAATAAGAATAAAAAATTAAAAAGTATGTTTTAAAAAATCGAAAGATTAAAAATTTTGAAGTATTTGATATATCTTAAAAAATAATTTCGTAGAAATTTTTGTATATTGAATGTTTTGTATATAGAATTTATAAAATTAAAGCAATCTTTTTTTATTATTAAAAAATAATACAATTTTCATTTTTTCATTCTATTCAATTGTCTTTAATTTTCTAATATTATTATTCAATATTCAACTACATTTCCTTCAAATTAATCAAATTAGTCAAATTCAAAATTTAAAACAGTACTTGAAATTATTTTATTAATATGAACATATTTTTACTTGAAATATTCTTTTAAGTGAAATTCTGAGTCATCAATTAATAGTAGTTCAAATTAATTCTATTAATGGATACTACAAGTAATTTGAAGCTATTAGGTTATAAATAAAATGAAAATTTTTAATAAAATTATTAATTTATAATTTTATTAAAAAATAATACTAAAAAATTTAATTCAACAAATTCAATAAATCTATTAAAATTTATTTAATTGATTTTTAACTTATTATTTAAATTTTAAAATATTTGTATAAGAAAATACTTGAATTCGAAAATGAAATATATATATTATTTTTAAAATTGCTATTTATAAAAATGTGTGATATTTTTGAAGAATGGATTCTAAACGTCAAAATAATAGAAAAAATTCATATAAAAATACATTCAATTAGGTTTAATTAACGAGTTATAAGAATTTAAATAGTATGTTAAGTAATAAAAGAAAACAACGAAAGAACAAAAACACTCAGCTGAGAATGCGGCACTATTGTTTTGCATTGTTGTTGCGTAGCAATATTCCTCAACGAAAATAAATAAATATAATACACTAATATTTTTTTACTATTTTTGAATTTTTTCAACATAATGCAATATATAATGCATATATTATTTAACAAAAGTAATTGCTAAAATAAATAAAAACTTATTTCGAATAAATTCCAGAATATTGGCATTATCAATACAACATTTTATTTAAATCTATAGATTGAATCGTAATCTGCTCAATCTGTCTACTTATTAAAATCCATAAAAGCAAATCAAAATATATTTCTATAAAATTTTAGAAAGAAATGTATTTTTTATAAAATATGTTTTATACAAAAATTTATTTTTACATAGAGAATCAAGAAAATCACTAATAATGATACAATTTAAATTTCATATATTAATATATCAATTTTTTCTTTTGATATAAAATTACTAAATAGAAAAAAATAACAATTGAAATTCAAAATCAATATTTTAATTATATCATATTAATACTATTATTCATTAAAAATCCATATAAACATTGCAGTTTTCTTTTCCACATTAAATGCGATATTTTTATTTCTTTGAATGAAATTATTTCAATTATTTTATATGAAGATTATTCAATTAAAATATGTATTCAAATATATATCTTTTTATCAAAATCCAAACTCGATTTCATGACACTATTATTGAAATAATATTGAATAATATAGTGTTATTAACAATTGAGTGTTATTAACAATTAAATATTAATCATAAGAAAAAGAAACTAAATAGAAAGAAAAATTAAAATAGTAATACCTGAAATCGAATCTTATATTTGTATGTGTTAAATACAAGAATATGAAAACTTAACTTAATAATTTTTACCGTCAAGACTTTGCTTTATTCTTGATTGATAATATATCAGAAATAAAAATTCAAAAAAGAAATTAATATTTATAATATAAGATTTATAATATTCATTTGAACAATATTTATAATATCGATTTGTTATTTATTTTGATAATTTGAATATAATATAACGATTCTATGATTTTAAATAAAATGTTATATAATCATTATACAATATCGAATATTATGGAATTTTATATTTATTTTATAATTTATTTAAGATAAATTTTTATTAAATAATAAATTTTTCAGATAAATTTCAATTTATATAATTAAAAGTAATTTTTATAAGTTTTTTTATATGAATGTATATTTATATTATATGATATTTATGTATTTTATATTATATAACAATTTCAACATTCAGAAATAATGTATCAAAAAATTTCAATATATTTATTTTTCTTAATGATATTACACACTTAATTATTCTCGCTTTCATTTTACCTAATGCAAATTTAAAATGCTTACAATTTGTTAATTAAACTGTATCGAATATATATAAAATAACTATTTCATATACAATAATCTAATACTTTATCAATATGAATCTGATCAATTTATATCAAATCAATTATTTTTTTTATCTTTTGGACATCTTGAATTTTATTCATTGAGATGTAATTCAATAAGAGGTTAATAAAATTAATTCGTCATTTTGTTTTATTTGAAATATTTTTTCAAATTTCAAATAACATTAAACTATTTTCAATTTTTTTTGAAATGATTTTGACTTTTTTGAAGATACTTTGAATGATAAATTTATATGTTATGAGTTTCGAAAAAAATAACAAATGCATTTAAAAATTAATTGCGTTAAATATGAATTAAAAGTAGATTAATGAAAAAATTTCGAAATTTATAAAAAAGAAAATTATATAAAAAATATGATTTTTAAAATAATAAAAAAAGGACATATCGCAATTGTGCGAATTAGATAAAGATAATGTGACATAGAATAAAATAAAATAATGATATGAAGTGGAAATATGATTGAACTATATTAAAAATTTTTATCAAATGTTTAATTTATCTACACATAACTGGGATAAACTGTATCTTTAAAATAATTAAAAATAAATAGATAAATGTATTATAAAATACAATTAAATTATGAATAATTTAATTTTATATATATTTTACATATTGATATATCTAAAAACTGCAAATTTTCTTTTAGTAAAATTCTATAATTTTAATTAATTTTAGCAATGCATTTTTTTAATCTATATAAATATTATAAGAATTATATATAAAAATTATAATCATGAATTATGCATGATTTAGATTTAAAAAATTGTATGCACTTTATGATATATTTAAAAATTATATTTTTTTTAAATGAATAATAATTCTAATTATAAATAATACATAATTTATAATTTTATAATTTTATAATTTTAATTTTATTATTTGATATAGTTTTTTAATCTTTATAAAAAATAATATAACTATTTTTTAAATTTAATAATTTAAGAGTTATCACAATTAAATTTTACTAAATTATTTCAGTATTTATAGATATCATAAATAAGAGTTGAAGCGAAGATAAAAAAATCTAAGTCTTAAAAAATAAATTTGCACTTTGTTACTATTCAATTTTAATTTATATCATTTTTTTTATCTCGAATACATTATCTTAGTTTCGTGAAAGAACATCATTATTTTCAAAATCATTTTAGCTAATTTGTTTTATTAAATTATTTAAATTTAAAAACCTTGTCCACTTATTATAATTATATTTTTAATTCTTTAATTTATATTGTGACATATATTATATCATATATATATATATATATATATATATATATATATATATATATATATATATATATATATATATATATATAATATATCATATATTATAATATATCATAATATTCTGTAAAATATAGCATTTTTCATAAATTTATAAAAAATATAGAAATTTTTTCATTGCAATGAAAGTTTCAATCGAAATAAATGATTCACATTTGAATTATTTTAAATTATTCTAACTTAAATAATTTGAATATCCCGAATGCTTTAATTATAAAACAAGCTCTGTTCTACAAATATATTTATATTATTATATTAATATATATATATATATTATTTATATTTGGTTATATATTTATATATTTATCTATTTCAAAAATCTATCGTATCAAGTTCACAAAATTTTTCATGATTTTCTTGTTGTAATCAAAACAACTGTTTTCTAGAAAATCTTTAGCTTTGAAATCATACAACAGACTGATTACTATATCCATCATACATAATGCTTTTTTATTTTGATAAAATGAAATTAATTAATTACGAATTAATATAATAATTGAAAATAAAATAACCGTTTATACAATTCTATATTTTTATTGTATTGTATTTTATTGTATTATGAAATTATTATATGAAAATTTATAATAATTCCTATATATATATATATATATATATATATATATATATATATATATATATATATATATGTATATATATATATATACAGCATTTTATTATTTGTAGTATAACTAAAAAAGAAATAATTTCGTGAAAAATTAAATAATTATCTTAAAAAATTCCTCATCGATTTTGATTTTAAAATATATTATAGAGAACAAGACTTTGATTAACTTTTCTTTGCCCGTATAATAATTTTAATTTGAGATATTTGCAAAAAAGATAGCTATATTTTCAAAAGATTTCAATTGCCAATTAACAAAAAATAAATGCTAAAAAGAAGGATCTTAAATCTAAATTTTAGCTTCTAAAATATTAATGAAAACTTTCGGCATTATATATTGAAAGCTATGTGTGTGTGTGTGTGTGTGTGTGTGTGTGTGTGTATGTAAATATTATTAATACATTAAATTTTTAATTATTTAGATATTATTAATATAATAGTCTTTGTCATCGAATATCGAATGAAAACCGTGATGTCTATTATAAGTTTAATATTTATATAGTGTTTTAGTCAAAAGCTCAAATGTTTTTAAAAAACATTTAATTCACATATGAGATAAAAAATGGCGGAAGTATTTGAATATTGCGATTCGGCAAAATCGATCAAATCGATTTATTAAAACACATAACACATATAGCATGATGAATACAAGAGAACAATATCGTTCTTGAGAGAAATATATCGCATTATATTATATATTTCATAAAACATTTTGACTTGATTTGGAATGTGAATGATATGATGTACATCATTAGTCTTAAAAATCTTGATTATTTTGAATATCTTAAAACAATATTATATTATATTATATTATATAATAATAAATATTATATTATATAATTCTTGAAAATCTTAAAAGTCTTAATCGCCTTAGAAGGAAATCTTGATTGTCTTAGAAATCTTGAAAGCCTTGATCGATTCGAAACTCTTGAGAATAAATTTATCTTACTCATACTATGCGCTTTTCACTTTCACTCTTGAAAATTAGATAATGTTGCCCAATCCTCGAAAATAGGTAAGAGTAAGAAATAGCTAGTAGAGCAAGATAAAATAATTCTGAAAAGTTTCGAAACTATCAAAATCTTTTAGAAATTTTAAAAGATTTAAAATTTTAAGATTTCTAAAAATGATCAAGATTTTCAAGGCTTACACAAGTTTAAAAATTTTTAAATTTTAAATCAAATTCAAAGTTATTCGAATTTTTTGCTTAAATTCGAATTTTTTCCTTAAATTTTATAAAATTTAAAGTAATTCGAATTTTTCCAAATCTTATTTCTAATCATAGTTCTCTAGACATAAAGAAGAGTTTTGAAAAAACGAATTCATTTTTGAATCAATAAAAAAGTCAAAATTTGTCTATATTCAGTGACTAAATAATAATACACTTTATGATTTTGTATTTCAATATTTCTTAAGAGCATTGTATCCAAATTTTATATATATATGTGCATATATGTATTTATATTTCTTTCTTTAATATGCAAGAAAAGTAATTGTAATTTACATTTTTTTTCGACAAAT
Source organism: Apis mellifera (assembly GCF_003254395.2). NCBI lineage: Eukaryota > Metazoa > Arthropoda > Insecta > Hymenoptera > Apidae > Apis > Apis mellifera. The sequence goes on from NC_037648.1 coordinate 4,178,885, forward strand.
TTAACTTTTTTATATTAACATGAAATGAAATGATAAAAAGATCGTACAATTACTACAAAACAAATCAAAATTGTATTACTTAAGAAAGGAATTTCTTACATGCTATATATGCTATATATGCTATATATTTTATGAAATTTTCTTAAGTATTTTTTATGCAAAAATTTTTTTAGATTCATATTATAAATTTGAATTTACTATAAAAATTATCTATTATATTAATTTTTGGAGGTAAATGACTAAAAAATATTGATTTTTGTTATATTTCAAAAATAATATTTTTTTCTATGTTTCAATATTTTTTTTTATATTTATTAATTATATTAATCTTTTCATAAAATTTAATTTATAATCATATAATTTTAAAAATATCCGGCTTTGTATTGAAATTCAGAAACATTGAAAATCATAAAATGTATTAACATTTTGGAATTTATATAGTATAGTTTGTATTATATAATATAGTACAGTTTAGTTTAGAACTCTTAGTATTTTTACAAGTATTTTTATTTTGAACTTTGAATTTGTATATGTAATATAAAAATGTAATATAAAATCTTACATTTGAAATTTATATTTGAATTCCTTACTAATATAATGTATAATAAATTATTTATTTAATTTATTTTAACTAATTTATGTAATTGAATAAATGCTTAAATGGATTAAAATTAGTATATATTAAAATTTTGTAAAATTATCAAAAAAACTAGTCTATTAATTTATTTTATTTATTCCGCGTTCCTATTGTTCTAGAATTTTTTGATTACAATTTTGATATATTTTATTTAATTGGATCATTACAATTATTAATGATAAGAATTGATAATATCCTTTTTTTTGCGATTGCAGGAAAGAGATATAATTAGCAAGCTATCATAATTATGTCTTTTTCAATTTTTGATAATTTTTGATAATTTATTTTAACTAATTTATGTAATTGAATAAATGCTTAAATGGATTAAAATTAGTATATATTAAAATTTTGTAAAATTATCAAAAAAACTAGTCTATTAATTTATTTTATTTATTCCGCGTTCCTATTGTTCTAGAATTTTTTGATTACAATTTTAATATATTTTATTTAATTGGATCATTACAATTATTAATGATAAGAATTGATAATATCCTTTTTTTTGCGATTGCAGGAAAGAGATATAATTAGCAAGCTATCATAATTATGTCTTTTTCAATTTTTGATATTTTGGATAGCGAGATAAGATGGCAGACGTTGAGAGTTTTCGCAATAAAAGATTTCCAGATTGATGAATGGATTGGTAATAAAATAATTAGGAAATAAAAATAAATATTAATTTTGATATGAAAATTATTAATCTCTTTCATTGTTATACAGAATATTAATATGTTTATATTGTTCGTAAAATATTCTAGAGAACTGATTTTAGTAATCAAATAAACACAAAAGTTGGTATACGAAAATATCAATTAAAGTTTTTTTATTAAATTATAAACAATTTAAGTTATATTAATTATAAATTGCATTAAATGAATTAAGATAAAAATAGAAACCATTCTATCTTTGTCTTATCTTATTTCTTTGTTTTATCTAACAATTATAAACAAATTTCAACTAACTTTTCTATAGATCAATTTTTATTTTAACTTATATAGTCAATTCTCAAAGATATTAACATTTTATATATCATAGTTAGTTATTATACGAAAATATAATGTTTAATGAGATATTTTTGAAAAGTTGATTTTAGAAATAAAAGAAAAAATTCATGTGCAAAAATATTAATTAAAGCTTGCTTATAAACCAAGCGAAATAGAAACAAAAGTAAAATGACAATATGATGAAAACAAATCATCCTATTTCTGTCTTACTTCATTTAATGCAAAATTAAAATATAATTATATCTTAATAAATAAATTTCAATCAATATTTTCGTATACTAATCAAACTTTTGCCTTTGTTTTAATCTCTAGAATTAATTCTCCAAAAATGGTTCATATGTAATATATATTAATATTTTCTTTATTCATGAAATTCATAAATATATTTTATTTAATTCCATATATATGTTAAAGTAATATAAGTACAAGATTAATAAAGTAGATATAATAAATATAATATAATATAACGTATAAATATAATAAATATAATAAAGATAAAAATTTATATTAATAATATTAATATCCAAAAATAAATGTATTAAATATATATATACATATGCTAATTTTTTGTTCTGCGTTACAATAATATTATGATCGAATATCATTTATTAATACAAAATAATTAAAGCAATAAAATATATTATTCCTAGTATAAAAGAAAAATAAATTGTATATTAAAAAGATTATATTAAACACAAGATTATATTTACTTTTTCTTTCTAAAAATTATTTTACAAAATTAATTAAAAAATATTTTATTATCAGTCAGTAAGTAATTATTATGTCGAATATATCATATAAATGTATCATAATTGAAACCCTAAAAAATATTATACATAAAATACTTGTTTATGTCATACTATTATAATCGTAAAAATAAAAAAGTAATGAACATGAGTATAAATATTCAATTTCGTATAATGCAATCAATGAAATAGTCTTATATTAAATTACGTTGAGTCATACAAATGTGATGCGTTAAAAAATTAAAAAATTCTTTCAAATTCTTAATTAAAAAATTCTTAATTAAAAAATTAAAAATTTTTATGAATTTATCTATTATTTTTTTATGTGTACTTAAAAAATATATTTATATTATTTTAAAAAAAAATTTCATCGAGTTTTTTAATTGTTTATAAATATATAGATAAAATATAGAAAATATAAAAAATGTTTAATCTTGTAGCAATGAAATTCTATATTATGTATCAATATAGTATCCTATTACTTTATTTATATACATTTGCTTTTTTTAATGATTTTTTTATTTTTGAAAAAAATAATAAATATGAGATTGATAAATCAAAAATTCTGTTTATATATTATATTGTATTATAAATAATCAAAGAATTATTATCGTGAAAATGAATATTTATATTTCTGAATTCTTTATATAATCTTATATATAATAAATATAATATAATATAATAATAAATAATAATATATAATAAATAATATATATAAATATATATAATATAATATTATGTAAATATTTCTAATTATTATTTAAAATATTAATTATAACTTAGACGTATAAATAATAATAATAATTTTATTAAATATTATCCTTAATATATATATTAAGTATTATATATATATTCAGAATACAGAAATTAAATTTCTTATTTTTTTAAAAAATCAAAATTCGATACATTCATGTTCATCATAAATAAAACGTCTTTTCAATAAAAAAGTATATTTTTCAAAATAAAAATAAATTATCCTCATTAAAAATTCATTTTTTATTACATTTAAATTCCTAAATATAAAAGAAGAATAATGAGGATTAATTAAAGGATTAAATTAAATCAAAATCAGGAATTAATGCATTAATTCCTGAAAAGTAATTCCAAAAAATAAAGTAATATTATAGATATATTCAAAATTTTTAAAAATATCTAGTATAATAAACGATTTCGCATTCTATTAATTAATTGGTTTCTATTGGTCACGACAACAGAAAATAAAATAATTTTAAATAGATTATTCAAGCAACCTTCTTATGTATACTGATAAGAGTAAAATTACCCTCTTCAGCGAATTCTCTTTTTTCCATGTAACTGAAGGGAAGCGAGAAAGAAAAGGTAAGAATGAAAAAGCTTAAAAATGGGATCAAGAATTTTTTTCCATTAATGATCGTAGATGTAGCAAAGTTTCGGGGAGAATTACAGGAAAACTGTGCTAATTACGAGTAACGATTTAATCGCAACCGAACAATTCGTAAAATGGAATCGAGGGAGTAGTATCGTTCTTTCTGAAAGCCGTTTACTTCATAATTTAACTCCATTCAACGGAATACCTACTTGATATCGAAATTCACTGATAACTTATTAACCATCGAGGTTACCGTTCTCTTTCATAAACTTTTGCAATTACCCTTCATTACACTCTCTTTTCAACGTTACGGAAGAATATTCGGTTTCGTTAAATATCGGGGAAATTTCGAACGATATCAATTCATTTTTGTTTCTCTCCAAGTTTAACAGAAAATCAAACTACTTTCGTTTTTCTCATCTTTTAAAATTTTATGATATAAGATGATCTTTCGAGAATCGATTTTAAATATTGAAATAAACATGAAATTTAACACGCAAAAAATATTGGAGTTTATTTATTGAGTTTTTTTTAATTTTGTGCTACATAGACAATTTTAAATAATTTATATTTATAATTTTAAAAATTTTATGAAAATTTTAAAGAGAATAATATGAGAAAATAGTTATATGAGTGAAAAAGAATTATTCATTATTTTGAGATATATAATTACCATTTTTTTATGGTTCTTCCAAAAAATAATCCTTAAATAGATCATTATGCAAATATATATTATATGTTACATACAAATGAAAATTATTTAAATAATGTGATATATAGAGAAAATGATGATATAAATAAGAGAGAACAGATATTAAATTCGATATTTTAATTATTTCGAAAATAAATCTTTTTATGATGAAATTATATTTTTTTTATACTTATTGTTCATTCATATTTAAAATTACTGTTCATACACAATGACAATAAACAATTATTTTTATGTTTTATAATTAAATTATAATATTATAATCTTTGCTTTTTCAATAATATTTTTATTATTCATTATTCAAAAATATTTCAAAAACTAATTTTTGAATTATCATATTTGAGATATTTTTTGAAAAATATAAAATTTCAAATTTTTTTTTTTTAAAGTAATAATTGAAGAATTAGAATTAAATTTTCAATATTATTATTCTACAGAGACGTTTTATACTATCTCATAAGAGAATTCATTAATTTAAATATTCTCATTTTAATATATATATATATAGAACATAATGATTTATGTTTATATGAAGCAATGATTTATATGAAGCAATTTTTTTAGCAATGAGAAATCACTTTAAAAAGGTGAAAACAGCTTTCAAAATATCGGTATTTTTTCATGTTTTGAATACAATGTTTTCCTAAGATTAATATTGTAAATATTTTTTATTTTTCAAACATATAATGTAAAACTTAATGCAATTAATTTAAATAATTTAAGAAAGAAAAATAATATTATATTTGCAATATCTAAAAAAAATATTAATTATAAAATTAATATTTGTATAATCTCATTATATATATCATAAATATAAATGTAAAAATTTAATCATAGAAAACATGTATTCTTATAATAAAATAACTTTTCTAATGATCAAATGATAATGATTAAATTAAAATAATCATTTTATTTTTTTGCTATTTTATTCTAAATAATATTTCATTTATGCTTCTTTATATCTTTACATTTCAATATAGTAGAACTCAGATTGCTTGCAAGATTTTTAGCGAATACCAAAATTTGTAATAGCGAAACTTATTATGTATATAAATATATAAATATGTATATATATATATATATATATATATATATATGTTATATGTATAGCTATACATACCCTTAATAATGTCAAATTCATAAAATTACATGCTTATTATAAATTAGATATTTGAATTTAAATTATATAGTACTAGTCAATTGCAGATAATTGAAATTGCAGATATTGAATTCAAAAAATCTTACTATATTTTAAAATATTTTCATTTTTTCATATTTTTTTTAAATATAAAACATGGAAATCAAAATTGTACATCCAAATATATACTTGTAGAAATAATTATATATAATTAATCAAATAAATTCCATATATAGATTATTATTTAATATTCTTATAAAGAAATTATGATACAATTTAATATTCATTCACTAAATTATTCCTCAAATAGAACTTAAGTAAACATAATATAACTTCAGTAAACATAATATACCTGTTTACAGAAATATGTCTACGAAACATTCTTTCTGTCCTTTCCACGCGCTCTTTACGTTCTCAGTTGAGTTATTAACGGTCGACGAATAATGGTGTCGTAAAGGGTTGTTGTACTAACTATTAAATGTTTATCCAACAACGAAAAAAAAAAAGAAAGAAAGAATTGCAATCATAAGGCAATCTCTTTGATAGACTTTGATCGAAGAACTATTTTGGAATATAACTAGTAAAAAATAGGCAGAAAGCCATTATAATTTTTTCTATATGGTATTTTCAATACGATATATCAATCGTATCAGAATTGCTCTGTGAAATAAACTTAATATGTTATTTCTGCGAATACAAAAACGATGAAAAGAGAAAAAACGTCAAATACGTCAAATATCAAAGTCTTTTTGTATCTTTTGTGCTGACTTATAATGTTTCTTGTTCAAACATCGTTTGTATGTGTTTGCATGTGTTATGTCGCCACGTAAACATTATTTGTGAATTTCTTCGAGATAAAAATTTAAATTGTACTTGTTGTAATTATTTTTATATTTTTATAATTTTAAAAATTACTATTTCATGAATGAAGCATATGCGAATATATATCCAGAAATTAGTTTTATTTTAAAGATGTTTTAAAGAGTTTTGTTTTAAAATGCCCAATATTTTAAATTTAATTATTTAATCTGAAAACATTCTCTGTAATGTTTCTAAAGAAACTTATAAAAAAAATAGTATTGTTCTGTAAGATAAATACACAGAAGAAATAAATGATTTTTATTAATTGATTTTAATGATTCTATTCTCTCTTCAAATATTATATATTGATAAACACTTTGTCCTAGCAATTGTTGTTGATAATTATTTTTCCTTTGTTTATTGGAAATTTTTTTATTTTCGAGTATAATAAAAACTTTCTCTATGCACTTATCAAAGTAAAATTTATTTTAGTTTATTTTTGAAATAGAAAAGATAAATTATATTATAATAATTATAATTTTAGTATTTATTATGAAATAATTTATTATACAATAATTATGAAATTTTTCAAAATTTTTTCACTTAATTTTTTTATTTATTGTTATTAAAAATAAAATAATATTTTATATTACATAATCATAATCATTTAAAATATTCATGTCTTTGATTACAATATAATAAAGAAAGTAAAATGATATAATTAGTAGAAATATAAGACACTTAATTAAATATATAATTAATAGTAATGTTATTAAAATTTTCTGAAGATTTTAAAACCGAATTATAAAAATATATTATCTATCATGTTAATTATGGGTTATTCATTATAATTAAACAAAAAGCACAAGTTTTACATTAATAAAATACATTACATTAATAATAAAATATTATAATATTATTGCAAAATAATATAAATTATTTGATTAATTATGATTACTTTATTATAATTGATTGTAAATTTTTTTTATTAATTTTTATATTAAAATTTGCATTAATTAAATTCTGTTTTTATTTAGAAAAAATAAAAAAATTCAAAATTGTATAAAATACAAAATATTTATTTTTATGTAGCATATGAAATTTCTCAAAACTTCTTCACTTAATTTTTTTATTTATTGTTAAAAATAAAATAATATCTTATATTATGTATCATAATCATTTTCATTAGATTATATATGAGAATTACAATATGCAAGATATAATATTGCTTTCAAAAGTAATTAGAAAAATATTTAATTATAAATAAATGAAAAATTTCTAGTAAGATATTCATTAAATTTTAAATTTATTCAATTAATGATACAAATTAAAAATATTATTCTTATTTCTAGACTTTTGAATTTGAATCTAACATTCAGATTAATTACATTAAAGCCCTTATTTTTCAAAATACTTATTAGAAAATTTACATCTATTCTGCTTATTTTTATTTTTTAAAATTCTTACAGAGGATTCAAATCTATTAATGTTCTATTTATAATATATTTAGTTCTATCACTATTCTAAAATATCGTAATCCATAATTTGATACAATAAAAAAAAAATAAAATAAACAAAATCCATTTTGATGGAACTAGTAAGAGTTAATGTTTACGTGAAGGTTCCTGTCGATTCAAAGACTTGAGGTATCTTACATGAAATATATCTATAAATCTATATATCTATAAATATATATATAAATAAATATATATATCGTTTGATCGCATAAGCTAAATCGGAACTTACTGGAATACCAGTATGGCTATACTGATATGACTCGTTTGAACTGCGAAATTACGAATTCAGCCAGCAAAAGATTATCATTTCCTTTAGAAAATATGTATATCTTTAATTGTCAAAATTATCAAGTATACGTGAATATACAATATATATGAACTGATTAAAAAACATAATAGGAATCCATTTCAATTAATAATAGTTTATAAGAAAGGATTTTTTTAAAATGATAAGAAATTCGTAGGCATGATAAAATTTTATGTAACTGCGACATAATCAAATGTTCAATTAATATATAGAAAATATATCATATTATTCAAAAAAAATATGTTAAATTCTCAATGTATATATTTATATAACATATGTCAATCTCTATATACTTAATCACAATAATAAACTATTATATTTAAACAAAGTCACAAATAAAATTTCATTTTTTCATGTAAAAAGCGTAAAAAGAAATTATAAATTTTTCTATGCATTTAAGTCATTTCTTTGTTTTATTCCTATATATTAATTGATTGTCAAAAATTCAGTTTCTATAATAAAATAAGTCCAAATTTTTATTTAATTCCAAGATTTATGAATCCTAAATTAATCTAATTTAATTTACATTTTTTATTTTATTTTATTTTGAAAATACTTTTCCAAAAATCATATGTATCACTTATTTGGAATGGAATTCAGAGAACGAAAAGTCTGATACAAGAATGGAATAGTAAATGATTAAAAATTATCTTTTTTTTTTTGCACAATATCTGAAAATTGAAAATTATATGAGATAAATAAAAAATTATTGAGATAAATAAAAATTCATTGACCAGATATTTTTAAAATTTTTCTTAATTTTAATAAAATTTAATTGAGTTTAAGATAATTGATTAAAACTTATTTTTTTAAATTATTTTTTTAGCAATATTTATTTGCATTAAGATAAAAAAATTGTTATAAAGAGTAAATTCTACGCTTCTAATGCGATCTTTCATTTGTTGATCAATATTTTCAATTATAATAGTTTAAATTTTTTCTAATTTTTCGAATTTTAAAATAAATTAAATTATAATATATTTATTTCTAAAAAAATATTGTTTATAACGATTTTACTAATAATATATTGAAAATTATAAATTGATTTAAAAAATTCTTTGATTGAAATTTGAATAAAATTTTAATGAATTTTGAGTTTAATTAACAAATTTTATTTGAATTTTAAAGATTTTATAATTTTTTTAAAAAAATTTTCAGTAATTGAATATTTTGTTTAGGTTATTTATGTTTTGTAAATTAAGATTAAATTATTCAAATTTATTATTGGTAACAACAACACATACTTTACTGCATATGATATATCTTTATTTCTATAGCTAAAATAAAACATATAACTATTGTTTAATGCTGTATATCGTAAATAAAATCACAAAGAAACTTATCTAAAAGAGATCTAAACACAAATTATTCTCTTCAGTTTTCAAAAAACAGAAATATTTGTAAAAATATTTGATTTTGAATAAAAATGAAATATTACATAAAAAATAAAACTGTTATAGAAATATATTAGTATTCAGAAATATAAAATATGATATAGTAATTCATCAATGCTTATTTTATAAAATAAAATAGAATTTTCTATATATAATATATATTCGATAATAAAGTTTCAATAATTAAATTTCGAAAAAGATTAATATTAATTTTTTTTGTCATTGTTAAAATACTGTTAAATGAAAACAAAAGATACAAAATACTGCAATTTTTAATATTCTAAAATTCATAAACAAATCTGAGACAATACGCATACTTGTTAAATAAAATTATATTGAATAATAGCATTTGCACTAAAAATTGATATTTTATATGAGAATATCCCCAATTCTCGAATCGTATTGAAATAAATCGTATTATGAAAATAATATATTGTATGGGAGATTTTCCCAATTCTCGAATTAGACTGAAAACTTGCGTTGTGAAAGACATCTATATTTTATTTTTGTGCAAAATCATATATTTTTACAAAAATTTGTATTTTTCAAAAACCGAATGTAATAAAACAATTCTATTTCTAAATTCTAAATTTATAATGATTAGCTTTAATTAAATAAAATTCACATAAAACACATTAAACAGTTTAATTAAATACTATTTAATATTTAATTCGCACAAATAGAGTTCATATATACAGATTTTCAATAAAAGTAAAACTTTCATTTTATTTATTTTATTTATTATTATTAACATTCGAATTTCAAATATTCAAATTTAAGCATCCAAGTCATGAGTTTCACGAATATTTGAATATTCAGGTAGTAAACGTTCTACTTTAAATCGATACTTTCGCGAGAATTGGAAGTAGCAAGATCAGCGATAACTTTCTAACGAAGCTATTACATATGTACATAAATGCAAATACTTTATTCCAGTGACTCGGGCTCATAACTGTTTAAGCTCTTATCGGCACATCACAACTTGTTGGTCTCCACCACTTTTTAATCCAAATATCTCGTGAAAATATAGCAACATTGGCCTTCATTCGTTCTCACGCTTCGGTTAATCTTTGCCGGTTTATTTCCCCGGAATTTTTGCCGTTTTAATTTATCAAAAAAAAAAAAAAAAAAAAAAGGAGAGAGGGGAACGAATAATTTAACGAGGACAAAAAAGTTAAATGGGCGTGAAACGCGATAGTAGAATATGCATGCAGAATTATTTTTTTTCATTTATCAAGATACGTTTGTGCTACTTTGTATCTTTTTCAGCAGTAAAAATATTATATTTATATGATGGAAATTATATACAAAGTGTTAATATATTTGACAACATTGAAAATTCGATTCTAAAATCAAAATAAATAAAGAAGTAAAAATTTTATTAAGATTTGTTTATAAAATTGATTTTGATTGAAAAGTAATGCAAATTATTTATATCTCCGAAAGAAAAAGAGATATTTAAGAAAATTAAAATAGAAATAATGCTATGATTCATTAGTTTATTTTAATTGTGCATTTATTTTTTAACATAATCTCGGTATAAAAATATAAATTTTCCTAAAACGGGATAAATTTCTTTATTACTAGTTTATTACTAAATATTCTTTATTACAAGCATTTATTATAAGCATTTTCACACACAACTTTGAGTTTTATCATCACTTTATTATCCATAATGAAATGAACATCCTTAAGTTCTTTTTTGAAAAATAAGAAAAATTGGAAATTTTAGGAATTTTTACTGAATTAGAATTTAAGAGGACGAATATGGATGAGTTCAATTTTAATTTCATTAGAACAATATGTATATTTACTAATTTCCATCATAAAATATATCATTTACAAAGTAATTAAATAAAATTATATTTTATACATTTATAAAAGAAAAATATAGTTGTATTTTTGATTATGTATGATGCTATATTCTTTTATTTCAATTTATTTACAAATATATATTTTTCTCTTATTAAATTGTAAGCAATTAAAATTTGCATTAGATGAAGAGAAGTATAAGAAACAGAATAAGAAATTTCTATCTTTATCTAAAAAAGTTAAAAGTAAAATTAAATTATAACTTAATAAATAAACAATTATAATAATCTTAACTAATTTTAATGTTTTAATCTTTAAAACATTAGACTTTCCAGATATTCCACGAATATATTAACAATATGTATACAAACTTGATAGCTTCCAAACGATCATTTTATTTTTTTTTTTTTCATTTGCATCAATGCAGATTTAATCCATTGAAATCTGGAATAATTGTTATGGTATTTTTTACAAAATATTGAAAAAGTTTTAAATGAAAAATATATATTTAAAAATTATATTCATATTATGTATTTATTATTTTAAAAAATCAATTATTTTTATATGTCTTATCTGCCACGAAATAATAATTTAAAAATTAAAAAGCAAACTATATATATGATGTAATATATTGTATTCGTATAATAATTATGTAATTCTCGATTGATTATCATATTTTTATATTGTCATATTATTTTGATTATCATATTGATTTTGATTATCATATTTATTAAAAGCATTCTTTAAAGTTAGTGCTAAAATTCTTAATATTGTCTCTAATATTTAGAATTTTTATAATTCATAATAAATGAATATACAATATATTTATCAGCAAATAATTCAACAAAATTCATTTTATTATAGATTATAAAAATAATAGTAGAGAAATAATTCAAAGTACAATATTTGAAAAAACAGTAAATAACAAATAATCAAAATATTGAATATACTTTCTTGAGTACAATGGATAATAAGTTAAATTGTTTATAACTTAACTAACAATAAGTTTCAATCAACATTTTTATATATTAATTTTTATGTTTATTATCACTTCTAAAATCAAAACTTTATAAAAATATTTTACAAATATGAATACGATTCATGAATTATCGTATGAAAGAATGTATTATGAATATCAAGACTGTCAGATTTTCAGTCGAATGAATATTTTTATGGAAATGTTTAATATAAATAATTTTTTATATTCTTGTTACCATATTATGCTAGTGCGTAATTATTATATTACTTTCCAGAAATAACACGTAAAATATGAAAAAAAAATTCACAACGAAAATTTATACTATATTATTATATACACATTTTATATCAAAAATTGTATTTTTTTAAATTTATTTACTTTCATTTTATCTTTTCGATTTACTTTCTTTCTTCTTTTGTATCAAAATTTTGTACTACATCCTATATAATGTTTTTTTACGTTCGTGATTATTTTTCAAATATATTGATAAAGTTTATCGATTTAAATCTGAAACATTTATAGTATGGAAAAATTTATGGAAAATTTATAAAGAAAATAAATATATAGAAAATTTATAAATTTACATAGAAAATATAGAAAAATCAAACGTATAATTATATTTTCGAATTATTTCTGGATTATCCCGAGGAATTAAAAACTGCGAAAATAAACTTTCAAGATTTCTCATCACGGTCGTTCTTCGCGTGATTTATTGACAATAATCAGATGCTATTCGAACTGCGAACAAATATCGAACCGCGTATTCAATCCCAACTATTTTCACTTGCCTTCAACGAACGTCAAATTCATTTTCACGAGTTAATGCAAAACCAATTTTCAAAGAATAATAGAGAATCGTTCGATCGAACAACTCAGTTAGAAATTGATCGGAAACAGATTAAGAAATTATATTCACATAAAAATATCTATCGAATTGATTGAGATTTATTTATAAATTAGAATTTATATTAAAAAAGAGACGAAGAGAGTAAGAATAGAACTATCTCACTCAATATGAGATAAAATTTCATTAAATGTGAATTTAAATTGTTTATTATTTAATAAATAAGTCTTAATCGATATTTTTATTTTAAAATTTTTTTTTTTATTCTTTAGAATCAGTAATGATGATTAATACATTGTGAGCGATAGGATAAAATTACGCTTAACCTTTTAAATAAGTTCAAATACTAAAATAAAACTTTTTATAAAAATTTAATAAGATTAATGCAATTAATAATTATTAATAAATTTTAAAGAAATATTAATAATTTAAAGGAAATTATTAATAAAAAAATAATTATAAAGATATAGAGTTGTTTGTTCGACCTATAAGAAACAAAATCAAATCGGCTATTTTATATTTTGAAATTCCTCTATATATGTAGATAAATATTGGGTTGGCAACTAAGTAATTGCGTATTTCATTCATCAATATGATCACTCATAATCAATTCGGATCATCACAGTACAACTCGTGAGATTATAGAGAAGCTTCATGTATCACATACATGCATTGAAAACCACTTAAAACAACTTAGCTATGTTCAAAAACTCGATACATGGGTTCCTCACGAACTGAAAGAAAAGCATTTAACGCGATGCATTAACAGCTGCGATTTTCTAAAGAAACATAATAAAAGTGATCCATTTTTAAAACGACTGATAACTGGTGATGAAAAATGGGTTGATTACAACAATATCAAGCGGAAAAGATCGTGGAGCAGGCCACGTGAACCAGCTCAAACAACATCAAAAGCTGGTATTCATCAAAAGAAGGTTTTGTTATCAGTTTGGTGGGATTACAGAGGAATTGTCTATTTTGAACTCTTACCACCCAACCGAACGATTCTGTTGTCTACATTGAACAACTAACAAAATTAAACAATGCAATTAAAGAAAAGCGGCCCGAATTGACAAATCGAAAAGGTGTTGTATTCCATCATGACCATGCAAGGCCACACACATCTTTGGTCACTCGGCAAAAATTATTGGAGCTTGGTTGGGATGTTTTGTTTACATCCACCAGTCCTGACCTTGCACCATCTGATTACTTTTTGTTTCGATCTTTACAAAATTCCTTGAATGGTAAAAATTTCAATAATGATGATGATATCAAATCGTACCTGATTCAGTTTTTTGCTAATAAAAACCAGAAGTTTTATGAACGTGGGATTATGATGTTGCCTGAAAGATAGCAAAAGATCATTGATCAAAATGGGCAATACATTACAGAATAAAGTTATTTAGTTCCATGAAAAAATTGTCTTTGATTTTCTAAAAAAAATCCGCAATTACTTAGTTGCCAACCCAATATTTAACTCGTTTTAAAGAAATATTAAATTTTAAAGAAATATTTTAAAGAAATATTAAATTTTCAATAGTATTTTTTCTTTCTCTCTTTTAAAGACAAAATTCATTTATCCTTTCCTTTTTTAAAATAAATTAAAAATTTTTATATTATTTTTAGTTTTATATATCATATTTTATTCATTATAAAATTGTTTTTGAACTTCTATTATTATAAATGCACTTTGTTTGAACAAATTTTATAAACTTATTTCTTAATAAAATAAAATTTTGGCTATAGATAATATTTTTTACGACGCAATACTAACAATATGTTAATATTCTAGGCATAAGATAACAATTGTTACACGATAATATAACTGCATATATCAATATATCATTATTTTTTTAAGCAAAAAAAAAAAAATAAAAATAATGTAGAAATAGATATTTAAGTATAAATTAGCTTATATAAGAAATCATACATAATAAACATAATATATCTTTGTGTAGTTTTAATTCGTAAATGATTATAATATTTCGATATGAAACTTAATAATTTATTGATAGATTAACAAAAATTATTATATAAAAATATTATATATATAAAAATTTATTATGTATATATATATATATATATATATATATATATATATATATATATATATATATAATATATATATATTATTATATAAATATTGTAATTAATTAAATTAAAAAATTGTTATATAATTATTATATATAATATAATATATAATTATTATATATAATTATTATATATAATTATACATAATGATAACATTAATTTTTTTCTTCGTATCTTTTCTTTGTTTCGTTTCCTATTTCTTGCTTTTATTATAATTTTTTAACAAAATATCAAATAATCCATATCGAGATATATAATTTTTTTTTCTTATTTATATAATATTATATAATATTTTGAAAAAAGCATATAAAAACAGAAATATCCTATATAAAAACTTCAAAGAAACAAAAAACACAAACAAATAAACAATATTCAATAACATCGATATTAAATATGATTTTCTGTATTTTTATATAAATACATTTTTCATAAATACATTTATGAAAAATATATAAAAAAAAATCAAAATTTAATTTTATTGGATTCTAGAAAAAAAAATTTTTTGTAATATTTTATAATGTTATTTAAACATATAGTAATAATTTGAAACATATTTATTGTTGAAAGATTACAGTTTATCAATTTAACATATAAATTTTTTCTTTTTCAATTTGTGATTTGCTTTTGAGTATTGATTATTTCTAAAATTCTCATTCTCTTTTTTTTATCTATTCCTTTAAAAAATTAAATTTACATAAGATTTACAAAAATATATATATATATATATACATGTACATATATTCATTATGTTTTAATTTATTTATAAATTTAGTTTAAAATGAGTTTAATTAATCTTCAAATCTTCTTTTTTTTCATATGATTCCAAAAATATGATGTTAAAACTTATAAAAACCATAAGAAAATTTTTTTAAAAATTCTGATTTAAAATAATAACATATTCAACTATTTGTAATCTCCAATTATAAGGAATTCTTATGCAATCTCATTAGATTAAAATTGTTTAAATAAAAGAAAGAAAGAAAAAATATAGTTAACTAATTTATAATATTCTGAAGTAATAATAAAATGAAAAATGGAGAAGAGATAACTATGTTCATCTTTATCTCTTTTTCATTCTGTATATAATAGTATTTAAAAGAACGTGATTCAAAATCTAAACAACTTCTGAAGACCAGGAAAATTTTCAACGTCTTTTAAAAGCTTCCAACAATGTTTTAAGAGAAATAACGAGCTTTTTGCGAGTTGTTTTAAAGAAAAGTAAAAAGCATTCTTTTATATCATTTTTTTATATTTCTTACTATATCATTGCTCTTCTGTTACGCCGTGCACATTTTCTATAACACAAGTTTCTGTCTACTTTGAATATATCAAAATGATCTTTGAAAATTATTTTCTCTAGAAAAATTGCAAACAGTGAACATAGAACGAAAGAGGAAATTACATATCTCGTCTGTATATAATTTTTATATTCCTTATTTCTAAGAAAAAGCTAATAATTTTGTTACTTTAAAGTTTTAGTTTTGTTAATTCAAAGTTTTAATATAAATAAATAATAATCATAAATTTCAAAATGAACAAATTTTGTGAATTTTTATTTTTTTCTAAATGAACAAATACTAATTCACTACAATGCTAATGAAACAGAGATATATCGCAAATGTTAACTAATTCAATCGACTAAATAATTCGATGTACCATCGATTGACAAATGTTAATGTAGAGGAAACATAGCTTTATATATATTACATGAAATCTATATTTATTTACAAAAAAAAAGTTTATGTTTAATCTACCAGATTTTGTGTGCACAAAATTTTATTCTTTGTTTTTTATAATAAATTTTATAAAATTCAAAGTAAAATAATGTAATGTGTTTATAATGTAATGTTATATCCAACTGGCATTGATTAGTTATTGATCGTTAGTATCACTAAGTGGCCACGATGACTAAATGATTGCACTGTTGCTAGATGATTACAAGCACCATTGTTAGTATTATTTATACTATCAGATCGAATCGAGAAAATGAATTTATTTCTAATTCTTCTTGTAAATAAATGCCATAAATTATTAATCTTTTGTTCCTTAACAGAGAGTATGTAAGCAGTGTTGATATTTCAAAAGACACAAAAAAAGAAAATAATTGCAAATATTGTAAATATAAAATCGTTTTACGTGATATAATATTGTTTAGATTACAATGTTTATTGGCATCCGTATGATAATTTTTTTAAAATTATATGATGTAATGAGACTATGTTTTTTTGATACCTTTATTTTTTTTTTTTCAAAAACTTGTGTGCTACGAACTTATGTGATTGTTATATGTTGTAATGAAATCAAATGTTTTCTAATCAAGAAAATCGATGATTGCAAATGCAAAAATCTTTGATTATGAATCATTTGAATTTTGAATCTTGATTCTTGAATCTATATTATATCTATATAAATCTTAAAATATCAAAAGAAAATGTTGAGTTTTTAAAATTTGTCCCCCTTATTTTTATATATAAAAATATAAGTACGTTTTGCGCACAATATCAAAGAGAATAGAGAGATTCTGCGTACATAAAAATTAACTTATAAATTTCCTTACTAAAAGTTTTAATAGATGTGCCATTAGAATCAATTTAATGAATTATAGCAAGATATGCCGAGTCTAAAGCATAATCTTTTCTATTGAACTTTAAAAATAATTTAATCTAAAATTAAATGCATGCTTATAAAATTATATATATATTATATATTTTGATAGATATACTGATAGATATAAAAGATTTAAAAAATGAATTTTTCCAAAAATAGCAATATTGTTGATTGTATCATAAACTTATTATTATTATTAAATAACTTCTTATTCGTGATATACAATTCTTAATTTATAAAAAATCATCTAGGATTTAAATATTTTTAATATTTTATTATCATAGTCATTATATCAAAAAATATTTCAAACAAAAATTGAGTGATTTCATATTATGGAAAGGGAGAGAGAGGAAGATCTTATGAATTCATATAATTAACATTTTTGTGTGTAAAAGTATTAAAATAATATTGAAAGTCAAATTATTTTTTTCTTAAATTAAATCATATTAATTTTATTATATCAACCGATTCAAATTGTCATTCTCTATGAAAAATTCTTTTAAAAAGTCATTTATATTGAAATTTATATTGAAAATACTGTGAGAAATATTTAAAAAATATTTTGCAAAAGTATATATACATTACATACATTATATATACATTATACATATATATATATTATATATAGTATTATATATACATTTCTAATTTATTTGTGCATTTCATTTATTTTAAATATAAAATGGTATTTTGTTTCTTAGAATATCTTTTTAAAATAGTTATAATTATTCTTCATCCATTTCCTTCGTCCATTAGTTTTTTGTATTGAATTCTTATTCAATTAATGGAAGTATAATATTATAAATAAAATTTTATATATGTAAAAAATATATAAACAAGATTTTTTACATGCTCGA